>NC_133436.1:24803591-26003591 GCF_011762505.2 Arvicanthis niloticus
TGTAAATTATAAAACAAATGAAAACCAAATGACTAGTTTATAATTTGATCAGCTCAATCACTTCTTACTTAAATGGATTCTTGAGATTAGAGAAATTATTTGATTTTAAAACATAGTAATGCCAGGCAGTGGAGGCAGAGGCAGGCGAATTTCTGAGTTCGAGGCCAGCCTGGTCTACAGAGTGAGTTCCAGGACAGCCAGGACTACACAGAGAAACCCTGTCTGGAAAACAAAAACAAAAACAAAAACCAACCAACCAAACAAACAAACAAAAACATAGTAAAATGATAAGTAAGTGTAAATAGAGAATTGTGTAAAGTGAGATAAGGGAAAGTTTCAAATTATTTTGTTCTTCTGCATGAAATAAATTAGAACATTTCAACTAAAATACTGAGATAAAATAAACTGAAAATGCAGAAACGTCGGACTCTGAAGGGTTGTCATGTCCTGGCTGAGACTTTTCAGATGTTGTTGTCTGTGAAGTACTTTTCCTGAGCTCTTGTGAGAACTGAGCATTCTGCGGGAGAACATCCTGTTGTAGGCATGGTGCCTTGGGCAGGGACTTTTCACTTAATGCTCCTTGACCCCAAGTTGAGTTCCTGTTTGTATTTTTCTTTCCCTAGTGGTGTGTATATATTGAACCTGCTCAGTAAAGGCTCTGGCATTCTCTCTTGAAGAATGACCCAACTCTGTGTCTATTATTAATCCCCAGGCCTCTGCCCAAGCTCAGTGCCATGGCGGTGCAGACGCCAACAAATGCAGGTCCCACCAAGATCGGGAAAGCGAGGAGAACCTGACGACGAGATCATTTCAGAAAAAAAAAAAAAAAAAAAAAAAAAAAAAAAAAAAAAAAAGCCGGCCAGCGTGGTGAACAGAACATACTGGATAAGCTGTGTGAGATCAAATTGAAAGGAAATACTCCAGCATAAAAGAGAAAGAAAGAGAACACAAAACCCAAAACACCATCAAAAGGAACAAGATAAGGCTCGAAGGGAATGGAAAAGACAGAAGAGGAGGGAAATGACAAGAGAGCATTCCAGGAGAGAGAGAGAGAGAGAGAGAGAGAGAGAGAGAGAGAGAGAGAGAGAGAGAGAGAAGAGAGAGAGAGAGAGAGAGAGAGAGAGAGGAGAGAGAACCTGTAGCAGTGAGAAAAAAAGAGGGAGCCGAAGCACAGTAGGAACACTGAGAACAAAAGGAGAGAGGAACAGAGGACAGAGGAGCATCACAAAGAGAAAGAAGCACATAGGGAAGTCTCTACACATTGCTGTACCATGAGGGAGAACTAAAGCAACAAGGGGAAGGTTGGCTACTGGACCCAAGCCCTCTGAGGCCACCAAGAGAGCGCTTTGAGCTGAAAGACAACCAGAAGGCTCCATAAAGAGTGAGCTGGGTCCTTGTCTTTGAGAGTCCTAGCCTTCAGGGCAGCCACAGTAAGACTGATCTTTCTTTGCTGCTTTTACAGACAGCAGATCCAGTCGCAGACAATTACTAAGTAGGTGCTCTTGTCGCTGGCAAGAGAGAACCCTTCTGCCCAACTTGGTTCAACCTTTACTGAGAATAGTAAGTCGATGATGGGCAACTTCTTTGCAGTCTTTACCTAGCTAAGACAGGGGCCTTGAGGCTAAGAGGGTTTTCCGGTGATGAGTTATTGGTATTGACAGAAGATGACCTAAGACAGATGCTATTCACCTATAAAATAAAAACGGGGATGTGTCGGACCCTGAAGGGCTTCCATGCCCTGGTTGAGACTTCCCACATGCTGATGTCTGTGAAGTACTTTTTCGCAACTCCCTTTATGTGGGTTTAAAATCAAGACAGAGGTTATCATGTTCTTAAGACAAATTCCTGTACCATAAGCTGGAACATCTCCCCAGATCACTCATGCTATTTGTTACAACTTGGAACTTGGAACAAGGTAAACTTCCAGACTTCCTGATGCAAAACAGAATGCCATTTATTTCTAATGTTAGATCTGTGACAGCCACATAGTCTGTACTCTGTGTTGTTGATGGCATTTACTCTGAGTTTTAAAAAGTATAGTGAAAAATACATAAGGAAACATCTACATAAGTTGATGCCCACATTCACAACTCAAATGTAGCTATTCAGCTATCTTTTGTAAAAATGCCATATAATTCCCTGGTTTGTCTGTTAGATACACATATAATTTAAGGGGAATCATCAATATTATTAGTTAAAAATGTTCTTGCTGAGCTCAACACTAGAATTTTCTGCAGTTCTTTTTGTTTCTTTAGTTTATATGTCACTGGCAGGTTTTACAGTCAATTAGCTCTACTTTGAATATGAAAAATTTCTTTATTTTGAGGTGTAAGCCCAATGGAAATATAAGTTCATTTGCTTTTCTATATAATTAATTTCTTATATAAATATCACAAATGGTATACATATATAAGTTAATTTTATACATCACTTTGTATCTTTAAGATATGATGGTAGTCTGTATGTTATACTTCATTTTTAACTATAGTTGCATAATTCTCCATTTTGTGAATGAGCCACTATTTTTTGTTGTTGTTTGTATGATTGGTTGGTTGGTTTTGGTTTCCTATCAAAGGTTACTGATAGATACACATCTACTTTCAGTCTCAGTATAGGTTCCACAAAACGTAACCACCTACACTGTAGCCCTGTGTCTGCAAAGGAAGTTCATGTGGTGTGAGTTCACAGGCCACAATCATTCCCACATCTCAGTGATGTCCCCTTTACAGGAAGGGGTTGGGTTTGTTTGTTTGTTTGTTATTTTACCTCTAGTGTAAGGAATTATAAAAGTTTCTACCAATTAATTCCAAGATTGGACTGCTAAGTAATCCAGAAAATATCTTGGAATCACATATATGTTTCTAGTTCTCAAGTCACTGAGAACATCTTTATCTTCCTCTCAATTTCATTGAAAAGGAACTGAAATGACAAGGGTCTTGATGATATCATTTGTTTCCAAATCTGATACTTCATTATTACCTTAGTAGCTGTTGTCTGTACATACTTTGGTGTGATTACTATGGCTGCTTCGCATTCTGTAGAACACTAGCACTTTCTAGACCTCTATATTCCATAGTCATATAATATCATCCACACAGGATATTTTTTCCAGAAATCATAATTTTGTGAATAGTAATATTTCTTCCTTTCTAAGTCATGTCTTCTTGGTCTCTTTTAGTTGTCTAATTGCTCTTTTAGAACCTCAAGTACTATAATAAATATATACAGAGAGACTGTGAAGCCTAATCTTGTCCCTGATTTTAATGGAATTGCTTTAAGTTTCTCTCCATTTAATATGATGTTGGCTCTCATACTGTTGTGTATTGCTTTTATTGTGTTTAGGTATGTGCCTTGTATCTCTAATCTCTCCAATACTTTTATCATGAATATCTATCAGATTTTTATCACAGTCTTTTTTAACATTGATCATGTTTTTTTTTAACCTTTCAGTTTATTTATATGGTAGATTACATTGACAAATTTTCATATGTTGAACCATCATTATAATTTGAGAAGTATTGATACTAGCTCTTCTTTGAAATTCTGGTAGAATTCCACACTAAAACCATCTGACCTCAGGCTTCCTTTTATTTTGGTTGTTTTAAGACTTTCTATGTCTTTTGGAGTTCTATGTATATTTAGATTGCTTATCTGATGTTGAGTTAGCTTTCTTAAATGGAATCTATGAAGAAAATTATCCATGTCATTTAAATTGTCAATTTTGTTGAGTATAAGTTTTTGAAGAAAATGTAACTTTTTGGATTTCCTCAGACACAACAAAATCATTTCTTATTTCCTTAATTTGTATATACTCTCACTATCTTCTACTTAGCTTGGCTAAGGGTTTGTCTAAATTGTTGATTTTCTCAATGAACCACACTCTGAATTGATTCTTTATTGTTCTCTTCATTTCTATTTTAATGTCCAGAGCTTATTTTCTACCATCTATTTCTCTGGGTTTGTTTGGTTTATTTTATTCAAGAGATTTTAGGTGTACTCTTATGTCCTATAAGTTTGGGTATGTTGTACTTTTAATTTCATTGAATTCTAGAAAGTCTTTAATTTCTTTCTGTATTTCCTTCTTGATCCAGTGGTCATAGAGTATATAGTTGTTCAGTTTCCAAGGGTTTGTAGACTTTCTGTTGTTGAAATTCGCATGTAGTAACAAGTTTCAAATCATTTTTGACTACCAGTGATTTATATCATATTCTTATAACAAAAGTGTGTTAAATTTAATGTCTCCTTCATTATTTATTATATAAAGCATGAAAATAAAGAGTTTATTAGTTTTGTGTAAATTTTCTTTTATCCAGTGTATTCCATACAAAATATGATTGAGTTCAATGATTAAATATGGTTTTTCATTAAATATGGAAAAATAATATCTTCAATATATTTTGAAAATATATTTAAAATACATTCTATTCTTTACCTTTCAAAATCATGGCACTATTTACGTATAAAATTATACTTGAGATATTCAAATTATAAACTCAACCAGTTAGTCAGAATTCATATTTTGAGAATCAATGTTGAGAAGGAAAACATTACTTTTTGTTATCAGGTAACTCTTGTCATATAACTCTTGTCATATAGCTTGTGTCATATAAATCTTAACATAAATCTGCCTCTTTTACTCCAAAGTTCAATTTAAATAACTGAATGACAAATTGGCTTAGTTTGTAGTTATTAAGTGGTATTTAATAAATCCCATAGTGTGAGTGATCCACATGTTGATATTCAAGGATTTGTTTCTATAGGATTATTCTTACTATTTCATCTCCTTTGAATGTTTTTTTTTTTTACAGTATCCTTCTCCAACTTTTATTTTTCTTTCTTTTGATCTTCAGGAACTGTTCAGTAAAAGTGACAGGGTAGAAAAATAGTTTATAAAGCAATATAAAAAGTGAAAATTTTACTCAAGATGAATTTTTTTACCCAAGATATGTGTATCCTATCTTAAAATCAAAGGCACAGAACTTTATCTGCAATGTAGCAAAATATATGACATAATACTTTTTAGGAAATAGCACCATGGGTACAAAAATTTTCTTCAGGGTGAAAATGAATAGCAAGCAGAAAACATGAGAGGTTAATGGAATGGTTTTTTTTTTTTTTTTTTTTTTTTTTTTGCTTATCATCTGAAATTTAAATTTTTATATAGCAATAGCTGTTCACAAAGAGGTAACTACCCAGAGAAGTTAGATGAGTATAACTGAGATTCCTATTTACAGCAACAGTACTCAAAGTTCATTCTCTATAATTCTATGATGGATTAGGAATAAAGAATGACTACATATGTATTTGCCTTATTAAGTAAAAATATCATAATGTTCATAATGTGAAACATGCAGAAAATTTGAGTGATGATGAAAAGACTAAATCTAAGAATCAGGATAGAAGAAGGAGAAGATTCCCAGCTCAAAAGCCATAAATATCTTCAACAAAACATAGAAAAAAAGTTTCCTAACCTAAAGAAAGAGATGTGTATAAATGCACAAGAAGCTTAAAGATGAGCAGATTCTATCAGAAAATAAAACCTGCCACCCATATAATAATCAAACACAAAATGTACAGAACAAAGAACTAATGTTAAAACCTGCAAAGGAAAAAGCCCAAGTAACATTGAAGGTCAAACTATCAGAATTACACATGATTTCTCAAAAGAGAATCTAATAGCTAGACAGCCTGAACAGATGTTTTCCAGGCCCTAAGAGACCACAGATGTAACCCAAGATTACTATACCTGGTAAAACTTTTACTTACCATAGATAGAAAATTCAAAATATTCAAAATATGAAAAAAACAAATTTAAACAATATATTTTTACTAACTCAGCCCTAAAAAAATGCTAGAACCAAAATATCAACCCAAGAGGCTAACTACACTTAAAAAAAAAACAAGAAATAAATAATATTGCAAAATTGAAAACAATAGAATAGAAATACACATTTCACTAGGCATTAATAGCTCTCAACATCAATGTAATTCATCCCACAAGAAATACAGGCTAACAGAATGGATGAATTAATATAATCCATCATTTTGCTATATACAAGAAACAAAGCTCTAGAAAAAGATAGACATCTCAGAGTAAGGAGCTTGAAATTGATGTTTCCAAGAAAACATATCTAAGAAACATGCTGAAAAAGCCATTCTAATATCTAACATCCAACCAAAAGTAATAAAACAGATGTAAGAACACTTCTTGCTCATCAAAGCAAAAATCCACCAAGAGGACTTTTCAATTTTGAAAATCTATGTCCAAAATGCAAGGGCATGCACATTCTTAAAAAAAATAATTAGTAAAGCTTAACCACAATCAAACCCCACCCATCAAGAGTGGGAAACTTCAAACACCCCACTCTCACCAGTAGATAGGTCATTGAGAAAGATAGTAAACAGAAAAACAATAGAACTAACAGAATTTATTATTTCTATGGACCTAACAGATAACTATAGAACACTTCCCCTCAAACATAAAAGAAATATTTTTTTCAGCACCTCAGAAAAACTTCAGTACTGACCAGATAATAAAGTACAAAATACGTACTCATAGAAACTGAACAACTTTCTACTCAGTGATTACTGGATCAAAGAAGAAATAGTGAAAGAAATTGAAGACTTTATAAAATTTAATGAAAATAAAGCCATGACATACACAAACATATGGACACAAAAAAATAAAAATCAGTGCCAGCATGAAAGTTCATAGTGCTAAGTGTCTTCATAAAAATTTTGAGGGATCTCATACTAATATTTAAAAGTACATCTGAAAAGTTTATAATAATAATAATAATAATAATAAGAAGAAGAAGAAGAAGAAGAAGAAGAAGAACAGCAACAAGAATAACAAGAACAACAAGAAGGCAATGATATAAGCACACACAAGAGGAGTAATTACCAGGAATTTATCAAACTTGTGCTGAAATCAATTAGACACAAAGAGAACAATACAAATTCAAAAAATAAGAACTTTGTTATTTCTGAAAATCAATAAGATAGACAATCTCTTAGCCAAACTCATTAAAAGCCAGAGACAGTACCCAAACAAAAATCAAAAATGAAAAGTGAGACATGACAACAGACACTGGGAAATTCAAATACTCATTAAGTTTTACTTCAACAGCCTGTACTCCACAAAATTGGTAAGTCAAAATAAAATGGATGTTTTCTCTACATAGATACAAGTTACTAAAGTTAAATAAGTATCAATGTGAACTATCTAAATAGCTCTCTAACTCATAAGGAGTGAGAAACAGTCATTAAAAAGTCTTTTCAACCAAAAATGTCCAGGACCAGTTTGTTTTATTACAGACTTCTGCCAGACATTTACAAAGGAGTTCTTACCAATACTCTTCAAACTCTTCCACAAAATAGAAACAGAAAGAATACTTCTAAACTTATTCTATGGTGCCACATTTACCCTCATAGCTAAATAATACAAACACCTAGCAAAAAAAAATTCAGGCTAATTCCCTTGAGAACATTGATGTGAAATTACTCAATAAAATACTACCAAACCAAATATGCAAACTCATCAAAGACATCAACATTCATGATTAATTTGGCTCCATTCCAGGGATACGGGGTGGTTTAATATAGAGAAATTGATCAACTTAATCCTTTGTATAAACAAGGTAAAAGAAAAAATAATACCTGATCATCTCATTAGGTGCAAAAAAAAAAAAAAAACCCTCTGGCAATATCCAACACCCATTCACTTTAAAAGTCTTGGAGGAAACAGGAATACAAGGCCCATATCTAAACTTAATAAAGGCAACACACAGCAAGCCAATAGCCAACATGAGATTAAATGAAGAGAAACATAAAGCAATTCCACTAAAATCAGGGGAAAAAGGTTGTCCATTCTCTCCCTATTTCTTCAACTTAGTACTTGAAGTTCTAGCTAAAGCATTAAGACAACAAATAGAGAACAAGAGAATATAGATTAGAAAGGGACCAAAGTATTGCTATTTGCAGATGATATGATAGCATATAAGTGACCCTAAAAATTCTACCAGATAATTCCTACAATTTATAAACACCTTCAGCAAAGTGGTTGGATACAAAATAACTCAAAGAAATCAGTAAGAGCCCTCCTATAAACAGATGGTAAATGGATGTAAAAGCAGTTAGAGAGAAATTACTCTTCACAGAAGCTGCAAATAATACAAAATAACTTGGTATAACTCAAACCAAGTACATGAAAGACCTATATGACAAGAACTTTTAGACTCTGAACAAAGAAGTAGAGGAAGGTATCAGAATGAAAAATCTCCCATGCTCTTGAATCAGTAGAATTAACATAGTAAAAATGGCCATCTCACTAAAGGCAATCTAGAGATTCAATATAATTCCCATCAAAATTCCAACACAATCCGTTATAGACCTTGAAATAACAATTCTCAACTTCATGTAGAAAAACAAAAACAAACAAACCAACCCAGGATAGCTAAAAGAACCTTGTATAACGAAAGCAATTCTGAAATTATCACAAAACCTGACAATAATGATAAAAACTGCATGGTATTGTTGCAGATCAGACCAGTTGATCAATGGAATGAAATCTCTGACACAGAAATAAAGCCACAGACCTACAAACACTTGATTTTGACAAATAGGACCAAAACATACAATGGATAAGGGAAAAAATCTTCAACAAATTGTCCTGGTCTAACTAGATGGTGCATGCAGAATAATGTAAACAAACACATACTTTTCATTCTGCACAAAATTCAATTCCAAGTGGACCAAAGACCTCAACATAAAAACAGATACACAAAATGTAATAGAATAAAAAGTGGGAAGTAGCTTTGAACTCATTGATACATGAAACAACTTTCTGGACATAACAACAACAGCTCAGACACTCAGACCAACAATTAATAAATGATACTTCATGAAACTGACAGAACAACAGCCTAAAGATTGGGGAAAAGCTCTTCAACAATCCTGCATCTGACAAAGGGCTAGTATCCAAAATATGCAAAGAACTCAAGTAGTTAGACACGACCACACCCCAAAGAAAAAAACAACTACAAAATTGGGGCAGAGCTAAACAAACAATTCTCTTCAGAGGACACGAAACTTAAAGAAGTGTTCAACATCTTTGTTAATTAGGAAAATGTAAATGAAAATAACTCTGAGAGTCCACCTTTCACCCATCAGAATGGCTAATATAAAAAGCTCAAGGCACAGCACTTGCCAGTGAGGCTGTGGAGCAAGGTGAACACTCGTCCACTACTTGTGGGAGAACAAACTTGTATAGCCATTCTGGAAATTAATTTGGTGCTTTCACCAAAAATTGGCTAACAGTTTAAAATGACAAGTAAAAAGCCTATATCATTCTCAATTAATTAAACAATTGTTAAAATCCTAATATTAGATAAAAAGAAAGTAAAATGAAAAGTCAGGGGGATCAGAAACTTAACAGTTTGGCTTACAGAGAAAGTTCAAGCATGCATGGGCTGTAAGAGACATGTTGGAAAGAGATAAGACAAAGAAAACTATAATGAAACTATGTGTTGTTTTAAAAATAACTGAGAAACATATGGACAAAAATTTAGATAAACGTACTCCATTCCATCACATTCACACACACACACAACACACACACACATATGCACACACACACACATACACACACACACACACACACACCACTAGTCCACAAAAAATGAACTTGCCTTCAATTTTTTGTCAGGCAAATCCAAGGATTCTCAAAACAATACAGTCTATTTTTATTTTCTGTTTGCCTTCCTGAACTTGAGACTAAGATCCTGTTGCAGAAGCCACTATGTGCTTTGGACATTGACTTGGACTGCTGATGAATTGAACCTAACCTGAAAGCCACAGTCCTTCTTGAGAACTAGCTCCAATGTTATTGGAAGTGGCATTATACTGCCAAAGGGAAGAAAGTACCTGGTAGTCCTATCTTCTGTAAAGCCTTTGAACCACACACTAACCTCCAGAATGACATGGTGTTACCAAAATGTAAATAATGGTACTGATGTCTGTATCTATATATCTATATCCACAGCTACAGCTACCGCTACAACTCTATATCATTTATCTATATCTATTTCATTGTTTATATGCATGATTTTAGAGCTCACCTCTGGGATTTGATAACCTATAAGGTAGCTCATCCTTGGGAAAATAATTATCCTCCCCGTTCATAACAACAGTTCATTACTTATAGCTTTTCATCTCAGAATGTAGCCATCTAGTTGGACTTAAATATCTGATGCTGTAAACATATCAACTAAACATAGCCATGGTTAGTGATGTCATGGACTTAAAGGAAAACCTACTACTACTACTATTGTCTAAACTAGCATAGCCCCCAACAGTATTATAAATACTTGTTCTCTATCCACAGATAATTTGAGTTCTTGATCCTCTTCAAAGATTCTTTTTATAGAAAATAGAGATCATTAGAGAAAGCCACAACTGATCAAAGGGCAGAGAAAAATGGTTATGGGTGTGCAGCTCCAACCGATGTATTGACAACACAACTCCTTGACCTAAGGCTCAGAAAACAGCCTGAAAAAGTGCACAGAAAGTGGCTAAGGACCAAGAAGTCCACTGTGAAACTACTTTGTATGCATGAAAGGGAATTGAACCCATGAAATCTTAGCAGCATGATCACCTAAACAAGAAAACACTAGGTGACATCTCAATAGGCCTGGAAAAATCTCACAAAGCCTTATTTGTAAATGAACAGCTACAAGTCATTAATGGTTGCTATTAGTGGTGAGAATAATTATCTTCCCAGGTATGAGCACCCTGATAAGTTATGAAGTCCCCAGAGGGTGAGCTCAATATTCATACATATGAACAATGATGTAGATATATAGTTAAGATATAGATGCAGATACAGCTATAGATGTAGATATAGATGATAAAATTATATAGATGATATATATTTAGTTACCAGTATATAGATATACAGATACATAGATATACAGATACAGAGATGTAGAGGTAGAGATTCGATAGAGACAGATTAGATAGAGATGAGAAAGAGAGAGAGAGAGAGAGAGAGAGAGAGAGATGAGAGAGAGAGAGAGAGAGAGAGAGAGAGGCATAAGTATATTCCTTCAGGTCATCATACTGAAGACCTGCACAAGACTAAGGCAGACAAAGTTTTAGCATGAATGGGGAAAGAGCTCATGGCTAGATAACAAAGTAAGCAAAAACATCTATTTCTTTTGTTCTAGAACAAAGCTTTGTTGTTATCAATAAGCTCCTTACAAAACAACTTTTAGTATCCTGAAAGCTCAGTCTTTGTTGCCACAAAGTTCTTGGGAGAGTAATTATCTTATTTTGTTTTGAACTTCTGAAGATCTATTACTGGAACTAACATTATAAAAACATGTGTTTTAGGGACACTGGCTTCTGTATATAAATACCCCATGTTGAATGCAACTTCTGATAGGAATATGCAAATCTGTGAGTGGGTTTTGACATTTATCTGCATAGAAAAGATAAAATTAATAAACATCACTTTTACCTGCCTATGCCATTCAGAAATACTGTGTTTTTCATTCTGTATAAACCATCTTTTCCTATATTAAGGAAATATTAATTGCATCAGGATTCTAATTTTTAATAGATATTATCTATGAAAACCTGGAAAAAAACCTTTATGTTAGTTGACAAAAATTTTATTTGTTTTATTTTTTTTATTTGTGTGTATAGATGAAAATATGTAAGTCCTATTATTTCTGGGTGAGTGAGGTGTGTAAAATCACCAATATATTATTAACATCAATTCAAAAATGACATATCCAACTGTAGGTATGCATCTGGAAGCTTTCATTGATTCCAGAGATCGAGCGCTGACTATTTAGTATTATACTGTTCTTTTCTGATGATTTAGTTTTCTAAGTCTATTGAAGCTGTTTGTTAAAAAGAGGCTTATTTTTCAATATGTCTTTCCAGAGAACCGAGACAGGCAAATGTGTCTGAGATCTTGGAATGAATTAATATGCAAAACAAAAACCAGTACAGGGCAGTCCTTATTCTCAGTAGAACAAACAAAGCATAATTAGAAAAAACACAGATCATAAATCATAAATGTGTACCATATATACATTCATATATTTGTTTTGTAGTGTGTGTGTGTGTGTGTGTGTGTGTGTGTGTTGTGTGTGTGTGTGTGTGCAAGACTGTGAGCCAAAAGATTATGTCAGGAAAGTTATACTTTAGCTCTACCCTTTGTAGAAAATGTCAAAAGCATTCATGTTTTATGCATGAATAAAATAACCACAGGTTCGATTTGTATACGTAATCAAATTAGTGGTGAGCTAAGAACACATAAAGTCCTTTGGCTATTGAACCCATTGTTATTAGACTTTATCCAAAAACCCAGATAAATGGGCTTTTTTTCCCATGGACTGTGAAAGGGATACAGCTTCCCATTCAAATAATATTCTTTACTGACAACAAGGGGGAATCAGTCTCGCCCTAAGGTCTCTGAGCTGCAGCAATAGCTATCAATCACACAGCAGATAAATAGATTTCTGAACTTTTCTGTACAATATGTTCTTGAATGTGGGCTTAAGCTGAGACTGACATACAGTATTTCATTGCTAATGTGATTTCTTTCTAGCAGAGGGAACATTCTTTTTCTAAATTGCATTGCATAACTTGTTTGCTTCCTAGCAAAACAATTTTTGAATTTCCGTATAATTTTTTGTTAAATCTATTTTTAAAGTTGAAGCTCAGGTCAAATGCAAACATGAATATGGATTTATCCAGCATGCATAATTTGAGGTCTATGTAGCAATGATTCATCTGCCTGGTAGTCACATGATGAGCTCTCCTGCTAAGTATGACCTACTCGTTCTTCAAAAACATATCCAAAAGATGAAGAAAAACAATGTGTACAGAGCCAAAGAAGACACAACGTGGTGTGCATAAGCTGTCTCACACAAATCAGCCCTGCTGGTAATTTTTTCAAATTAAGAGTTTCTCTTTGAGAAAGCACTCAGAAATGCTACATGTACACAGTCTAAAGCACTAGAATGTTCCTTTTAAAATATGCTGGTTACCAAATTAGAAAACATCTGCAAGAATCTTTTGCAGCTTGAATTATTCAAACAAATACAGAATTCAAATACAGACAAGTTAGGAGAAGATAGTCATTTTTCTTTATCTCACACAGTTCTAGGGAAAATATATTTACTTCTGAGTGGTTATCTTTATTTCTTTCAACCCATCTGTTTTATTTTTCTTGTTTTATCTTAAAACAAATATATTCCCTTCTCTGTTGATATCTATACACTTGTCAAATGTTTCATTGAGAAAGACGTGTTCATAGATGGAAGCACAAGGTAACATCTTACTCATTCTTTTTCTATTAGAGAAAAACATTTCCATTATAGTCCCACTAATATGTTTAGTGCATATGTCATTTTCAGGAAAACACTTAATAATAATACCATTATAGAATACAGCTGGTTTACAGACAAAATATTACACATCTTCATATAAATCTTAGTGTGAATAATGAACTAATATGTTGAAAAAATATACAATTATAAATATTTAAATGCCTGTGTTAGTGTTGATTTTTAATTCCATATTTGCAACAATTGTAGAACAGAATTCTCTGAAATAGCTTAAATATATCAGGGAACATATTTTTATGAACCACTATATTAAAGCTTTTCCATATAATCTGATATGACATTTTTTGATCTCATACATGAATTAGAGAATCACATTACTTGTAAAAAATTTTCAAGAAAAATGAATTCAATAGAAGAATCTTAGAGTAATGTATAATGTTGAAAATAAGAGACACAACCAAAGTGCTTACCAGCCTGCATCAATTTGAAAAATATTGCTAATGATTTATCTTTGTAACTTAAATTCTTAAAAAAATCTTTCAAAATGCCCTCTTAAGAATACTGTAAAATTTAAAGAGTTTTTAGATGAAATTCCAAATTATTATAAAAAGGTTAATTTCAAATCCAGATTTCTATTTGACTCAGAATTCTTAGAAAAATATTATCAGGTGTCTCTAAATATTGACCTTCTGTGTTATCCAGAGCAATTGATGATGTAAAGTATGATAGAATTAACAGATTTAATACATAAGGTAACAACACTGTGCTTCAAACCAATTTATCTATTCTTTTTAAATTTTAAGGTGGTTGTATTAACTAGTGTGGGTGCATAAGGTAAATGAATGTGCACTTTCATACATGCTCTTGTGTGCTTGTGTGAATTACTGTGTGAGTATGGATGAGTATGAATATGTAGATACCATGGTACATGTGTGAAAGTCAGAGGATAATTTAGGACTAGCTTCACTTATATTTTAGTTTTGAAGCAGTCTTCCTTTCCTGTCAGCTGGCCAGAGAGCTCTAGAATAGTCTCTTCTCTCCACCTCCTGTCTTACTGTAGAAGCACTCAGGTTGAAAATATGAACATTTGGTTCTTACTTGAGCTCCAGGTTTGTATGGCCAGCGCCTTTACTCGCTGAGGTATCTACTTCACTCTATTTGTGTCTTTTGTACATAGATGCTGAGTTTTGGCTCAATTAACACTGCAACTCATTTTACCCTTTTTCTATTTATATGAAAATCATATATATATATATATAATATATATATATATAATATATATTATAGGTTGAAAAAGAAAAGCCAACTACCTTAATACTTTATATTTTATTCATTATTTTGTTTATTAACATTTTAAATGCCCCCTTTCCTGGTTTCCCCTCCACATTTCCCCCATCTCATTACCCTTCCCTCTGTCTCTAGGAAGGTACTGCACTACCCATCCACCCCCCTATCCCTGCCACACTACCATAGCATCCCTCTACTCTGGGGCATTGAAACGCCACAGGACCATGAGCCTCTCCACCTATTGATGGCAGATAAGGCCATCTTCTGCTACATATGCAGCTGGATTCATGGGTCTCTCCATGTGAACTCCTTTGTTGAGCCCTTCATCTCTCCTCCCTATCCATGCCGGTGGTAGGAGAGTGTGGAAGGAAGGGGTGCACCGCCTACCTTAACACTAACCTGTGTGCACCTACTGCTGTGGTTGTAGGGTCCTTGTGGATGTATCAGGTGCTCTGCCACCCCCAAGCGGCTCACTCTGTTCATGTTCCACTCAACTCTCTTCCCAGAGCCTGAGAGGGTGGTTGGTCCCTTGCAGTGAAGTGCATGCCCTTCCTGTCCAGGGTATGCACTCTGTGGGCCCCATTTTACCCTGGTTTGGGCATTGAGGACAAACTCAAACTTTAGCCCTGTCTCGAGTTTGAGACCTGTCTAGTCACTTCTGTACTGGAGTGACTCAATAGGACCTGTTTTTGCTTTGCCTCTGCTCAGCTGTTGCTGATGTAGAGCTTTGGCATTGGCCCTGTCAGTCACCCCATACCCTCCATCACCCTTCCCTGACCCCTATGTCATCTTACCCCACCAAACCCTTCCTCCATATGCTTCAAATTTATATAAACAAGAGGCTGTTATGTTAGAGTTGAGTTCCTACTTTGACAAGACTCCGGGCCAGTATGTTTCTTTTGGGCCATTGACACTTGTGGGACCATGAAAGGATAGCTTGGTTTCTGGTGGAGCACTGATTAGAAATAGCCTGAGACCCTGCAAGGGACAGCACACATTTCATCACACTCCCAGACTCCAGGCTCCTGACATGCAGCCAAAGACCTCTGTTGATCAAAACACCTCTATTGATCCATGCCTTTCAGTCACATAGGGTAATACCCCTACAGTCCCTTCCAAAGAGAGGTTTGTGTCACCCAGCACAGGTAGAGGTCATGACTACAGGCCTCAGGGCCTCAGGAGATCTCCATATTAATGAGATACTTAAAGGCCAGAAGGCATAGCCAATTAAACATTCCTTCCCAGACCCTCCTCCTCCCTATTTAACTCAGGTCTGCCCTGAGAAACAGTGGGCAGTGGGCACAACTCATTCACTTTCTGCCATAACAATGAACCTTTTAAAAACCATGGACTTCCTCATGTCTTTGAGGCCCCACTGAGGGAGCCATGGAGAAGGCTTTTGACTACCGAGCTGCTGCTTAATCTCCCGCCAGAAGACTTCTCTATTTTCCTGCCATAAAGGCCTGCCAACTCAAGCAAGCTAGCTGATCCAGCCAAGAGAGTCCCAGTAACCAAAAGTCTCTCACTCCGTGGGGTGCCACCAGAGCTCTCCCTCTTGTCTCTCTCAGCTGCAGGCCAGTACAGCTTATATACCCTTGCATCTCAGTTCTTCCTCTGCTTTCAGCAGCAGCTGGGAGCCCAAAGACAGAGAATACGGGTCTCTCGGTTACCCGTTTCGGCCCGGAGACCCCCACTAAGGAGCTCTGCCCTCGCGAGACTTCAGGCTGAGACTTCTCCACGCCCAGGCAGAGCCCCACAGCTTCTCACAGCCCAGCAGCTACTCGAAGGGAAACTGTCTCCTCTTGTCTGGACCTGCCAGCCAGGAGCCAGCACTCTTTGATTGTCCTGAGAGCTCTGGGTGTGTGTGTGGGGGGGGGGGATGCGTGGGGAAAAGAGTCTTGATATTGTTGCTCTTCCTATGTGGTTGCAATCCCCTTCTACTCCTTCAAGCCTTCCCCTAACTCCTCCATTGGGTCGCCATGCTCAGTCTGATGGTGGCGCTGAAAGTATCTTCATCTGTATTGGTCAGCCCAGGTAGAGCCTCTCAGAAAACAGCTATACCAGTCTCCTATCAGTAAGCAATTCTTGGCATCAGCAATAGTGACCGGGTTTGGTGCTGCATATGGATGGTACCCAGGTGGGACAGTCTCTGGATAGCCTTTCAATTCAGTCTCTGCTGCATTCCTTGTCCTGTTTGTTGTTGTTGTTGTTGTTTTGTTGTTTTGTTTGTTTGTTTGATTGATTGTTTTTTTTTGATAGGAACAATTCTGGGCTAAAAATGAAATGGGTGTGTTGGCCACATCCCTCAACCAGGGGTCATGTCTCTCCACTGGATATGGACTCCTAAAGGTTCTATTTCCCCTTTGTTGGGGCATTTCAGCTAATGTCATACCCTGTTGGGTCCTGGGAACATCTTGCTTCCCTGGCATCTGGGACTTTATGAACATAGTAGATCATTTGTTTTCGTAATATTTTGAAGCATCTTTTGGGTGTATGCCAAGATCAGCATAGCTTGGTCCTCAGGTAAAACTATTTCCAGTTTTCTAAGGAACCACCAGACTGATTTCCAGAGTGGTTGTACCAGCTTGCAATCCCAGCAGCAATGAGAGCATGTTCCTTGTTTTCTATTTCTTCCCAGCATCTGCTTTCACCTGAGTTTTTGATCTTAACCATTCTGACTGTTGTGAGGTAGAACCTCAGGGATGCTTTGATTTGCATTTCTCTGATGACTAAAGATGTTAAACATTTCTTTAGGTGCTTCACTGTTATGTGAGATTCCTCAGGTGAAAATTTTTTGTTTAGATTTGTGCCCCAATTTTAATAGGGTTATTTTATTCTCTAGAGTCTAAGTTCTTGAGTTCTTTGTATATATTGGATATTAGCCCTCTATCATATGTTTACCTCAATACTTTTCATTTTAATTTTTAATTTCTTATTTTTAATTTCTTTTTAATGTGTAAGTGAAACACTTGTCTTTTATTATTATTAAGGATTCACCAATCTTTCAGTTATAGAGCACTTTATTTATTTATTTATTTATTGTATTTTATTGATATTTTATTTATATACTTTTCAAATGTTATCCACGATTCCTGGTTTCCCCTCTGGAAACCCCTTATCACTTCCTCCCCTCCCCATGCTTCTATGAGGATTCTTAAATAATGGTCAAAGAGATTCAAGATATTAACAATTACCAAAATTTTATGTTTGTTTTAAAAGAAAAGTCTGAGCAAGGCAGACAAGATGTCACCAGGTGTAGAGTTTCTTTTTCTTAAGCTTGCTAGCTGAGCCATCTTGAACCAGATTTCAATTTTGATGATTTATTTGGTGGAAGGAGAGAACCCAGTTCCTAAAATAGTCTACTGACCTTCATGTATGCATCTTCTCACACATATCTACCCATCCCCACACATAAAATAAATAACTACATATAATTTAAAAGTTTAAAGAAGAGAAGAACAGGTGAATGACCTGCTTACCAGCTGAACCACCCCACTGCCTAGACTTGGTTTCTGATGACTGTTCCACAATCCTCTCCTCCTACCTCACTTTTGTCCCTACATTCAGGCCTCTGCCTCCATTTCAGGCAGACTCCTGATGCTCAGGTAAAGGCCACACTGGTCAGAAGAACGAGTGAGTGACTTACCTGTCAGCTGAACTGTCCTACTATCTAGACCCCATTCTACGTACCACACTCCCACCTCAACATGTACCCTGCAGCTGGGTCCCTGAATTGATTCAGGAAGACTATTGTTTCTCAGACACAGACCACACCAAGCAGAAGAAAGGAGACTCCCTACTGCAGTAACTGTTAAGCTAGTTAACAGAAGTCTAACCTCAAATCTGATCTGAGAATCTCTATTGGATCATAGCCAAGCTGCTCATCTGAAATTCAGACCATAAATACCAGAACACTGAAGAGGAAACAGAAACCAAGGAATAAAACACAAATCTAACAAAGGTAAATCAGAAATTAACAATTAGACCTATAATCATCCCAAACTCAGATGCATAAACTCCAGTGTAAGGACACAATAAAAAAGAGCAAGGCCAATATGGCACCACAAGAGACCAGAAATCCTAAAATAGCAAGACCAGATTATTTCAATGCAGCTGGAAGGTAGGAAAATTATCTTTTAAACCAAATTTATCAAGATGATAGACGCCCTTATAAAAGATATGAAAAAAAAATCCTCTAAAGAAATCAAGGGAAACATATACAAAAACAAAACAAAAATAAAAATGAGGAAATTAATAAGTCATTTAAAGAACAGGAAGGAACCAAAACAAACAAAATTAAAAAAAGAAACAGAAGAAGTAAAAGGAGGAGGAAGAGGAGGAGGAAGAAGAGGAGGAAGAAGAGGAGGAAGAGGAGGAGGAGGAGGAGGCCTGTTGTGGAGAACCATGGAGGGGGGAATAGACTATCCAACTGCCATTTAATCTCCCACTGAGGACTTCACTATGTTCCCGCCATGGAGGCCATCAATTGAAGCAAGCTGACGCAGTGATCCAGTCAAGCGAGTACCATACCAAGAGTCTTAGCCCACTGGGTGCTGTCAGGGCTTCCCTCCCCCTCATTCCAGTCCTGTATGCCCCCGTGTCTCTGTTCTTCTGCAGCACTCAGCAGAGTCTGGGGGCCTGAGGACATAGACCATCAGCCTCTGGGTCAGCTGTTGGCCAAGGGACCCTCTATCAGAAGCCCTGCCCCCGTGGGACCTCATACTGAGGTCTCCCCATGCCTGGGTGGAGCCCTGCAGCATCTGCCTTGCCCTGTGCATCATGGAGGGAACTCAGTCAGAATTCCACACTTCTGCTTCCAGAGCTGTGGATCAACTACTCTGCCCAACAGGACCACGTCCGCCCATGCACAAGCTATCTGCCCCACATCCTCTGAGATGCTGAAACCCACAGTCAAATACTAGGTGGATTTGGGGAGTCTTGAGGAAGAATTGGGGGAAGGATTGAGAGACCCAAAGAGAACAGGGATTCCACAGGGAGACCAACAGGGTCAACTAAACTGGACCCTTATGGTTTTCCAGAGACTGAAACCCCAACATACCTGTAGCAGATGTGCAACATGATCTTCATGTGAGTTCCCCAACAATTGGATCATTTCCCTGTTTTTGGAAACTGTTCCCTAACTGGGCTGCTTCGTTTGGTCTCATTGGGACAGGATGTATCTAGTACTGCAGAGACTTGCAGGGTGGGATGGTATCTGGAGGTTGGCTCCCTTTTCTCAGAGAAGAAGTGGATGATGATGGGGGGGAGGGTCTGTGTGAAGAGAGCAGCTGGGGGACTGTGGGAGTGTGAGATTAGAATGTAAAGTGAATGAATGAATGCATGAATCAATAAACAAACAAGCCATACACAAAACTTCACACATTAATAATGAGAGTTCATTTGCCCACTCTCACAAACGGACAAGTTATCCATGCAAAAACTAAACAAAAAAATAATGGCGTTAACAGACAGTATGAATCAAATGAACATAACAAATATGTACAAAACATTTTAAGGAAACATAAAAAACCTTTATCTCAGCACCTGATGGAACATTCTCAAAATGTGACTTGGACACAAAGCAAGTCTCAACAGAAATAAGAAAATTGAAATAATCATCTGTAACATATCAGATAACCATAAATTAAAGCTGGATTTCAATAACAAAAACAATGGAAAGCCTAAAAACCTCATGGAAATTGTACATTTCTATACTAAACAACTTTGGTCTCAATAATATAAAATATCTTGGTGTAACTCTAACCTGTATCAACTCTAACCTGTAACCAAGCAAGTGAAAGACTTATATGATAAAAACTTCAAGTTTTGAAGAAAGAAATGGAAAAAGATAACAGATGGAAGTATCTCCTGTGCTCATGGATTGGAAGGATTGACATAGTATAATTGGCTCTATTGCCAAAAACAATATACTGACTGATTCAATGCAACCTACATGAAAACTTTGTAAAATTATTTATCAACCTTGAAAGAACAATTCTGAACTTCATATGAAAAAAACAAAAAACCCAGGATAGAAAAAGCAATACTATACCCAAACAAACAAACAAACAAACACAAAAACAAAAGTAAAATGGAAAAATAACCATTACAGGAAAAAAAAAAAAAAAAAGGAGCTTCCCGAGGAATCATCATTCCTGATTTTATGCTGTACTACAGAGCCATAGTCATAAAACATGATATTGGCATAAAAAAGACATATTTATCATTGTAATTGAATCATAGAATCAGATGTCAATCTATACAATTATGGATACCTTCTTTTTTTTTACAAGGAAGCCAGAAATACACAATGAAAAAAAAAGAAAGTGTCTTCAACAAATGGTGCTGGTCTAACTGCATGTAGAAGAACGTAAACAGAAACATATTATAACTTTGCTCAAGACTCAAGTACAAGTAGATCAGAGGCCTCAATATAAAACCAGATACACTAAACCTGATAAAAGAGAAACTGGGGAATAGGCTTGAAAGCATTGCCACAAGACATATTGTCATGAACGGAACACCAATATCACAGGCACTAAGGTCAACAACTAATAAATGGGACCTCATTGCTTTTACTGTGTTTTGGTATGGGCCTTGAATTTCTGATCTTTCCAAGACTTTTACCATGAACGGATGTTGAATTTTGTCAAATGCTTTCTCAGCATCGAAGGAGATGATCATGTGGTTTTGCTTTATACTCAAAGAGAACTCCATTCCATCACAAGGGCACTTTTTAAATTATGTTCACTGCAGCTTTATTCATAACAGCCAAAAACGGGAAAAGTAACACTTGAAGCAGGTAGAACCATTCCCCTTGTACAGAACCTGTAGTTTATAAAAAGTAGAAAGGTAGTATGTTTGCTCTGTTTCCTGATTGTGGACTCAAGGTTTCCAACTGCCTAAGCTCCTGCTGCTATCATTTTCCTGCTACATAGACTCACTCTCAATCTGTGAATGAAATAAACCCTGTAAATTGCTTTTAGTTTTTAACAACAACAGTAACAAAGACTAAGACTATGAATCAGTACTTGTTAGAGGGCAGAAGGAGACAGTTGCTGGTCTCCATATTTAAATCACACAATTTCTATAATATCTCTGTCTGTCTCTATCTCTGTATCTCTATGTATCACTGTCTCTGAGTAACTCACTCTCTCTCTCTCTCTCTCTCTCTCTCTCTCTCTCTCTCTCTCTCTCTGTCTCTCTCTCTCTCTCACACACACACACACACAAACACACACAAGATTAATTATATTTTTCTGTGTGACTTTGGATTAAGGATTAGTATTGTTTAGAAAATTAAACATATAACCTTGTGTAAAACAGAGTAATGAGTCAATGGCTGATAATGGTCCACACTGGCCGCTTCTATCATCAGAGACTTGCCCTTTCACTTATGATATATCTAAGTTTTACTTTTTGTATTTCATTAAACAATGCACAAGATATTATAATGTTAAAACATATAGTTAATATTTTCCATGATCAATTTGTCTAAAGATTATTAGAAAATAATTTTAAATATATAATTCTAATTGTCTACTTCTTGGAGGTTTAAAGATAGTTCAGTTTTAAATATCTTCATTTCAACTCCAAGATACTTAGCCTAGACCTCAATTATCTATGTTTTATAGTTCCTTTTAAGGTTTTATCTTTCAATATTTTTTAAATTCTTTTTGCCTTGTACCACTGATGATATATTAGTCAAGTTTCATGTCGTTTTTTTCCACTTTCTTTTATTGGATATTTTCTTTATTTACATTTCAAATGTTCTCCCTTACAGGTTTCCCCTTTCCTTCTCCCTGCTTCTATGATTTAGTCCCTAGGAGCTCTTGCCCAGGGAAGGGGAGGTCTGGTTGGTTGATATTGTTGTTCTTCCTATGGAGTTGCAAACCCCTTCAGCTCTTTCAGTCTTCTCTCTAAGTCCTCCATTGGGAACCCCATGCTCAGGCCCAGGATTGGCTGTGAACATCTGCCTCTGTATTTGTCAGACTCTCACAGAGACTCTCAGGAGACAGCTGTATCGGGCTCATGTGCTTGAAACATATATATTTTGAACAGTATGAGTCATTAAATCCTCTGTAACCTTTCTATGATTGCATAGGTCTTATTTTAGCCACTTGATTTCACTCCTTATCACTCCTTTTCGCTCCAAAGCTATACTCTCCTATTTAATACATATATATTATTTTGTGATGTCAGTGCAAAGTTTTCTGATTGATATTTTTCATTTTTATTAGTTATTTTAATTATTTACATTTCTAATCTTATCCCACTTTCCAGTTTCCCCTCCACAAGCCTCCTGTCCCCTCCTTTCTCCTCCTGCCTCTATGAGGGTGCTCCCCCAACCACCCACCTACTTCTGCCTCAGCAGCCTAGAGTTCCCCTATTTTGGATCATCAAGCCTCCACAGGACCAAGGAGCTCCCTTCCCAGTGATGCTAGATAAGGCAATCCTCTTCGACATATCCAACTAGAGTTATGGGTACCCCCTGTATATTCTTTGGTCAGTGATTTAGTTCCTGGGAGCTTTGGGGTTCTGATTGGTTGATAGTGTTGTTCTTCCTATGGGGTTGCAAACCTTTTCAGCTCCTACAGTCTTTGCTCTATCTTCCCCATTGAAGGCCCCACTATCAGTCCAATGTTTTGCTGTGTACATCCTCACCTGTATTGTTCTGCCTCTGGCAGAGCCTCTCAGGGGACAGCTCTACCAGGGCTCCTGTCATTAAGCAATTCTTGGCATCAGCAACAGTGTCTGGGTTTGCTGTCAGCAGTTGGGATGCATCCTTAGGTGGGGCAGTCTCTGGATGGCCTTTCTTTCAGTTTCTGCTCTACTCTTTTCCCTGCATTTCTTTTTGACAGGAGGAATTCTGGATTAATATTTTTGAGGTGGGTAGGTGGTTTTATCCCTCTGTTGGGGGCCGTGCCTATCCACTGAGGCATGGGTGACTGACTATATTTATATTTTGAGATGAGCAGAATCTTTTCTAGTTGAACTATTCTCATGTCATATATCATTAATTATATATTATTAGTTGAGTTTGGTGCCCATTTACTTCCTTAAATTGATATTAGTATCATAACATTCAAAGCAGTCAATCAACTAGCAACAAAAGCCTTCCATTGCCAAAGCTGTCCTTGTAAAATTGGTTTTGCTTTATTTCCTCCAGGCCATTATGGGTTTATCTGTTTTCTATTAGACCAGAAGATCCAGGTAATTAAGTAGGCTATCTAGCTAGGAGTATTGAAGTGCATTATCTTGTTCATCTAGAATTCAGAATTAGCCTCATCTTCACTAATAATTTCTTTTCAGTAGCTTTTAAAGACTAGTATCAGAAAATATTATTCAGAAATCTATTAAATCATCTTCTCTCTTATATACTTGCTTTGAAAATTCCTTTTAGGATTTTAAGTCTGGGAAGATGGGAACTGTTTTTTAAACCTCTTTGTATTTGAATATAAGAGAATAGAATTGCTACTGTGATTAAAATACACTTCCACCCTTCCAGCCTATGTGTTTACTAGTGAAGACTTTGAATCCCATGATTTATTCCATCCTTTTTCACTATTGGAATATTTCCAATAGTGAAAATATTGGAACAACAAATCCATCAAAATAAATGCAAATAAACTACAACAAATGAAGTGTACCTCTCAGTTAATTGTTGTCCTGTTCACTGAGGGAAACAAGGAATAGTGAAATTTTGTGCTAAATTTTAGCTTTATCTTGTCTGACATTCACTTATTATTTTGTAGAAAAGTTCTATATATGGCATGAAAGTAACATAATTTCATGAAAAGTTTGACACTAGAAAAGTAAAAATTATAAGAATGTCTACATGGTATTTTTCAGATTAGAACACTATACACAAAGTCTTCCTGAGACATGCTTAAGCCAAATGCCTGTCAAGGTATGTTCCATAACAACACTGTTATCTGGCACATGCAAAATTAGAGACTTCAGTAACATTGAAAAGTTTCTGACTTGGTTAGGAAAAATAAAATGAATGAAAAAAGAAAGTTATCCCAAGTCAAAGTCATTGACATTTACAGCTATAAGGGCAGAAGCAAAAGCTTATGAGTGCCACATGAACTCACCTGAATTTAACGAAGTTAGAAGACCATTTGGCTTGTGTTTTGTTTCTTTTTTGAAATTTGGTGTTTTCAATTAACTTATGACCCCACTGTTCCCGTGGCTTCCCAGGACAGTAATAAGCTGTTGTCATTTGTTCTTAAAACGAGAAAACCAAAAGAAAAAAAAGTGTCTTCTGTTGGAAGCATCTGGCATGAGTTATTGTGAGGTTGACTGTGAACTCATTACTAAATAATCATTCTCATTGCATATTCAACAGCATTTTAAAGTAAAAACATACATACTAAGCAAGGTTATATATTTATCTTTGAAAAAATAAAAATATTGTAGCCAAAGACTTGAGAGATTCAAGTTATATCCTTTGTTGCTGTTGTTATCGTTGTTGGTTTGGTTTAGTATTTCCTAATTCAATGTTCATAGAAACTTTGTAAATTGCAGTAGTGTGAGTAATGATCCTCACAGTTATATGATTTTAATTTCTCAGTTTTGTGCCAACTCACAAAAACAACAAATCCATCAAAAGATGTATAGAGTGTATTTTACCATTCACTTGATCTTGTATCTCTAAAGCATGTTAAGACGAATTTAATGTCTGAATTGCAATCCCTTCCAGGACAAACTTTTATGGCTTTGTAAAACAATTTTCTTTTTCTACTAGTGTATATTATGGCATGACAGAACATTTTATTCCAAAAGCATTCAAACACATTTCTCTTGTTGATAAAGAGAAACTTATTCTAATTCTACTGCTTGAGGCACGCAAGCCAGGGCGAGTTTCTCTTCAAATAATAAATTGTAGCTATACTGAAAATTTGGGGGCTGGAAACAAAATGTATCTCACATTCCTTGTTGTTGATGTTGAATTTAATTTTTCTTTATCAACTTTGACAGTGATTTATAAGGAACAGAAGGTTTAAATAGTCACATTGTTGTTTACTCAATTAATATTATTATGAAATATGAATTTACACATGCAAACTCTCAGAATAATGATAGCACTATATTACTAACTTGTGGTTTGTACTTACTATGAAGTTTACAAATATCAATTGAAAAATTATACCAATTTAGAATTAATTATATAAAATAAAAAACACAGTAACCAAAAAAAAACATGAAAATGAATTTATTATTCCAGTATTTTAATTTTCATTCTTTGAACTCACTAAAGGCCTTATATTTTTAATTTTTGTTTGTTTGCCTATCTACCTAATAATGAATGGTTTATACAGCATTTTTCAAATATATTTGATGGAACAGTTATTTTTTCAAATACATTATAGAGGTACATGTTTGTATTAGTTGTTCTCTCAAGTAATAGAACATATTCAATGAATCTCTGTGTCTGTCTTTCATATATATATATATATATATATATATATATATATATATATATATATGGAGAGAGAGAGCACGTGTGTGGTGTATTTGTTTATATCAGACTTCTTATAATGATTTACATGCTGGAGTCCAGCTATTCCAATAATTTCTAGCTTTTAATACAAAGTCCAAGAATTCAGTGCTTGCTCAGTCCATGGGGTTGGACGTCTCAACTATTTTTCAATATACACAGGAATCCTGAGCTCTAATACCAATGAAGACATGCACTTGCTAGTGATCCAGAGTAAGCAAAAAGCCAAAGCTTCCTTCTTCCACAGTTTTATATAGACTTTCAGGAGAATATGTGTTCAATATTAAAGGTGTGTCTTTTCTGAGCTCAAAAGGTAAAAGGCATTTTTCCTACCTCAAAGAGCCAGATTAGAAGAAAATCTTCCAATTAAATTTATCAAAAGTCTCTCACAAGTCTGTAGGTAATTGTGGCTGGAGAATTGCAGGGTTCCTCACACCAGGCTGTGGGTAGTTGTCTGGTAACTCTCTGGGTTCCTCCAGGGTGAAGTTAGGCCTGGCTGCTGTGGCTCACTAAAGGCCTCTCCACAATTCCTCACAATGACACACAAAAAAGTCCATGGGTTTTTACTGGCTTTAATGTCATGGCAGATGGTGGATGGATCTGGATGCACCCCCCTAACCCCAGCCCCCCACCCCCATAAAACCCAGGGCAGTCCTAAGTTAAATAGCAGGGAGAGAGGGGGAGGGGCTGGGGAAGAATGATTAATTGACTCCACCCTCTGGCCTTCAGGTACCTCATTAGTATGTAAATCTCTCTAGGGCCTGGGTCCTGTTCCTCATGACTGTTGGCCATAGACCTCTCTGTGGGAGTGCCTGTGGAGGGCTGAAGCTAAATGAAAAGAACCAGGGCCTGGGAGCAAAGCTGAACTCCTACCATCTGATAAAGGTTCCGAGGTTCCAAGGCCATGCTCGACCAAGCACCCAGCTGCTTCTCAGAGCCCACCGCTCCACACAGGTGTGCCATCCATTTTTGGGAATTTTTTAAAATTCCAGATATAGTCAAGTAGCAACCCAAAATAGCTATCAGTATGGCACTGTCTTTTTCTTGTTGAGTGTGTTTCAGCTTGAAGACTTTTCCTCAGAATTCTTATAAGCACTTAATAAATAAGTGACCTAGAAATGTATTCATTCAGTAATAAAGGGGATCGTTTTGAGGGATAGCATTTTGGTTAGCCGTGCATTGTTTGTTTTGATTTTGCAGTTGTTTTATTTGTTCCTTCTGCTCCTAATGCAGTTCTCTAGTGCCCTAATGCTGAGACACATTAAGACAGTCTTTCATGTCATGGTAAACCCTAACTATAAAATTATTTTGTTGCTGCCTCATATATGCAATTTTGCTGCAGTTATGAATAGTAACGTAAATATCTGATATTTTGGATATCTGACATATGACCCTGTGAAAAGCTTAATACCCAAAGGAGCTGTAATTCAACAAGTTGAGAATGGCTTGCTGTATTAGTATTTCCTTGTCTGTAAGTTTTCTACTAGTAGGCACTTTACAAAATTCTGAAATATTAGCAATTTTATATGCCTTGTAAGTTTTACAATATTCTTTTTCTTTTACATTATAGAAATGTATTCTAATATTTCCTTGGGATAAATTTGGTCAGTTGAATCTGGTCAGTAATTTTTCCCCACTTTGTACTCTTCAGCAGGTTTGCAGTGTTTGAACTGTTCTATTTTACATAAACATGATTATTCTTTGACATTCTTAAATAACCATCAAACTTAGATAACCCCAATACTTGCTTCACAAAGACTCTTCCACTGCACCTTGATAGTTTGTCATTGGTTTCTTTGTCTCTCTACAGACTCTGTGCATTAAGCTTGCTGTCCTTGAGTGCTGTAATTATTCTTCTGTTAAGTCAACCATGCTGTTAATAATTTCTGTCTAGTTTTTCATTTGGTTTCTGTATTTTAAGCCTACTTATTTATATTTGCTGTTGTTTTTATCAACTATTATTTAAATCTACTATTTTTCACTGATGAATTATTGAGTCATTAAATACTACCTTGTATCTTCTCAAAGTATATTGATTGACTTTCAGAAAGGCCCTTTAAAATTCTCCGTCCAATGTTAGGAGCCGCGGTGAGCGTGACAACATTCGCCATTACAAGATGGAGCGGGCATCCTGTGCTCCCACAAGTAAACAACTAACTGTGCAGGTGCAAAAGGCAAAAGCTCGCCAAGCCACTGCCCATTCCGGGGCGTAATATGGGGTGATGAGTGAACAATCTGCTGCCAAAGCCGGGGAATTTCAAGGCGCTGCAGAGACCCCCAAGATTCGGGGTGGGTTAAAAGACTACAGGATTGAGGTATGTCTCTGAGAGATATGTTTGGGGTGGAAGCCTTCTTTGCGGGCGGATTTTCACCCATTGCCGCCGCTGCACTAGTTGGCCTCTTGTTTGTGTTGCTTTTGCTTTTAGCTTATTTGTGTTGTGGGGATCCAGCTCGCAGCACAGCTATTAGTGCAAGTCAACAGGTTTCAAGAGAGGTCCACTCCAGGGTATCAGAAACAGAGCGTGTTACCCGGCATCAGGCCAAGGAGCCTGGGGAAAAAGATAAGACTGGTTAAGAGTCTGTCACGGCCGGGGGGGGGGGGGGGGGGGGCCCTTACTAATGCAGGACTTGCGGCAGCTAATTTAGAGATGGCTGCTGTCCTTCTACAAGTTCAGGGATGCGGTAAACCCCCTCCACGGCCTGCAATTAAGTGCTTTGCCTATGTGGTTAATGATAAGGTTACATCCAAACAATACGATGAAACCTCACCTCAAATTGTGGAACGCCTAGTGGTGTCAGAGGTTCTGGAAATCTTTCCAGGTCCCTTAAATATTGTTTCAGATTCCTTCTATGTGGTTAATGCAGTGAAAGCATTAGAAGTTGCTGGGTTAATTAAGACATCCAGCAGACTTGTAGAAGTTTTTCAAAAGATTCAGCTTACCCTGGCTAAGTGAAGATTCCCTGTCTTTATAACTCATATTTGGGCTCACTCAGGCTTACCGGGACCTATATCCCATGGAAATGACATGGCAGATCGAGCCACAAAGTTGATTGCAATTGCCCTTTCGCCAAAATTAGATTTGGCTAAAGCCTTTCATAAAAGGTTTCATGAGACAGCTGAGACGCTATGATGCCGATTCAACATCACTAGAAAAGAGGCTAGAGATATTGTGACTCAGTGCCAAAACTGCTGTCAATTCCTACCTGTTCCCCATACCGGAATTAACCCTCAGGGAATTAGGCCATTACAGATCTGGCAAATGATTGTTACTCACATCCCATCCTTTGGCAAATTACAATATTTGCATGTCTCCATTGATACCTGTTCTGGAGTTATGTTCGCCTCTCCATTGACCGGAGAAAAGGCGGCCAATGTTGTTCAACATTGTCTTGAGGCTTGGAGTGCCTGGGGAAAGCCTAAAATCCTTAAAACTGACAATGGACCAGCCTACACTGCTCAAAAATTTCAACAATTTTGTCACCAAATGGAGGTGACACACCTGACGGGTCTTCCTTACAACCCTCAGGGACAGGGCATCATTGAGCGTGCTCATCGTACCCTTAAAACTTATTTGATAAAACAAAAAGGAGAAATTGAGGAAGCTCTGCCCATGGTGCCACGGGTTACTGTTTCTCTGGCACTTTTTACTCTCAACTTTTTGAATTTGGACAGTCAGGGCAACACTGTAGCTGATCGCCATTGCCTAGAACCAACTAGGCCAAAAGAAATGATAAAATGGAAAGATATTTTGACTGGTCAATTGAAAGACCCGGATCCTATTTTAATAAGATCCAGGGGAGCAGTTTGTGTTTTTCAACAGGAAGAAGAAAACCCATTTTGGTTGCCGGAACTCCTGAAGCGATGCCTCACAGTTGTGGACGATGATTCCTCAGCGGATTCCCCTACAAATGCTTTTGTTCGCTACATGGATTCTCCAAGCTTGGGTTCCTAGTATATATAGTGAATTTAGATGGCTATCCTATCTGCTTTTCCAAAACCTATGCCCTTGCCTTCTTAAAAGTCGCCGCTTCTGCTAAACAGAATTTCTCCTATACCCTTAACTGTAATGCCTCACTCCAGTTTGTGTGTATCTCCATTTCTTTTCATCTTATCTAACAACTCCTTTAATACTTGTACCAATGTAACTTGCTTTATGTCCCAGTGCTGGTCTGCTCTTGTCTATAAGCAGGCCCTAATAGCCAGTATACCACTATGGATCCCTATCCTCGTTCAGACGTCTGAGACCTTGACTTTATTTCGACAGAAGAGAGATTTTGATATAACTGCAGCCATTATCACTGCTATTACCATCTCTGCAGCTGCAGCTGTGACAGCCGGCATAGCCTTGGCTAATCAAGTTACAGCAGCTACTGTTGTTAATCAAATTTCACAAAAGACTTCTGAGGCTTTGACCACTCTACAGAAAGTGGATGCACACTTGGCATCAGACATTCTGTTGGTCAATCTGAGAGTTGATTTGCTCCAAGCCCATGTAGAACAACTCACAGATGTGGTTCAAATGAGCTGTGTGTCAGCAACCCCACATCTATGTATTACACCTCTCAGATTTATGAATGATACATTTATTCAAAGCCATAATCTTTCTGCTTATTTACAAGGTCTAGGGAGCTGGACCAGATGCAGCAGCAATTGCAGATCCGGATTTCGAGCCTTAATGGAACACGAGTGGACCCTGTTGCCCTTGGCGATTTTACTTCTTGGCTTACCTCTGCCTTTTCTTTCTTTCTTAAAGGGTGGGGATAGGCCTGTTTGGTGCAGCCCTATGTTGTGGATTAGTGTTCATGTTATGGTTGGTCTGCAAGCTCAGAGCCCAACAAAAACGTGACAAGGTTGCTATCGTCCAAGCACTCATAGCCTTGAGCAAGGATCTTCCCCTGAAATTTGGCTATCTAGGCTAGGAAAGTATCTGATGACTGAGACACTCAGTCGATGCACCCCAAGGGTTCAGCCCATTGCACTGGCTTGATGAGAGGTTTAAGTCTAGCCAGCCCTTGCCTGAATAACTGTGGTACATGAATATTTAGAGGTGTTTGCGAGTGGGTACTTGACAGGAAATGTTCCACGAGTGTGGATAGATTTCCCGAAAGTATGCCTGATTGCACAAAGGTTTGATGCCAAAACCTCTTCTCCCCGCGCGGACGGCCACCAGGCGCTCCAAAGTGGAGGCTCCCTTTCCCTGACAAAAAGGCATTGAGATGGGTATGGGAAGTATTACTCATTGCACGACAACAAGAGAAGAAACCCCTTACAATATCTCATTTTGAACAGGGGACCAGGCCTCTGCTTTCCCTCACTGAGTTGGTGCCATGCTTGATAGGCAAAAGGCTGTTCCATCTTAATAAAATTGAAAGGGGGAGATGTTAGGAGCCACGGTGAGTGTGACAACATTCACCATTACAAGATGGCGTGGGCATCCTGTGCTCCCACAAGTAAACAACTAACTGTGCAGGTGCAAAAGGCAAAAGCGTGCCAAGCCACTGCCCATCCCGGGGAGTAATATGGGGTGATGAGTGAACAACCAATCAGAAGTGAACACACCACTCTAGGGTACATATAGCAGTGCCTTTCCCGGGCTTGGGGTCTTCCGTTTCTGCTGATACAAGAATAAAGCCTCGCTGTAGTAACCACCCGAACATTGCCTCACGTGTCTCTTTCGTGTGCGAAGGGGACTCGGAAGGGGCGCAGAATAGTACAACATGTTATACTTAGCATATTATGCTTGGATCTTGGTGCCTTGCTTTTATTATTTCATCAAAGTTCTTTGATTCAGTTGGCTGGGTGATTCCATTTATTGTTTGTTTTTTTTTCTTTTGTGTGCTGTTGTTTTATTTTTGAAGTTGGCATTGCTTGTTTTATTTATGTCTTTTTGAGATAGCACATTGTTATATAGCCCAGGATGGCCGAAAACTAATGATCCACTTATTTCTACCTCCTGTCCTACATCTATAGTCCAATCTTCCCTGAATGAAGCCAAATCTGCACATTGAAACATTATGTTTCAAATGATCTTCATAATCTGGCTTTTTATTCCTACTTTTATTTTCTGAATATTGTAAGCAGTGTTTGTTTTCATTGTTTTACATATTTTGTGCCCTGACTGGTCATAGGTATTATTTTTCATCCACTCTAAATTATTTAATAGATTTTTCCCTCTTCCAAGTGACAGTGTACTCACTACACACTATGCACCTAAACATAGAGGTTGGATTGATGTACCAAATATTCCTTACCACATTTTACAATGTCTTTACCTATTATTATCAGAAGAGGCATGATTGTTTCTCACATATTTCTTGGAGCTTTCATGAGGATAATCCTTTCTCTGAGGAGATGTTCAAATCAGCTTGCCTTTTGAGACAACATGCCAGGAAAATGATAAGTGTTGGCTTTCAATTATGACACAGAAACTACTCACACCACAAACACACTAACATCACAAACACACTACATTCATGCATGCATATATATGTATGTATATATATATTTGTATGCATATATATATGCATACAAATATATACATATATACATATACTACCTAGGGCATCATAAATAGACATCATACACACACAAACCTACACACACACACATAAAAACAGACAGAAACCACTCACTCCACTGCACACTATACACATGCACATATATACATATATAACACACACACATGCTACCTTGGGTATCTTAAGTATATATCTCACTCTCTAGCACAGTCACACACACACACACACACACACACACACACACACACACACACACCCCTGTTCATACCAACACACAAACTACACACACTACAAATAACATATATACATACATACATACATACATACATACAAATACAGCTACAAACCCTGGATAGTGTACACATATATCAATATATATAACACCACACACACACACACACACACATTCACACATATACACACACACATACACACAAAAATAACTTTTTTTGCTGAACCATGGAGTCTATTGAGCTAGAAGATATAGTTCACATCAGCATGTTTGTTTCAACAGGAATTACAGAGAGTGCTTGCAAAAATGTGCTGAGCCCCTCTAAGATCAAAGTGACTACAGAAATCATCTGGACTGGTCTATGAAATGATTACATGAAGTGGTAAATACTTTCTGGGGAACAAAAGAGTGTTCTTTTGTGCCTTCACATTTTAATGTAACATCTGACAATCTGAACAAGGAAGACTCTTTAGTCAGTGAATAGGACTAGAATCAATAAAAGAAACTATCATATTTTCATTAAATATTAAATTAAATTTGAAAATCATTGAGTGGTTAATGAACCAACATTGAATAATTGTGTAATAGTTTTTAATAGCTGAGTAGTATTCTATTATGTGAATGAACCACCTTTTCTATATCCATTTTTAGGTTGAAAGACATCTGGATTGTTTCAAGCTTCTACCTATCACATATAAAGCTGCTATGATCATGGCAGAGTATGTATCCTGGTGGTATTGTGAAACAGTTTTTGGGAGTGGTCTAGCTGGGTCCTCAGGTAGAGCTATTTATAATTTCCTGAGGAATTGCCCAATTGATTTCCAAAGTGCTTATAAGAGTTTTCAATCCCACCAACAATGGAAGATTATTCATCTTTGTCTACATTCTCTGCAACATGTACTGTCACTTGAGTTTTTTTATCTTAGCCACATGGATTGGCTAAGGAATCTCAGGATCATTTTGATTTGCTTTTCCCTGATGATTAAGGTTGTTGAACATTTCTTTTTTTTTTTTTCTTTTTTTTTCTTGGATATTTTATTTACACTTCAGATGCCACCCCCTTTCCCCATTCCCCCCCTTAGAAAACCCCTATCCCACACCCCCTTTTTCTTTTAGCATTTATACACTTTTTTAAAATGTTAATCAAAGGCTTTATAAGTTTGGTAATGCTCAATCAGAGGTGCAAACCACTACCCAACCTAGATATAACAACTATCTCTGACTGGTGGAGACATGTGAACATCTGCCTCCCTGTTCCCCCCCCTCTTTCTCTCTCTTTCTCTCTCTCATCATCTACCTTCTCCTCTCCTTCTTCTCTTCCTTTCCTTACTCCTTCTCTTCCTCTCAGTACTCCTCCCACCTTAGCTCCTCCTACATATCACCCTTCCCGTTAAAATAAAACTTTTCTCTCAAAATACATTTAGAGCATAATTATGCCAATTTGTACCATTGAGGTACAAGATAGTCCTAATACCCAGTCCATCATTTTGTTGACTAACCAGAACCTCTGTCATCTCTCCTAACTAAAACACTTAGTTTTGAACCTGGCGTTTTTCTTGGCTTTAGAATGAATGTCAGCTGAAAACCATCCACTCAAATCTTTTCTCTCAAGATAAATAGCCAGGATTGGCTATGAGACTGTAAGTTTTCAACCCCGTCAGAAATCCAGAATGACTGAGTTAACTATAATTGTGAGAAGCACAAAGCATAGCTACTAAACCTTAGCCAATTTATAGAGACCTTTGAATACCTGGACACTCCCTCTACTACAAAACGTTGGAGCATCTGTTCTTCCGCCTTCTGGCCCAGGATCATCTGACAGACCTTAGTGCTGCAGAATTATTAAGGGCTGATTACTCTGTATAGGCAGATATAATCAGTCGACTATTCTGCAAGTGTGTCCTTTTCTGGACAGTAATTTGTCTGTAGAAGGAAAGTGGCAATTCTTGTCTAGTGGCTGTCTCAGCACAACTGGAGTAACTCCAAAGATGCTCAATTTCTTCTTAGAATCCAAGACAGGAAGCTGTCAGGAGCAGACAGGTCTCTAATCAAAATGAACATTAATACAGAAATGTTTGTCACATCAATTCTGTGGACATCTGATGTTCTGAAAACCAACTATTCATGTAAGGTAATCTGGACTGTTGTCTGTTAACTCCATTCAGCTTTTCTAAATAAAACATAGAAAACACCCTAACAATAAACTCCAAGCCATGAATTTGCTATAGTCCCTTAACTCACAAGCTGACCATCTCAAATCAGTTAAAAAAGTTAAAGAAAGACTGGGTCTAAGCCTTGTATTCCTAAATGTGTTATACTGGTACAATTCCTATGAGAGTAACAATATTCATCTCACTTTTATATCAATAAGAAGCTCGTATCAATGAAAACCTTAAAATTTGTAATCAAAGTAAATTGGTGCCATTTAAGAATTTATATCTTCATCTTGATAATAATTGTACAGATTTCTACTAATAGGTTATGGCTATGCAGTAAATCCTAGCTAATCCTCTCTATTCCCCCAAAAACCATTACTTTTCCCTAGAAAGACAGCCCAAAATTTACCACCTTAGTCCCCAAGTCCAGGGAATAGGGGTGCTGACTCTTCATTAGCTTCTTCAAGCTAATTATGGGCGTTGAGATATTAGAAGAGGAGTGGGGGGAAGGGCAAATTGACAAGCTTCTGATGCTGTGTCTTCACTGCCTCCAGATGGAATTCCCGGACCTCAGAGGTTTGAGCAGGTCTGCCCATCTTTCTTGTTGAGTAGATACACCAAGGCTGATCATTCTGCAATATACAATTCTCAAAACAAATATTAGTATCAAGATAGATTTTTTTAAGAGGGCTGACATTTTATTAAGGATGTTGGTTATAACAGCTTTTCTTTTTCCCCCCCCTTTTTAAATTGGATATAATATTTATACTTCAAATGTTATCCCCTTACCCCATTCCTCCCACCACCCAGAAACCCCTTATCCCATCACCCCCTCCTTCTGCTTCTATGAGGGTGTACACCCACCTACCCTCCACTCCCCCCTCCCCCTTAAGTTCCCCCCACCCCCTCAGTGTTCAGCCTTCATGGGATCAAAGATCTCCTCTCCCACCTATGCCCAACAAGGCCATCCTCCCCTACATATACAGCTGGAGTCATGTGTCCCTCCATATGTGCTTTTAGGCTGGTGGTTTAGACCCTGGGGAGCTCTGTCTGGTTGGTATTGTTGCTCTCCTCATGGGGCCACCAACCCTTTGGGCTCCTTCAGTTTATTCTCTAACTTCTCCATTGGGAACCTTTGATCAGATAAATGGTTAGCTACCAGTATCTGTCTCTGGGTATGTCAGACTCTGAGGGACCTCTAAGGAGACAGCCTTATCTGGCTGCTGTCAGCTTTCACTTCCTTTCATCCATATCTGTGTCTATTTTTGGTGACTGAACATGGGATGAATACCCAGGTGGAATGGTCTCCATACAACCTCTCCTTCAGTTTCTGTCCCACACCTTGTCTCAAAATTTGCTCTCTTGGGTGTTTAGTTACTCCTAAGAAAGACCTAGGCATCTACACTTGTTCTTCCATCCTCATGAGCTTCATGTGGTCTGTTAGTTGAATCTTCGTTGTTTCAAACTTTTGGGCTAATATCTGCTTATCAGTGAGTAAATACCATGTGTGTTCTTTTGTGATTGGGTTACCTCACTCAGGATGATATTTTCTAGTTCCATCCATTTACATAAGAATTTCTCGAATTCATTATTTTTAATAGCTGAGTAATATTCCATTGTGTAAATGTACCACATTATTTGTATCCATTCTTTTGTTGAAGGGCATCTGGGTTTTTTCCAGCTTCTTGCTATTATAAACAAGGCTTCTATGAACATAGTGGAGCATCCGTCATTGTTATATGTTGGGGCATTTTCTGGGTATATGCCCAGGGGTGGTATAGCTGGGTCCTCAGGTAGTGCTATATTTAATTTTCTGAGGTACTGCCAGACTGACTTCCAGAGTGGTTGTACCAGCTTGCAACCCTACCAACAATGAAGGAGTGTTCCTCTTTCTCCACATCCTCGCCAGCATCTATTATCACCTGAATTTTTTATCTTAGTTATTCTGACTGGTGTGAGGTGGTATCTCAGGGTTGTTTTGATTTGCATTTCCCTGATGACTAAAGATGTTGAGCATTTCTTAAGGTGCTTCTTGGCCATTCGAGTTTCCTCAGTTGAGAATTCTTTGTTTAGCTCTTAACCCCATTTTTTAATGGGGTTATTTTGTTGTTTGGCGTCTAATTTCTTGAGTTCTTTGTATATATTCGATATTAGTCCTCTATTGGATCTTGGATTGGTAATGATCTTTTCCCAATCTGTTTGTTGCCTTTTTGTCTTATTGACAATGTCCTTTGCCTTACAGAAGCTTTGCAATTTGATGAGGTCCCATTTGTTGATTCTTGATCTTAGAGCCTAAGCCATTGGTGTTCTGTTCAGGAACTTTCCCCCTGTGCCTAGGTATTCGAGGGTTTTCCCCAACTTCTCTTCTATTAGTTTCAGTGTATCTGACTTTATGTGAAGGTCCTTTATCCACTTGGAGTTGAGCTTTGTACAAGGGGATAAGAATGGATGAATTTGCATTCTTCTACATGCTGACCTCCAGTTGAGCCAGCACCACTTGTTGAAAATGCTGACCTTTTTCCACTGGATGGTTTTAGCTCCCTTGTCAAAGATCAAGTGACCATAGATGTGCGGGTTCATTTTGGGTCTTCAATTCTATTCCATTGATCTTCCTGCCTGTCTGTGTACCAATACTATGCAGTTTTTATCACTACTGCTCTGTAGTACAGTTTGAAGTCAGGAATGGTGATTCCCCCAGAAGTTCTTTTATTGTTGAGAATGGTTCTCACTATCCTAGGTTTTTTGTTATTCCAAATGAATTTGTAAATTGCTCTATCTCTATGAAGAATCTATTTGGAATTTTGATGGGGATTGCATTGAATCTGTAGATTGCTTTTGGCAAGATGGCCATTTTTACTGTTAATCCTGCCAATCCAGGAGCATGGGAGATCTTTCTATCTTCTGAGATCTTCTTCTATTTCTTTCTTCAGAGACTTGAAGTTCTTGTCATACAGATCTTTCACTTGCTTGGTTAGATTCACTCCAAGATATTTTATTTTATTTGTGACTATTGTTAAGGGTGTCATTTCCCTAATTTCTTTCTCAGCTTGTTTATCCTTTGAGTAGAGGAAGGCTACTGATTTGTTTGAGTTGATTTTATATCCAGCCACTTTGCTAAAGTTGTTTTTCAGGTTTAGGAGTTTTCTGGTGGAAGTTTTAGGGTCACTTAAGTATACTATCATATCATCTGCAAATAGTGAAATTTTGACTTCTTCCTTTCCTATTTGTATCCCTTTGACTTCTTTTTATTGTCTAATTCTCTAGCTAGGATTTCCAGTACTATATTAAGTAGGTAAGGTGAGAGTGGGCAGCCTTGTCTAGTGCCTGATCTTAGTGGGATTCCTTCAAGTTTCTCTCTATTTAGGTTGATGTTGGCTACTGGCTTGCTGTATATTGCTTTTACTATGTTTAGATATGGGCCTTGAATTCCTGATCTTTTCAAGACTTTTAACATGAAGGGATGTTGAATTTTGTCAAATGCTTTTTCAGCATCTAGTGAGATGACCATGTGGTTTTTTTCTTTGAGTTTATTTATGTAGTGGATTAGATCGATGGATTTCTGAATATTGAACCATCCCTGCATTCCTGGGATAAAGTCTACTTGATCATGATGGATGATTGCTTTGATGTGTTCTTGGATTCAGTTTGCAAGAATTCCATTGAATATTATTGCATCAATATTCATAATAAGGATCGGTCTGAAATTCTTTTTTTTTTTTTTTTTTTTTTGGTTGGGTCTTATGCCTCGGTCCTACTTATAAGGAATAATAAAATAATCAAAGGAGCAAATATGGAGAAAAAGTGTGAGACAAGAACTGAAGGATGGGCCATCTGGAGACCATTCCACCTGGGTATCCATCCTATATGCAGTTATCAAAGGTAGACACTGATGTAGATATCAGGAAGTGCATGCTGACAAGAGCCTGATATAGCTGTCTCCGTAGAGGTCTGCCAGAGTCTGACATATTCAGAGACAGATGCTCACAGTTAACCATTGATCTGATCAAGGGGTTCCCAATGGAGGAGTTAGAGAGAAGACTGAAGGAGCTGAAAGGGTTTGTGGCCCCATAAGGAGAGCAACAATACCAACCAACCAGAACTCCCCAGGGTCTAAACCACCAGCCTGGAAGCACATAGTGAGGGACCCATGCCTCCATCTGTATATGTAGGGGTGGATGTTCTTGTTGGGCATAGGTGGGAGAGGAGATCCTTGGTCACATCAAGGCTGAACACCGAGTGTGGGGGAATTTGAGGGTGGGGAGGTGGGAATGGGGGGTACATGGGGGCACATCCTCATAGAAGCAGGAGAAACGGGGATGGAATAGGGGTTCCTGGAAGGTGGGGGAAATGGGGTAAGAGGATAAAATCTGAAATGTATATATAGTATCCAATTAAAAAAACAAAACTAAAAAAAAAAAAAGATTTTAGAAGCACATTTCACCAAAAGAACCTAGGAATAGTCACCAAGTAGGCATTCACGTTATTAGAATATTAAAAGAACATTGTAAAAACTGATTAATGGACTATTCATGGACTAGTTACTCAACAACTCACTGTCAACCAATGCCAAATAGTTTTAAGAACATATATACTATAGTATTTACCCACGGTACATATCCAGTCTTATTTTATGTTTCAAAACTTACCAGCTGGGAGAGGGAAAGATGGCCCAGTGGCTCAATGTGCTTGCCACCAATGTTGACAACTTAAGTTAGGTGCCTAGGACTCACATGGTAGAAGGAGAGAATCTATGTATCTATCTCTATAAATTGTCCTCTGACATCCATATGTGCTCTTTGACATACATGAAGAAAAACACAGGCATATGTGTATGTCACACACACACACACAAATAAATAAGTAAATAAATAAAAAAACGTAAATATTTGGTTTTGGATTTTGAGTTAGAATGTCATTGTGTAGTCCTGGCTGTCCTCGAATTCACTGTAAATACAAGGTTGGCCTTGAGCTCACAGAGATCTATCTGCTTTTGCCTCTCTTAGTATTGGGATTAAAGACATAATCACATCAGATAAATTGTATTGAAAAGAAAAAAATCTATAAATTTATCTCTTAAGAGTTCAAGTGGAACTTTTATAATCTCATTATATTTCTTGGAAAACAGAGCTTGTGACTGATCACTGAAGAAAGAAGCAATGCCATTTGTGGAAACACCATACCTAAATGCCAACAACTAGAAATGAACCAGTACTCACCAATTATGCTAGTAATTAATAACTCATGTTACCTTCATAAGCAAAGATATACTCATGAAATAATAATGTAAATGGTATTAAATAAAACTATGTCTCATAGATGAAATACTAAATGAAAATTTAAGCACAAAAGATTACATGTGGGTCTAGAAATGGGATTGATTGCAAAACATTTTAAGGAAATTTTATGAAAAAGAAATAGCCGTATGGCTGAGCAGAAAAAGTCTGAGTACTTGAGTTTGATCTCAGAGACCTATGTGGTTGAGGAAAGAAAATATGTTCCCAAAAATTATTCTGTTTCCTCTACATGCATGCTGTAGAATGACACTTTGCCTTTTAAATCAGTAAATAAAAAATAGTTGTTCAATGTGTATAGAATCCAGAAGCATTCATAATCAGTAACCTAAATATTAGTAGTAATTAGAATAACTCTCACAATTTAGATGATATAAAGATTACTAAATAGTGTAATAAGATTTAAAACAGTGATATCAGTACAACATATTTATAACAGTATATAAATAAAGTGTCACATTATGATAATAATGACAGAGAACTAAGTTTATTCTGAATAAAAAGCAATGTATTTATATCCATTGTGAAAATGACAAAAAAGGAATAAAAATCATTTTTAGAGGAAAAATAAAGTGATGGCAACTAATATTCTGCAGAATATTATGCATACCACCATACACTGTACTAAGTAACTCTAGTAGTATGCATGAAGAGCTGATTAAATTCTGCAGAAAAAATTAGTATATCAAAAGCTAATCAATCATAAGTAGAAAATTGAGTAATTCAGTGGTTATATAACTAATTCAGTAATTTGTTAAAATTCTCTTCATAGCCAGGTAGAGTGGTATTTGCCTATAATTTAAAGCATGAAAAGTATTGGGACTACATAGCCAGATAGTCAGACCTTTTTCAACAAACAAGAACAAAATAAATCTGCCTAAAAATAATTCATCAGCCTTTAAAATTGTTTTAGGAAAGGTCTTCCAAATATTGAAAGAACAAAACACTTGAATTTAATATCAATTCTTTCTGATAGCTAAAGAGAAGTTATCCATCTCAATTGTTTTTATTGGAGATGAAGCACATTGTTATTATTACTAGATTTCAATAAAAAAAGATATATTGGCTTGATATATTTATAAATCTTGATGCAGTATCATAAACAAATTAACAAATTAATTGATCAACACATTTAAAAGAGGCATTATTTTTAAATTGGATTTAGAAAGGCAACACTAGTCAGTTTAATATTAATGAATGAGTATTAACATAATTTATGACATGAACAAATGGAAAGTTAAATTAATGTAGCTATCTCAAAGCATAGAGAGCATTTATTAAGCTCAATTCAATGTATATAAATAATGATAAAGAAAAAAACCTCTTGAAACAGAACAGTAAATTCTCTCAACTGTGAAAGGTATTCTATGAGAGAAACTTAATGCAATTCCACTAAAATTGGGGACAAGGCTACCCAATCTCTCCCTATCTATTCAATATAGTACTTGACGTTCTAGCCAGAGCAATTAGACAATTAAAAGAAATCACAAGAATTAAAATTGGAAAGGAACAAGTAAAAATATTGCAATTTTTGTGGGTGATATGGTTGTATACATAAGCAACCCCCAAAATTCTAACAGACAAGTCCTACAGCTGATAACTTCAGCAAAGTGGCTGGATACAAAATTAACTCAAAGAAACCAATAGCTCTCCTTTATACAAATGATAAATTTGTATAAAGAAATTAGACATTAGAAAAGAAATTAGAAAAAAAGAATACTCTTTATAATTGTCAGGAATAATATAAAATACTTTAGTGTAACTCTAGCCATGCAAATAAAAGATCATTATGACAGGTACTAGAAGTCCCTGAAATAAGAAATTAAAGAAAATATCAGAAGATGGAAAGCCCTCCCATGCTCAAGGATAGATAGGATTAATGTAATGAAAATGGCCATCCTGTCAAAGCAATCTACAAATCTAGTACAATCCCCATCAAAATACAAAAAAAAAAATGTTTTATAGAACTTGATATGGAACTTCATATGGAAGACCTCAACATATGAAAAAGCAAACAAACAAACAAACAAAAACAAAACAAAACAAAAAACCCAAACAAACAAAACCAGAAGAGCCAAAACAATTCTGAAAAATAAAAGAACGTCATGAGAAATCACAATCTCTGACCTCAAACGGTTCTACAGAGCAATAGTGAAAACAAAACAAAAAAAACAAACAAACAAAACAAACAAACAAACAAAAAGCCTGCGTGGTTTTAGTACAGAGACAGACACACTGATTGGTTGAATTTAATCAAAGACCCAGAAATAATTCCATAGATCTATGGACACTTGATTTTTGATAGAGAAGCAAAAGTCATACGATAGAAAATGTGAAGCATATTCAACAAATGGTGCTGGTCTAGCTGGATGTCTATATGTAGAAGAAAGTGAATATATCCATATTCATCACCTGGCAAAAAATGCAAGTTCAAATGGATAAAGGACCTAAACATAACACCAGATACACTAAATCTCTTAGAAGAGAAAGTGAGAAATATCCTTGAATGCATTAGAACAGGAGACAGTTTCCTGAACCGAACATCAATGGCTTCAGCTCTAAAATCAACAAGTGATAATGGTAACTCATGAAACTGGAAAGCTTCTGTAAGGCAAAGGACATGGTCAATAGGACAGAAATAGCAGTCTACACATTGGGCATGGATCTTCACCGATCCTACATCTGGCATAGGGCTAGTATTCAATATTTACAAATAATTCAAGAAGTCAGACAACAACACCCCAAATAACTCAATTTTAAAATGGGGTACAGAGCTAAACAGAGAATTCTCAACACAGGAAGTGCAAATGGCCAAGATCTACTTAAAGAAATGATCAAAGTCCTTAGACATTAGGAAAATGCACATCAAAACAATTCTGTGGTTCTATCTCACACCTACCAAAATGTCTAAGATCAAAAATCAAGAGATAGCACATGCTGGTGAGGATATGGAGGAATAAAACACTTCTTTATTGCTAGTGGGAATGTAAACTTGGACAACCATTTTGGAAATAAATTTGACAGTTTCTCAGAAAACTGTAATAGTTCTACCTCAAGACTCAGTTATCTGACTACTGGGCATATAGACAAAAGATACCTCGCCACCCCTCAAAAAGGGATGCTCAACTATGTACATAGAAGCCTTATTCATAATAGTCAGAAACTGGAAACAATTTAGATGTCCATCAACTGATGAATGGACAAAGAAAAGGAGGTGAATCTACATAAAGGAATAGTATTCAGCTATTAAAAACAAAGGGATCATGAATTTTGCAGGCAAATGAATGGAACTTGAGAATATCATTCAGAATTAGGTAACCCAGTCCCAAGAGGACAAACATGGAATGTACTCATTTATAAGGAGATATCAGCCATAAAATACAGGTACCATGGTACACTATACAGACCTAAAGAAATTAAAAAAAGAAGGAAGGCATAAGCAAAGATGTTCAAATTTCACTTAGTAAGTGAAATGAAATTGTAATAGGAGGCAGATGGGGGAGGGAATTGAGAATGGGAGATAGGGAGGGGAGTGTTGTTGTTAGGATCAGCTGTGAGAAAGAACAGGAGAGATGGCTAGATGGCTATGAAAATGATTGGAAATCTGCAACTGAAGAAGGTGAGTAAAGGGGAGGCATCTCCAGGCCTGGAGAGAGACCCAGGAAAAGGGAGGCACCTTAGAATTAATGGGAGTGACCTTAGCTGTGATTCATCATACTGGGGTTATGGAACTTGAAGAGGCCAGCTTCTGTAGCCAGGTAGGAACCCCGGTGGGTCAAGAACCACTAATCCTCACAGAAAGCTTTCAACCTACAATTTATCCTGTCTACTACAAATGTAAGGCTAGGAAATGGAGTAGAAATTGAGGGTTTGGCAAACCAATAACTGGCCCAACTTGAGACTCATTCCATGGGTAAGTACTGATCCCTGACACTATTAATGATAATCTGTTAAGCTTGTACACAGAGAGGCTCCACCCAGCATCTGACTCAGACAAATAAGAGACACCCTCTGTTAAACAGAGGACTCTTGTGGGGTCCTTGTAGAATAATAGGAAGAATGACTACAGGTGACAAAAGATGATAGGAACTTAATGGGAAGACCAACAGAGTCAACTAACATGGACTCTTGGGGCTCTCAGAGACTGAACCACCATGCAAAGAACATGCATGGATTGAACCCAGGCCTCCTAGCACATATATAGCAGATGTGCAGCTTGGTCTTCATGTGGGTCCCGAACAACTGGAGCAGGGGTGATCCCAAAAGCTGTTGCTTGTATGTGGGATATGTTTTTTTTTTTTTTTTTTTTTTTTTTTTTTTTTTTTTTGTTTTTTTTTTTTTTTTTTTAGCTGAACTGTTTTGTCTGTATCAGCAGTGAGAAAGTACTTAAAAACTTGAAGAGCCAGGGTAGAGGGATACCCAGGGGAGCCCCACTGTATCAGAGGAGAAGGGGAGAGAATATGGGGGATTATTTGCAGCAGTGGCTGACCAGGAGGTGGGCATTGAGCAGTATATAAAATAAATAAGTAAAAATATAAATAAATAAATAAATATTAAGATGAAGTTACTCAAAGCTCCTCATATCTCTCATACCTATTCCCCTTTGGTCTCATTTTAAGACTGAAAAGTTATGCAACTTTTTTTGTTTCATGACCAATCAGTGAAATGGAAAAAATATTACATTTTTCTATTGAGTAAGTCAGTATCAAAAAGATTGAAACCTTGTCAGGTAGAATTCTTAGGTTTTGTTTTATTACAGCCAGGTTTTGTGTGTGTGTGTGTGTGTGTGTGTGTGTGTGTGTGTGTGTGTGAATTCCACACTATCAGAATCCAATGTTTGTGAGACATGTAGCAAAGACTTTACAGAAAGGCGAGGAAGTACAATAGCAAAGACTGTTTCCCACTTCCTCTTGTATTCTGTATGGTGATAAACACTGTAAAATTAATGGCATTGATTGAGTTAAACATTACCTTTCAGTGTGCATTGTAATTGAATCCTCAGGACTCCATTTTATCTTTCTGTAAACCTGTCACTTGTAAGTGTTGAGTTAATATAAGAGAGTAAAATGTTCATATGCTACTTGCCTCATTTTATTTTTTATAAGGTGAATTCCTTCATTAAGATGTGATGCATATTATTTAATAGGAATGATGTATGTATCTTGACCAATCTGTAGATAGTGCCGAGAAAGCAAGCTGAAAACCATGCCTAGTCCATTGTCAGAACACATGAATACAATAGGAAAATGCCCTTGATCTCATTGAAAGAGACCTGGTGTAATAAGCCAGCCACCTAATGTCTGCTACTCTTGGAGAAAGGAGTCATAATTGGAGTTCAGTAACAATGCATGTTATTTGAATACTGGGTTTTCAGTGTTAGGAATAGCAAGATCAGCTTTCATTTTTTAAAAAAAAGGATATATTTCTTAGACAAATGATATCATCTATTCCTGACACAACTTGCATTCACTTTTTATTCTCTATAAACAAGTTCTTAATTGTCTGAAGTAATTGCTTACTGAGATCCACAGTATGTGTGACTATGTCTAATTGGTTATCGAGTCTTTCTCTATAGTTATCATTTTTCCAAGATTATTCATATGAAACATAAATACTTTCAAATTCTGTGCTCATTCTAAAATGCCTGGGGTATCATATCCTTACCCCAGACTTCCAATTTTCCCATCCTATTTCTTCCAAGTCCCTGACCTTTCAGACAAACTATTAACAGATGTCTGTGAATCAGAGATCATTTATATTCCTGGCCAAGCAAAGAAGCTGATGGAAATGGAAAACAAAATGTACTCAAAATTCTACAAATGGTGAATATTTCCTTTCTTATTGTACTGTAGAGGTAAGGTCTCCTCGAACTCCCCTATTCAGTATAGTTCTGTCATCACACTCTGCCTTTGAATACCACCAACATACCAGGATGCTGCATCAACTCAGAAAAAATGTTTAGTTCTGAGGCCAAAGAGATGACTTAGCAGAAAAAAGTCCTTGCTATCAAGCCTAATAACCTGAATTTTTATTCCGAGACCCACATGATAAAAATAGAGGTCTACTCTTGCAAGATACCTTTTCACACACTCGTCTCTGTATACATATATCAATATACATGGACTAAGAAATGAATAAATATAATTCAGAACTAAAGAACACAAGGTCAACTAATTCCTCAGCCACTAATTTTAAAATTTAGGAATGTATGGACAGTAATTAAGGGAAAAGATTAAATATAGGAGGTATCAATCACAGATATGATTGACATGCTCTGAACATGGACTTGTAGCTTTCAGACATGACCAGTAGTATTATGATGATTTTCACCTAATAAGATATCATGCTGGATTTATAAATCATTTTCTGTCTTTTGATCAGATAACAATATAAAAGAGATTAAATAATACTCTTTAATACCTGGCTACACATATTGTTTCTTCTAATACCCACTAGTAGACAGGGATCTATTTCTCTGTATGTATCACTGTATATATTTTCTTTGATATTTTCTATGGTATAATTCTGAAGAATATTGTGAAGATACTTCTCTGTGTTCTGAAATACTTTAATCTCATGTGTTCCAAGTTTGAGGTTATTTATTATTTTTAGATATTTGAAATGGAAGGAATGTGGGAAATCTATGTGAATGTTTGAGGAGTGAAGAAAGATTAAAGTTATGGTTAGGGTCACACAATTTTCTTTTCACAGACACGAAGACTTGAATAGATATAACACATCAGACTATTCTAACAAGTACTAATGAAGCAAAATGACATATACCAGCTTTTACTATAACAATAGTTGTAGTAAAAGATGTATTAAAAATGCACGAATGAAACTGTCATGCATTTCATAATTTCATAATTTCTGTAGTCCAAGTACCATGGTAAGGGATATCCCTTGTTGAAAGAGAAAGAACAAAGAAAGTTGAGATCTGAAATCTTGCAGTAGATATTGATTAATACATGACCCAATGGGACTCTGTGGTGTATAGAGCTCCATAACCGTCCAAAAATTCAGAAAATGAGCCACTGAAATTGGATTATTTTAGTATTTAATGTTGTCAAACAAATGACCTCCAAATTCATTTAGAAGAATGTATAGCAAAAAGGCATTTTTTGAGAATCAGGACACAAATGTGAGTAAAGAGCTAAGTATTCAACATCAGTAGACAGGAACAATAAAGAAGGTCCAACATTAGATAGAAACTAAAGGCCCTACTCTCATGAAAGAATTCAAAGATGGAGCCTCTCAGGCCACAATTCATAGATACGTCTGCAGACTTACTCTGCCTTCAAGCTAATATATGTTTCTGATTGGAGTGATCTTTGTAAGTGGGATAGATAGCTTCTTGCCTTCTCAGAATATGCAAATCTCTACAACCAGAGGATTCTGGTAGAGTCCACTGTAATATCAGCCTTAGTAGTGTGAGACAGAGTCAGGAACATTTCTAGATTCTAAACCTTCACATGCAGCAGACATAGTCTTGTGCCCTGGATGTGGCTAACCTGAATTTTATCCTACTTCATCAGGAGTGTTAGCATGGTACTGGATATACCACTGAGATTGAACAGCCCCTTGCATTACAAAAGTGAGATGTTAGAGTTTAATATTTACTTTGATGACCAAGAGACTGTGGTACCAACACTACAACCATAGGCAATATCATGAGGAATAAGATAATAGACTTCTAAGTATCCAACTTTGCTTAACTGTTAAGCAGTTAAACTAGCTCTAGAAATATCTTAACTGATCCTATCCTAAGGCCTTTCCAGGATAGATTTATCTGAAATAGATTTATTGTCCCTGGTGAACAATCTTCTATCTTGCTACCCCTACCTATAGTTATTGCAACTTTTTTTTCATAAATTCACTTAAAATAGGCATCCTATGATAGTATAGTCTTAACAACATGCCACATTTCTATTTTGGTCAGCGGTGTCTGTGAATTTGAAGTGTGGCACAGTGTTTCAACATTGTGGACACAGGAATGCCATAGAAATCTGGAATTGGTCCACTCATTGTGATACACTCAGAGTTGAACAGAATCCTATAGTGTCTAGCAAAAGGTTTTTACTGTGCCTCCTGCACTTATCCTAGTGGCAAAGAAAAATTTGGAGGGACAAAGTACTCCTGTTAACTATTCTTCCAATACATTGTAAACAATATATTGGAACTACAATTGCAGGACAACTGAAAAAAACAACCTCCTTCTTTTTTTGACTTAAAAATCTTCTTATAGTAAACAAAAAACTGGGTTCATTTATGTTTATTATTAAAACTGTTTCTCAAGGATTGGGCTATGCTATACCTGTAACCTGTGGGTAGTTGGCTGGAATGCAGAAGGTTCCTCTAGGTGAGAAGTTAGGCATGGTGGTTGTAGTCACTGCAGCTTATTAAAGGCCTTCTCCATGGTTTCTCACGGCGTGGCCCCAATGACACAAGAAAGTCCTTGGGTTTCCAAAACAGCTTTATTGGCATGACAGATAATGGTTGGATCTGGATGTGCACGCCTGTGAAACTCATGGCAGACCTAAGTTAAATAGGCAGGAAACAGGGGGAGGGTGGGGGGGGGGGCTGAGGAAGAATGCTTAATTGGCTCCGCCCTCTGGCCTTCAGGTATCTCATTAGTATGTAAATCTCTCTAGCACCTGAGGCCTGTTCCTCATGACTATGACTGATGGCCAAAGACCTCTTTGTGGGAGGGGCTGTGGAGGGCTAAAGCTAAATGAAAAGAACCAAGGCCCAGGAGCAGAGCCAAACTTCTGCCATCCAATAAGGGTCTGGGGTTCCAGGCTTATTTTAGACCAAGAACCCAGCTGCTTCTCACAGCCCACTGCCCCACAGTAATTTTATTGACCAATGGTTCTGTACTGCCTGTTTCAGGAATGGCAATCATAACTTTGTTTCAAAAAAAAAGTGTTTATAACAATCTTTCAACCTTACATTTCTTTTCACTGGTTATATGACCACCTGTGACTACTTGTATTCTGAATACTTACTTATATCTACTTTGCATCCATGTCTATGTTTCAGAAAGTCCTTAATAACTTGTGCTTCTGTTTGGTTCCTGTAATCTTACTTATTTTGACCACCAAACCCCCTACTTGGAAACTTCCTACCCCTGACCCAAAAAGAGGCTTGTTTTTCTCCCATCTATTACTGATCTTTTCAACATTGACTTAGGAGGAGGAAGTCCATGAGTGTAAAAAACTTGATTTAATTAAATTGACCTTGGGAATTTGGGTTGGTGGCCTTCTCCCATCTTTGGGATTAACACAATCTTGGGCTTGTGTGGCTATTAAGAATGAAACAATGAAAACACAGCCACAGCAGTGGCTGACAGGTAAGCAATCTGTGATTATGATGGAAGTAGAGTTGGTGACTGCAGACTTAGTATGGGAAAGAGAATGAAAAAAAATGAAAGAAAGAAAAAGAAGGAAGGAAGCAAGCAAGCAAGATTTCTTTGAATCTGAAAAGTTATATATAAACAAACCTAGATATTAAGACTGAAACAAATATGCAAGGTTAGCTCAATATACAAAAATCCATTAATATAATCTATTATATAAACCAACTCAAAGAAAAAAATTGCATGATCATCTCCTTAGATGCAGAAAAGCACTTGACACAATACAACACTTCTTCATGTTAAAAGTATTGGAGAAATCAAGAATTCAAGGACCATACCTAAACATAATAAAAGCAATTCACTGCAAACCAACAGCCATTATCAAATTCAATAGAGATATACTTGAAGCAATCTCACTAAAATCAGGGACAAGACAAAGATGCCCACTATCCCCAAATCTATTCACTATAGTACTTGAAGTGCTAGCTAGAACAATAAGACAACAACAACAAAAATCATGGGGATACAAATTGGCAAAAAAGAAATAAAGGTATCACTATTTGCAGATGAAATGATAACATATATAAGCAACCCCAAAAATTCTTCCAGAGAACTTCTCCAACTGATAAACAACTTCAGCAATGTGGACAGATATAAAATTAACTCAAATAAATCAGTAGCCTTTCTTTATACAAATGACAAACGTGCTGAGAAAGAAATTAGGAAAACTACATCCTTCACAGTAGTCACAAATAATATAAAATATCTTGGGGTAACTCTAACCAAACAAGTGAAAGACCTGTATGACAATAACTTCAAGTCTCTCAAGAAAGAAATAGAAGATCTCAGAAAATGGAAATGTCTCCCATGCTCATGGATTGACAGAATTAATATAGTAAAAATGGCCATCCTACCAAAGGCAATCTACAGATTCAATGCAATCCCCATCAAAATCCCAACATATGGACAGAAACTGCTGACCCCTTTGGTTGAATTAGGAAAAGGGTGAAAAAAGCAGAGGAGGAGAGTGACCCTGTAGAATGACCAGCAGTCTCAATTAATCTGGACCCCCAAGATCTCTCAACACTGGGCCACCATCCAGACAGCATATACCAGCTGATATGAGGCCCCTAACACATTTAAGGCAGAGGACTGCTGGTTCTGTGTTCAATCTGAGATGATGCTCCTAACCTTCAAGAGACTGGAGGCCCCAGGGAGTTTAGAGGAGAGGTGGGTGGGAACTGGGAGATGGAAACAGCCTCTTGGAGTCAGGGGTGGGTTGGAGGTATGGGATGTGGAACAGTTGGTGTGTGGAAGCCAGGAAATAAAATCTGTAGTTGAAAAAGAAAGAAAGAAAGAAAGAAAGAAAGAAAGAAAGAAAGAAAGAAAGAAAGAAAGAAAGAAAGAAAGGAAGGAAGGAAGGAAGGGAAAAAGAAAGGAAGGAAGAGAGAAGGAAGGAAGGAAGGAAAGAAGGAAGGAAGGAAGGAAGGAAGGAAGGAAGAAAGGAAGGAAGGAAGGAAGAAGGAAGGAAGAAAGGAAGGAAGGTAGGTTTCTTTGAATCTGATAAGTTACATGCAAATAAACCCAGATATTAAGACTGAAACAAATATGGCATCCTTCAAGGAACAGAAAATGTCTCTCATCAAGAACAAACAAAAACGTTCAGGGACTCTTGATCTCATAAGATACCCAAAACAATATGGACAAAAGCTCTACTATGAAGAAGTCAGCACAAACAAACTGAAGAAGAGATTTGAAACCAACTGTTTTTAAGACAGCTAACCTGCTTCAAAAATTTGCAGAGAAATGAGCTAGTCTTACACAGGCTATAGAAAATCACTTAACCTCAAGAAAAGATCATAAGAGCAACCCCCCCCCCCCCCAAAAAAAAACAAAAAACAAAAAACAAAACCAACCAAACAAACAAAAAAAAAACAAAATAAAAAACCAAACAACAAAAAACAAACAAAAACAATACCAAAAACATATTCCAGAAGGACTGACTATGTGTTATTAGGTGAACAAAATTAAGACTAGAAATAAAGGCCTCTATTATCTATATTCAGATGAAGGGTAAATTTTTGGAATAAAAGGAAAAAGAGAGATTAGGAAACATTTGAGAGAAAGACTCTGATTTACCTTTAGAGATAAAAGGTATAAAAAGAACCATTGACATGTTCACAGTTAAATATCAAAGAAGAAGAAAGTAAACTGGAGAGTATATTTTCAGCAAAATGTATAAAATAGCCATATTTTGTTTCTTTCTTTTTTGAATTAAATAGCCAGTCAGACCTGTGGAGAAAAGTGAAATAAGTGTTATGGATTCTAACAACAGGTTTGGGTGTGGGGACTGGAACTACAGAAAGTATTCCTGGCCTAAGTTTGTCACAAATGACAGTAGATCTTTCTTAAACAGTGTTTCAGTGCCCATTTTTAATTTACAGTGTGTGTTGGGGCCTAGGCTGGCCTACTTTGGGCGGCCAAAAATGTTGCGGCCCTCTCCACTCCACGCTTGGAGGCCACTGTTTCCCAGCCCAAGCTACGCTCTGGTCTGCGGGTCAGGGTTCAGCAAGAGAGAGAGTGAGGACGGACTTGAAAAATGGAGACCAGATGGAGTGTGATTCAATCCTGTTTATTTTTCAGTCTTTCTTCCTAGTCCAAGTCCCAAGTCTTGAGTTCCTAGTTCCTAGTTGTATTCCTTTTGTTCTCTTCTGAGTGTCTAATGTCTACTCCTACTCCTAGTGTCTGAATCTCTGTTACTCCAAATTGTTCTCTCTCGTACTCTCTAAAATGTCTGATTTTCTTATCTTTTATATGTCTTACTTCTAAGCCATGCCTTTTGGTCACACCTTTAATCATGCCCTTAGGTCTTGTCTCTAAATCTGATCTCTAAGTCACACACTTAAGTCACACACCTTTAATCTCACACACCTTTAATCTCACACACTTTTAATCTCACACACCTTTAATCTCACACACCCAAGGAATCTAAACCAAGATTATCAGAGTGTGCTCAGCTGTTGTAGGCTATTGTAATCCGAGTCTCATGTCAGGGTATATGGCTCAAGATGGCTGCAAAGCTGATAGCCGCTTTCTGCTAAAAGTCAGCTCCCAACAAGTGTGCATGTGGGTGAGTAAATATTCATCAGGCAATTATTTTGATCCATGTCTCACCGATGGCAAATACTCTGTTGTTTTACCAGCTTTTGTGTCATTATGTTATCTAATCATAATGTGACATCATTTAATGGTCTCAGGGAAGACATTAGCAGCAGATGAAGAAAAAGCAGAAAATGGGTTAGTGAAATACAATACAAGATATGTTTTTGAATCTATGTTTGTTTTATAATAAGAAGAATGAAATAATAAGAGAAAAGAACATGATTCCTCCTGGGTTTAATTTTTAAAATGTGTGTATACATATTTTTAACAAGGAAACTATGTTATAATGATTGGAAATATAAATTCTATACAATCTATAAATACTCTAAACTGCACAATTTCATGACAAGGTTAAAGTGTGGCTGGGCTAGAGACTTAGAAAAATCATATACTTGATATGAATATTCTTGATGCTACAAGCTGCAAAGAAAAATGTTGGTGTGTATAATTGTATAACAATAGAGTGTACAGTCAAGTGAGTGTTCCAGAACATTTTCATATATTAATCAATAAAATAAACATTTATCTTTAACTCATATATATATTAGGTTGATTAAATATTGCTTCATCAATTAATTCATTTGATGTTTCTACTTTCCTTATGATGCATACTTATGTCCAGCATGGTGTCAATAAATTTGAAAAAAATAACAAGTACCATCATTGAATGACAGGAACACTGAACAGATATGGAACTGCCTGGTATAAAATCTGCAGTTTGAGGAACATAGCAAGAGAGAATGCAGAAGTTCAGAGATACTGCATGGCTGTTGTAAGTTGAGAGAAAGGAAAGGTAATATCTCTCTCTCTCTCTCTCTCTCTCTCTCTCTCTCTCTCTCTCTCATACTCCCTTCCTTTCTCTTTCTTTCTCTCTGTGTCTCTCTCAGTCTCACACTCTCTCTCTGTCTCTCTCTTTATTCTTTTCTTCATGGTTTTTAACTTGTTCATATGTCAAGGTAATGTAAATCATTTCTATGTTTGGCAGCTTACTGATTTTCAAACAGAGTTTTGTGAAACTTTATATTAATTTTGGAGCTCTGTCAAAGTTGCTATATAAGAAAAGTAGAAAATTAGATAGTGGATTATATTTTTCTGATCCATTCAAAGCCAATTTACTTGATCTTTTGCAATAAATTAAAAGCTGTGTAAAATTTTGATTCAATATATATCTGTGCTGCAACTAAGTAAAAGCATATTTTATAATTTTGCCTGTTTTTAAAGAAGTAAAACATGATGAAGAAGTACTTGTAGAGTACCTGAGAGAGAAATTTAGAGAGAAAAAAAGAATAATTATTCTTGGGTTTATAAAGTCCACACTGGTAATTCATATAAAGTACTGCACATAAACTTCAGGAAAAATTGATATAAGAAGCATAATGTAAGTTCTTTTGTATGTTCAATGCTCTGAGAATGTGAGATGGTTAAGGTGAATAAGGAATACATACTAAGGAAGACAGGAAGAAATTCCTATATTTTAAAGATGTGAAGTGGTTCATAACATTGCTGATAAAATTATTCATACAATAAAACATACAGATTAGAAATTATTATTTGTAAATGTTTACATTTTTGAAAGACACAAAAATAAAATAAGCATGCTAACCAGAAAATAGTGTGAGCAACAATCCCAAAAAGGAAAACTGTGATATGCAAAAATGTGATAATTACGATGGTGAGTCATTTCAAAGTTAAAATTAAAAATTAAATCACACAGAGCTATTAAATTCAAAACTTATGGCCCCTTACTAACATTATCACCCTCATATTACCCTTATGTACAATTTTCTCTTTCTGTTTGCTTAATTTCACTACTGGTCTTTAGCAATCAACTCAATGTGAATTAAAATTATATTATTACTTTTTGCCAAAGACTAAATTTTGGTTTGCTTGTTTCTTTATTAAAATGAGGTTATAGAAATCTTTATCAGGCAACCATTCAAGCCCTCTAATATGTGTCTTCTAGACATACTTTGTAGAACTACATTTTGAATGCAAGGATTCTAAATAGATATCTCCTTATAATTTTTACTCATATTTAGAATGTGCAAAGTTCTAAATAGAATGAAGTGGAAGTCAAAAGACACAGATGATTGAAATCAGACACAGATGACTTCTGCATTAGGAAAAGACACTAAAATGCTTCATCTGGACATTTTACTTCATTAAAAGAAAAATCAACCAGGGAAGAAAAAGAAAACCATGTAAAACATTTTTATTGCCTTCCCTAGGCTCTTTCATTGTTGGTGGTGTTTTGTTTTATGTTTGTTTATTTGTTTGTTTGTTTCCTTAAATAATATTTCCTTAAATTATAATCATAAAAGTTTAAGGAAAACCTTTTTTATTTATGGTAAGTGGGTTTTTTTTCTTGGAAAATATAGCTCTGCTTCATGAGCAGCTGCATTTCACACAGCTCCATAGTTTTGACCCAGCTTTGTCCTTGTATATTATGCTGTGTCTCATAGGCTCACCTTGTGAAGCTTAGGGAAAAGAGTAAAGTGGACAGATGCAAATGGAATAGGTCAAAAGGAAGAATTAACAAAGGCAAAAGATAGGGTATACTGATCACCTATTCTAGTGAGGCTCCTTGTTCTCTTATTCTGTTTCTCAAGTTTCTGACATCAAAAACAAAGTCTGTGTTGGGCCAGTTAAATAAATCTGCTAGTGTTATCCACTGCAACAACCATTAGATTCCTTGGGAAAAGAAGAAATAAGTGTATTGTTTTGAATCAATTGGAAATTTGCTTGACATTGGCCATTCAGTTCATTTAAGTGATTCATTAAGATGTATACAGCTATAACCTCTACAAAATTAAGTCTAGATCGAGTTTCAGGTAATAGTGAATCAAGTAACATCCACATATTGAGTATCATGAAGGTCTATTTGATGAAGTGACAGGTATGTCAGGCATTTGATTTTCAATGAATTAGACATGCCCTTGCTCTCATGCTACCATTCTAACGGAAGAGACAGGTAATAAATTGTAATGAATAATTGTCATGAATATCCATAAAAGAATCATAATATTAAAAAAAGTTCATTGAAATGTTTATGGTCTGGCACTCAATTTATTGTTCCTTGTAAGAATAGCACATAAAATACCAAACTTGGTGAACTTAAAATTATTTAGATAGATCAGTACTGTGGTGGTTTGAATATGCTTGGCCCGGGGAGCAGCAATACTAGAAGGTGTGTCTTTGTTGGAGTAGGTGTGTCCTTGTTGGAGGAAGTGTGTCACTGTAAGGGTGAATTTTGAGACCATCCTTCTAGTTGCCTAGAAGACAATCTTTCCTGGTGGTAGTCAGATTCAGATATAGAACTCTAACCTCCTCCAGCACCATGTCTGCCTATATGATGCCATGCTTCCTTTCATGATCCTCTGAACCTAGAAATCAGTCCCAATTAAATGTTGTCCTTTGTAATAGCTTCCTTGGCCATGGTGGCTCATCATAGCAATGGAAACCCTAAGACAAATATCCAATATCCATTTAATTATGTACTAGATACAGACATTGAAAGAATGAAAGCAAATTCAATGGAGAAAGAAAATTACTATGGGTATGAAACACATTCTTTCATACATAAACTCACTAAACTTGACAATACCCACAAAAGAAAACACATAGCAAATTGCTATTACCAAAAAGGAACAACTAGATGATGTCAGATACATATAAATTATAATATAAATATGACTCATGATGGAAATTATGACAATTTAATGAAAGCAAGTGATTTGATTTAACATTCACCAATTGTAAGAATTTGTTCTTCTTAAATTATTAGATGATTATCATTCAATTTTGTTTCACTGAATTGTTCTGTACACTATCAATCTCAGGTTATTTCTTCAACTCTGTTATATCTATAATACCTTTTCAGTCCTATTTCTAATGATATTATCACAGTAACTTCATATCTTCATTCTCATTAACAAAATGTAGTACATAATATACACATTATAGTTTAAAGCTAGTAGAACCAGATATTGATCACTTGAGAAATGTAAGTGTATATATTTGGTTATATAAATACATTTTGGAAAATTAGGATGGTTGAGAGTTCAAGAACCCTAGCAGCTTCTCTACAAAACCCTCATGACAACTAACAAGTGTGTATGTCTCCAGTCCCTGAGCATCCAAAATCACTTATGGCCTAGGCAAGCAGTCTAGAATACATATACATTCATGCAGACAAACCATGCTCACACACAATCAATCAATCAATCAAATCAATCAATCAATCAATGTCGGATGATAGATAGATGATAGATAGATAGATAGATAGATAGATAGATAGATAGATAAATAGGCAGTAACATTTTTAAAATTTTGACAAGTAAATCACATATCTCTTCAGGGGTTACTTAAAATGATTATGTCTAGACTAGGAAAACCTCCACTTAGAGATGAAGGTGAAATTGTCAGATACGTCTAGTTATTTTTGCAAAGTTTCATGAGGAGATAAATCAAATCTAAAACAAAATTTTCAATTTGAATAAGTCATAGATTTAATTCATATTAAACATTCAAAAACTCAGCTACAGGATAAATTTTGTATAATATTCTATACTGTTGTTTCACATTTTGCCCAAGGCATATTGTGTTACATATAAGAAGGCATTTATTTTTGAGCCAATTACCAATCTGTAGTGTTCTGTACTAATAATTATCAAATTTATGTTTACTGTATGCATTCATATGATCAATGAATCATTGTAAACTATCTTATTGTTCCTAATTTTCTATAATTTGTAAATATTTTCAATGTCTCAGTGACCTAATTGAAGATGGTGATGGAAAAAAGAAATGTATTTATGTCATGACCAGTTAGGGATGTTTGTTAAGACCTGCTCTTGTGAATGACCACTATATTCCAATTATTTGATAGACACTCTACCTATGTTCTAAGTATAGTGATTCATTTAGTATGATTTATAGTAAAAGAAATACAATAAGGAAGAAAATAGGCACAGCAATTTATAAAAATAGTTATAAAAATTAATTTAACAATATTCATCAAAAATGTAATCATGGATTTGAGAGAATTAGATACGGATTTGTGAGAATTAGATACAAATTTTGACATTTGAGTCATACTTTCCAGCTGTGGGCTTTCTCTAAAACAAACCTTTAAGATCACTGAACCCTTTGAATTCCAAAGTTAAAAGAGCTGAATCTGACTTTAATTAGCTCCCACCCTTCACTCTCTCTGCTTAAGTAATAGAGAAAAGATTATGGTGTTGAAATAAAATTGACCACATGGAAACCTCAGAAGGCTTATCAGGAAACATTTGTAGCCACTTTCTACCGTATTCAACTTCCCCATTTATGAGGCCTTTTATATAATGATCAATGTATGTATAGATGATTGGTACCATTTCACCTTTTCTAGGTAACCAGAAAAACAAATCAATATATCATGAACTTTCTTTGCTTTTTCTTTCACTTTAAGAAAAACAATTATTCTAAGAACTAAGCTAGCAGCCAATACTGTGATAAAGCTGTCTCTAAGGTTATAAAGTTGTGATAGCCAGGAAGCTCCCAGATTGTACTTATTCATTTCTAAGTTCTAAGTGAGAAAATGTTATAGCTACTATTTCTATACCTCACAATAATATGTAATCACGGTGCAGTTTTACATCAAGTAATCAAAAGGTAAACATTAGATTATATGCCACTCATTTTTTCTTTCAAAACATTCTATTTATGAAAGATTCTGTTAAATGATTATTTATGGTGTAAGTTAAAACAAATAAATAAACAACTATTAGCATTTGCCACAGTCAATGAATTTCTTACATGTATATGAGATATTCACAAAAATAAAGCAGTTTTGTTAAGGAAGCCTTTTCATTTCTATGAGACCCAGGTTTCCTAAACTTAAAGGGAAGTATTTGGTTAAAATATGTTTAGATCTCCCCCCCCCCACACTTAATAGACCATGCATAATGTACTGATTCAAATTCAGCTTTGATGGAAATGCAATTGGATTAAGTCTTCATCTGCCCAACAAAACTTCAAATAAACTCTTTTCCTAGTTCCACAGGAAAAGATTCCAAGGTGGAAGTCAAATAAATAAGAACCACAAACCTCTGATAGATGACTTACATTTGTGCCTGTTAGAAACAAGTGGCTCCTTGCAATCTTCTTCAAAGTCATCCCTGAATAAAATCCTATATATAATAAAAGAAGAACACTTCTTGATTTAAATCACCAAGGAAAAAGACTTTGGTATATCTGAGAGAGGGTTTTCTGTAACTCTGGAGGAAAGACCCATTGTGAAAGTAAATGGCAGTTTCCCGGGGAGGAATCTTTGAATCAATTAAGAGAATGATGCAGCTGGGTTTTGACATTCATCTATGTCTGCTCCTTGACTGTAGATACATTAGGGAGAGACATCTCATGCTCATGGCCATGCCTCTCTGGCCATGAAGGACAACAACTTCCCAAAATGGCAGTCAAAATACTTTCTGCTGCCCTTAAATTGCTTTAGTTACTTGGTCACAGCAACTATGAAAATGGTACAAAGATATAAGATAGATATAGATAACAAATATTACATGAATTGATATTTATTACAAAATAAATTTAATAAGGTATATATTAAATATGCTATACATACTCATTTTGTGTACTTTTGTAAATAAAAAACAATCTAGGTGCTATGCGCAATACAGTTTTTATTCATTGTGATACATATTTTTCATTATTTGTTTTGGAAGTCAAAATAGGGGTCAACTAGAATTTAAGTCAATATAGTACATATTTGAATGGTAGCATTATTTTATGCCAAACTTTTGTTTGTAATGTAAAATTATGTCTTAATCTAATGGGGTAGCTCACACAATTAGCCCAGCATTAATGAGGCAGAAGCAGATAAATCTCTATGAGATCTTGACTGGCATGATCTATGTCATGAGTTTTAGGCCAAGCAGAGGGATGTAGTCAGCACTTGTCTCAAATGAATTGTTGTTTCATACTGTAATAGCCTGTTGTCAATACTTAATAATAATAATAATAATAATAATAATAATAATAATAATAATAATAATAAGTAGCAGCAGCAGCAGCAGCAGTAGTAGTATAAATAGTAGTGGTAGCTATCATGTAAGTTGAAATGTAAATCATAGATCTGATGCAATTTCTTCCAGGCAGATTCTATGGAAACATACAAATAACTTTGAACAAACTCTAAAAACGAAGACACTTTTATGAAATCAAGTTTTATACTGCAAAGTAAAATTTTTTATTCAGTATCTTGGCAACTTGGGGATATAGAGGGAATCAGAAAACTCAGCTTTGGGATGGAGAGATGTCTCAGTGGTTAAGAACATTGACTGCTCGTCCAGAAGTCCTGAGTTCAATTTTCAGTAACCACACAGTGGCTCACAACCGTCTGTACTGGGAATCCAATGCTGTACTCTGTTGTGTCTTGTGACAGTGTACTCACAAACATAAAATAAATTAAAACATTCTTAAAAAATAAAAGAAGATTTAGTGTTTTGTTGGTTTTACACTATAAGTAGACTGTCTGGTCTTTGCCACTTTATTATCTCACAGAATATATCTAAATCTTTCATTCCTTCCCAGGATAATCATTGATTTCTATTAAGGGAGCAGCAATTAAGTCAGCGAGTAAAGCGACAAATGTTAGGACTATATTATTATCTTAAAAAATTAAATTAAGAAAAGAGAAAAGATGATAGTCTCAGTCTTTTACTTAGGAATATTGAGAAGATACTATTTAAAACTCATAAATAAATATCTGGAGTTTTTATTTGTTTACTTCTTTGTTTCCTCTTTAAAATTGGCATTCTGAAGGTTACTTACTTCCCTGTTTTTGGTGGAATATATTTACTGAATGATGCAAAAATTATTTCTCTGTATTTCTCCATTGATGCTCTTTTTCTTGTATGCTGAAAAAAGGCATTCCTTAGAAAGGAACGCTCTCTTGGAATCATTGTCACCATCAAACAGTCTTACAGAAAATATTGTCTTATTCTAATTTATGTCTGATAATAATCTATCATACTTGCTAACATTATTTATATCTATACCTATACCTATACCTATACCTAACCTATCTGTCTATCTGTCTATCTATCTGTCTGTCTATCTATCTATCTATCTATCTATCTATCATATATATATATATGTATATATATACAGTTCCGAGCCCCTCCATGTCCCCTTCGCCCATGAAAGAGACATGTGAGGCGGTGTTCGGGTGGTTACCACAGCGAGGCTTTATTCTTGTATCAGCAGAAGCAGAAAAGACGCCAAGCCCGGAAAAGGCACTGCTATATGTACCCTAGAGTGGCGTGTTCACTTCTGATTGGCTGTTCACTCATTACCCATAATACGCCCCAGGATGGGAAGTGACTTTGGCCTGCTTTTTGCCTTTTGCACCTGTGTAGTTAGTTGTTTACTTGTGGGAGGACAGGATGCCCGTGCCATCTTGTAATGGTGAATGTTGTCAAGCTCACGCGGCTCCTAACATCTCTCCCTATCAATTTTATTAAGATGGAACAGCCTTTTGCCTATCAAGCATGGCACCAACTCAGTGAGGGAAAGCAGAGGCCTGATCCCCTGTGCAAAATGAGATATTGTAATGGGTTTCTTCTCTCATTGTCATGCAATGAGGAATACTTCCCATACCCATCTCAATGCCTTTTGATGGGAAAAGGGAGCCTCCGGCCTGGGGCGCCACCAGGGGAGGAGGTTTCTTGGCATCAAACCTTTGTGCAATCAGGCATACTTTCGGGAAATCTATCCACACTCGTGGAACATTCCCTGTCGAGTACCCACTCGCAACACCTCTAAATATTGAGGTACCACAGTTATTCAGGCAAGGGCTGGCTAGACTTAGACCTTTCATCGACCCAGTGCAATGGGCTGAACCCTTGGGGTGCATTGACTGAGGGTCTCAGTCATCAGATACTTTCTTAGCCTAGATAGCCAAATTTCAGGGGGAGATGCTTGCTCAAGGCTATGAGTGCTTGGGCGATAGCGGCCTTGTCACGTGTTTGTTGGGCTCTGAGCTTGCAGACCAATCATAACATAAACATCCACAACATAGGGCTGCACCAAACAGGCCTATCCCCACCCTTTAAGAAAGAAGGAAAAGGCAGAGGTAAGCCAAGAAGTAAAATCGCCAGGGGTAACGGGGTCCACTAGTGTTCCATTAAGGCTCGAAATCCGGATCTGCAATTGCTGCTGCATCTGGTCCAGCTCCCTAGTCCACTTCCCTTGTAAATAAGCAGAAAGATTATGGCTTTGAATAAATGTATCATTCATAAATCTCAGAGGTGTAATACATAGATGTGGGGTTGCTGACACGCAGCTCATTTGAACCACATCTGTGAGCTGCTCCACATGGGCTTGAAGCAAATCAACTCTCTGATTGACCAACAGGATGCCTGATGCCAGGTATGCATCTACTTTCTGTAGAATGGTCAAAGCCTCAGAGGTCTTTTCTGAGATTTGATTAACAACAGTGGGTGCTGTAACCTGATCAGCCAAGGCTGTGCCAGCTGTCACAGCTGCAGCTGCAGAGATGGTAATAGCAGTGATAATGGCTGTAGTTATATCAAAATCTCTCTTCTGTCAAAATAAAGTCGAGGTCCCAGACGTCTGAACGGGGATAGGGATCCATAGTGGTATAGTGGCTATTAGGGCCTGCTTATAGACAAGAGCAGACCAGCACTGGGACATAAAGCAAGTTACATTGGTACAAGTTAGCAGAAGCGGCGCCTTTTAAGAAGGCAAGGGCATAGGTTTTGGAAAAGCAGATAGGATAGCCATCTAAATTCACTATATATACTAGGAACCCGAATTAGGAGAGTCCAAATGAGAACTGAGAGCCTCTGCAGATGAATCCTTCGGGGGGGGGGCTCATTTTCAGGAACCTTGAGTTGCCGAGTCAGTTGCTCTGGCAGCCAAAATGGGTTGTCTTCTTCCTGTGGAAAAACACAAACTGCTCTCCAGGATCTTATCAAAATAGGATCCGGGCCTTTCCATTGACCAGTCAAAACATCTTTCCATTTTATCATTTCTTTTGGCCTAGTTGGTTCTAGGCAATGGCGATCAGCCGCAGTGTTGCCCTGACTGTCCAAATTCAAAAAGTTGAGGGTAAAAAGTGCCAGAGAAACAGTAGCTCGTGGCACTGTGGGCAGAGCTTCCTCAACTTCTCCATTTTGTTTTATCAAATAAGTTTTAAGGGTATGATGAGCACGCTCAATGATGCCCTGTCCCTGAGGGTTGTAAGGAAGCCCCGTCAGGTGTGTCACCTCCATTTGGTGACAAAATTGTTGAAATTTTTGAGAAGTGTAGGCTGGTCCATTGTCAGTTTTAAGGATTTTAGGCTTTCCCCAGGCACTCCAAGCCTCAAGACAATGTTGAATAACATGGGCCGCCTTTTCTCCAGTCAATGGAGAGGTGAACATAATTCCAGAACAGGTATCAATGGAGACATGCAAATATTGTAATTTGCCAAAGGATGGGATGTGAGTAACATCCATTTGCCAGATCTGTAATGGCCTAATTCCCCGAGGGTTAATTTCTGTATGGGGAACAGGTAAGAATTGACAGCAGTTTTGGCATTGACTCACGATATCTCTGGCCTCCTTTCTAGAGATGTTAAACCGACATCATAGTGTCTCAGCTGTCACATGAAACCTTTTATGAAAGGCTTTAGCCAAATCTAATTTTGGCGAAAGGGCAATTGCAATCAACTTTGTCGCTCAATCTGCCAGGTCATTTCCACGGGACATAGGTCCCAGTAAGCCTGAGTGAGCCCTAATATGAGTTATAAAGACAGGGAATCTTCGCTTAGCCAGGGTAAGCTGAATCTTTTGAAAAACTTCTACAAGTCTGCTAGATGTCTTAATTAACCCAGCAACTTCTAATGCTTTTACTGCCTTAACCACATAGAAGGAATCTGAAACAATATTTAAGGGACCTGGAAAGGTTTCCAGAACCTCTGACACTACTAAGCATTCCACAATTTGAGGTGAGGTTTCATGGTATTGTTTGGATGTAACCTTATCATTAACCACATAGGTACCCACTCCTTTTTTTGACCATCCCTATAAGCTACCATTCCATCTGGGAGTGGCTCCTGAGACACAATATGTGGAAATATGATAGCTTGAGTTAAGGCAAATTGTAAGATGGGATGCTTAGGATAATGATTATCTATTTGACCATTGAAGGAAGTAACCAGCACTGCCCAAACATCAGAGGTCGCCGCTAATATTTGGACTTGATGGGCAGTATCAGGCACTATCAAAACCTTAGGCTCCCTTCCAAAATGAGTAATGGCTGCTTTTAGTCCACAAAGGGCAAGCTGAGCAACTGAATCTGCATACCTTTCAATAAACTTTGCGGGAGAAGCATTGGGATGAATCCATAACAAGGGCCCCTCCTGCCATAATACAGCAGTTGGTAAGTGTCTAGTTTTAAAAACACATAAGTTAAAGGTTTTGGTTTCATCTATGCGTTTCAACTGGGCATCTTGTAAAGCATTTTCTACTACTTGCAGAGCACGGCTCGCAGCCAGTGTTAAGGCCCTCGGTGAGGAAATATGAGCATCCCCTTCCAAAATATCAAATAAAGGTTTCAGCTCGGCTGAGGGAATTTTTAAAAATGGTCTTAACCAATTTATATCACCTAATAATTTCTGAAAATCATTCAAAGTATGTAAATGGTCTCTACGAATCTCCAATTTCTGAGGAATTATCTTTTCTGGATAGATAACCGTCCCTAAAAAGGAGCCAATTTCTGAAAATTGAACTTTCTCAGTAACAACATGTAGACCCCACTGTTCCAAGGTGTTTAATAGTAAGGGGTATGAGGTCTGTAAAGTACTTAAATCCTTATGACACATAATAATGTCATCTGTGTAATGGGCCAGCAACAGCGAGGGGAATTGTTTCTTAATTGGCTCGAGGGCCATTCGTACATACAGCTGACATATAGTGGGGCTGTTGGCCATGCCCTGAGGCAGAACTTTCCACTGATATCTTTTATCAGGTTCAAAATGATTAATAGTAGGTAGGGTAAATGCAAATCTTGGTCTATCTTGTGGACACAAAGGAATAGAGAAAAAACAATCTTTAATATCTATAATTATGATTTTCCACTGCTTAGGCAAGGCAGAGAGTAAAGGCAAGCCTCGTTGCACAGAGCCAAATAGTCACATCTGTGCATTGATGGCTCTTAAATCATGTAAAAGTCTCCACTTTCCGGATTTCTTTTTAATGACAAATATGGGTGTATTCCAGGGAGAGGTAGAAGGTTCTAAAGGACTGAGCTGCACTTGTTCTTTAATTAGTTTTGTAGCAGCTTCCAATTTTTCAGAGGATAGGGACCACTGAGGAACCCACACGGCCTCCTCTGTGAGCCAGGGTATGGGCATAGAACCCTCAATGGCAACTAGGGAAAACCTAGGCCTTGTCTTCCTGTGTTTGATTCTTGTGAGACAGGATCTAACCTTCCTTGTTCGTTCCTGCTGAGACCCTTCCCTTCTTTAAATCCCATGCTCTTCATAATGTTTATAGCTTGTGGGGAGTATTCACTAGTCAGAACTAGCCCTAGGTCTTGTAAAATGTCTCTTCCCCAGAGATTGACAGGGAGAGGAAGCACATAACGTATATAACTTCCTGTTTGACCCTCTGGTGCCTGCCAAGTCAATGAGTGAGAACTGACTGCGGGACTGGCCTTGTATCCCAATCCTTGTAGGGAGTGGGATGATCTTTTTACAGGCCATGCCTTAGGCCACCAATTAGAAGAAATAATACTTTTATCTGCTCCCGAATCCAGAATTCCAGTAAAGTTCTTCCCCTCTATTGCTATCTCTAAGGTGGGTCTAGTTTTAAGGTCAACTAGCAAATGAGTGAAGTCAGTTCCTGAGGAACCAAGCCCGTGAGCACCTCTAAGCTTCTCGCTGGACGGAAAACAATCATGCAAGCTTGGAAGGACAACCAATTGAGCAATTCTGTCCCCAGGGGAGATGTAGAATACACCTGTGGGCTAGAACAGAGAACTTGAAGTTCTCCGGTATAATCCTGATCTATTACACCGGGGTGTACCACGAGCCCTTTTAAGGTAAGAGAGGAGCAGCCTAAAATAAGGCCGACACTTCCCCCTGGCAGGGGGCCTCTATAATCGACCGGGATCGGCTGCACCCCCATGTGTGGCATTAGTAGGTCTTGGGAGATGGAATGGAGGTCCACTCCTGTGGAACCCTTGTGGCTCTGCAGCAAAAAGCATCCCCTGAGTGTTCAGCAGTGTCCCATATCTTTTGGGGCCCTGGGATCTTGGGCCCGTATATCCTTTTTTTTGAAAAATTTTCTTCCTTAATGGCTGAGGGATTTGGAGGGAGGATCTGACCTCTTATATCTCTAACAGAGTGGCAATCTCAAGCCAGATGATAACCCTTTCCACACCTGGTGCACAGTTTTGATGGTATTTGATTATTTGGGCACTCTTTCTTCATATGTCCTGCCTTCCCACAGGCAAAGCATCGGGCCATATGTTTTGAAGGAATTTTCCACGATTCTGGCCTTTAAGGAGGACTGCAGCCATTTCTAAGTTTGCTGCTGCAAATCTGGCATTAGTAAGGGGACCTCCCAAGCCGCGACAGACTCTTAACCAGTCTTGTAGCCCCTTGGCTCTCCGAGGAGCAATGGCTGCACGGCATTCAGCTGTGGCATTTTCAAAGATCATCTGTTCTATCAATGGCATTGCCTGCTCTGGTTCCCCAAAGATTCTGCCAGCTGCCTCAGTCATGCGGGCCACAAAGTCAGAGAAAGACTCATTAGATGTCTGAATTATCTTGGACAAATAAAGGTTACTGCCTCCTTCCTAGGGAGGGACTTCCATGCCTTTATTGCAGCTGATGCTATCTGTACATAGACCTGGCAGGGATGAGCGGTCTGGTTGTTCGTGTGTACGCCAAGTCCAGCCAGCATGTCAAAAGTCCATAATTGTTGTCCCTCAGTGTTTGCATTAATCCTGGCTTGTGCTTGTAGTGCCTCGTGCCACAAGGCCTTCCACTCTAGGTATTGGCCCATATTGTTAAGTACCGCCTTCACTGTGTCCTGCCAGTCTCCTGGCATCATAGCAGCTGTACTTAATCTCTCCACTTGGGATATAGTAAAATTAGCCCCAATTCCATATGCACGTACTGCCTCAGCTAATTCTTTGACCTGTCTATACTCTACTGGGGCATGGACACAAGCTCCTTCTGCCGCTTCAAAGACCAGAAATGCAAGCTGTAGCTGTCTCCTATCTCCTGGGCTGAGAAATAAATTAGAGGCACTGCCCGAGGCATAAGCCAGAGGCAAGGCTGGGGCCGAGGGGCTCAAGGTCTTTCTTAGTCTTATCCCAGAAAGGCTATCCTTTGCACAGTCAGCTGCTTCCTCCTCTAAGCTCTCCTCCTCGGAGCTGCCAAGGTCTATGGAGGCAGGCTCCTTAATGGGGTACAGGGGGTCCCCTCGAACTCCACTCTCTCTTCACCAGCCAGTGAAGGGTCCTTAACCTTAACAGACCCTACAGTGGACCCCCGTTCCTTTTGAGTACTCTTTCCTATGACCAGGCTCCTTGGCCTGTCTCTGTTGCCCAGGCTTTTTTGCCTGCTTCTTCTTTCCAGGCTCTTTGGCCTGATGCCGGCTAACATGCCCAGTTTCTGATACTCTGGAGTGGACCTTTCCTGAAACCTCTTGACTTGCACTAATAGCTGTGTTGTGAGCTGGATCTTTACAACACAAATAAGCTAAACTCAAAAGCAACGCAAACAAGAGGCCAACTATTGCTGTGGCGGCAATAGGTGAATATCCACCCACAACGAAAGCTTCCACCTCAAACATATCTCTCAGAGACGTACCTCAATCCTGCAGTCTTTTAAACCGCCCAGAGTCTCAGGGGTCTTCCGCGGCGCCTTGAAGATTCCGGGTTTGGACACCAGATGTTCTGAGCCCCTCTGTGTCCCCTTTGCCCTCGAAAGAGACACGTGAGGAGGTGTTCGGGTGGTTACCACAGCGAGGCTTTATTCTTGTATCAGCAGAAGTGGAAAAGACCCCAAGCCCGGAAAAGGCACTACTATATGTACCCTAGAGTGGCGTGTTCACTTCTGATTGGCTGTTCATTCATTACCCTTTAATACGCCCTGGGATGGGCAGTGACTTTGGTGCGCTTTTTGCCTTTTGCACCTGCGTAGTTAGTTGTTTACTTGTGGGAGGACAGGATGCCCGCGCCATCTTGTAATGGCAAATGTTGTCACGCTCATGCAGCTCCTAACAATAATATATATATATATATATATATATATATATATATATATATATATATAATTTGTATTTGGATAAAAGGAAACTTTTATCCAAACATGGAGAGTCATATCCTATTTATACATATATATAGCCATTTCGATACTTTCATTTCTACATTAAAAGTTTCAATGGGAACATACAACTTGAATTGTTTGCTTTTGTGTGTGTGTGTATGTGCATGTGCACACATGTGCACACATGTTTGTTCATGTAGATATATCAGTATATGTACATATGTACTTGATTTTATTAATGATTTATCCAAAGAAGTGCCATATTTTTATTTTCTTGATTTTAGGTTTTTTTTTTTTAAACGTCCCATTAAGCAAATAAATTATCTAAGTGCAAAGTAACATTATTAGAGGAACTGTTCCAAGAATGTCTGTGAAATTGCATTTCAATAACCATTAGACTTGCTTTTTTTTCTCTATAAACATTTCTCCATCATTGAAAATGTAATTCTGCAGTATTAAGCAAAGTCATGTTTAAAATACAGCTTGATTTTCAATCACTGAGCTACTTCTACCTCAAATTAACACTGGAACTCAATTAAGAAGAAGTCAAACACTCTGGCCATTTGAATACTTTCCCTTGTACTTGAAATGTTTCAATGGGTGCATATAACTTGAATTGCATCTGGTTTGGGGAATGTAAATGGAAGTGTCTCACCAGGAAATCATGGGTCACTAGGCAGAATTGGTCACTGCAATGGAGATGAAATAGAAATGTAGGTTAGTAGAAAAACCCTTTTAATAATGTTTTCACATAAGGTACATTTGTAAAACAGCAAAAGATTACTTTGTTGTGGAAAGATAATTGGTACAGAGTCACTCTCCTCACAGCCTAATAAACAAATGCTTGTCTCAGAGACCTTGGCCTGGATTCAGATCCAGAGAAATGTTTTTAGCAAAGATTTCCAGTCCTAACACCTGTGGATTAGGGGCCACATTATGCCAATTATTAGGGGTATCAAACATACATATTTAACAAATTAAGAATATTAACAAACTCCACATAGGCAGTAATGGACAGTGAATTAATCTAAAAGGTTTAGGGATACCATTTAAGTATATGCAGTCAGGATTATACACATCCTGTAAGTCACACACTTGAAGGATTTGGAAATATAGTTTGTCATAGGCTATATACCTCAAATTCACATTACTCCCTTGGCTATAATCTTGAAGAACATGCTATGGGGTAGATAATACTGGTGGCTAGAATGGAGATGTCACCCAAGCATATTGCATTTATGACATTATTCTTACTGTTGAGTCAACAAAGCAAGAAAGTACTAATTGCTATCTGGGTCTAAGCTCACATGACCACTATTCTACTACAATAAGTTACTAGTGACTCTCAAGAGTCACTAGTCCTGGCTATGCCACATACTAGCCAGGCAAATTCATTTTAGTAATTTTTTAGTATATATTCAAAAGCAGATGATACCACTGAAATTCAGAAGATAAAGTGTTGGGAGCTGACTTTTAGCAGAAAGCAGCTAGAAAGAAGCTAGAAAGCAGCTATCAACTTTGCAGCCATCTCGAACCATATACCCCGATAGAGACTTGTTTTTCAACAGCCTACAATAGCTGAGCACACTCTGACAAACATCTTGTTTATCCTACATAGCTTGTTTTGCTGTTTAGTGACCCCAGCTGCATGGTGCACGTGGTAAAGTGTCTTCACCTGTGTTCTCCTGCTTGTGCTTATAAATACCCAGGATTTTCTTGTAATAGTAGTATAGGAGGTCTATATGAGAGTGTATAGGAGGTGAAGAATAGGAGGTGTGAATATAGTCTATGGGAGACAGTAAAGGAGACTTGACTACAGATCCTCTGGCTTGTCTCTATTCTTCATATTACTTACCCCTCCATCCCCACTCTCTCTCTCTCTTGACCAGAGCACTTAGCCCCAAAGCGTGGGGCAGTGTGGACAGCAACATAGTAGCCCCAAAGCATGGGGCAGTGCGGTCCTCAACAATAAAGCATCTAAAATACATTAACGGCTATCTCCAAAGATTGTTTACTAACATGGTTATATACTACATATTACTTAAGTGAAAGACAGGGAAATACTTCCTTTTTGGTAACTGAATATAACCAGACCTAGTGGGATAGTCTTCATGTGGATCGATTCTTTTTAGTAAAAGACAGCTCTTTTAATGTTACCCTAAGCCATCACCCCAAAAATAATGTTTCAGAAAGTTGTTCTTAATGGCACAGAATTTTTCCAATGATCTATGTTCTATAAATCTACAGTCATTGAGATTTCACAAGGTTGGTAAGAGCTTCCCATATCTAAAATGCTATTTTTTTCAAAATTAATTTGGCATTTCTAGGAGAGGACAGGATAGATATTGATACAATTTTTAAAAAATTTCTTGGTCTAGGAATGTACAATAAAATGTGCATCCAAGATAGATTTACATGGAAGGTTGGAATCACTTATGTGCCTTACTTTCTGCTCAAAAGCAAACACTAAACTCATTCAGAGACATGCTAGAAAGGTATTTTATTGTTTCTTGGGTTTTGACAAACTGCTACATGTATACACTGTCCTGTGATTTCACACTCATTCTCTTCTTGCCTTGGCATCATTTTTTTCTTTCAAACTCTTAATACAGAACATTCTGCATTCTGAATTAACTGCAGAAAATGTAGTAGTAATGCATGGCTATCCTGTTAACCAAATAAAGTCAATGTCCAGAACACTCAGTTCTGTCTTCTAATAAACCCAGATCCAGAGATACATGTGAAAACAGAAAGGTAAGATATGAGGTTGGTCTGGAAAAAAATACAAACAGCATTATCAGAATGAGAGAAGAGGCCCTGACTTTCACAAATTAAAACAATAAATACAAGATTTTTTTTTAATGTTTTCACCTTTGGTGAAAGTAGAAACAGGCAGAATAAAATAACAAACATAAGAAAACATATGATCTCCCATCTTCAAAGAGAAAATATGACAAAAATAGAAATACAGGCACAGCCTGGAGAAAAATGAATGAAGCAGGACCACTAATTTCATTAGAAATTTGTACTAACTAGGTGCTTTCATTGTCTTGTTTGGTTTCAGAAAACCCATGAGGACTTTTCCTACCCAAGGAACTATTGCCACTCAATAATTGATAGGGAAAATATAATTTTCATCAGTGGTTTACTCAATGTAAAAGTTGCTCATAATCTATTAAATAACCTCCAACCTATATGAAAGTAAGCAACCCTAATTAAATGTATTGGGTCATGCCAATAAAAGACCTAACTTAGAATTCCTAAGTCACTATACACTTTTGTTCCTTTTCTTTTTTTCTTGCTTGCTTGCTTACCTGAATTAATTGCTAAGACAAGATTGTTGAAGATAATCACATACCTTAGTTGAAAGGCTTAAAGTAATTAAGCTATATCTGAGTTGTAAATTTCTTCCTTCTGGTTAATACTAAATGATACTCTACATGATGCTGGTGGTAAAGTGGTGTCAACAGTCTTATCTCGATGTGAAAATTATTAACCCAACATTAAGTTAGATGTATTCACAAGTACAATACTGGCACAAATACATGGGAAAAAACAAGTGATCTTTACTGAGACTTGAGACCTATACCAAAAGGGAAAATGCATGACTATTACTATATATATTGCCAAAAATGACAGCTAAAAAAATTTAGATGCTAGGTAGGAAAAATTACAATTACTGTTGAGTTAAATTGTCAATGCTCTAAGATTTTTTTAATACTTAAGTATCCATTTTTAAATTTTAAACATTTTTAAAATTATTATTCTTTGATCTTTTTATACAGTCCAGTCAGTATTGCCCTCCCTGTCAACCCTCATTTCGTTCTTCCTCCCCCATCTCCAAGAAGGTATTGACACACCCCTCACACACCCACACACCCCTCTAGGCCTTTGCATTCCCTGTGTCCTCAAGTCTCTCAAGGGTTAGGTGCTTCTTCTCTCATTGAGGCCAGACCAGGCTGTCCTCTGCTGTATGTGTCAGAGGTCTTAAACCAGCTAGGATATGCTGCCTGGTTGGAGGCTCAGTGTCTGAAAGATCTCTGGGGCCCAGGTATGTTGAGAGTTCTGATCTTCTTATGGGGTCACCTCTCCTAAACTTCTTCCAGCTTTTTCCTAAATCAACCACAGTGGTCCCCTATTTCAGATTATTGTTTGGGTTTAAGTATCTGCTTATGTCTGAGGCAGAAGCTTGTTGGGCCTCTCTGAGGGCAGCCATGCCCTCTTTGGTTCCTGTCTGTAAGTACATCATAACCTCAGTAAATAGTGTCGGGCCTTGGAGACCTTAAGATAGGTCCCAAATTGGGCCAATCACCAGACCTTCTTTTCCTCTGTCTCTTCTCCATTTTTGTTCCTACAGTTCTTTTAGACAGGAACAATTCTGGGTCAGAGTTTTTGATTGTGAGATGGCAACCTCATCCCTTCACTTGATTTTCTATCTTTTTACTGGCAGCAGATTGTACAAGTTCCCTCTTCTCACTGGTGGGCATTTCATCTAAGGTTCTTCCCTTTGAGTCCTGAGATGTTCTCACATCTCAGGTCTCTAATACATTCTAGAGGGTCACCCTGCCTCCCACCTCCTGAGGTTGTATATTTCCACCCATTATGCTGGCCCTGGAGACTTCACTCCTGGTCCCCCCACAAAACTTGATCATGTTCCCCTTTTCCTATGCCCTTTCCACTCCTCTCTCCCACCCAGTTCCTTCCCTCCCTCTGTCTTCTGCTTTCTTCTCCCTCTTAAGTATGATTGAAGCATCCTTGCTTGGAACCTTTGGCATGTTAACCTTGAGTTCTGTGGATTGTGTCCTGGGTATCCTGTACTTCTTATGACTAATATCCACTTATTAGTGAGTACATACCATGCATGCCCTTTTGGGTCTAAGATTCATCACTCAGGATTATATTTTCTAGTTCCATCCATTTGCCTGCCAAATTCATAATGTCCTCATTCTTAATAGTTGAGTAGTACTCCATTGTGTAAATGAACCACATTTTCTGTATCCATTCTTCCTTGTGGGACATCTGGGTTGTTTCCAGCTTTTGGCTATTACAAATAAGATCACTGTGAAGATAGAGAAGCATGTGCCCTTGTGTCATGGTAGGGAGACTTTTGGGTATATGCCCAGGAGTGGTATATTTGGGTCTTCAGGCAGCTCTATTTCTAAATTTCCAAGGAAACTTCAGATTAATTTCCAGGGTGATTGTACCAGTTTGCATTCCCACTACCAATGGAGGAGTGTTCCTCTTTCTCTACATTCTCACCAACTTGTGCTGTCACTTCAGTTATTGTTCTTAGCCATTCTGATTGGTATAAAGTGAAATTTTAGGGGCATTTTGATTTGCATCACTAAGAAATTTGAACATTTTTAAAGTGCTTCTTAGCCCTGTGTATTAAGGAGGAACTCATGAGGTCCTACAAACCCATTGTCTGTGTCATTGACTTCTGAAACACTCTGGGAGAAGAATAACCTAGTCTGTAATCAAGTAATCATTAGGGAATTCACCAAGTCTATTGAATAGTTCCAAATTCATGGTCACAAACATGACCTGGTAACAATGGGTCTAAAGAGAAAGAACAAAGGAAAACAAAACAAACAAAATATATGTGGTGAAGGGACTTATAGGAACGTGGGAGAATGATAAAGATGGGAGAGAGATTAGAGAGGATGGGATGGCTTAAGTTATCAAAATATGCTATACAAATGCTTAAAATTGTCAATGGACAAATTTTAAAATAGTTATAAAAATCTGATGAAATCCAGATGAACATATTGGGAAGCAGAGTTTAATTGAAGAAAGAGGAGGATTAAGAGGAAAGCCTGGCATCCGTAATGTACATATCAAAGAATTCATAAATTCAAAATTATATAATTTTTAAGATTCAAAATAGGTGTGATATAATTCTAATGCTAGAGATTAGGTTTCTGAAATACAGCAGCAATTTGAATGGATCGAATATCTAGATAGTAGTATATTAAGAATAGCCATACTGGGAAAACTTGTTAAGGGGACACTGATGGCTATAATGAGTAATCTGCATGTCAAGCAGAAGATAGTCAACTGAAAGTGAACTCCACAGGATCTTCAGAGGTTCTTTGTAATATCAGGGCCTTTCTTTATATATACTATTCTAATTTTTTAAATTGTATTATAATTTTACTATATATATTGTATATATGTATATATTATATATATAATATATATACACGTATATATACGTATACACACACACACACACACATATATTCTTTATTTTTATACCCCAGGCACTTTGTATATATATTATGACTTCCAGTTTAGTGTTTCTATGGAAATTCTGAATATGATAATGAGGAAATTTCAGTGTCTATGTCTGATTATTGTGCCTTTTCTTGGGTTCTTTTCCTTCTGTTTGCTTCTTTTATCCTATTATGAGGTGTCATTGTTTGTTTTATCACATTATGTAAAACACAAGCATGATATTTATATATCTTACATATTATATAGTATAATGCTATAGTAATTATACTTTCATTCATTAGAAACATTTGTTTTGTGAAAGACAGAAATGGGGTAGATCTTGTTGGGAGGCAAGATGGGAAGAACTGGGAAGAACAGAGGGAGAGAAACAATATATTATGTGAGAAATCAACAATCCATTTTCAATAAAAAGAAAAAATAAAACTAAAACAAAATATACACTTAAAATTTTATCATAAAATAAAGACATTGTTGCCAACTTATGGGCCTTTGGAAATTTGATTAGATACTAAGAACTTTGACTTCATCCATACATTGATTTATTGATTGATTAAGAAAATTACAATTGTAGATGTTTAGAGGTAGGTCCTCTCTGGAGAAAGTATATCAATGGAGTTGTGCCCTAGGATGCCATTTCTTGTCTTTTTCTCTTTTGTTTACTCTTTTTCTCAATTACCTTGTCTGATTGATGTGAGAATCCTCTGTCCCATTGCCATGATATTACGTTTCACATAAGATTTAAAGCATTAGAAGCAATCAACTTTCAAGACTCCATACTAAAATTTTGAGCCAAAATAAATCTCTTCTTCTTAGAATGTGATTTTTTTAGGTATGTGTCACAGGTCCAAGAATAGTGACTACTAGGAAGGCATTGTTCTCCAAGGGTATCTAAGATATTCATTAGTTCCTTTGTGAGCTGCATATATTTCTAGACAGAAGCACTAAAGTTTGAGAGTGTGTGTGAGTACCTGCACACAAATCATTCATCACCCACCACAAAGGAAAAGTATCTGAGCTGTGGATGTCAAGCATGGGAATACATTGGTGCAAGAGAAAATTATTACCTCTAAGACCAGTCCATGAGAAGAAATTGCCAGAAGTGCTCTCTGACACATTTCAGCTGAAAGCTAGTGGGCTTCAACTTAACAAGAGATGCCACGAAGACACCCAAGAGCTTAATGTCTATGTCCTTCTCCTCCAAACAGCATTATATGAAAAAGAGTATTTGAAATATGTATTAATTTGCAATATGTAAGTATTTGGTTAAGTAAAATGTAAGTCAGTTATCAATGATCACCTGAAATACGACAGAAGCAAGGGGACCAGTGAACAAAGAATACTATGGGAAATTTATGCTTTCATGTGTTATTTAGATATGTGATCTGGAAAGCTGGGATTTCCCATATAAGTAGGTTCATTTTAGTAGATTGCATGCTCATGTCAAGACAAAAGGATAATGCTGAACTTGAAAATTCTTTGTCTGTGGTATAAAAGTTTAATATTGTCATCATTTCTAATAGTCATGTTAAAGAACATTGATTTATCTATTTGCCTATAAAGAAACACAACAACAAAGTCAAACACCTGAAGCACATGCTAATTTCTCTGCTTTGTAATGCTCAAAAGCTACTATGGTTGCTATTAATTATTTACAAAATTTAGTGTTAAGGACCTATTGTTTCTTGATAATTCAAAACCTTCCAAAATCTACATTGCTAATTTTATACTGACTTTACACTAAAATTGGATTGGGAAAGTTAGATTTCTACTTTTAACTTCATATAGTATCTCGCACGGTAATAGTCTTGCTAAATCCAAGAGAAATATAAGCTATCAGGAAAGAACTCAAGGTGGCAGAGTATTCTTCAAAAGTGAAGGAGTGATTCTTTCACCTAATAAAGCAGATAAAGGGACCTGATACTTCTATATAAAAATTATGGTCATGTGCCTTAGTTGACTTAATAATAACTATAATAGCAATTAACCTTGAGGATGGTGAAAAACAAATGGAATTTATTTTTTATTGTTATGAATTCTCAAACATAGTTTGATTATAGAATTTTTAACACTGCATAATATTTGACTAAACATTTTCTCAATAAGAGTATTAACAATCAGATATCATAGCTATTTTAAAAATATATGCTTGATTTTAGATGCCTGTTTTTTAATGAGAGAAAGAGAGAGTAAAAGAAAGGATATAAATGTGGATGGGTGAGGATATGGGGGAAATCTGGAAGATTTAAGTAAATATATTCAGAACATATACAATGAAAAGTATGTTTACAATTAAATTGTCTTAATAAAAAAAGAAATGAAATTGTAGTGTGATTTTATTGTGACAGATAAATAAGAGTCAAAACTAAGTGCATCCTGATGATTTTCCCAGGATTTATGCTTCAGGGTTTCTAATTTCTATTTTATCTAAATAGGAAAATTTTCACCAGCTGGTGTACTTTGTGTAGCTTTTCCTAAATACTATGCTCATTGCTACAGGTTTAACATAGACAAAGTTCACATCTTTACCAAATATTTGTCACAATTTTGTCACTATCTAACATCTACTCTCGTGTAACCTTCACTAGTAAGGATTTCTGACTCCTGTATTAAGTAAATAACACAAGCTGTAATAATTTAGTGAAAATTAATTTAAACTTTATTCTTGCATATAAATGTACAAGTATATGTTGTCACTCTCCAAATGTTGCCCTTCAATTCCAGGGATGAATCATGTAGACTTTCAGATTTCTCACAAAAACCCACTGTATCTTGCCAGAATAGAAAGAAATAAAAAATCATGTAGGTTAGTCATGCGGACTAGAACACAAGGTATTACACACACTGTTGCTTTTTATGTTAAGTAGTACTTTTTTTTATACCTAACCTATCTTTAAGAGATGCTAAGAAATAGTCTATTTGGGATAACAGAAAAACTTCATAGGTCCGCTGAATAGTTAGGAAGTCTTTACCAGTAGTGACATGTATAAGCATATTAACATATATATAGTGTTACCTTCACACATAATAGATAATCTCATTCATATCCCACTGCCAACTCAAATAGGCATAGTACAAAGAACTATTATACTGATTTTTCACTATGAACATTGAGACTTGAGAGACGTTAAAATAATGGCCATCCTCATAGTCACTGTTTAAAATTCCCCACTTTAGCTCTGGCAGTACAAATTCTCAGTAAGCAAGGCGTTGTAGGAAGAAAACAGTAGGGATGTAGGAGATTATTGGATGTAATCTCTCATGCTTATAGCAAACTGCATCATTAAGCTTCTACATAAATCTCTTGGAGGTCATTTTACTAATGGTAAAAATAATATCTCTACATGAAGGTAATTTGCCTCTATTTGATTCTTATGTATTGTTTTCTAAAAGCAGTCTAGGGGAAAATAATATAAATGTAATTTTCTTTCAGATCACATTAAAATATTTGTTAATGGCTAGCATTTCTTCTGCTTTGCAGCTAATAATTACAGGTTCTTTATATGTATTTTATAAGATGTTCTTTCTCGAGACTGTATATTTCTCAATACCTTCTGAAAATGTAGTCCTTAGATGATGCCATTTCCAGGGAGTGCTCTAAGCAATAGATAAGGAATGTGTTTTATTACAGACATGTTCCTTATTTCTTATTTTTCCCATTGTGGCTTCTCCTGATAAGTGATATCTCTTTTTCCACTTATTTATTTATTTACTTCTTAATTTGTTAATTTATTTACTTTACATCCCAATCACATCCACTGTCCCTCCTCTCCTTTAAGTGCCACCCTCCCACCCACCTTCTCCTATCCTACTCCCTTCTCCTCAGAGAAGGGAAGATCCTCAGCCTGGATACAAACTCCCTGGCTCAAGTCTCATCAGGACAAAGAGCATCCTCTCCCCGTTGGGCCAGGAAAGGCATATCAGCTAGGAAAAGGTACCCAAACTCAGGGAACAGAGTCAGAGACATGACTCCAATTGTTTGGGGACATACATGATCACGCTGCACATATGCTATGGATGAATAGGTGGCCTAGGTTCAGTCCATGAATGCTTTTGGTTGCTGGTTCAGTCTCTGTCAGCCTCCATGTGCCCAGGGTAGTTGGCTCTGTAGGTCATCTTGTGGTAACTTTGATCCATCCTGTTCTCTCAATCCTTCAAATGAACTCTTCCACAAGACTCCCTGAGCTCTGCCTGATGTTTAGCTGTAGGTCTCAGCATCTGTTTCATCAGATGCTGCTGGATCAAGTCTCTCACATGATAGTTGTGCTAGGCTCCTGTCAGCAAACATAACAGCAAACATTAATAGTATCAGGGATTGGCCCTCACCCATGGGGTGGGTCCCACAGTTTCAACTGTCTGGTTTGTTCCAGTGATGCCTCTTCAGCAATCTCCTTTACCCATCCCAGCCCTCTCACACTCCCACCTTCATTCTCCACATACCCAATCTCTACTACCATTCCCTTCTACACCTCCTCTCCGACCTACTAGTGGGAGTACCTCCTCTATCCATTCATTTTTAATGCCTATTTTATTTCCCCTTCTGAGATAGATTCAAACAACCTTCCTTGGGCCCTTCTTGTTACTTAGCTTCTTTGTGTCTGTGGGTTGTAAGCATGGTTATCCAGTACATTATGACATGTATCCAGTTAAAAGTGAGTACATACTATGCATGTCATTCTAGGTCTGGGTTATCTCACTTAGGATGATATTTTCTTGTTCCATTCATTTTTGTGAATATTTCATGATGTCCTTGCTTTTAATAACTGAATAGTATTCAATTGCACAATTATAACACATTTTCTTTAGCCATTTTTTTAGTTGAGGGACATATAGGATGTTTCCAGTTTCTGGCAATCATTAAGCTGCTATAAACAGAGCTCAGCAAGTGTCCTTGTGGAATGTTGTAGCATGTGTTGGGTGTATGCCCAGAAAGGGTATGGTATTGAGAAAGAACTATTCCCACCAGATTGATTGCCAACGTGGCTATACTAGTTTTCAGTCCCATCAGTATTGGAGGAGTGTTCTGCTCGCTCCATATTTTAACCAGCATGCCCTATTACTTGAATTTTAGATCTTAGACAGTCTGATCTGATTTGCATTTCCCCAAAGGTTAAGGACTTTGAACATTTTCTTAAGTGCTTCAGACATTTGAGAATTCTCTCTTTAGTTCTGTAACTCATTTTTAATTGTGTTATTTGGGTTATAGCTATTTATCTTCTTGAGTTATTTAAACATTTTGGGTCTTAGTTCTCTGTTGGATATAGGATTGGTGTATATTTGTTCCTATTCTGTAGGCTTCCATGTGTCCTATTGACAGTGTCCTTTGCCTTACAGAAGCTTTTCATTTTTATGTGGCCTCATTTATTAATTGTTGATCTTAGTGACTGAGATGTTGATGTTTTGTTTAGGATGTCATCTCCTGTACCAAGGAAAGTTCTCCCAGTCTCTCTTCTATTAAATTTAGTATATCTGGTTTTATTTTGAAGTCTGTGATCCACTTGGACTTGAGTTTTGTGAGCATCATGAATATTGATCTATTTGCATTCTTCTGCAAGCAGACATCCAGTTATAAAAGCACCATTTGTTGATGATGCTTTCTTTTTTCCATTGTAGCCTTTTGGATTCTAAGTAAAAAAAAAAAAAAATGAAGTGTCCATAGGTGTGTGAGTTTAATTTTTGAGTCTTTGATTTGATCCCATTGGTCAATATGTTCTTATGCCAATACCATACAGTTTTTATTACTATTTCTCTGTAGGTAGCTTGAAATCAGTGATAGTGTAAATACCTCCAGAAGATCTTTTATTAAACAGGTTTGGTTTTGTTATCTGAATTTTTATTTTTTTCATATGAAGTTGAGAATTGATATTTCTTTCTTTTTTTTTTAAGATTTATTTATTTTATTTATATGAGTAAATTGTAGCTGTCTTCAAATACACCAGAAGAAGGTATCAGATCCTATTATAGGTGGTTGTGAGCCACCACGTGGTTGCTGGGAATTGAATTCAGGACCTTTGGAAGAGCAGTCAGTGCTCTTAACCACTGAGCCATGTCTCCAGCCCGAGAATTGATATTTCAAAGCATATAAAGAATAGTGTTGGAATTTTGATAGGAATTCAATTGTCTATAGATTTATTTCGGTAGGAGGGCCCTTTTTACTATGTTAATTCTCCAATGAGCATGGGAGATCTTTCCAAGTTCTGGTATCTTCTTCAATTTCTTCCTTCAAAGATTAAAATTCTTGTTATACAGGCCTTTCACTTGCTTGGTTATATGATTTGTGACTATTGTGAAGGGTGTTTTTTCCCTAATTTTGATCTCAGTTTGTTTTTGTTTGTATATAGGAGAGCTACTGGTTGTTTTAAAGTTAATTTTGTTATATGTTTGTTTGGGGTTTTTGTTTGTTTGTTTTACAATTGATGTTTTATTTTGTTCATCTTTGTATGAAGTGCATCTGTACAGGGCAGTATGAATGGCCCACACAACCATCACTATAAGAGGACAACCTCTAGTATTATTCCTAATTTTAATTTTTTTATTTTTTATTGGATATTTTATTTACATTTCAGATGCCATCCCCTTTCCCCCTTTCCCCTCCCTAGAAAACCCCTATTCCACATCCCTTTCTTTTTTTTTTTTTGCTTTTATATAATTATTTTAATGTTAACCAACGACTTTATAAATTTGGTAATGCTCAATATCAATCAGAAATGTAACCTAATACCCAACCTAGATATATCAACTATCTTTGACTGGCAGAGACATGTGAACATCTGCCTCCATGTCTGGCCCCCCTCTCTCTTTCTCTCTCATCACCAAGCTCCTCCTCTCCTTCTCCTCCTACTCTTCTTACTCCTCTTCTCCTTACTCCTCCCACCTTAGCTCCTCCTACATATCACCCTTCCTGTTAAAATAATACTTTTCTCTCAAAATATAGTTAGAGCATAACTATACCAATTTGTGTCAATAGGGTGCAAGATAGACCTAATACCCAGTCCATTATTTTGTTGACTAAGCAAAACCTCTGCCATCTCTCCTAAATAAGAGACTTAGTTCTGAACCTGGCATTTTTTTCTTGGCTTTAGAATGAATGTCACCTGAAAACCATCCTCTCAAATCTTTTCTCTCAAAGTAAATAGCAAGGATTGGCTATGAGACTATAAGTTTTCAACCCAGTCAGAAATCCAGAATGACTTAGTTAACTGAGATTATGGGACACATAAAGCATAGCTTCTAAAACATAGCCAATTTATCGAGACCTCTGAACACCTGGACAGTCCCTATACTACAGAACGTTGGAGCATCTGATATTCAGCCTTCCGGCTCAGGATTATCTGACAGACCTAGTGATGCAGAATTATTAAGGGCTGATTACTCTGTCTTGGCAGATATAATCAGTTGACTATTCTTCAAGTGTGTCCTTTTCTGGACAGTGATTTGTCTGTAGATGGAAAGAGGCAATTCTTGCCTAGTGTCTGTCTCACCACAATTGTAATAACTCCAAAGATGCTCACTTTCTTCTTAGAATCCAAGACAGGAAGCTGTCAGGAGCAGACAGGTCTCTAATCAAAATGAACATTAATACAGAAATGTTTGTAACGTCAATTCTATGGATTTCTGATGTTTTGAAAACCAACTATTTATGTATGCAATCTGGACTGTTGTCTGTTAACTCCTCTCAGCTATTTCTAAAGAAAATATAGAAAACACCCTAACAATAAACTCAAAGCCATGAATTTGCTATAGGCCCTTTACTCACACGCTAACCATCTCAAATAAGTTAAAAAAGTTAAAGAAGGACTGGGTCTAAGCCTTGTATTCCTAAATGTGTTATACAGGTGCAATGTCTATGATAATAACAATAGTCATCTCACTTTTATATTAATAAGAAGCTCGTACCAATGAAAACCTTAAATTTAAAATCAAAGTAAATTTTGTACCATTTAAGAAATTATAACTTCATCTTAATAACAATTATACATATTTCTACCAGGGGGTTATGGCTATGCAATAAATCCTAGCTAATCCTCCCTGTTCCACCAAAACCACTACTTTTCCCTAGAAAGACAGCCCAATATTAACCACCTCAGTCCCCAAACCCAGGGAATAGGGGCGCTGACTCTTCATTAACTTCTTCAAGCTGATTATGGGTGTTGAGATATTAGAAGAGGGGTTAGGGGAAGAGTAAATTGATAAGCCTCTGATACTGTGTCTTCACTGCATCCAGCTGGAATTCCAGGACATCAGAGGTTCGAGCAGGTCTGCGCAGCTTGCCTGATGAGTAGATATACCAAGGCTATGTATTCTGCAATATACAATTCTCAAAACAAATTTTGGTATCAAGATAATTGTTTGTTTGAATTCTGGAATGCAGTCTTCTGGCAGCCTGCCTCTGTCATGTCTAATCCATATAATTCTGGGAGTTTCTATGAGGGTGTGCTCCCACCATCCTCCCATTTTTGCCTTCCTGCTCTCAAATTTCCCAACATCACAGAATCCAAACTTTTGGGCACCTAGGCCCTCCACTTCCACTGATGCCTAACCCTTTACCCCTTATATTTGTTAAGGCTTGTTTTTGTCAATTTTGGAGACGTTTTTATGAGGTACTGAGAAGAAGGTTATATTCTTTTGCGTTTGGGTGAAATGTTCTGTAAATATTGGTTAGGTCCATTTTTTTTTCATAATGTTAAATTTATTATTTTTCTGTTTCATTTCTATCTCAACTTTCTGTCCATGGGGGAGAGTGGGGTGTTGAAGTCTCCCAATATTAATGTGGGGCATTCAATGTGTGATTTAAGCTTTAATAATGTTTCTTTTATAAATGTGGGTGTCCATGAATTTGTGGCATAGATGTTCCAAATTGAGATGTCATCTTGGTGAATTTCTCTGTTTGTTTGTTGAGTATGAAGTGTCCTCCCAGTTTTTGTTGATTAATTTTGGTTATAAGTCTATTTTATTAGGAATGAGAATGGGTACACCATCATGTTTCTTGTGTCCATTTGCTTAGAGAAACTTTTTTAGCCCTTTACTCAGAGGTAATGGCTATGTTTTTGGCTGAGGTATGCTTCCCGTATACAACAGAATGATGAATCTTGTTTTTGCATCCATTTATTAGCCTGTGTCTTTTTATTGTAGAATTGAATTGAGTCTCTGTGTGTGTGCTGGTGTGTTTGTGTGGATGTCCTTCCTTTCTTTTGCTGATGTGTGTGTGTGTGTGTGTGTGTGTTTAACTTCCTGTGCTTTCTTTGGCGTAGTTAGCATCTTTGGATTGGAATTTTTCTTCTAGTATCTTCTGAAGGTCTGTATTTGTGTATAAATATTGTTTATGTTTGGTGTTCACATGAAATATCTTGCTTTCTTCATCTATGGTGATCAAGAACTTCGGTGGGCACAGCAGATTAGGCATAAATCTGTCTCTCAGGGCAAAAATATCTGTCAAGACCTTCTGTCTTTTAAATCTCTGTTGAGAAGTTGGTTGTAATTCTCATAGGTCTGCATTTATAAGTTACTTGGTGTTTTCTTCACATCTTCTAATATTCTTCCTTTGTTATATACAGTTTGTGTTTTGATTATTATGTGCCTTGAGGATTTTATTCTTCTCCAATCTCTTTGTTGTTCTATAAGCTTTTTGTATGTTTATAGGCACCTATTTAGATGGGGAAGGTTTCTTCTCTGATTTTTTAAAAATATTTTCTGGGCCTTGGAGTTTTTTGCTTTTATTGCTATTACTCATAGGTTTTGTATTTTCATAGTGTTCTAGATTTCTTAAATATTTGGTGCCATAAACACTTTTTAGATTGTATGTGTTCTTTGATGTACATATCAATTATATCTTCTACACCTGAGATTCTCTCTTCTACCTCATGTATTCTGTTGTACTCACATCTTTAGCTCCTGTTCTCTTCCTTAAGTTTTCTGCTTCAACAATTGTGGTTTTGTTGTTGTTATTGTTTTTGTTGTTTTGGGATTGTGTTTGTTTGTTTTGCTTTTACTTCCATTTTCAGGTCTTGAATATTTTTATTCATTTTCTTTACATGTTAGATTGTATTTTCCTGTATTTCTTAAAGTAATTCATTAATTTCTTTCTTAAAGTCCTCTATCATTTTTGTAAGACTGAATTTAAGGTGATCTTCTTGTGCTTTACCTGGGTTAGGATATCAGGGCTTACTGTAGTAGCATATTTGGCCTCTTGGAGGTGCCATAGTGCTCCAGCTCTAGTTGTTTGTCATCTCATGATATTCTTATGCCATCTGATTGTCCCTGGTGTTGGCTGGATTTTCCTGGTAACAGTAGAACTCCTGGTCGAGAGAACAGAGCCTTAGACCTGACAAGGGAAGTCAAGTAATAGCATGCTGCTCACTTCTGTTGGCTGTGCCCCAGATGAACCTTGCCTGAAGGGAAGTGGTTCACAGGGGTCTAATCTGGATGATGCTGGGGCCCAGCAAACCTGACAATAGATCTGTGGGCAGTGGCAGAGTGGCTCTCTGCTGCTGACTGTGTCCCAGGTGGATTTGGCTGGCAGGGAATAGTTGGGATAGGATCTAATATGTGTGTTCTTAGGGCCACATAAGACTAGATGTTCCTGAAGCCCAACATACTGCCTCTAGAGAAAAGACAATGGAGCTGGCGATAGGGGCCGTGTGTAGCTCACCTCTGCTGGCTCTATCCAATGTGCAGCTGGCAGACATGCTCCACATAATTATTATTACTATTTGGGCACTAAGCCTCTTCCCAATTACTCCTGTTCCTAAAGATGGCATGCTATTATCACTTTCTCTATAACATCACTCACAGTAATAGACTATATTTTATGTACATAGTCAAACAGTTTCTGCTTTGCCAAGTTTAAATTTCAGTACCCAACTGTCTATCATAAATACTCCAAGTAATCCCAATTCCATTTGACCACAGTAATAGATATTCATACGAATTTTCACCTTTCTTTTACAACTATTTCTTAGCCATAATTTCAACTAACTAAGATCACCTTAATGACAAACAAGAGGAGAGTTTTTCTTAGTTAAACCCCTGCAGCATATTTGATTATGAATAACAATATATTTAAAGATAGAGCTGACTTCCTGATTTAATGCTTGATTCAATTTCCCCTGTAGACTCAGGAGGGAGTTATTTAAGAGATCCCAATTAGGAATGATTTGAATTAATTGGAGCAACATAATGTACACACTGCATCGCATTCCCAATTAAGTTGGAAAGAGAAGAAATTCTGCTGACAGCGTTTCTTTATTGTGCTAATAGTCATTATTTACGTATCATCAATTCTTTATCTAAAGTATTTTGTCTTTTCTGAGAACAAAGAGTCATTAGAAAGAGACAAAAGTAACAATGAGTAATAAATAGTATAAGTTAAAGGTAATGATTGGAAAACATGCTACAAATTCATGAAGCCTAAAAAATTCACTACAAAACTGTAAAGTGTATGAATTACTTATAATGCTACTATTAAATAATAAACAATTTTATTGAGCTTTAGTTTATCTTTTCTTGATATTGATACTGAAATGTATTTTGAGGCATATAAGGATTCTCTCAGAGTTTGGATTATGTTTAGTCTTAGGAGTATAAAGCTTTAATACCACATTTAAGAATGTTAAGTCTTCTTTTCATAATGGTATAATGGTTGCAAGTCTTAAAACTTTAATTTCAAACGATTATGCTACTTAAAAACTGACTTTGTTTGATTGTCAAGTTAATTGTTTTTAGTTTTGCTGTTTTTTATATAATTTAAAAATATTCTCATTTTGTTTATTTGGGAATTGCTTATATTGCAGAAAAATGTTTTTGACAAACAAAAATAATTATTTTGACATTTAAAAAATAATATGATTCAATTGCTCTGAACACCATATTTGCCAGAAATACATATGTACCACAGCACAGAGAACAGTGACACAAGTGCCTCTCATTTAACTCATGAACAAAGTTAAAAGAGCAAATTTCTGTCATCAAATATTAATCTTTCAATAAGATGTGTATATTCATATATATACATATATGTATACATACATATATGTTTATGTATGTGTAAACATTCAGAAGATGAGAGAGAGACAGAGACAGAGAAACAGAGAGAGAGACACACAGAGAGAAAGCTGGAGAGGAATTTTGTTGTTTTATATTTAGAAAAAAAGATTCTCCCATGGGATATAATTTTTACATATGAAATTACCCATGTAAACATAGTGGAAAAATTTTAAAAGATGCTCTGAGTTTGTAGATTTTTTTATCCAAAGATTTAATTGTTAATTTATGCCTAGTTCATGTAAACATGAATGGACAAATTTCTCTTCCATATGACCTATATGGTAAGTCATTCCCAGTAGCTACAAAATGGTTGTCCCATTAATCACAAAGAAGTCAATTAATAAATTTCATTAAAAATTTTAGCTATGGCCAAAATTATTCATTTCACCAATTGACCAGTAGTGATTGTTACTGATATGTTCCCTCACTTATCTGAAGCAAAATAGAAAATCCCATTTCTGATGGTAGATGAAGCTGCCCTATATCCAAGAAGCTATTATGTTTTATTACAGGCAGTTTTGTGAGGCAAGTACCCAAACTAATGAAGTCTAATTTCCTGCAGATTAAAAAAAGAGAAGTGATAAGACATCACTGATGTTAGGTAAAGAAACCCTGTACATAGCACATTTATTCTGTTAAATTGTTCATGAAGTCATGAACACATGGAGGCAGACCAAAAGAACCACTGACATTTTGCTCCTGTGGGAGCCGTGGGATAAGCAAAATTCCAGAGTGAAGTCTCTCTGTAATTTTAGGCCCTTCAAGCCAAAGCTCCGTAGACAATATTATTTCAAGATAAAATTAAAACATTGCAAGCAAACATACGGAGATATATAGTTATCACAAATAGGAATTTAAACAATGTTTGTAACCTTTAAAACCACTGGAAGGGAAAAGTATGTTCTTATAACTTGGTTAACACAGCATGTCCCTGGAACAAATGAACAATATAAGGATATTCATTTAAAAAATATAACCTGCAAATTTACAATATTAAGAAGCATCATTGGAAAATCAATAGTTATCGTACTGTGAGTATCAGTTGGTTCAGACTGTGTGGTGCTAAAATAAGTCTTAAAAAGCACATTACTGCTATCATAAACCATTAAAGTTGGTTTATAACCAGGGGGAAAACCCTTTAAAATCCCTCTCTGCTACAATTCACAAGTCGTTTGTTAGAGTCTTAACCGCCCTCAGCTTTGCCTTGGGCCATTAACTAACAAACCAATCATTAACTGGTAGTAATGACCATCTTCCCGGGGATTATTGCTTAATTGAACTCTTGTGCAGGACCCATTATTTTCCGAAGTGTCAAAGTAACTATATAATACCACATTTTTCTGTGATGAAAGCACCTCCCAAGTAAACAATATGAATGTCAGAGAAATTAAAATTTTCGCTGTCTATACTATTTAAAATGCATTACTTTAATGACCAATATTGATATTTCAGGAGAATGTTCTCATTTATTCATTCTCCTGAGCATATCTGTCCTGTGACTTAGATATAAAACTAATGTCTATTTTCTTCAGTAATATATACAATATCAAGACATTTATTTTAGTAAGCTGTGTTATATATTCATCTGGGTAAGGCACATTTGATTATTAACATTCTGCTCCTAAGAAACAAGGCACCGTTGCTTGTCTGTTGCCATGGAAATAAATTAGGAAGGATAACCTGCCTACTTATCAATTTTTATTAATGCAATCAGCCTACCTGCTTAACTCATAAGTAACAATAGCATATTGAAAGTAAGCCAATAAAGCGTTCAAGCTCTAGGGGTGCCAGTTAAAGTAAATAGGATAGAAAATTGCTGAAATAAAGAGTCTGAGTTATGTATCATAGTTTTGATGTGCCCCATTAATATTACAGGATAAACAATTCTGCCATTTGCTACGGCTTCAAGGGTGTAATTACCATCAATTAATGTTTATAGAGAGGAAGAGAAGCAACTGAAACTTGAACTCAGATGAATTCATTAAAACACAACAGTCTCCCCACAGTACAGGTTCAGCTTATTGGTAGAAGTGTTAAAATTTGAAACTAAAAAAAATCTCAACCTGTTGTTAGTGAAGCAAATGTGTGCAGTATAGAAGGTTTGGCTATGTTGTTTTGGGGGTAACTTACTGTTCTTCTCTACATGTCTGAAGAGAATACATCTTCCTCTACAAATACATTAGCAGTTCTTAGACCAAAATGATAGGCTGTAAAATAAAATACAATCATTTAAAGAACTACAGACATATGTTTAGTCATGAAGAAAGGTCAAATTGGATTCTGAAAATGATTAATTTGTTCTTTCTTTCAGACCAGCTCCATGATCAATGCTTACAAATGACCAAGTTTTTTTGTATGTATGAAAACAATAAAAACACATTTAATCCTTATTAAATAGTAAATATTTCTGTCACAAAACAACAGAGACAAACCAGTCTAATATTTGTAAGTTAACATTCATAATTTAGTAATGCCTATCTAATAAAAAATAGAAACAATGAGTCTTAAAATTTTGTTTTTATCTTCAGTGATATTTAGGTTTTTTGTTTGTTACTAAGAAAAGGTAAACTTTCTATTATTATTTTCATAGTGTCAACAAATTAATAAGAAGAAATCAGAATTAAACAAACTTATTTATTGCCATTTTGCATAAGGAAAATGAAAGTCTTGTTGTGATTCACATTTAATTGATTTATAATTTCTCACTGAAGGCAAATGGAATGAAAAATATGCATCCTGTTGCTATGAAAAAGAAGAGCTTATAAAATATAGCATCATCTTCATGTAGTCTGACTCTTTTTCATCAAAATAAACTATGTAAGATGCAAACATATTTTTGCTCAATTTAAGATATAAAATTGAGTCTCAAAAGATGAGCAGCATTCTAAAATTTATAAAATTACAAATGTTATAGATGTAAAATTCTATACATGCTAGAAAGGCTACAGCTTCCTAATTGTGTATTACTAATACTGTTAATTGAAGAAGAAATTATTGCATAGAGAGTAGTAAGCTGGTCAAGTTGATGCATGTGCACACATATAGTAGAATTTAAACTAAAGTAAGATTCATGACGATTGTGTGTGCTACTACAGTTGCATACATATAAATAATCGCCAGCAATTTAATAATTTTATTTATTTCTTTTAAGTAATATTATGTTGCATAGTATTTCCTATTGTATTCAATTAACCAATTAAATAATTTAGTGCTTCAGTTACCATCCAATTCAGTTACTAAACTCTTCCATAGCAAGCATTCGCTAGTCTCCTAAACATAAGCAAGGGCTAATATGGATTTTTATCTCTACATATTGTCCTGTTATAGGTATGTCACACAAATAGAATCATATGACATGCATTGTGAATGGCTTCTCTCCTTTTGCAAGTTGTTTTTACAGTGCATATATTTTGAAGCATGGATGAATCCTGCATCCTAGTCTATGGGGAAGAGAGGTCAAGGTGGCTGGTTATTAACATAATCAGCAGGTTTTACTGAACCCTATGGATATTCTATTTTTCTATGTAAATGAGTGTTTGCCATAAAATCTGATAGTTAAATTGGGTGTATTTAGATATTAAAAATAATAACTATTGATAACATGGGAAAAAACTATAAAAAATACACTACAAGAAAGTTAGTGAGTGCTGTCTCTCAGGTTATCTTATTCTACTGAGAATTTTTCCTTCTTGTGATGATTTGTAATGATAAAAGCCTATGTATAAGATAATGGAGGTAAATTGTTCTGTCTCCCTGATGTAATCAGAAAGTACTGCTTCATGTCTACATGAATACAAGCATTGGACCATGAAACAGAGGATACAATAACCATGATGGCTACAAAATCACCAAAGGCAGGTCACATCTACACTTTAGATATAGTGGGCTCAAGAATGACTGATGTCCTCTATGAAACAGAACAAAATGCAGTAAGATGAAAATGTTATCAATAACACATTTAAATTTAAAATACATCATATCTTTATTACATAGATTTTTTATTTCACTTTTAAGAACATGACTAACCTTGGTTAATTAAACTTTTGAAAGCAATAGTTCAGCTGAGTGGGCATATGAATGAATTATATTATTATTTCATCCTATGAAGATAGTACATTTTATTTATTTATATATAAGCTACAAAGTTTCTCAGTTGTTTCATGATTTTGCTATTATGGATACTGCCTGAGATCTTCATACACACACACACACACATACACACACACATGCACGCACACACACACACAAACACACACACACACACACACACATACACACACACAGAGTAAAAAGACAGACAGACAGACAGACAGACAGACAGACAGACAGACAGAGATAGACATTTTTCTAATCCTACCCCCTGCTTCTGCAGGGGATTAAGCTGAAACGAATTGTTTGTTAATAAATGCCTAGGCCACAAACTTTGGTTCATTCCTTGACTAGCTTGTAACTTATTTAACCAATTCCAATTATTCTGTGTCTTCCACAGGAGTAGTTACCTCTCCTCAGTTTCATGTGTCCATGTCTGGGCAAATCTCTTTGTTCTATCCTGAGTTCAACCACCTGCTGGTTTGTATCCATCTCCTCAGTGTTACCAGGTGAATCTCCTGCATCTCTCACAGTTTTCCAGAATTCTCTCTCTTCCTGCCAGTGCCCCACCTCCTATAACACTCAAAATACAAACCTATTTTTCAAAAGTAAATAAGAAATATAGTAAAAAATAAAACTACTTAATAATAAATACTGGGAAGATTTGGTTCTAGAAGAATCATGTAGTTACCAACAGTAAATTTGGGAAGAATTTGGACATTAATATTTAAATTATTTCCTGTTAAATTCTATTTTTTCTCCCTTTACTTCTTTAATACTTATGTTAGAGTCAATAATAATGTTCACACGTCTTAGGAGCTCCTTTTATCTTTTTCTCTGTTTTAAATTAAATATGTCAATCAATTTTCAAATATACTCACTTATCCCTCTGCCATTTTACATGAACCATTAAGTACTTCCTGTGAAATATTTATCATTTTAACATATACTTATGATCTATAATCCACCCTTATTTCCATCTTATATCCTTGAATTGTTTTGATAAGTTGGAGAAACTGTCTTCATATCATAGTCCCTGGAAGTCTTTAACTCTTTCTTTTGGCATGAGGCCATTTTCTCAGGCCTATTCTCTTCTAACTTTTTTTTTTTTCAAAAAGGATTGTTTTATTAGTTATTATTTTGTTGTTGGAAAATGAGTATTTCTCATCATTACAGTAAGTGTTATCTCTTTTTAAAAAAAAATTATTGGTTATTTTGTCTATTTACATTTCAAATGTTATCTATTCCCCTTCCCGGTTTATTCTCGGAGAACTTGCCATCTCACATTCCTTCCTCCGCCCCCCCCCCCCCCGCCCCCCAGTGTGCTTCCCAACCTGTATGACCACTCCCACCCCACCATTCTAGGATTGCCCTATGTTGGGGCATCAAGCCTTCACTTGACCAAGGGCCAGTCCTCCCTTGGATGCCAGACAAGACCATACATATTCTCTGTTACATATGCAGCTGGAGCCATGGGTCCCTCCATGCGTACTCTGGTTGGAGATTTAGTCCCTGGGAGCTCTGGGAGATCTGGTTGGTTGATATTGTTGTTCTTCCTATGTGGCTGCAATGCCCTTCAGTTCATTCAGTTCTTCTCCTAACTCCTCCATTGGGATCCCCATACTCATTCTGATGGTTGGCTGCAAGCACAAGCATCTATATTGGTCAGGCTCTGGCAGAGCCTTTTAGGGGACAGCTATACCAGGATCCTGCCAACAAGAGCATTTAACATCAGCAATAGTGTCTGGGTTTGGGGTCTGCAGATGGGATAGATCCCTAGGAGGGTCAGTCTCTGGGTGGTCTTTTCTTTAGTCTCTGATCCACTCTGTCCCAGCATTTCCTTTAGAAAGGAACAATTCTGTGTTAATAATTTTGAGATGGGTGGGTGGCCCCATCCCTGAACTTGGGGCTGTGCCTAACCACTGGATATGTTTCTACAGATTCTCACCCCTTTGTGGGATATTTCAGTTAACGTCATCCCTCTTGGGTTCTAGGAGCCTCTTACTTTCCTAGCATCTAGAACTTTGTAATTGTTGTCACTTGTTCCCCATTCGCTACTGCTACTTATGTCTTTTCAATTACCTGACCTTTCTTATTTCTACTCTGTTTCCTCCCACACCTGATCATGTCCCCCCTTTTCCTCTCCCTTCTTATCCCTCACAGGGCCCTCAATCCCTCTATCTCCTGTGACTATTCCATTCCCCCTTCTAAGTAGGGCTGAAGCATCCACACTTTGGTCTTTCTTCTTCTTGAATTTCATATGGTATTTGAGATGTATCATGGGTATTCTGAGCTTCTTTTTGGCCAATATCAGTGAGTGCATACCATGTGTGTTCTTTTGTTTCTGGGTTGCCTCACTCAGGATAATATTTTTTAGTTTCATCCATTTGCCTAAGAATTTCATAAAGTCACTGTTTTTAATAGCTGAGTAGTACTCAGTTTTGTAAATGTACCACATTTTCTGTATCCATTCCTCTGTTGAAGGACATCTGCGTTCTTTCAAGCTTCTGGCTATTATAAATAAGGATGCTATGACCATAGTGGAGCATGTGTCCTTGTTATATGTTGGAGTATCTTTTGGGTATATATATGCCCAGGAGTGGTATAACTGGTTCTCAGGTCCTATGTACAATTTTCTGCGGAACTGACAAACTGATTTCCAGAGTGATTATACCAGCTTGCAATCCCACCAACAATGGAGGAGTGTTCCTCTTTCTCCACATCCTCATCAGCATCTGCTGTCACCTGAGTTTTTAATCTTAGCTTTTCTGACTGGTATGAGGTGAAATCTCAGTGCCGTTTTAACTTGCATTTCTCTGATGACTAAAAATATTGAACATTTCTTTAGTTGCTTCTCTACCATTTGAAATTCCTCAGTTGAGAACTCTTTGCTTAGCTCTATACTGGATTTTTTAATAGAGTAATTTGGTTCTCTGGAGTCTGACTTCTTTACTTCTTTGTATATATTGGATATTAGCCCTCTATTGGATGTAGGTTTGATAAAGATTTTTCCCAATCTTTAAGTTGCTGTTTATTCCTGTTGACAGTTTCCTTTGCCTTACAGAAGATTTGCAATTTTATGAGGTCCCATTTGTCCATAGTTGATCTTAAAGCATGAGCCATTGATGTTCTGTTCAGGAAATTTTCCCCTCTGCCAATGTGTTAGAGGGTCTTTTCTACTTTCTCTTATATTAGATTCAGTGTATCTAGTTTTATGTGAGGTCCTTAATCCACTTGGACTTGAGCTTTGTATAAGGAGTTAATAATGGATTGATTTGCATTATTTTACATACCAACTGTGAGGACCAATTGTAGAATAGGCTGTCTTTTTTTCCACTGGATGGTTTTGGCTTCATTGTCAAAGATGAAGTGACCATAGGTGTGTGGGTTTAATTCTGGGTCTCAAAATCTATTCCATTGATCTAGGAGTCTCTCTATGTATCAATGCCATGCAGTTTTTATCACTTTTGATCTGTAATACAGCTTGATGTCAGGAAGGATGATTCCCCAGAAGTTCTCTTATTATTATCCTAGGTTTTTTGTTATTCCCAGATGAAATTGAGGATTGCTCTTTTTATCTCTGTGAAGAACTGAGTAGGAATTTTGATGGGAATTGCATTGAATCTGTAGATTGCTTTTGGTAAGATTGCCATTTTTACTATGTTAATCCTGCTGATCCAGGATCATGGGAGATCTTTCCATCTTCTGAGGTCTTCTTCAATTTGTTTTTCAGAAACTTGAAGTTCTTGTCATGCAAATCTTTAACTTGCTTGGTTAGAGTCACACCAAGGTATTTTATATTATTTGTGACTAGTGGGAAGGGTGTTGTTTCCATCATTTCTGTCTCAGCCCATTCAATCTTTGAGTAGAAGAAGGCTGCTGATTTGTTTGAGTTAATTTTATATTGAGCCACTTTGCTGAAGTTGATTATCAACTGAAGGAATTCTCTGGTGGATTTTTTGTGGTCACTTAAGTGTACTATCATATCATCTGAAAATAGTGATATCTTGACTTCTTCCTTTCGAATTTGTATCCCTTTGGCCTCCTTTGTTATCTAGTTGCTCTGGCTAGGACTTCAGGTACTATATTGAATAGATATGGAGAGTGTGTATAGCCTTGTCAAGTCTGATTTTAGTGAGATTGCTTCAAGGTTATATTTAGTTTGATGTTATCTATTGGTTTGATGTATATTGCTTTTATTACATTTAGGTATGGGTCTTGAATTCCTAATGTTTCCAAAACTTTTAACATTACGTGGTGTTCTATTTTGTCAAATGCTTTTTGAGCATCTAATGAGATGATCATGTGGTTTTTGTTTGATCTTGTTTATATACTGTATTACGTTGATAGATTTCCATATAATGAACATCTCTGCATCCCTGGAATGAAGCCTACTTGATCACTGTGAATGATCTTTTTTATTTGTTCTTGGATTTGTTTGTGAGAATTTTATTGAATATTTTTGCATCAATATTTATAAGGGAATGGTCTGAAGTAATCTTTCTTTTTGGGGCCTTTATGTGGCTTAGTTTCAAATATAACTGTGGTTTCATAGAATGAATTAGGTAGTGTTTCTTCTGCTGTTATTTTGTGGAATAGTTTAAAAAGAATTAGGTCTTCTTTGAACGTCTGATAGAATTCTGCACTAAAACAATCTGGTCCTGGCTTTTTTAGATTGGGTGACTTTTAATGACTGCTTCTATTTCTTTATGAGTTATGGGATTATTTAGGTGGTTTATCTGATCCTTATTTATCTTTGGTACCAGGTATCTGTCTAAAAAATTATTCATTTCATCTAGATTTTTCAGTTTTTTTTTAGTATAGACTTTTGTAGTAGAATCTGATCATTTTAAAAATTTCTTTAGTTTCTATTATTATGCCTCCTCTTTCATTTCTGATTTTGTTAATGTGGATACTATCTCTGTGCCCTCTGGTCAGTCTGGCTAAGAGTTTATCTATCTTGTTGATTTTCTCATAGAACCTACTTCTGGTTTTGTTAATTATTTGTATAAGTCACTTAGTTTCTACTTGGTTAATTTCAGCCTCAGTTTGATTATTTTCTACCCTCTACTGCTATTGTGTATATTTGCTTCTTTTAGTTCTAGAAATTTTAGATGTGTGGTTAAAGTCTTTGTGTATTCTCTCTCTAGTTTCTTTATGGAGAAACTCAGAGCTATGAGTTTTCCTCTTAGCACTGCTTTCATTGTGTCCCATAAGTTTGGGTATCTTGTGGCTTCATTTTTATTAAGTTCTAAAAAGTCTTTAATTTCTTTCTTTATTCCTTCCCTGACCAAGTTATCAATGAGCAGAGATTTGTTCAGCTCCCATGAGTATGTGGGATTTCTGTTGTTTTTGTTGCTATTAAGACAAGCTTTTGTGCCCAGTGATCTGATAGGACCTGATGCATAGGATTATTTCAATCTTCATGTATAGGTTGAGAGGTACTGAGAAGAACATAATTTTTTGTTTATGGTGAAATGTTTTATATATATATGTTAAATCCATTTGTCTTATAACTTCTGTTAGTCTCACTGTATCTCTATTTAGTTTCTGTTTCCATGGTCTGTCCATTGGTGAGAGTACGGTGTTTCAGTCTCCCTCTATTATTGTGTAAGCTTCAATGTGTGCTTTGAGTTTTAGTAATGTTTCTTTTACAAATGTGACTACCCTTGCATTTGAGGCATAGATATTCAGAATTGAGTATTCATCTTGGTGGATTTTTCCTTTGATGTGTCTGAAGTGTCCACTTTTATCATTTTTGATACCTTTGCTTGAAAGTTGACTTTATTCAATTTTAAAATGGCTACTCCAGCTTGTTTCTTTGGACCATTTGCTTAGAAAAATTGTTTCCAGCCTTTTACTCTGAGGTAGTGTCTGTCTTTGTTATTGAGGTGCATTTTTTGTATGCAGCAAAATGCTGGGTCCTGTTTTCATATGCAGTCTGTTAGTCTATGTCTTTTTATTTGGGAATTGAGTCCATTGATGTTAAGAGATATTAAGGACCAATGATTGTTGCTTCCTGTTATTTTTGTTGTTAGAGATGGAATTATGTTTGTGTGGTTCTCTTCTTTTGAGTTTGTGTTAAGAAGATTATTTTCTTGCTTTTTTTTGGTGTAGTTTCCCTCCTTATGTTGAAGTTTTTCATCTATCACCCTTTGTAGGGCTGGATTTATGGAAAGATATTGTGTAAATTTGGTTTTGTCATGGAATATCTTGGTTTCACCATCTTTGGTAATTCAGAGTTTTGCTGGGTATAGTAGCCTGGGCTGGCATTTGTGTTTTCTTAGGGTCTGTATGACATCTGCCCAGGACCTTCTGGCTTTTAGAGTCTCTGGTAGGAAGTTGGTGTAATTCTAAAAGTCCAACTTTATATGTTACTTGACCTTTTTCTCTTATTGCTTTTAATATTCTTTCTTTGTTCTGTGCATTTGGTGTTTTGATTATTATGTGATGGGAGCAATTTCTTTTCTGGTCCAATCTATTTGGTGTTCTGTAGGCTTCTTATATGTTTAAGGTCATCTCTTTCTTTAGGTTAGCAAAGTTTTTTTCTATAGTTTTGTTGAAGATGTTTACTGGCCCTTTGAGATAGGAATCTTTGCTTTCTTCTATTATCCTTAGGTTTGCTCTTTTCCTTGTGTCCTAGATTTCCTGAATGTTTTGGGTTAGGAGCTTTTTGCATTTTCTTTGACAGTTGTGTCAATATTTTCTATGTTATCTTCTACACCTGAGATTCTCTCTTCTATCTCTTGTATTCTATTGGTGATGCTTGCATCTATAACCCCTGACCTTTTTCATAGATTTCCTATCTCAAGGGTTGTTTCCCTTTGTGATTTTTTTTTATTGTTTTTATTTTTATTTTTTGATCCTGGATGGTTTTCCTCAATTCCTTCACCTGTTTGGTTGTGTTTTCCTACATTTCTTTAAAAAAAAATTATGTTTCCTCTTTAATAGATTCTACCTGTTTACCTGTGTTCTGTATTTCTTTAAGGGAGGTATTTATCTTCTTAATGTTCTCTATTATCATCATGAGATGTGCTTTTAGATCAGAATCTTGCTTTTCAAGTGTGTTGAGGTATCCAGGGCTTTCTCTAATGGGACAACTGGATTTTGATGATGCCAAGTAGCCTTGTTTTTTGTTGCTTATGTTCTTGTGATTGCCTCTCATCCTCTGGTTATCTTTGGTGTTAGCTGGCCTTGCTGTCTCTGATTGGAGCTTGGCTGTCCTGTGAGCCTCTGTGCCTGTGATATTGGGTGTGTCAACACTCCTGGGAACAAATTATATCAGAGCAAGATTGGGTTATAGAGGTCTGTGGCACAGGGTCAGCTTACAGGTGCAAATGGAAACCAGAAAGAACCTCTCCCCAGTTCCTGGATCCACTGGGCCATAGGAGGTCCCACTTGAGCTATTATGGTGGTACTTCTAGTCTTACCAGTGAACTTGGGTCACTGGTCAACAATCCTAGGAGACAAGCTTTCTCTGGGCAGGATTGAAGTGCAAAGGGCTGTGGTGCAGGTTTGGTTTTGGGGTAAAAGTAGAAACTGGAAGCATGTCATCTCTTTCTTTATGGCTTGATTCTCCTCCCTGCATTTAAGGAGTTGACAGGCTAAGTTAGTCTCTTCCTTTAGAATTCAGAACTCCTTTTTCAAGTGAATGAGCTGCCTCATTATATCTCCTTTCTGATCCTTATGATAATATGGCCTCACAAGTATGTTTGGGTGTTTAGAGCTTAGTGTTCTGAAGCTTGTACCACTAGGAAGAACACAGCCTATATACTTCTTTCTGGATGAAGAAAGAAGTTGCTGTTCCTTACCCCCATTCATTTATAACTTTAAACATGGCACAACATAGCTGGATTCAAGATAAGACTCATTAATGTCTTTGTTTTCTACAAAGAAACACAGCTATAGACCTGAAGAGAGAACTAATCATAGCCTAACACCTCATATTCTTGCTATTCAAGATACTTGTTAAGTCTTTTGTTATGATAGTCCTTTGGATACATGTCTATATTAGCATTATTATTTCTCTGTTTCTAAAATAATTTTATGGGACTTCAAATAATTACTTGTAGAAAAATTTTATGACTTTTTCCAGAGAAGTGTTTCACAGAATTGTGTTGTAAGTTCCATTCAGTGGTCTATTAAATATATGGCAAAGCAATGGATCAAAGCTACTGTGAGACACCGAGGAACTGCTATGCATCTAAGAATTTAAAGTCTATAGTTGTCACAGATGTTCTCATTGTAAGAATCCAATTGTGGATTCAAGCAACTTCTTCACCTTGATTCCAGGAACTTCTTCACCTTATTCTGCAGAGATATAGTTTCAAAGAAAGGCCATAATTGTTCAGTTCTCAATTTCTCAGGCTTTCATGTTAGAAGCCTACAATTGATCATCCAGTTTCTCATTTACAGAATGCAGCATCTTTTAGTTGACAAATCAAATACTTACGTACTGAATGGTTAAAAGGTCCATTTAAAATGCAATAATGTGTTATATCTTTTTTTTGTATCTTTGTTGATGAGATTGTTTTTTTTTTTAATTTGAGGAAAATATAAACAAAGGCCCACACACCATTTTCTTTTAAACATAATTTAGAACAAAAACTATTTTTTTTTTTTGTAAAATTTGAGATTAGCAAATCTGTTCAATATAATCTGCAGTAAAAAGTAGGTTAGGTTGTTTTTAATTTTTAGTCTTATGTTACACCAAATTTAAAGTGATTTTTGGATTTGTTTCCATGTAACTTTCAATTTAGATGTTTGAAAATATCAATTCTCTTCTTCGGTATCAAAGGTCATAGATAATCACTCAAAGAAGGTATATTAGAGTAGACATATGCAGCACAATTTATCATGTAATATGAATTATTCTTTAATATATGAGAATTGTTATTTATGAGAACCAGGGAGCTGGAAAGATAAGGCACAAGGTAATATACCAAAGATTAGATGAGATAATACCAAGACTGTACTGGCCTTAAGAAAGCCTAGAGACAGCAAAGAAGTCAAAAACACAATTCTGTCTCAGCACCTTCTGTCCCCAAAATGTAATATGAATGAGTGAGTGAGGCTCAACAGTACATTACATTACATTCCAATTTTACTTGAAGTACTTAACATTAACTTTAAAAGTATTCCACATCAGGAGCTTTTAGATTTCCACTATTGATACCAAAAAGCATAAAGACTTTTGAAAATAGAGGTGTACTAGCAATTACATGCATATTTTATGATAACTGGTAATAGAATTATGATTTATAGTTTGCATTAGTTACTTTTCAAGTTGCTACAACAAAACACCTAGCAAAAGCTAGGAAGAGGATAGAGGATTTACATTGTGTTAGGTTTTTACATGGATCAGTTGGATGGGGAAGTTTGATGGCAGAAGTTTAAGTTAGCTGGCCACATTACATCACAGTCAGTAAGCAGAAAGTGATAAATGTTAGTGTTGAACCTTCTTCATCCTTTTAATTCAGTGAATTAGCCTAAACTATGGAATGTGTTGCCTACACTGAAGGCATTTTATTACAATCAATCTAATCTAGAAACTCCCTGTGATGAACATCCAGAGGATTTTGTGTGATTGCAGGTCCTGTTTGTTTATAATCAATATAAATAATCAAACAAATGATCATTACCATGTTTATATACACTATGTCAAACACTTTCAGTGTTTGGTAACCTTTGACAACAATCTTGTGACATAGACATTGTCTAAATACCATAGTTAAGGAAATTGAAAATCTAACAACATTGAGCTCACAGAGATATACAAGTACCTAAAGGAAGTCATATAGGGAGTTATTTGTCTGTTCACACAGTACTTGATTGTAGGATACATTGGTTTTGCTTAACGACTTGGGCATAAATTATATTATTATGCAAATGATCTATTTAGAATCTATGCACAAATATACACAACACCAAGGAAGACTATTCTATGTAACATTGACGTAACAGGACATGAATTATAGGATTTGGCATAATCAGTATGGTAAATTACATTGTATACCACAAATGGGATAACACATTTTTGAGCCTATCTTAAAGAACATCTTAGGATTCATTTGCTCCTTTCTATTTTTATTAACTTCAAGAAGTCTTGAAGTGCTTAGTAATATGACATTGGTCATGGTCCATAATTAAATTTTATGGATTAATTAGATTTTAGAGACTTAGAAAATTAATTACTTGAAATTTATTATATAAACAGTAAGATGTACAGATTTAAAAAATTAGATAGCCAGAATTAGTGTTCATGTGTTTTTATATTAATATTCAGCATATAGCTAATTATAAAACTTTAGGAAATATACTATTCTAAAGACTCGAAAAAGTGAAATGGAAGGTAATTATTATCTAATTTATAAAAGGTGGTGTTTTACAAAGTAAGTATAGCCTAAGACCACAATTAAGAACAGTTTTAGTTTTAGTGACTCTAAAAATATCAAGAATGTTAGAAAATAAAGTCATGAAGTAGAAGCTAAATAATAGAAATTCTACTTTAGCACGTGTAGATACCATAGAGATATAGTGAGTCATAATTTCCATTTAAATGATAAATTTCAGTAACAAAAATTGCTAATCAAAACAATGAAATCAAAAATCTTCAAAAATTTTAGAGTTTGATATATCCTACAAATTGTAGACTGAAGAACAATCAGTGGGGCTACCAGTTAACTCACTTAACTCCAGACAGTCTTAGAAGTTACATGCTTGAGAGCACATATACACATATAGAAGAAATATTAATATAAATTGAAGTAATAATTTGTCTACCTTTCTATCTCACATCTATCTTTAATAAATGCATCATTTAAGTCTTGGCAGCCAGGTACACTACTTGCCAAGACTCATTAGTTAATAATGTCCTGTTAGAAAAATCATTATTCTATTTCATGAAATGAAACTTTGACTACAAAAAAGAAATAAGCATATACAGTATTGGGGATGAATACAAAGGCAAAATACTAAATCATGGTTTTCATAATGAGTTTCATAATTTTCATAATTTCTTTTCATAACTTCTTATAGAGCCACCAAGTTAGTTCCTTTTTCCTGAGGTGGGAATGCTGTATGGAGCATTTCTGATGGTCATGAACTTGAGTGCAGAAGCAAGCCTTCAATGTTTCTCTAAGGACATTGACTTATTTTACAAAGATTTTCAGGAAGAAGTACACAACATTTTGAATGTATCCTGAAATACTTGCCTGTCTTTAACAAGTCACATGTGAGATGAAACTAGAGGCAACATACCTTCAATACAATCTAGCTAGGTAAATGATCTACATGTAAGCTTGTCTTATTGTTTATTTGACCAGAAATAGATGCTCACTGAAGTCTTATTTAAACTGATTGTGAATGTGTACATCATTACAGTGAACTCTGGTTCTCAGCTATAAACAAGCCTAGAGTGTATGCCTAAACAGACTGTTGATCTTTTTAAAAAAAAGTGTTATTTTTATTCATATTAATGTATATTAGCAAGTCCCCAAATGAAAGCCTGGTAGTATAGTGACCAAAATTGGAATGGAAGTTAAAAATAGTTTCTGAATTCTAAAACTTCCCTGACTGACCACCAACAGGAGGCAGAAAGGGGCTTCCTTTACAGTTCATATAGGAAATATGAATTCAGATACCAGTTCACAAAAAGATCATTTAGAAAGCTGAAAGCCCCCTAGTAGGCTGATTATGTCTTGATTTTCCACAAGCCACTGCTTTATGATATGGAGCAATGTTAGTATTAATTGCTTGTGCAATATAATCAATACTGACATAGCAATCATCAATATTATAAATGCTACTATAATTTGAGAGAATTATATTAATTTTTGATAGATAAACTAATCAAAACACCATACAGCACTATCTTAAGATTTTTACATGTTTATTGGGTCTTAAATTATACTAACTCAGATTAATACTATCTTTCTGTGATTCTAATTGTATTTTCATAAAGTATTTTAAAAACTTTTTTAATAATTATTAATCTAAAAGTAGGTGTAAGTTATCATTTCATACATCATTATTTTTGAGGCTTAACTATCCATTTTCTATAGTTTATTTTTTATTCACTGTGCTTGACTGTAACAGCTGCACTGCGGCACTCAATTTTATTCATTCACTTATTAATGAACTACTCTTGTGCTCGGGAAGGTATTTTTAGAAATATGTTCCCTGAAAATGATCTCTCATCTATAATTTCTGCCATAAGGCAGCTAAAATTCCTCTTGAGTAAGATAGATGTGCAAATTTAGTATTTTAATGATAAGTTTAAATTTGCTTTCAAGAATGCTTCACTTGGTCCAGGTTATTTGGAATGTGAATAAGTACGAGCCCGAGTCTTAAGTGGGGAGCTACTAGTTAGCTGATTATAGTGGAAGAAGATGAGAGCAGGTAGATTGGGCTCAGTGTAGCCTTCCCTGAAGATCCCTTGATTAATTTCTCGAAGAATGAGTTACCTTTGCATGAACTTTACTCACCTAAGCATGACCTCAGGTTAGCTTTTGCACATTACCTTTCTGTCCCTAGAGGTTAGCAGGTGGATTTCAGCAGGACGAATACCTCCTCCTTCAAGCCTTTCAGGAGAGCATAACTCACTGGAGACCGTCTTCTCCCCCATTTGGGAGTGTGATGTTTGCCTAAGTACCAAACAGCTTGTAGAACAACCAACACGCACAGTCTCCACCATTGTTTTGCACTTACTTGCCCAATTTACAACAAATATTGGTAGAAAAATAATTCTTTCCCCCTGACTTCTGGAAATGCTTGAATATAGTTTTCTATATCAAACAATTTAATTCTTAAAGTTATTACATAAGAGAAATATATTAAAGTATAAAGAAACATAAAACAGAAAAACAAATTTTATTTGGGAAAGTGTTAATACTTATATTTTTATCTTTTATATACTCACAGAGACACAAAATAAACATGTAGAAGTTTAAAAATATACTTAATCTCTGGAGATAATGTGTCCTTTGTGGTCAAGAATGTTATTAGCTGTATCAGTTAAAAAACTAGTTAGACAAACAGAACTGTGGAGAAAACTGTAGAAGCAAAGTTTCCAAATAAGATTTGTTTATGAAAATATACATTTAAAAATATTTTAATTATATATACTCACTTATATGTATATATGTATATGCATATACATATATATACTTATAAAGAGAGAGAGCTATAAGTATGTAGGCATATTTGTATGACATATTTTAAAGATATTTCTTATTGCATATGTTAATATTTTGAACTTAAAGTATTGATTTTCTGTAGTCTTAAAATCCTCAGGGAGGTAAACACATGAGACTTCTATTATAAAAAATATTTTTCCAAGAGAAGATGAAATCCCATTACAATTAATAAAAGGTCAAAACTGGATTTTCAAGTATATTGTGTATTGACATTAAATATCATTTAATCCCTAAAGCAATGGGATATTCATTTCAGTAACAATAATGTAGACAGAATTCAGGATGTTTTATAATATTTAGTGTATATGTAACATACATGGCAATAAAGAGTAATCATTTATAACAGGGCTATTAATGTTTGAACAATTTCACATTATTTTATTGTGGACAGCTTTAACCAAATACAAGAACTGGTATACCTACTATGGTAAAACTATCTCATATACTGGTACTCATACTTTGGCCCCTTAAGTTAGTATTTTCAGTTTTGTATTTCATCATCTCTAGTGCTCTTTCCTATTATTTCAGAGAAAATTCTAGTCATAGTCCTATGAAATTCATAAACATTTCAATATATATATATATATAAACTATTTAAGTAGCTACAGTATTAATTAATTCAAGACCTTTGAATTATTTTGAATAAAGAGCTAGAATAGCTCAGCAAGATACTTAGACACATAAAAAATAACTGAACAGAAATTTAAAACAGAAAATTATGATCTCAGAGGAATGATTGAGGCTCATGTATGAGTATCACAATAGTGTACCAGTTAAAGAGAAGTGGTCACTGTACATGAATGATGATGTACATGATCTACTCAACAATGCAATCCAGAAATGGGCTTATAGGTGTGAGCCTGCCTTAGAAAATGTGGTAACAATAGTGAAAAAATTAATATTTAAATCCTTGGAATTCTCAACTAGAAAAAAAGAATTTAGAGCTGAAAAATTGTTTAAAAAACACAATGGTTAAAATTCTTCCATATTTGACAAAAGATACGTACCTATCAATTTGGGAAGCTGAGCAAACCACAAGTATCATAAGTTGAATGTGATCCAAATTACCACATCACAGTTAATTTCAGAGTGATATTTAATGGAGAGTAAATTAAAAATTGAACAAGAGGAAGGAGGACAATAACATACAGAAATGAACAGGAGTAAGTAATAAAAAATTGTAAGAATCTTAAGGCTTGGTTTTGGGCATCTCAACAAAGCTAGTAAACTTCTAGAAGACTGAACTAAACAGATAGTGTGAATCACCACAATTCCATGGGCTCCATGTTTTGTTACCTGTATGGAAAAAAACTCACCAAGCACAACTGGGCACAGGAGCAACAAGGTATAGACCTAACATTTCAAAAAGAGAGCAGAAGATATTTCCAGCCCAGGTAAAAATATTCATGAAGTATGATGTGTGGAAGAATAAGAATTTTCACATGGGGTGGGCACTCTGTGTTCCTGTCACTGATCAACCTCTCTCTGTAGCATTATCTGTTACTGCTACTTTCTTTCTGACAAAATGACTTTTCAGCTAAGATGAGGTTTGTGATAGGCTGTGTATTATGTACATTTTACTTTCTACTTTCCCTATGACACTGAAGCAGGTGTCCTACTGGAATTGTAGAAAGCATGGCTTAGTGACATTTGATTAAGAAATTAATAAAGGGACAGCTATATCAGGCTCTTGTCAGCATGCACTTCCTGACATCCACATCTGCATGTACGTTTGGTGACTACATATGGAATGGATACCCAGGTGAAAAGGTCTCCAGACAGCCCCTCCTCCAGTTTCTGTCTGCCAGAGTATGACATATTCAGAGGCAGATGCTCACAGCTAACCACTGATCTGATCAAGGGGGTCCCAATGGAAAAGTTAGAGAGAAGGCTGAAGGAGTTGAAAGGGTTTGTGACCCCATGAGGAGAGCAACAATACAGACCAACCAGAGCTCCCCAGGGTCTAAACCACCAGCCTGGGAGCACATAGGGAGGAACCCATGACTCCATCTGTATATGTAGGAGAGGATGGCCTTGTCAGGCATAGGTGGAAGAGGAGATCTTGGCCCCATGAAGGCTGAACACCAAGTGGGGGAAAACTCAAGGGTAGGGAGGTGATAGTGGGGGTGGGGGGATAGATGCGGGCACATCCTCATAGAAGCAGGAGAAGGAGGGATGGGATAGGAGTTTCCTAGGTGGTGGGGAGAATGGAGTAAGGGGATAAAATTTGAAATGTAAATATAATATCCAATAAAAAAAGAAAAACAAAAATAGAAATCAAATAAGGGATTGTCAATCATGACATAAGAAGTATGATCAATGTTTAGAAAGAATATATTTAAATATTATTTTCTCAGAAGAGTCTTGCAAATCTGAAAAATCAAAAGGTGAATGTAGGTAATAATTTACTGGCTATATATACTAGAAATTCTTTTGCTTTCTGTCACTTCCTGCATAGGTCTTTGACAGTTCATAAGTTCTATTCCCCTAAGAGAAGTCTTTGCATCAGAGCTGAGCAATGATGCCATTAGACTAAGACTTGAGATTGCACTTAGTCATACTATGGTTCTCATACAAATGATTCATGTTCGGAAAGATCATAAATCTGCAAGGAGGTACAGTTAATAAAGGTGATAAATGTAAACTATGAATGTTTTTAAAGGGAACAAAACATTCTTTAATAATAACATAAAAACACAAAAATCTTCTGGATTTAGAACAGCTAAATTGTGTTAGAGCTGAGCTTGCAAATAGTTACCTGAGTCATAGGTCAAAGAGACAACAGTTCAATTTAATGGTAGAAAGTGAGTTTCTACTCAAAAGGACCAAACAATTTGCATTTCACATAAAAGAACAAAAATAATGTGTCCTACCCGATATCATACCATAATCAATTTCAAAATCCTGCTTTTTAGTGAAAATAAAAACTTAGATTTAAATTGTGAAAAATTATGAATGTCTAGAGATTAGGAAAGCTACCTTCTGATAAATAAAAGAAATAAAATTTCAAAGGAAGGACTTGGCCAAAGAAATATTATTTAAATTAACAAATTTTCATAGAACTCATCAAGAAAATGATGAGGCAGCTATGGGTTGTGTCAAACATACAATTTTCTGGTTTAAGAAGACCTCTATGCGTATCATGTAATTAACTCATATTGTGGTGCTTTGAATCAGAATGGCCTGCATAGGCTCATATTCAAATGCTTACTCACCAGGCATGGAACTCATTGATAGGATGGTTAGAGGGTGTACTCTTATTGGAAGAAGCATGTCACTGGAGTGTGCTGACATTTCAAAAACGATACCAGGCCCACCAAGTTTGTTCTCTCTCTCTCTCTCTCTCTCTCTCTCTCTCTCTCTCTCTCTCTCTCTCTCTCTTTCTGTTACTGTCTCACTCTCTGTCACTCTGTTTCTGTCTCTCTTTGTGTTTGTGTGCGTGTGCACATGCGCGCGCGTGTGTATGTGTGTCTGCATTCATATTAGTACCTCTCAGCTATTGTTCCAGTGTCATGTGTACTGTGATGTTCCCTGCCACAATAATAGATTAAATCTCTGAAACTATAAACATGTTTATAATTAAATGCTTTCTGTTCTAAGTGTTGCTGGTATCATAGTATCTGTCAAAGTAATAGAACATTACTTAGGACAGAAATTGGTACCAGGCAACGAAGCATTGTCGTGTTGGGTCTCATTATGCTGTTTGTTGGAGGAATATGTAAGAATCAGGAACTGTGAACTAGAAAAGCAGCTAAACACTTTAAGTGAGGTTTAATGGGCTATTCAAATAGGAACATGGAAGATAGTACCGCTAAGTGTGAAATAGATTTTAATGGTCTAGCTTAAAAAGATTTCAGATGGGAAGAATATTAGTAAGTGACCTAGAAAACCAATCTTGGGTTATTATGACCAAAAATATGGTTATTTTTTCCCTTGTCCTAAACATCTGCCTGATTCTAAATAAAAGAGTTTTAGATTAATGTCATTGGCAGGAGAGAGTTTAAGATGGCCTAGTATTGATTGTGATGTGTAGTTATTAGTGGTCACTCTGTGCTACTATAATGAGAATATTTTTAATGAAAAGGAACAAGCCGAGCAAAGAAAGATGCAAAGTATTTAGTTTAAAGAGAAAAGGAACAACTGGAAGTGTGATGTAGCTAAGTCCAGCGCTCAAGGAGATAAAAGCTTAAAGAAAATCTTAACAAGGAATAAAATAAAGGGAATGGTGACCTCAGGCTAAGACCCTATCCACTTCACATATACTTTCAACTGTGAAGAAGAAATAAAAAAATAAAACCCTTAAGCATCAAAGAAGACTATCAACAACAGAAAGCTGATGCAGATGCTACTGCAGAATGGTGCTAAGTTCTAGTCTCATCAAGCAGTAGAATGTAGCAGCTTCAGTCACATCTTTTGACTTTAAAGCCAAGGAAGGAGTTGTTAAATTTTTGTCAACAGCCAAAGGAATGCACTGAGACCTGGTTAGTGTTTGGAGTGTACTTGCTTGGATGCCCAGAGAGGCAAACAAGTGAAGTTTTGAGAGTAAAGCCTGGATGGTGTAGGAAACACCACAGTGTTGGAGATTCCAGAATCGTGAGATAACTGCCAGGGAAAACCACAATGTGTGGTGTAGAAATGCCCCAGGACAGAGTAGTATTCTGCTCTCCACAAAGCTGAAAGAAATTAGAAATCTGAAGAGTCCTTTGATATCAGACATAAACACACAAAATTTGGGGATTGCCCTGCTATCTTTCAGACTTTCTTTGGTTCAGTTTTTCTCAACTATGTTATCTTTCCTCCTTTTTAAAATGGTAACATATATTCTGTGTCATTGTGTATTGAAAGTACGTGATTGGTTTTCTGATTTTAATTTTACAAGTGGTTACAGTTAAGAAATTACCATGAGTTGTGAAGACTTTGAACTTTGGACTTTTAAATAGTGTTGAGACTATGAAAGCCTATGGGGATTTTGGAAGTTAGATTGAATGTCTGTTTACATTACAATATGTCTATAAGCCTATGGGGGCAAGTAAGTAGAATATGATGGCTTGAATAAAGATGATGCCCCCATAGGCTCATATTTGATACTTAGTCACCAGGGTGTGGAACTCTTTGATAGGATTCAAAAGATTAGTAGGTGTGTCCTTGTTGTAGAAACTGTGTCACTGAGGTTGGGCTTTGAGGTTTCAAAATTCCATAGAAGGCTCAGTCTCTTCAGTTCCCACACCACCCCAGCACCTCCTTCAGATCACCATTTAGCTCCACTACTGTTCCAATACTGTGTGTGTTACCATACTTCCGATCATGACAATGGACCCAAACTCTGAAAGAGCAGCAGACCAGACAATAAAAGATTATATTTAAGGATTTCAGGTTATCAAAGATGGAGGAACTGATCAGTCTAGAAACTTCATTGGTGCACATAGGAATTAGTGAAAACACTTTGAACATTTTGTATTGTGAGAATCTGAACACATGCATGTGCTATATCTAAGGAATTCTTCAGATGTATACGTTTTGGGTGCCTCATATCAACCGGTGTTTGCTACCTGGTTGTTGGTTCATTCTCTGATAGATCTGTGGGTCCAGGTTAGTTGAGACTGCTGCTCTTTTCCAAAGAGGAATGTCTGCCTCCATGCCTTGTATTTATGAATATATGTATATATTTTGTCTCTGTTTAGTTACATGAAGACATATGACAAACTGACTATATTTTAATTTACACTTCCAATTGTCATGTCTGTCATATCCATTTATCTATTTATCCATCTCTCCACTCTTACAAGTTTATTTTAATGTTAATTTTTTCTGAATAATTTGAGTGCCAGATTTACTTGTAATACCTATTGCAAGCATTTAGCTGTAAATTTTTTGTTTATAAAAATAAAACATTCTATGTACCCACATAATTTTAAATATAGAAGAGTGTTTTGGAGGATAGTCACAGTTATGTAAATGTCCTCCAACTTGTTGATCCTAAAGAACAATGAAACCCTAGATAGTGGGGTGAAGAGACTTTGCCAGTGAAGCAAAGGTTCCAAGTATTTGGCTTTAACATAGGAAAATAATCCAGCTAGAACTGACCTAATCTTAGAGTCTAGGCTGAAAAAAGGTTTAGAGAGCAATAAAGATTTGCATACAGTTTTCTTTGTAACACTCTCCAATGATGGAGAAAGTTACTTCAATGGTATTCAGACACTTTCTAGAATACTAATTCCAGAAGACCAAAGGCAGCTAAAAGAAAGACATGTGAATGTGACTCCAGCCCCATGAGAACAAAGAATGGTATTCTCTCAACAAAGCTCTAGAAGTAGCTTCACATGAATACCCACAGAGAGATAAAAGCTAGCCAGTCACTTCATTGCAGCCTTACAAATTCCTGAGGAGAGAATTGATCCATGCTGTTCACACACTCCTGACTTTTCCAGCTGTGAGGCAGTAAGCAGCTGTTGTTCTCTTCTGTAAATGTGTGGTAATTTGTTGCATACAGAGGACAGAAAGACAATCTCATGTCATCATCCTACGTATAGACTATATTCAAATATATCAACAGTATCCTGTTGGTTATGTAAAAGATCATTTCCAGTATGGATCTTTTTTTTTTTTCCAATATGTTGTTAAGTTCCTTTAACAGGTTATCTGGCCCCAGAAAAGGGAGGGTGATTTAAGAAACTATTCACCACAAAGGACTCTGATTCAGTTAAACATTAGACTTGGCCCTGAATTTCTATCTCCAGCATTTCCTTAGGTGATGCTCAGCCTTCTGGTACTGGACCACTCTAGAGAGGCATTGGTGTGCTGCATGTTCATAGCTGCCAGTCGGTCTATTTTCTTTTTCATGACTGTGACAGTTTTGAACATTGCAGGCCAGGTGCTTAGTAAAATGCCTCTCATTAAGTCCTCCATGATGGTTCCTACTAACTAGCTACAGGTGATGGTTTTGCTTTATTTGGGCAGAAGACAGGTGGGAACCAGTGTCTTGTTAGCCAGGAGGTTATGCCCTTCCCTACTTGTCATTTGGCTGTGAGTATACTTGTTTTTCCTATTAGGGAAATTGTTAACTTGGATCACATTTTTATAGTAGATTCTGCCAGTTTTCCTTTCCTATAAAATTGCTGTTTTATACTTTTTAATTATTTTGTGAAGATATTATGAGATTCTATAAAATATGCTGTTTCTCATAAAATTTTTTCTTAGTACTTAGCGCCCACTGGTGAGTCTTACATAGATCAATTATTCATAAATTCCAAATGATTTTTTTTTATTTCACCCTTTCTGCTCAGTTTAGAATGAAGTTTTATTGTATGAAACATTTGTGTTTTAATTCATTAATTTATATTTGTGTAAATTGGTAAATTTTGATGTTTTCTATTATAATTTTAACCTATGTCATGCTAACATTTAATATTAAATTAATAATACTAGTTACTTTTAATTTTTTAATTTGTTTTCTAAATAAGAATTTGTGGACAGAAGCTGTGTCTGTGAAGACTGATTCATTGACAGAACTGTTTTGATATGAAGAGATTACAATGTTATTAATGGCCTCATTACCTTATCTTGGATACCTTCTCCCCACTGAAGAGCTATTTCTTGGACATCTCTGTGTCAGAACTACCATCCAGTGATTAATAGACAAAAATATTGGAAAACCATTAATTAAGATCGCTAGCTTCCTTTAGCCTAGGGTGCTGAATGTTCAGTTGTCACCATAGTGAAAATCTGGCCAGAAGCAGGAGAACCTGGCAGGACATAATGTCATTAGGAAGGTTTCTTGATGCTAGCATACATGGCTAGTGGACACCCTGGTTGACTGGGCTACTAAACATAGTAGAATCAATAGCTACTAGAACAACATGCCCTTACAGGGAGCACTTGCTCTGAGTCAGCACCAACTGTAGTATTTTTCTCACCATTGCATGAAGACACAGTGGCTTCCTATACACTGGAAATTAGACTTGCAACCAACTTCTTGCCTCCTCCGCCCATTGTCATTGAGGGACTCTTCTATCTGGACACTAATAGCATCACTTAGAGCTAGAATAGTAGGTTGTTAGAACCATTTTCTGGGAATTGTTTTCATTTCTTGATGTGTGAACATTTATAAAAGACATTTGACTTCCTGCTTATCTGTCACATGTAAGTTACATTCCAGATATTATCATTTTTTATTTAACTATATTCCTTCTACTTTCATTTCCATTGATTGTGGTAGAATACTCGGACCATAAGCAACTCAGAAGAGGAAGGGTTTCTTTAACTTTATGACTCTTTGTTACAGTGCATAATTTCAGGAAGTCAAAACAGGAAGGAGGCAGTCAGTCATATCACATGACCAGGCTACAGCAGAGAGAAGTGAATGCACCCTGTTGCCTACTTAATTGTAGCAAGTTAGCTTTCTTCTGTCTTATATAGTTCAGAATCCACTTCATAACATGGTGCCCCATACAAAGTGCTGGGTCTTCCTCCATCAAGGAACTTTAAAACAATTTGTCATAAATATGCCAACAGACCAACCTGATCTCAATACTTTCTTATTAAGACTCTCTTCATAGTAGATAGTAGATTGTATAAATTGACAATTATAACTAAGAAGAATACATTTATTAATCTATTGAGTATAAAAGAGATGTAGTTGGATGGATAAGTATGGCTGTCAATGCCACAGCATACACGAGAGGGTTTATAGGACTTGGTTCTCTCCTACTAGGTGGGATCTGTGAATTCAATTTATGTTATAGGGTGTTGTACCAAGCACTTTACCTGCTGAGTGATCAAACTGACCCCAATTTATACCTTTTTGAGATCACAATCTAAATCAGTTCAAATGGGTCTTCTTAATTGGGATTTTGCCTATGAAGAAGAAATGTTACATTGTTTAATGAAGGACCTTTCTACCTGTAGAGTATTTGACATTTTCAGTTTCTTATTTTTTGAAGTTGTAAACAATGCTCAGTTGAATACATTTGTGCATATGTGTTCATTTCAACGTTGCATTCATTTCTAGAAGCCCATAACAGGTAAACATACCTAAACAAAATTAAAAGTATATAACAAATCAATCGCCAATGCCAAATTAAATGGAGAGAAAATAGAAGCAGTCCCTCTAAAATATAGGACAAGACAAGTTGCCTACTCTCTCCCTATTTATTCTATATAGTACTTAGAGTTTTAGCAAAAACAATAAAACAATAAAAGGAGATTAAGTGGATATAAATTGGCAAGGAAGTAAAGGTATTGCTGTTTGAAGATAATATGATGGTATACATAAGTGATCTCCAAGATTCCATCAGAGAAATCTTACAGCTGACAAACAACTTCAGCAAAATAGTAGAATATAAAATTAACTCAAATTAGTAGCCTTTCTTTATTAAAAAATAAACAGATTAGGGAAATAACAGCCTTTTATAATAGCCACAAATAATACAAAATATCTTGCTGTAATTCTCACCAAGCAAGTAAAGATCTGTATGACAGGAAATTCAAATCTGTGAAGAAAGAAATTGAAGAAGTCCACAGAATATGGAAACATCTCCCATGCTCATGGACTGGTAGGATTAACATAGTAAAAATGGTCATTTTTCCAAAAGCAATCTAAAGATTCAAGGCAATCACCATCAAATTCCAACACAATTCTTCAAAGGCATGAAGAGCAATTCTCAATTTCATATGGGAAAACAAGAACAACTACAACAACAACAACAACAACAACAACAACAACAAAAGCAGAATAGTAAAAAAAAATTCTCAACAGTAAAAGAACTTCTGTGGGAATTACCATTCCTGACCTCAAGCTATACTACAGAGCAATAGTGATAAAAACTGCATGATATTGGTACAAAGAGAGACAGTTGATTAATGGAATAAAATTGAAGATCCAGAAATAAAAGCACTCACTTACGGACACTTGATCTTTGACAAAGAACTCAAAAATACACAATAGACAAAAGAAAACATCTTCAATAAATAGAGCTTGTCTAAGTAGCAGTCAATATGTAGATAAATGAAAATAGATCCATATTTATTGCACAAAGCTCAAGTCCAAGTGCATCAAAGATGTAAAACCAGACACACTGAATGTAATAGAAGAGAAATTGGGAAAGAGCCTCGAACTCATTGTCACTGGGGGAAATTTCCTGAACAGAAATGGCTCAGGCTCTATGATCAACAATTGATAAATGGGACTTATAAAACTCAAAAGCTTATATAAGGCAAAAGATACTGTTAGTAAGACAAATCAGCAACTTAGAGATTGGGAAATGTCTTCACTCACCTTACGTTCAATAGAGGGCCAATATCCAAAATATATAAAGAAGTTAACCTAAAACCAAAACCAAAAACAAATAACCCAATTTTAAAATGAGATAAAGATCTAAACAGAGATTTTAGAGCAGAAGAATCTCCAATGGCTAAGAAACACCTAAAGAAATGTTCAAAGTCCTCAAGAAAATGCAAATCTAAATGACCATGAGATTCCACCTTACATTCATCAGAATGGCTAAGATCAAAAACTCAAGTGACAATACATGCTTCGAGGATGTGGTTCAACTGGGGGAAAAACTGAAGAAACTGAAGGGGAGGGCAACCCTACAGGAAGACCAGCAGTCTTAACTATCTTGGACCCCAGAGAGATCTGGGAGAATGAACCACCAATCAGGTAACATACACTGGCTCTTTCAAGGCCCTGGAATATATAGAAGAGCACTGCTTGGTCTGGCCTCAGTGGGAGAAGATGTTCGTAATCCTTGAGATACGTAAGACTACAGTGAAGGGGGAGGCCTGGTTATGGGGAGGGAGCATCCTCTCGGAGTCAAGGAGGAGGAATGGGATGAAGAGCTATGAGTGGAGGCAACAGATGGAATATAAATAAATAAAATGATTTTAAAAATTAAATAAAACTAAATTACAAAATGAACAATAACTTCACCTAGCATTATGGGTGTCAACACACAATACTATGATATTTCAAAACCTATATTCCATCTGAATTTTTAACTTTAGAATTTATTGTTATGAATATCCACTTATCTCCTTTTGAGAACCCAGATGCCATATTTGGTTCATAACTAACTAGTTTTGTTGTCCTCATACTCTACTATGTTTAAAACCTTTTGGAACCATAACAAGTCCAACTTGTCTCTACAAGCTCAATTTGAACAATATATTCTTGAATTTATACCACTTATTACATAGTGATTCAGAAACCATGCTATCTCCTCAGAGGTAGAAATTTCATTTCTAGATAGAAAAAATTGGGGAAGGAGAGATCCAATCATAGTAATTCAAAAAAAAAAAGATACAAGAGGAGTATATGAATATATGTAAATACTATATATAATGTAGATAATTATCTAGATGTGTTAATCTACATAATGTTATACATAGAAAACATTAAATACATCTTATAATATTGAATATATTGTATAAAGAATATTAATGGTGTGCATGTGCATGTGTGAGTGTGTGTGTGTGTGTGTGTGTGCATGCTGTGGATACTGTTGTTGATAATCAGTTTAGGATTTAAGGAGTAAATATTGATCACAGGCTAGTAGCATGCAGATGCAACAAAAGTAAAGGTAAGAGCATTGAAAGTTGTGCCTACGCCTTACTCTTTTTAAAATATCTGAAAATGTGAAGAGAGAAAAGAACTAGTAGTGAGAGTCCTATTTGTAGGATAAGAGAGAGAAACTGATATTTTTCTGGACTATCCTGAAGCATGTTTTCACATTCCTTATATGTTAGCGTGTGGGGAGATTGGTGTTTTGCTGGTTTCTAAATTTAAGACCAATGGTTCCAGTCATCATTTCTCTTTATTCTTCCTCTTGTCTTATATATAATACTATATGTTAATTAAAAAGACTTTTTCTTGTTGGGGGCCGACTTTTAGCAGAAAGCAGCTATCAGCTTTGCAGCCATCTTGAGCGATATACCCTGACATGAGACTTGGATTACAATAGCCTACAACAGCTGAGCACACTCTGATAATCTTGGTTTAGATACCTTGGGTGTGTGAGATTAAAGGTGTGTGAGATTAAAGGTGTGTAATTTAAGAGTATGACTTAGAAGTGTAGAGATCAGATTTAGAGACAAGACCTAAGGGCATTATTAAAGGTGTGACCAAAAGGCATGGCTTAGAAGTGAGACATATAAAGGTGAGAGGCAGACAGAAGAGAGATGAGAGAATCAGACACTTCAGGGAGTGCAACTAGGAACTAGGAACTAGGAACTCAAGACTTGGGACCTGGACTAGGAAGAGAGACTGAAGAATAAACGGGATTGAATCACACTCTGTCTGGTCTCCATTCTTCGAGTCCATCCTCACTCTCTCTCTCTTGCTGAACCCTGACCCTCGGACCGGAGCGGCAGCTTGGGCCAGGATACAGTGGCCACCAAGTGCGGAGTGGAGAAGGCCTCAACATTTTAGGTCACCCAAATGCGGGGCAGCCCGGGCCTCAACATTTTGCTTGGGCTGCGACATTTTTTGTGTCTGTTTTTTATTTATATGATTTCTCTTGAGATAACATTAAGTGCTCAGGCAAAGAGTCAGATGATCAATTTCTTCAGAGCACTGCAAAGTGTGTAAAACCAGACAGCTTAGATTGTGAGAAATTCTTAAAACTCGAGAAGACAATGACCTTCTGCAAGGGAGATTAGGGTTTTAAACATCAATTTTGCAAAGAAAATCTCTATTCAAATAAGATTTGGAGAAATTGAATACTTTATTACTTGTAAAAACTGTACATTATGCAAAAGTCATAATTAATTTTAAACTGGTGATTTTAAATTTTACATTTTGATTCACGAGGTCATGTAAATGTTTATGGAGAAGAAACCAATCTAAGATCAAATAGAACATAAGTTTTTCATTTTGTTTCAACTTTTTTAATTTTCATGTTATGCTTTCATGAAGCTGTGCATATGCCATGGCATTTGCTTCCTTCCTCTCCATATATTTTCATGTGTAATATCTCCTTATATACTATGTACTTATGTTTAGAACTGTCAGCACATATTGCAGTTACTAGTAGATGACAGAACCATTATTGTTACAAAACATGCCACTAATGCATCTATGGAACTTTTCAGGTTGACCTTCATAAAATACAAGTGTCCTTGAGGAGAATAGCACCAAGAACTTAAAGAAATATCTTAGACTATATCATAAATTTAAGTTGAAATTTTAGATGCAGTTTTTAGTAAGTGACTAACTAGTAGTCATTAGGAGACAGATGGGATTATAAAAATAACTAGTTGCCAAAGGTATAAGAGGTATAAGCTGAGAAGAAAAGGAAGGATCTTTAAATAATCTTGCCAGGACAGTTCCTAGATTACTCTACATTTTGACCAGAGAATGTGGAAGGATTCATTTATAAACTTCTTGGGGTGGGATAAATATCCATTGGAGGTTCAGATAATGTAAGAATACTTGAAAATCATTTCAGACAGAGCTCAATGGGAAATGTTGAAATCTGCTATTTCAGCAAAAGCATATTTGTTATTTTTAGAAGATAGAAATTTACAGAAAATTTAACTGAGTAAAGATTCACTCACTTCTCTGTTGTTCCATTCAATTCATGGACTATCAAGGAAAGGACTGGCTCAATTCTCAAAGCTCACATCCAAAATAATTGCATTTCTTTTATATTTCTAAACTAGACAAAGTTCAGGCCCAGAAAACATAACAGTGGCTGCATGTAGCAAGAGTCTAGGAGTTAGGGGAGATTATTCAAGTAACAGTAATTTACTAAGCAATTAAAAATTTCTCACAAGAGAAGATCTCAAGCTAAGTGTTCTTATGACATAAGTATATATAATTTTGGAATGCAAAAATTGTTAAAGTGTCTTTCTTTTTTTTAAAATAGTTCTTTAATTCATCATGGTAACGATTATCACTTCTAAGCAATTCACAAGGCACAGGTCATCTAATCTTCAAATAACCCTGTGAAGTACATACTACTATCATAACATTCATACAACTGAGGAGCCTAAAGCACACAGAGAACATAACATGGTCATCACTGCACAATCACTGGAAGACTTAAAGTGTTTCACTCCAGGCTTAGTCATGATGCCAAGGAACATCTCCCAAGTTCCAACATTTAGGATGCTCCACAGTTATATCCAGGAGCTGATGCTTTGAAGAGGTTGTGATAGACTGCATGTAGGACTGGGAAGGACCACTGTAGCTACTACATGAGCTTTCTCAGGACAGTGGGGCAGGAATGGCATTGATGTCACCTGGGTTTAGGACTGGCTTGCCTAGTGTATTACAGCCTGAAACAATCATCAGGAGATCAGCAAAGATTTACTTCCAGGCTGAGATTGTGGCAGTGGCCTGGGCCTATGTCACTGCTTCCTTGTCTCCTTGTGGTAGTTTTCGGAAAAATGATTTTTTTCCGTGTCTTTGTCTCTATGCTTCTGTCACTCTCTAATCTGTATCTGTGTGTCTTTTCTCTTTTTTGTTTTTCTTTTCTAAAATGGGCTCTCATGGAGCCTAGACAAGTTGTGAACATTCTATGTAGCTAAGGATGACCTCAAACTTGTGATGACCTTATCCTCCTACCCTTACTGGCCAACTGCTAAGAATATAGGCATGAGCAAGCATGCTTAGTCTCATTTCTGTTTTCATTGTTATGTATTTAATTTAAAAGTATAAAAGTAGTCAAATTTGCAGCCTGTATTAGTTGTAGGCTGTAGCTCCTGTACTTTATATTAGACAGTACATGTTTTACTACTTGCAACTTAAGACTGGATATGAGTTTTTTAGAAGTGCAAGTTGAATAAGCCTTATGTTTTCATCCTTCATAGCTTTCAGTAAATTGCCTGCATGAAGAAGGAACACTTTAGCTGTTGAAATAATGTGCTGTTGTAAAACAAGGATTAGTGGATGGCAATGTCCTATAGGTGCAGCCATTTTTGGCATTTATATTTAAATTGATAATGTCCCAAGATGTTGCTTATAATCCATTAATAGACCCCAAGTCAACTCACTTGGTTGAGCTAGCATTTAGGAGGAAATGGTATTGACTTAATTATACAGAAAACAATGGAGTTCACAGCAGATGGAAATAAATATTAATTTATAAGGTATTTGAATGTGTTATGGTTTTGTGTGTGTATGTGTGTGTGTGTGGTATTATCATGGGGCTGAGAATATTTGGTATGCTGAATGAGTAGACTTGACCATTCCTGCCTGTTAGTGGAGGGCAGGTTTGAGAGGCAGGTTCTTAATTGCCTCCATTATCATTGATATCACAGACCCAAGGTTAGCTCTAGAACATGAAAAAACAACCATTCACCATTCATCATCTATACTATTAAAGGAAGGATGGATTGTTTCTCAGTCACCCAGTCTAGAATATAAAATGGCTGTTTTGTGTAAAAGTCCAGAAAAACTTGTAAGTTGGTATCTCTAAGTAGCCCTGTTGACTTACAAGTTTCTTTTTGTTTTCACTATTTCTTTTTTAAAATTTTTTTATTGGATATTTTATTTATAATACAGATGTCATCCCCATTCTGCATTTCCCTTCCATAAAATCCCTATCACATCTTCCTCCTCCTTTTTGCTTTTATACCATTTTAATTACATGCATGTATTAAGGTCAGCTCTAGGTTGAGGGTCTACCAATACAATAGATGCAAATAGTCAAGGAACAAGCAAGACAATAAACACAAATAGCCAAAGAACAAACAAGGCAATAAACCCAATTACGTGAACACTCCTGTGATAACTGTTTCTAAGGGCTTATCAGGATGACCAAAGTATCTGAGCCTACCTCCCTGTCTTAGCCCAAAGTCATTTTCATGTTTGAAGCCTACCTCCTTGTTCTAGCCTAAAATTTGGATTCCTGTCTGAAATTACTTCATTGTTCTAGCCTAATATTTAGATTCCTGCCTGAAATTACTTCTTTGTTCTAGCCTAAGATTTAGATTCCTGCCTGAAATTACTTCTTTGTTCTAGCCTAATGTCAGATTCCTGCCTGAAGCCTACTTCTTTGTCCATGGCCAATGCCATATTTCTGCTGAGCAGCCCATTTCCTTGTTCTTGGCCCATGTTAGATTCTTACCAAGCAGCTCCAAAGGCTCTCTGCCTCTACCCATTTTTTTGTTTTATTAACCAGACTGAGCCTGTCTTAGGTCATGTTGACAAGAATGCCTTCCTTACCCATCTTAGAATATGCATTATCCAAAACAATATATTTCTGTCTTAAGTTGGTAAAGCTCTGTGCAGAATCTTACCTGTCCTTGGTTTGCCAGGCTGTTAATTTAATAACTCTGTATGAGGGTCCATTTTCAGGTTCAAGCCATGTACTTTGGCTGCCAACATGTTGATGTTGTTAAAGAAAAGTTTAACACAATGGGCAGGAATAAAAGTATTCCCAGGACATCAAGGGCTAATGTGACCAAGCTGTATATGCCATTCTTGAAGCTTGACCATAATAGAAATACTGACCTCAGGCCGGGGGTAATTTTATCAGCAGTATCTACTGCATCAATGCTCAGCAAGGCAGCATTCTTGAAATTCATAGGCTCCCTATGTATCATTAAAACTTCCCGAGAGGTGTTAGTATTATGCCAAATAGGCTACAAGTATCTTTAAACTTCTTCCTACCACTGTAAATTTTAGAACTAATATTAATCCAAAGTATTTGGCATGACACTTGAGATTGCTTCCTTCCCTTAAATTCTGAACTTCCTTCCAATAATTTGAATAGGATAAAGAACATGAATCCATTCTTTCAAATGCCTATCTAAATCCTCTTGTATACTCAACACATTGGTAACATATTTTTTGCTAAATGATTAGCAAAAGTAGCTGTCTTAACTTCTTGTGTCACAGCAATTGCAGATGCAGTGGTGCTAGCAATTAATGTTATTAATGCTGTTATATCAGCAATAATCAAGCCCACTACCCTCTTGCTTCTTGTTTAAAGCCTGACTCATTTCTTAGAATACTTGCAAGCTATTTTTAGAACACCAAGGTTCTGAGATACTCAGGGCACTAAAACAAAAGCTGGTTGATAGACCTCCATAACTGACATGCTAGATTTCAAAACACAAACACAATTAGAAGGTGTAAAATCATTTCTACTTACATTAAATACTGTAGAGGAAACAAAAGTAATTTTAACTTGCCAATTAAAAGAGCCTTAACACATGTGCTAACACCTGTTTGAAATCCAGATCCCGCACCAACTTTATCTCTTGATAACATAACATCATTGAGAACTGTAGCTAATTTCCATATATGTCTCTAAAAATGTCCAGAACCAGACTTCCAAATGAAGACTGTTATTTCTAATATTGGGTTGATTTCTAAACCATTACATGGTTGAGTCTGAATAACTGGTCAATTTAATAACAATACAAGAGACATTTTGCCTTCTCTTTTTAATTCTCTGTTCCACAATGTCTAAGAACTTGAGACAAGGCAGCTTGTCCCATCAGGGTTATAGGTAAGCAATGGTGGGTCAGGAACTTACGTCCAATATATAAGCTTCCCACTCACCATTGTCAGGGCACTCAGAAAGCTCATAGGTCAGCATCATTCTTTGTCCTGGCATCAGCATGTCTCATCTGTTGCTCTGGAGGTCACCATGCTCCTTCAGCATCTTACAGAAAAAGCACAAACGTGCCCTCTTCCCCAGACTTAATACCTGATCGAGATCATGCTTTATACCAGTAAGTGGATCCTTCTCTTTCACCTATGCATAAGTATGCCTAGTCGAAGAGTGCCATAGACACTCAGCAGAAAGTTCCTTGGCATCCAAATTTTTAAAAAAATAATTAAAACAAAAAATAAAACTAACATGACTTAAATAAATTTGTGGTGTACAGGGATATATCTCCCCTTTTTTATTTTATGAAGATATTGTTTTAAAGTTTCATGTGCCCATTCCCCGGTCTCTTTTCCTTGACAATTTTAAGGAATCTCTGTCATATAAGTAATGTTAAATTGCTGTTTAAAAGTCTCAAATGTTCAACTGCAATAGCCAGTTTCATTATCTGGTTTTTGTTTGTTTGTTTTTATTATTGGGTACTTTATTTATCTACATTTTAGATTTTATCTCCTTTTCCCATCCCTCCCCTGCCCCAGAAACCCCTTAACCCATTCCTCCCTCCTCCTATTTCTTTGAAGGTGTGCCCCATGCATCCACCCACTACCACCTCCTTACCTTTGAATTCCTCCTCTCTGTGACATCCAGCCTTCAATGTACCAAGGCCCTCCTCTCCCACTGGTGCCTGACAAGTCTATCCTCCTCTACAAATACAGCTAGAGACATGGGGGTGTCTCCATGTGTATCCACAGGCTAGCTGTTTAGATCCAGAGAGCTCTGGTTGGTATTGTTGCTCTCCCCATGGGGCCACAAGTCTCTTTAACTCCTTCAGTCTTCTCTCTTAACTCCTCCACTGTGGACCCTGTGATCAGTTTGATGGTTAGCTGTAAGTATCTGTCTCTGTATATGTTAGGCTCTCGCAGTGACTCTCAGGAAACAGGTATATGAAGCTCCTGTCAGCATGCACTTCCAGACATTGACAATAGTGTTTGCATCCGGGAGGGATCTCCAGGTGGCTGAGGGTGTGTCTCTGGATGGTCTCTCCTCCAGTTTCTGCCCCACACATTGTCTCATATTTGCTCCTGTGAGTATTTTGTTACTCCTTCTAAGAAGGACTGAAACACCCACACTTTGGTCTTTCTTTTTCTTGGACTTCATTTGGTATGTGAGTGATGTCTTGGGTATTGTGAGATTTTGGGCTAATATTCACTTATCAGTGAGTGCATACCATGTGTGTTCTTTTGTGATTGGGAAACCTCATTCAAAATGAAATTTTCTAGTTCCATCCATTTGCTTAAGAATGTTATGAATTCATTGTTTTTAATAGCTGAGTTGTACTCCATTGTTTTGATGTACCAAAATGTCTGTATCTATTCCTCTATTGAAGGATATCTGGGTTCTTTCCATCGTCTGGCTATTATAAATAAAGCTGCTATGAACATAGTGGAGCACGTGTCCTTGTTATATGTTGGAGCATCATTTGAGTTTATGCACAAGAGTGGTATCCTTGGATCCATAGGTAATATTATCTTCAGTTTTCTAAGGAACTGCCAGACTGATTTCCAGAGTGGTTGTACCAGCTTACAATTCCCCCAACAATGGAAGAGTGTTCCTCTTTCTCCATATCCTCACCAACATCTGCTGTCATCTGATCCTAGCCATTCTGTCTAGTGTGAGGTGGAATCTCAGGGTTGTTATGATTTGCTTTTCCCTCATGATTAAAGAAGTTGAACATTTCTTTCAGTGTTTCACAGGCACTTGATACTCCTCAATTAAAAATTCTTTGTTGAGTTCTGTACCCCATTTTTAATAGGGTTATTTGATTGTCTAAAATATAATTTCTTGAGTTCTTCATAAATTTTGGATATTAGCCCTCTATCAGAAGTAGGATTGGTAAAAATCTTTTCCAAATCTGTTGCTGGCAGTTTTGTCCTATTGACAGTGGCCTTGCCTTAAAGAACCTTTTCAATTTTATGAGGTCCCATTTGTCAATTCTTGATCTTAGATCATAAACCCTTGGTATCCTGTTCAGGAACTTTCCCCTGTGCTCATGTGTTCTTGGCTCTTCTCATTTTCTATTCGACTAGCTTTAGTGTGTCCAGTTTTATATGGAGGTCCTTGATCCACTTAGTCTTGAGTTTTGTACAAGGAGACAAGAATGAATCGATTTGCATTTTCCTACATGCTGACCCCCAGTACAACCAGCACCACTTGGTGAAAATGCAGTCTTTTTTCCACTGAATGGTTTTAGCTCCTTTGTCAAAAATCAAGTAACTATAGGTATGTGGGTTTATTTGTGGGTCTTCAATTCTATTCCATTGATCTTCTTGCCTATTTCTGTATCTTATGGAAGGGGAGTTTAGTGGGCATTTATCCTTCCAATGTCCTGCCTCTCAACATTTGAAGCAGATTCCTTCTGTTTTTACTGCTGCCACAAATGCCTGAGCTATGGACGCGACCTGGTGTGATGCGGTTTCTATTTCTGGAGTTGCTACAATCCACCTATCGTGATGCTCTTCCTGGAGACCCTGGCACAATAGCTTAGACTCAGAAGTCATGCCTTCCCAAAAAATGTTTTTAAGAATAAGGTCTCTAGCTGTAGGGTTGAAGATGTTTCTTTCTAAGCTCATTTTAGTTCTGAAAATAAAATCAGATAGAGATTCTCTAGGCTTCTGATGAAAAAGGGGCATGAGATAGGTGTTTGCTAGGGAGGGGAAATCAGGAAAGGGGATTGCATCTGAAATGTAAATATAATATCCAATAAAAAATTAAAAAAATTAAAAAAAATATAAATACAGTTCCAAACTAAACTAAAAAATAAATTAATATATTACTCAAGAGTAATACTTAGGCCTACAAAAACATTATTTATAAATTATATATATATATTTTTTTTCCTAGAATCAATATATATATATATTTCTAGGAAAATAGTTCTCTTGGTAAACTACTTTCTGGGCAAGTGTGAGGAACTGGATTTTCATCCTTAGCAACACATTTTAAAAGTCAGCCATGATGGTGCACATCTATAATTTCAACACTGAAGATCAGAGCCAGGATGCCTGGGCCTTTGTAGCCAGCCAGTTTAGCTGACATGGTGAACTCCTGTTTCTGTGACAGATTCTGTTCTTGCAGAATAGAAGTGTGTGTGAAGGGGGCATTGAGGAAGACTCTCCCAATTAACTTTTTCATGACAGTCTTTGTTCTTTCTCTTATAATAAAGTAATGCATAAAAACAACAACAAAAAAACCCAACCAAACAAAAAAAAAAAAGAAAATGGTGTTTTTTTTAGAAAAGAGATTAATCCACTAGAGGGTTATGTTTTGTAGTTTTTACAAATGGAACTAGAAAATATCCTGAGTGAGGTGACCAATCACAAAAGAACCACATGGTATATAGTCACTGATAATTAGATATTAGCCCAAAAGCTCACAATCCCCAAGATACAGCTCACAGACCACATGACGTTCATGAAGAAGGAAGACCAAAGTGTGGGTGCTTTGGTTCTTCTTATAAAAAGTAACAACGTACCAATGGGAGCAAAGACTGTGCCACCTGGGTATTCATCCCTTGTGCTGTCACCGAAGACAGACGCTGATATGGATGCCAGGAAGTGCTTGTTGGCAGGAGCCTGACATAGCTGTCCTTTTAGAGGTCTGCCACAGCCTGACATATACAGAGGTGGATGCTCACAGCTTACCATTGAACTGATCATAGGGTCACCAATGGAGGAGTGAGAGAGAAGACTAAAGGAGCTGAAAGGGTTTGGGGCCCCATGAGGAGAGCAATTATACCAACTAACCAGAGCTCCCAGGTTCTAAATCACTAGCCTGGGAGCACATAGGGAGGAACCCATGGCTCCAGCTGTATATGTAGGGGAGGGGGACCTTGTAGGTCATAGGTGGGAGAGGAGGTACTCGATCCTGTGAAGGTTCATGCCCCAGTGTGGGGTAATTTGTGGGTGAGGACACATTCTAAGAGAAGCTGGAGGAGGGGGGATATGATAGGAGTTACGGGTGGGGTAGAAATGGGGAAAGGTAATCACATTTGAAGTGTAAATAAAACATCCAATAAAAAAAAAAAAAAGAAAAAATACCTCTAAAGGTATTCAAAACTAGAACAAAAATGAATAGATATCTTCCTTATGCAAACACATTGTCAGCTTTTGAGTAAGAGCTGTTAAGGTTTTTTTTTTTTTTTTTTTTTTTTTTTTTTTTTTTTTTTCCCACAAGACGCAGGAATCGGGATCGCGGGAAGAGACGGTGCGCCCTCTGCGGGCGGGCACCTTAAGGGCCGATTTGAGTGGATGGTCGTCAGCTGACATTCATCCTAAAGCCAGGTTCAGAACTAAATGTTCTAGTTAGAATAGATGACAGAGGAGCTGGTTAGTCAATAAAAGGATGGACTGGGTATTAGGACTATCCTGTACCTCACTGGGACAAATTGGCATAATTATGCTCTAATTGTATTTTGAGAGAAAAATTTCATTTTAACAGGAAGGGTGATGTGTAGGAGGAGCTAAGGTAGGAGGAGTACTGAGAGGAAGAAAAAGAGTAAGAAGAGGAGAAGAAGAAGGAGAGGAGAAGCTAGGTGATGAAAGAGAGAAAGAGGGGGGAGACAGGGAGGCAGATATTCATGTATCTCCACCAGTCAAAGATAGTTGTTATATCTAGTTTGGTCAGTGGGTTACACCTCTGATTGAACAATTCCAAACTTATAAAGCCTATGATTAACATTTTTTTTAAAAAAATGTATAAATGCAAAAAGGAAAAGGGGGCATGGGATAGGGGTTTCCTAAGGGGGGTGGGGGGGAATGGGGATAGGGGATGCCATCTGAAGTGTAAATAAAATATCTAATAAAAAAAAAGAGCTGTTAAGTTCTATGCTAATAAAAAGAGTAAGTTTGCACTTGTTACAGTTATTACATATCAGAGCTGGATGAAACTATTGTTTCCCTCTATTGACTGCTTATATGTAGCAGGATTTTTGTTTGTTTTCTTTGATTGTTTGATTGTGGGGCTGTGAAAGGGGTCTTGGGTTTTGGTAGAGGTGCTGCCTGGAAGTAGCTCAGAGACACTGCAAGGGGTGGGCATTTATTATATCGTGCTCCCAGAATCCAGGCTCCTAACACATGGCATAGACCTCCACTTAACCTGCATTGTACAGTCTCATAGGGCTAAGCAGCCCCTCCCAAAGAGGTGTTGCCTAAAACAGGTAGAGGGCGTGACTACAGGCCTCAGCCCTAGAGAGATTTTCATATTTATGAGTTACCTAGAGTTTTCTTTTCCCAGTCCATCCCTCCTTCCCCTTCCCTATTTAACTCAGATTGGCCCTGAGTTTCTGGGGTTTGGTGTGCGGAGCACATACGGATTCAACTATCATCTGTCATGCCAATAAAGATCTTGAAATCCCAGACTTTCTCATGTCTGTTGGGGCCTGTTGCCATGTCTAACTTTCGTTTTGGAAACCCACAGACTTTCTCGTGTTATGGGGGCTGTTGTCTTGTGGCCATAGTGGAGGACATCCTGCATCCTGCCTGCAGGGTCCCCATTTGATTGTTTGTTTGGTTTGTTTTCTTTTGTTTGTTTGTTTGTTCTTGTATTATGAAAGCTAGAGTGCAGGAGGAAGCTGCCAAGATGGCAAGATATCCCAAATGGCGAAATAGTTAACACTCACATTTTGTGCCTTAGTTAAGGTTTACTGCTGTGCACAGACACCATGACCAAGACAACTCTTAAAAGGACAACATTTAATTGGATCTGGCTTACAGATCAGAGGTTCAGTTCATTATCATCAAGGCAGGAATATGACCGCACCTAGGCGGATGTGGTAGAGGAGGACCTGAGAGTTCTACATCTTTATCTGAAGGCTGCTAGCAGAATACTGACTTCCAGGAAGATAGGATGAGCATCTTAAAGACCACACCTACAGTGACACACCCACTGCAAAAAGGTCACACCTCCAAATAATGCCACTACCTGGGTCAATCATATACAATCCGTCACACTTTGATTGTAACCAGCAGCTGCCTAATGAACTTAACACCCACTCAATAAGATCGAAATTATGCTTGATATTAGAAACCTAGCCACTATCCAGGACTAGTAAAATCATGGTGTAAGATGAGAAACTGCTGCTGTCTCTTTACTAAACCAGCATAATTCCTAACTGCATTCTAAAATATGTCCTAGAGCCACTGGTCGGTGTAACAATGGTCTTCCATCAAAAAAGCTTACCTTTACAGCTTATGGAAACCTTTACAGAAAAACACAACTGGTCATGTTGCAGATATCAGCACATTGTCAATATGACAACCTGAGTAAATACATCTGCAGCACAGCATCTACACCTAAGGTTCAGGACACTTCAGGAAAGATCCATCAAATGCATTGATCTTAACAGCTAGAGGATGAGGAAGTTGGCCATGAGACTGTGTATCTTAGAAAACAGACTGTGCATATTAGAAAACAGGTTGTGTAACCTACCTAAAATAGACCTGAGAAATGAAAATACCTGTAGACCTTCTGACATGGAAGGGAAATTGTGGAGACTTAACTAGACAAACAAATATAGGCAGCTAATGACTGTTGAGAGGGAAAGGTTAAGCCGCCCCTCAGCATTAGCTCCACAGTTGGTTATCCAATATAAATGGTCAGCCCTGAAGCAATATACAAAATGTTACATGAAAGTGACTCAGCTATGGTATTTATCTATTTATGAGTATTTATGAATATATATCAATAATAACCAAAGAAAATGAGACTATCAATATGACAGAGTGGGTAGAAATGGAAGGATTTGGTGGGCGAAATAACAGGAGAGATTGGATGGAGCAAAGCAAAAGAGGAGGATGGTGTAGTTATATTTTAGTTTAATACTGATATATGAGATTTCTGAAGAATAGAAAGAGTAGATTTACTCACTTAGTGCCAACTTAACTTCTTACGGTTCATCTTCTTGGAGACCATTCTCACCATAAATCACCAAAGAACCTTAAAAATCACTGACACACTTTCTATCACTGTAAAGAATTTAGTTGGAATTTGGATGGGAATTACATTGAATCTATAGATTGCTTTTGGTAAGATAGCCATTTTTAGTATGATAATCCTGCCAATCCATGAGCATGGGGGATCTTTTTATTTTCTGAGGTCTTCTTCAATTTTTTTGTTTAGAGTTGTCATACAGATTTTTCACTTGTTTGGTTAGAGTCACACCAAAATATTTTATATTACTTGTGACTATTGTGAAGGGTGTTGTTTCCCTAATTTCTGTCTCAGCCTGTTTATCCATTGAATAAATATCAATTGCCAAATTTATCTGGAATAAAAAAAAAAAAAAAAAACAGACTAGCAAAAACTATTTTGAACAATAAGACTCTCCATCCTGGATGGACCTCAAGCTTTACAAGAAAGCAGTAGTGATAAAAACTACATGGTATCGGTACAAAGACAGACAGGTGGATCAAGGCAATAAAATAGAAGACCTAAAATTAAACTCATATACCTATTGTCACCTCATCTTTGACAAGGAAGCCAAGACCATCCAGTGGAAAAAAGACAGCATATTCAACAAATGGTGCTGGCTCAAGTGGCAGTCAGCATGTAAAATAATGCAAATCAATTTATTCTTATCTCCTCGTACAAAGTTCAAGTCCAAGTGGATCAAGAACTTCCACATAAAACCTAATACACTGAATCTATGGAAGAGAAAGGGGGAAAGACCCTCAAACACATCAGCACAGGGGAAAATTTCCTGAACAGAACACCAGTGGCTCAAGCTCTAAGGTCAACTATAGACAAATGGGATCACATAAAATTTAAAAGCGTCTGTAAGGCAAAAGACACTGTCAACAGGACAAAAAGGCAACCTACAGACTGGGAAAAAATCTTATCAAACCTACATCTGATAGAGGGCTAATATCCAATATACACAAGGAACTCAAGAAGTTAGACTCCAGACAACCAAATAACCCTATTAAAAAATAAGGTACAGAGCTAAACAAAGAATTCTCAACTGAGGAAACTGAAATGGCTGAGAAGCATCTAAAGAAATGTTCAGCATCTCTAGTCTTCAGGGCAGTTCAAATCAAAATGAACTTGAGATTCCCACTCAAACCACTCAGAATGGCTAAGATCAAAAACTCAGGTGACAGGAAATACTGGTGAGGATGTGAAGAAAGAGGAACACTCCTCCACTTCTGGTGGGATTGCAAGCTGGTACAACCACTGTGGAAATCAGTCTGGCGGTTCCTCAGATAATTGGACATAGATGTACCTGAAGACCCAGCTGTATCACTCCTGGGCATATACTCAATGCTCCATCATATAACAAAGACACATGCTCTACTATGTTCATAGAAGCCTTATTTATAATAGCTAGAAGCTGGAAACAATCCAGATGTCCATCAACAGAGGAATGGATACAGAAAATGTGTTACATTTACACAGTGGAGTACTAGTCAAGTATTAAAAACAATGACTTCATGAAATTTGCAGACAAATAGACGGAACTATAAAATATCATCCTGAGTGAGGTAACCCAGACACTAAAGAACACATATGCTCACTAATAAGTGAATATTAGGAAAAAAGCTCAAAATACCCATGATACAACTCACAGATCATATGAAGCTCAAGAAGAAGCAAGAGCAAAGTGTACATACTTCAATCCTACTTAGAAGGGGGGACAAAATAATCAATGGAAGTAGAGGGACAGAAGGATCTGGGAGTGAGTGGAAAGGGAAGGAAATGGGCTCAGGATCAGGTGTGGGAGGAGAAGGATGAGTAGTGCAGAGGGTCACAATATTCAATGGAGTTGTGTTGCTGTGGGGTAAGAGGAACTGAGGATCTCCACTAGAAATTCCCAGATGCCAGCAAAAGGAAACTGTTCCCAGAATCCAAAGGTGATGACTTTAGCCAAAATTCCTAACATAGGGGAGAAAGAACCTTTAAGTATGGCCTCTGGTAGAGGGATGCAGCCACCCACCTATTTAAAAAATATTAACGCAGACTTGCTCCTGTCTAAAGGAAATGCAGGGACAAAGGGTGGAACAGAGATTGAAGAAAAGGCCACCCAGATACACCTGGGGATCCATCCTACATGCAGACACCAAACCCAGACACTATTGCTGATTCCAAGAAGTGTTTGGTGACAGGAGCCTATTATGGCTGTTCCCTGAAAAGTTCTTCCAGAATCTGAACAATACAAATGTGGATACTTGTAGCCAATCAGACTGAACACGAGGACTTCAATGGAGGAGTTGGAGGAAGTACTGAAGGAACTGAAGGGATTTACAACCCCATAGGAAGAACAAAAATATCAACCAACCAGATCCCACTCCCCAGCCCTCTCAGGATCTAAACTATCAATCAAATAATACACATAGACAGATCTATAGCTCCAGCTACTTATGTAGAAGAGGATTGCTTTATCTGGCATTAATGGGAGGGCAGACTCTTGTTCCTGTGGTGACTGGATGTCTCAAAGTAGGGGAATGCTAAGGCAGTGAGATGGCTGGAGTGTATGGTTGGGTGAGCTCCCTCAGAGTAGCAGGGGGGAGGGGAGAATGGGACATGGAGTTTGAGGAGGGGAAAACATTGGGAAAGGGGAAAACATTTGAAATGTAAATAAATAAAATAATAAAATAATAAAATGAAAAAAGCCTCATTGATGCTGCTCAAAAGTGATTTATCCTAGAGCAAACATCTTAAAACACTTGACTACTCAAGTGTTAAATCATATTTGATACTTTGTGATAACCTGAAATGGTGATAATCACTTCTCATGACAGAGGTTAAATTCTACATTTTTAATGATTTCAGATCTTGAAGAAATGTTCTCAAGCTTCAAGAACATTATTGTTTCACTTGAATTATCTAAACAATTTCTACACAGAAGTCAGTTTTTGTTAAGCTAATTATGGGTAATTTTAGGGTTCAATTTGACAGATTAAAGAATATCTTAAAAGTTCATAAGGTACTCCATGAGGTTGCTTATGAAGAAACCAACACGTTGTTTAAATGAATGGGGGAGACTTGTAGTCAATGAAGTAAAGCCCCAATTAAACAAAACCTGCAAAGAAATGGTTGCATTTTGTTTACCCTTAAGCTAATACTCTGTGCTTCTATTGCCTTTAAACAACAAAACTTGCTCACCAACAAACATTGGATGCAAAGACTCACACAACTGTTCTCCACACCTCCACAACACCGTCTTGTGACTTAAAATAGAATCTTATCATGAGCTTCCAAAGCTCTCATGACTTTGTTCTTGGAAAGAGATATGTGGCCAGTATCTCAGCCTCTAACATCTAGATGGTCTGTAGTAGGATCTGTCAGTCTCTATGAATGTGACCAGCCCTTCAATGCATCCCCTCATACATGTTTATCTATTTGTGAACTCAATAGAACTCAATTGAAAAACTCCAATACATAAATTAATTCTGGACTTAATAATTACAACAAACAGATATAAGCTGTCAAATTGCTGAATTACAGAGTACATAGGGAACTGGAAAAACATCACAAAGAGTAATGACTGTGTACATTAAAGGATACATAATATTCACAAATTATTACTCTATCTCTGCAGTGTTCATATATCATTCTCAAATGAAAAAAATCAATACTTTTAGTATTTACTATGTAACACGTACACTATCAGACGATGTTTATTATTATCTAGGGCCTTGACAAATGTAATTTATGCTAATGATGACTATTGAAATGGAAAGTCTTATAAAATATAAAATGTCTAACTTATTGAATGAATTACTATTAAAATATTATCATTTTGGTTCACATTAAAAATTATACCTCTGCTAATATCAAAATAGGTTTGAACAAACACATTTAATTTGCAACTAAAAACCAACATATTCTTCTGAAAAACCTATTAATTAGAAAGTTAGTGAGAAATGATGATACTATGTGAATAGCTACTCTATTATCTATCTATCTATCTATCTATCATCTATCTATCTACCAATCTATCTATTGTATTATAGATATCTAATACTTAAGGCATATGCATTTGTATATTTATTTATTCACTTCATTGTATATGTTGGTGGGACACAGATATATTATACATATATAATATAAAATGTTAACAATCTAGGGAAAAGGTTATCATTTTCAGTAAAATGGATGAATTATATAAAGAAAAATGAACCAAATTCAGAAAGACAATCAGTATGTGCTTCTTCTCATATGTGGAAGCTAAGAACTAATTTGAAAATAGAATCGTCCTTAGATTGAGAAAAATGTATGAGATGGAGATTGCAGATGGGTTGGTTGAAGCTAATCAGTGCAGACAAGATGCATATATGCAAACAACAAATTGAACACCTTTAATACACAAATGTAATTTCTAGTAGTTAAACACTTTAAAAAGAAGCATTTGAAGTGTAATGAAGATAAAATGTGTTATTTTAAAAAATCAATATTAAAATTTCAGTAATGTACTTTCAAGACAAAATGTTACTATATTCATGAGAAGGAATAACATTTATCTTCTGTTTATTTTATGCTAATTTCTAATTTAATTTCATATTCTTTTATTATACTCAAAATATCTATATTTATATTTTCCTTCCTGCTCATATATACTTTTATGTTTTACAATTAAATGTTCTGTTTCTATATAAACTTCAGTTATGGTATGATTAATTGAATACATCATGCCAATTTTAAAATCACCTTACATCAGTAACTTATTTGTTTGGTAGATAATCTATACAGATAATTGATAACTCTCAATCATTTTTTGAATTACCATATAAATTTCTGAGTAATAATTTTAAAGTTGAACTTCAAATAATAGATAGTTGAGTTGACTTATGATGGCACATGCCTTTAATAAAAGCACTCACAAGGCAGCATCACATGTCTCTCTCTGGTTTCCAAGTCAGTCTGACATACATAGTGAGTTACAGGGCAGCCTGGGTTATATAGAAAGATCTGATCTCTTCTCTGTTATTGATCTAAGTATTTTCCTCTTTTTCTGATAAGTTCCTTTTGATCAAACCTTTTAAGTACTAAACTTTAACTTTATTAAAGATGTTCCTGAATATTAATTTCTTCTTTCACTCACTTATGCTTCAGTTTATATTTCCCTTATTGCATTTTGAGATATCTAATTTCCTACATTTTTACTAACTTAATAAGATTATAACTCATTAAATATTAGCTTTTCTTTAATACTAAAATGTTTATCAAAGCCATACATTTCCTCTTGTATAGCTTTTTTGAGACTGATAGATAGTGATTCATTATGATTAATCTAAACTAAAACTATTTCCATTTGATTTCATTTTGATCTATGGTTTATTTAGAGGAACATTTCTTAATTTTAAGATTATGACACTTTTGCTATCATTTTGTGTTTGATTAATAGCTTAATTTAATATATCTATAAAACACATTCTATAATTATTTCCTTTATAATTAATTGGGACCTGCTCTGCTGAAAAGCATGAAATCAAGTTTTTAAAATCTCCTGGAAAATTTAAACTACTACACATTCTACTGTTTGTATATGTTTAACGTTTCATTGCATTTCAAAATGTCAAGTGTTCTAATTAGATTTTAGGATTCTTCTTGTTTGCTTTTTGTCTGGTTTTCAGTTATTGGGAGATATCTTTCATACTGTCTCACTGAGACTATAAATATAAATTTTTAGTTTTATATCTATTTTCAAATATATATATATATATATATATATATATATATATATATATATGAATCAAAGTATTTTACATTACTCTTTGTTTTAACATATATTTGTTTATGCTTTCCCTCTTTATTCTTTAAAACGATGAGAGAGTGATAGATCCTTAGAATTTTTTCTCTTCCCTAACATTTTCTGTCCTTAGTGAAGTTATTACTGTATCCTGTCTAAATAAACAATGATTCAAATTTCAGTATGTTTTTGGCTTGATTTTGTACAATGTAAGCAATGTGGAAAAATTTAAAGTCAGCTGTTTTTTCCCACAACTTCTCTCTCACTGCAGACTTATATTTAGTTTGATGGATAGTCCAACTGAAATAAAACATGATTACTGTTCACACAGTTTTTACTTATTTAGATATACTCTCTATATTTCTCCAAGTTCCAAAAAATAATTTATGTTTATACAGTTTTTATGCTTGCTTATGCGCATGTGTTTCCTTTACTATTCCTCTCTTGGAGATATGTTCTTACAACTTTAATTTATCTAAAATGTCTTTATTGACTTTTTGGCATTCATCATCAATTTGCTGAAGAATGATTTATATATAATAAATCACATTTATTCAAAATGTATGACAATGTGCTAACAAGAAGAGAAACTCATAAAATCACCAGTAGAAGAAAAATATAGAATCTTTACGCATTCGTGTCTCTACATGTCTCCTATGCCTTTACCCATCCCTTGTCCCTGCACCTTAGGAATTTCTGATTTGGTCATTCTGCTTTATGTTGCTACTGTACATGCAACAAAGATTATATTCTGTGCTTTGTATTGGCTGTACAAATACTACTCCCAACACCCCACTCAATTAAAGCACTGTTGCATATAAAATTTATTTTCTTGAAGAAAGATGAACTTCATAATGTATATTAATCTGGGATATTTTTAAATATATTTTATAACATATATCGTTAATTGTATAGGTTATGAATTCTATCCATTTTGAATTTCAGAGCAAATTATTTAACAATAATTTACATGGGTTTCCAGTATTCAAAATGGTAGAATTAAATCTGAATTCTTAAAAATTTCAAGAGACACAAAAGGAAAGTTACACTTAAAATAAACATATTAAATACATTTTAAGATTCATTGTGTAAGTGATTATTTTAACCAAAAACAATTCCTTGTAAAAAAAAATCTAAATATCATAAATATTTAATAATGTTTATTAAGAGCAAAATAGCTTCAATATCACTATAAAATAATCTTGGGGCTAGAAAGATGGCTCAGCAGTTACAAGCATTGTTTGTTTTTTCACAGTACTAGGATTGATTCTTTCAGGGATTATGGTGTCCTCTTCTACCTTTCATTTGTACAAGGTACAGAGGGTAAACAGGTTTACATGAGGTCAGAACACTCATACTCATCAATAAAATTTTAAAACCCAGACAAATAAATGGGGCTATTTCCAAGATAAGGGGGTTTGGAGAGAAAAAGAAAAGTAGCAGGGTTCAAGTAATGTGATTAGGAGAATGAAAAAATGGGGGGGTACTCCTTCAATAATGGTAGGGATGTAAGTACAGAACAACATGGGAAGAGAATAACAGGACTGGAAAGAGACAAGTGACCTGATAAAACAAAATAAAAAGAAAGAGGGAGAGAGAGAGAGAGAGAGAGAGAGAGAGAGAGAGAGAGAGAGAGAGAGAGAGAAAGGAGAGAGAGAGAGAGAAATACAGAAGAAGTTGGAAGGATGATAAAAGAGACTTGCAGAGTGCAAGTGATCTAATAGTGGAAACGGGAAAATGGGTGGTCCGTAGGGATGGAAGAAGAAAGAAAAATAAAAAATACAGATGGCTAAAACGGCCTTAAGGAATCATTCTATGAATTACTTACCTTTAAAAAAGCAGTGTGTAGAATTCAGGGTATAGATATACGTTGTAGTTTTAATGGGCTCCTGAAAGCATTCTCTCTAATAGCCAAAGACCACTTTACAAAACTGCAAGAACCAGAAAAAAGAAGCCCTCTTTTGAATTGCTGGTAAAGGTTGTGCAGGAGGCTCCCCAAAATGTACAGCTTATTGTTGTTTCCCTGGGTTAACCACCAGAGTTGGATTTAAGTCCCTACTGATCAAGACAGTCTGCACTTCAGAAACATGTGCCAGAATTCCCTGAGCTAGAATTAGCCTAAATGTCAGTTCCATGAGGTCGAACTTTAAAGGTACCACAAAGCACAATGCAAGCTTCCAGAGAAAACAGGCAATTGATGGTGTTGCATAGCTGTGATGCCCATGAACTACTTCAGTGTAGAAAGATAACCCTTTGAGTGCAGTAAAACGACATATATCTTGATGGCAAACAATGACTCTCATTGACTTAAGATTTGTTTAAATACCACGAGACCATGTCTGTTACTGGAACCTAGATAACTACTCATTGCTTGTAAAAAACAAGCTTATTGGAAAATCTATAACCACTATTTTATTAAACCAGTACATTCCTTGCCAACAATCTATGAATATTTGCTCTTATCCTCAGAGATATATATAAACAGACCCCTCATCAAGCAAATACTTCCTTGCACCAGAGACTATTATGCGAGAACAGAGCAAATCAATATTTAGAAATGTGGAGCACAGTCCCTTTGTATACATTTACCAAACATTTCCACACATGCATCTCAAAGAACAGAGCAGAAAAAACATAGAAAAAGTCAGAAAAGCAGGAAGTTTGTTGTGATATTATATATCCTAGTAATATCAGGAGCTATACTCATAAAACCTCGCCAATATGGCTGACCAAACCTAATCTGATCAAGGATGATACAAATAACCATGCCAGACTGGATAGAGAGAAGCCTATGAAGACTCAACCCTACATAAAGAACTACAGGTGACCAAGTAAAGCTGGGAGTGTGGAGTGTCAGCTTTGAAAATATTTAAAAGCAATAGTATATGGATACAACAGGCTTTGCTTAGGAATATATAAGTATGTACAATGCATACTTGCATGCAATAATGATTAATATAAAATATTTGAAGGAGAACTTGGATATGTAGGTGTTTAGAGAGAGGAAAGAGAAAAAAGATATGTAATTACCTTACAATCTCAAAAATAAACAGGAAACATACAAAAATTAAAGAAAGTAATAGTATCTACAATTTTATTTTCATAACAGTGAAGTAGAGTTGAATTGCAGTACTTGTAATGACAACTTTTATACAAAAACTTCACTGAGTCTAATTATATTTATACAAATATTTATCCATATTTCCTGTGTTCTAAAATCTATTAGATGGTAAGTACTGATTGGTAAGCAAAACGGACAGTAACGTCTATTTCCAAGATATTTTCATTCAAACAAGAGGATACTGGTAGTAAATATGAGCTACATAGAGTATGTAAGTACTTCAAAACTAAAATAAAATATAGAAAATGCAGAGAACACACAAAAATCCAACTTAAGTAAAATGGTTTGTTGACAAAGGAAAAAATGATAATTTTCAGAGACAGGTTTATTTTCACTATAAACTTGTAATAGTGAAGAAATAAGATTGTAGGAACATGTGCTAGATTCCTTCCTTTTTAAATACAAAGTATGGGGTTATGCATTGCTGATATCAATTTTGAAACTTTCCCATGCTAAGAAGTAAATAATTGAGATGGTATCAGGAAAATATTTGAGTAGAGGTATCTGGCATATTTCTCTTCAGAAAAAAAAATAAACAAGAAATAAAATCCTATAAAAACAGAAGTCACCTTACAGGAGTGGTTGATGCTCATTCACAGAATGCGGAGTGGAGATAGCTGAGGCAACACAGATTTCAAAATATTCAATAGCAGTGTAGGAAAGGAAACGATGCACACTGCATATATAGTACCATCTGTTCAGTAAAAAGAAACCAGGAAGCATGAAGCCTTCCTTCAGGGTGAGAAGGCAAACAAGGAGCTCTCATTTCCCCATCAGTACCACAGACACCTAAAGTATAAGCTGATGAAGATACATGTGGGCCCTTTACAACATGAAATAAGAGTTTTTGAGGTAAAAAATCAGCCATGCCCAGTAACTCTGTCAGAACAACATATGAATTAACCAGGTTGCATGGTTAGAGAATTTCCTGAGAAATAATGAAAACAGTAATTTTAAGAAAACTAAAATAGATATAGACACAGTTATGATCAGAAGAGCTACAAAAAAAAATGGTGAGGAAACTTCGAGTATAGAGGTGTAGGAGAAGGAGGAGGAGGGTGAGGAGGACAGAGGGAACACACACACACACACACACACACACACACATACACGTATGCTCTCACGCGCATGCATATACACACACACAAACTGGATATCTATTCAGGCATAAAACATGATATTCTGTCATTTTGCTTCAAGATGGATAAATGAAAATCATTTTGTTAATGGAAACAAGCCAGGCACAGAAATGGAAATACTCACTGTTTTCATTGATATTTTGAAGGCAGAAGTTCAGATTTTGTATGTATAGAAGTTAGAATTTTGACCACAAGTGGTCAAAATAGAAAAGCAACATCAGATAGCTAGATTTCATTGAAGTAACATAGTTGCATGGGGAGACATGTTTTGGTCATTTTTGTTATTATTTTCTAGTACTGTAAAATGAGCACCTGGCCTTTTGCACATGCTAGACAGAGGAAAACTTCTTGTCTTCCATGGCGATGAATACTGACCATACTTGGTATCAATGGATTATATTCTGTAAAGAAATAACAAGAGATATTTTAAAGCTTTATAACACAAATAAAACATAAATATTTTAGAAAATATTAATTATAGGATTCAAAAGTTAAAGTGATTAAACCACCAACCAAAGAGTACAAATGGGGAACCCATGCCTCCAGCTGGATATGTGACAGAGGACTGCCTTATTTGACATCACTGGAAGGAGAGCTACATGGTCCTCTGGAGGCTTGATGACCCAGGAGAGGGGAATGCTAGGGTGCTGAGGAGTGGGTGGGCGGGAGGGAGAGCACACTCATAGAGGCAGCAGGGAAGGACGGAATAGGAGGTTTGTGGAAGGAAACCTGGGAAGGAGGATAACATTTGAAATGTAAATAAATAAAATAGTAAATGAAACAACAAAAAGTTAAATATGTCTTCAAAGATCAATCTGTACATTGAAAGTTGATACAATAAAATAATTTTATTTTTATGTAAAAAGAGGAAAATAAATAAGCAGAATAAAACATGAACAAACCAGCTACATAATTTTTGCAATTAATTGCTATATAAGAATATTAAAGAACAATCAAATGTAAATAATTATATCAAAGAAATGAAAAACAATATACAAATGAATTGGGACATATGAATGCACTGAGACTTGACAAATTTTTATGGAATTTGGATGCAGTAGACTTTTGTAATCTATCATGCATTGAATATGTCTTGTTTTGTCATTAAGTAAATACGGTATAAAAATTAACTTCCTTTTATTGTAAACTGGCTCAAAATCATTCAAATTATCAAACAACTTTGGAAAATACTAAATATGTCCAATAATTTTAAAAAAATAAAATAATGTCTGATTTGCTAAATGTTGGTTATGAATATTTCTCACACAATTATAGTATAAATTCATTTCTTATTTACAAAGGTATGTCTATATTAATATGTAACATTGACAAGTACTCATTTTTATCCATGTCTCAAGTAAACTTACATATTTCCACTTAAAAGAAAAGAGATATTAGCCTTATTCCTCATAAATTTAAACTCTGAACACTTTGTGGCCAGCTGCCCATACATAACCATTGCAGCTGACACCATCTTCATAGAAAATAGTCCATGAGATCTGTATGAATGCCATATATCAAGTGAACACATAAATGTCCTCATTATTCATGAATCAGACAGCACCCCAAGTGTACCCAGTATTAAATTGCTTTTGAGTCATCTATAATCTCTAGAAATGTCTTCTTTCAAAATGCATTTTGCAGGGAAACTCAATTTGAATTCTGTATTGACATACAAGTCTATAGATAGGTTTGAAGGTCACAGTGACTTTGTCCCTTGAAGTAAAACTACTATATTTAAGAAACAAAACCCAGGAATTCTCTACATGTCACAGTAGAAGATTAGAGGTTGCCTGCTTGGTGCTTTTTTTGAATAATGATGTTGTAAACTCAGTCTTTTGTTAAAAATAGATGCTTGCTCCATCTCAAACAAAAACAACATACTTGAAAGAGCAGCACAGAAAAACAAGAAATGTGTCGCAGGCTGAATTTGACTTCAATGAGTTTAACTGGATTGTGTGTGGGGGAGGGTGAACAAAAAAGAAACCACAAGAAGCCAGCAAGAAGGGAGCAAATTACTGAAAGGTAATCAGGCTGGGGTATTCTTAAAGAAACACAAGTGTTTCTAGGTAGCATCTACAGTTACCATTTGTTGCCCCCATTTAGCAAAATGAATGGTCCTGAGTAGTTATTTCCAAAGTGCTCTTAGCAAGATCTATATTTAAAAGGCTAACAGCTATGACTAAGTATAGCTGACCCGATCCTACCTTGTATCTTCTAGGATTTTAAAGCTGAAATTTCACTACCCACCATATATGTACTCAACTGTTTTTACAAATGCATGCTTTAAAATGATCTTAATTTATGTGAAGTGTCATAGTAATGAAAGGAGTAGAATTATTCAGATTGCTTCTGAAATATTTAAACATAGGATCCTATTGAAGTCATTCTGGTAATCATGTAAATGCACCTTAATAAATAATAATAGATCCACTTAGTTTTAAACTGATAGCTTATACCCTTAGAGATTAATAATAAACTTGCCTTTCAAATAGAATTAGTTGGATGGAGTATGTTTTGTTTCTGTTGATTACCTTCAAGGTGAACAACAGAAATGGAAACATGATCAGTGTTTCTGTCTGCCTTGTTTGAAGTTGTTTTGGTGATTCATGAGATATCCATTCAGGATACAAGTCCAAGATATGAGAATTTAAAGGAAAAAACTGATAATTCTGTGCACAACATGAAAGATAAGAGATAACAGGTTTTATGTCTAAAATGAAAACATTAATAAATTATGTCACAAAGTCGCTGCAGTGAAGAGTAAAGAGCTACTTTTTTCAAATCAGACGAGAAAGGCGTGGTGAGCCTGGGTGAGCTGGGTAGCTGAGACAAAGCCTCCTGCCTACCATCTGTGAGCAAAGAAACCGTAATATTCTCTTCATTTTCCTTTTTCTATAATTGACTTTGTCAAGCTTGCTATATTTTACAATGACCTTTCAGAGTCTCTAGTTAGTCATTTCACGGAAGAAAATTCTAGGTATATGTAATTGTTTATTTTAACCAAAGTGGTTCCATTTTCTCTTTATTTTGTTCTGTACTCGGCAAAATTGAATACATCTAGGAAAATACATGAGTGCTTAGAGTACAAATTTTAAAATAAGTGATATCCTTGTGAGAGTAATTTCTTTTGCTGTAAGTATTTCAAATACACCAAAATGTAAGCAATTATAATAGCCATTTCCTGTTTCAGAAATATAGAACACTAAAGAACAAAACTAGCTCAAAATTATTGAGTTTTCAGATTTTCCAATTTTTCCCTATGGCTTTATTGTTGAGGTGATAAAATGAAAATTATATAGATATCTACCATTGCTATATGAATAAATCACTGTATCTTAAAACTAGTTCTTGAAGAAAGAACATGGGGACATTTCCTGAAATGAAGATGATGCCAGGACCTCAGTTTTGATCTTTGTGAAGGTCACAAAGATGGTCCTTATCTCTTTTATAAAAACACACAGATTCTTTAAAAAGAAGTTATTTGGAAGTGGATTTGGCAGCTCAATTGGTTGCTTCTGTTGCAATGTATATATGTATATGTGCTAGAATATATACATATACATACATACATGTATGTATATACATATATAATGTGTATATATGTATAATATATAAAATGTGTGTGTGTTTCCATATATTTCCCTACAAATTTCATAGTTTCATTTTTTAATGATTGAGTAATATTCTATATTATTAATGTATCACATTTTCTTTATCTATTATTTGTATTATTCTGTTGACGGCCACTTAGCTTGTTTCCAGTTTTATTGTTATGAATAAAGCCACAATGAACATAGCTGGGGAATTATCTTTGTAGGATAAAGGGACCTTCAGCTATATGCCCAGGAGTGGTGTATCTGGGTCTTGCAATGGAATGAGTCCCATCATCCTGAGGAATCACCACAATTTTTTTCATAGGGATTGTATGAATTTGCACTCCCATGAGAAAGAAATGACTGTTTTCCTTGAGCTACACTTTCTCCAACTTGAGCTGTCACTTGTTTTATTGATATTAGCCATTCTGACATGTGTATGATAAAATCACAAGTTAGTTTTGATTTGCATTTCTCTGACTAAATACACTGAACAATTTTGAAGTGTTTTCAGCCATTTGAGTATTCTCTCGAGAATTCTCTATTTAGATCTGTATCCCATGTTAAAAATAAAGTTCTTTGATTTCTTGATATTGAGGTATATTCTATTTTTTTAAAATATATTTTGATAGGAGTCCCTTACTGGGTGTGTAGTTAGTAAAAAAGGAAAAAAAAAAGATGCTTTTGTCTAAATGACAGTGTCATTTGCCATGCACAAGCTTCTCAGTTGCATGAAGTTTCATTTATTAATTGTTGATCTTAGTGCCCATGCTAATGGTGTTCTGTTTGGGAAAACTTTTCTTGTGACAATGAACTTAAGGTATTTCCTACTTTCTCTTTTTTCCAGTTCAGTATATGTGGTTTTATGTTGACGTCTCCAAACCATTATGATTCAAGTTTTGTGCAGGTTAATGAGTATGACACTATTTGGACTCTTTTTGTAACCCTTCTGTTTGACTAGCTCTACTATTTGGAGTTGATGTTCTCCTTTTTGCAGTGTGTGTTTCCAGCTTCTTTGTCAAAAAAAGTAAGTGTTTACATTACGTGTTGGTCTTAAATATTATTCCATTGATCATTATGTCAGTTTTTGTGCCAATGTAATGCTGTTTTATTTTTACAGCCCTGAAATTGAGGATAGTGATTCTTCGATTCTTCAGGATTATTTTAGCAAACCTGGTTTGTTGTTGTTGTTTTGTGTGTTTTCATGTAATTTTTTTTTTTAATAAAGCTGAGAGTGTCCTTTCAATATCGTTGAAGAATTGTGTTGTAATATTGATGGAGATTTCATTGAGTCTGTGGATTGATTTTGGTAGGATGGCCATGTTTATTACATTAATCTTACTGAACCATGAGCCTGGGAGATCTTTCCATCTACTAAAGTCTTCCTCAATTTTTTCTCTTCTGAGTTTGGAGGTTTTATCATATAATATTTTTCCTTGCTTTTTAGAGCTGTCTCAAAATATCTTATATTATCTGAAGCTATGGCGAAAGGTGTTGTTTTCCTAATTCTTTTCAGTTCTTTTGGGGCTTATATATTTGGGCTACTGGGTTTTTGTGAGTTAACTTTGTTGTCAGCTACTTTGCTCAAAGTATTTACCAGCAATAAGAGTTCACAGGTGACAAATTTGAAGTCATCTATAGATACTATCATATCATCTGCAAGCAAAGATACTTTGACTTCTTCACTTCCAGTTTTTATCCCATGATCCCCTACAATAATATCATTGCTAAGACTACAAGTACTCTCTTGAATAGGTATGGAGATAGTTGACAATTTTGTATTGTTCATGATATTAGAGAAGTTGTCTTGAGTTTCCGTTTATGTTATGTTAGCTATGTGCTTTCTGCAACAGCCTTTATTATGCTTAGATATTGTCTTTACATCCTTAATATCTCCATGATTTTTGACCTTAAGGATAGTTGGAATTTGTCAAAGAACTTTTCTGCATCTAATGAGATGATCATATGGTATTTTTTTTCAGTTTATTTGTAAGGTGGATAACATTTAGTGATTTATTTCATTTATTGATCCATTCCTGCATCCCTGAAAGAAAGTCAACTTGATCATTGTAAATGATTTTTGGATGTGTTCTTGGATTAAACTTGCAAGTAATTTATTGCAAATTTTCACATTTATGTTCATAAAGGAAATAGGCCTATAATTCTCTTTCTTTGTTAAGTCTATGTGGTTTGGGGATTGGAGTAGCTGTGGCCTCATAAAATTGGATTGTGAAGTGATTCTTCTATTTCTGTTTTCTGTAGTAATTTGAGGATTGTTGACATTAACTCTTCTTTAACTGAAAGAATTATTCACATAAAATTATCTGGCTTTCTTTGTTTGTTTGGAGAATTTTAATCACTTTGTCTATTGCAAAAACCCTATAGGTTTATAAATTACTTATCTGATCATTTAACTTTAGTAGGTGATCTGTATCAAGAAAATAGTAGTACATGTTATCATAATATCTCTTCATGACTCTGGATTCTTTGATGTCTGTTCTTATGTCCCACTTCACACTTCTAGTATTGTTCATTTGGATATTCTCTCTGCTGTTATTAGTTAACTTGGATAAAGTTTTATCAAACTTATTGACATTCTTAAAGGAGGCAACTCGTTGTTTCATCAAATTTTTTACATTATTTATTTCTTTTTTATTGATTTCAGCCTTCAATTTGATTATTTCTAGCCATCTTTTTTTGAGGTTTGATATTTTTCTTCTTTAAAAAAAAAACAGGTGGTTTCTCATACAATACGAAACAGATGTGTTATTAAGTTACGAGTATGAGAGATCTAAAAAGTTATTTTTGTACTACCATATATATATATATATACTATACCTTGTATAACTCCTTTATTTTTGTTCCATATGATAGGGCATGATGTGTACTCATTTTCATTCACTTCTAGAAATTTTTTAATTTCTCTCTTATCATATTCTTTAATTTAGTAGAGAGTTGTTGAACTTTTTGTTGAAAGCTTTCTATGTTTTCTGTTGTTGTAACAATCTTCTGTTGTTATAAAATAGCCAGTTAAAATCTGAGGTGGCTAGATAGGACTCTCTATATGTTACATAAAAGTTCTTCTTGTATCTGTTGATGCTTGCCTTTTGTCTGAGTCTATACTCAATTTTTAAGAAACCTCTATAAGGTACATAGAACAAGTGATATTTGTTTGTATTTAGGTGTATTCTGTAAATATCTCTTATATCTGTTTGGTTTATAACAGTAGTTAGTTCCATCATATCTTCAGTTTTTGTCTGAACATTCTGTCTGAACAATCTTGCTTCATAGTATTATATATTACGTTGTCTTGTTTGGTTGTTGCTTCCTACATGGCCTTTCTTTTCTAATAAGAGACAGATTGGGAGTAAATTATGAGGGGAGAGATGCTGAAAAAAAAAACTGGGAGTAGAGGAAGGGGAAACTATAGTCAGGCTGTATTGCATGAGAAAAAAAACTATTTTCAATAACAAAAAAATTATTTCCCCAATCAGTATGTGATGGTCATCTGGAGTTTAAGCTGTTGCAATGTTTCCATTATGAACCTTGGATCCTTTTTGTATGGTGCACAGATGCCAATAAATACAAAGTCCTATATGTGGATTTTTTTTCCCTGATCAGTATGTCGTGTCCTTCCATATTTCTTCTGATTCAATTTGGTTTGAAATCTATTTTGTAAGATAATAAAACGGTTACATTAGCTTGCTTCTTATCTCAGTTTCCTTGGGATATCATTTTTCACAATTTTGTAGCCCAAGGTGATGTCTAACCTTGTCATGATATTTCTTGGGTATAGAATATTGAAAGATTGTGTTTTCTCATCCATTCTGTTAGGTTGCATCTTTTATTGGAGATTTGAGACTTTTGATATTGATAGATATTAATGAGCAGTATTTATTGACCTTTATTTTGTTGGGTTTTAGGTTGTCTTGGTGGTAGTAGTGGTAGCGCTGTTGGTGGTGGTAGTGGTTCTGGTGGTAGTGGCACTGGTCATGAAGGTCCTGTTGGTGGTAGGTGTGTGTCTGTGTGTATGTCTGTGTATGTGTGTATGCTTATTCTCTTTTTTGATTTGTTCTTATAGGAATTTTATTTCTTGGTTATTTTGGGTGTGGTCAATATCTTTATATTAGGGCTTTCCTTCTAGTGCCATCCATTGGTCTGATGTTATAGATATGTATTGTTTAAATTTTGTTTTATTATGAAAATTCTTATTTTCATAATATGAAAATAAGACATCTGTGCACCATACAAAAAGGATCCAAGGTTCATAATGGAAACATTGCAACAGCTTAAACTCCAGATGACCATCACATACTGCATCACATAATGCACATTTTCAATCTGCAATTGAAAGATTTGCTGGGTATGGGAGTTTGGACTGGCCTCTGTGGTCTTTTTTAATTTGCATAACATCCATTCAGGCCCCCCTTTTTTTTAAAATCTCCATTTCTAAGTGTTATTTTAATAGTCTGGCAGTATATATTACTTAGGTTTTGTTTCTCTTGAAACTTATAATATTCCTTCTTCCTTTTTTATATTTAATGTTTTCATTAATATGTGCCAAAGAGATTTTTGGTGAATCAGTCTATTTGATGTAGTATATGCTTCTTCTAAAGTCACAGAAATCAAAGTAAGTAAAACATCTTCTATGATTTATTTATTGTGCCTTTTAATTCAATCTTTTTTTCCTATTCCTATTATTTGTAGATTTGGTCTTTTCATAGTATCCTGGATGTTCTGGGTGATTTATATCAGACATTTTTTGGATTTAAGATTTTATTTGACTGAGTTATTCATTTCTTCTAGTGTGTCTTCAGTATCTGAACTCTCTCTTCAATCTCTTGTATTCTGTTGGCTTGCCTATGAAGTTCCTGTTAAAGTTCCTCAATTTTTGTTTTCATATTTTCTTCAGTTTAGACTTCTTCCACTTTCAGGTTTTGAGCTTTTAAAATTATTCCCTTATATTCTTTGCTAGTGTTTTCACAGTTTTCTTTAAGGACTTCTAATCATGTTCATCAAGGATATTTAAGACCTTTGTCTTGTGCTTCAGCTGTATTACAATACATAGGGTCTGCTGCAGTAGGGTTGCTTGGCTCTAGGGGAGACATATTGTGGTGGTGTCCATTATTAATTGTGCTTTTATCCTCATTTTTAGATATCTGGGTTTGGAGAGATACATGTTCTTGTCTTTGTTATATGGGTATTTAGTTCCTTGGTTTCCTTCACCTTTTTTGGTTCTTAGGAGCATGTGGTAATTCTATATTGCCTGGGATAACAGTCTTCTTACATTCTGATATGTGTGCCTACTTTTTATTCCAGATAAAATTTTTTTCTTGGAGCTGACACTTAAAAATGGAGATGTACTAAGAGTCATTGGGGTGAGGCAGCTGGCTGCTGAAGGGGATCACAGAAAGGAGGAAAGCATTGTATTATAGTAGACTGTGCTTATTAATATCTTTGGAATGGGACATAGAGTAAGGAGAATCCACAGCAGATGCTCTGCTACAGACCTTGGGATGACACTTGTGGATTGTATATGGAGGAGAAGAGGGAGCATGAATATCTGAAGTTTGCATACCAAAAAGCAAACTTGCCTACTTTCTTCTCTGAAAGTTTTGATTTGGAGGTTGCAGAGAAAGCCTGAGAGAATCAGTACTGATTAAACAAGATCAGTGAGAAGGAAACTTAGAGGGAAATATCTAAGTAATCTCTTGGTTATGGGGTAAGAGGTCACAGCACAACAGATGGTCTGCTATAGAGATGGGGATGACACTGGGAGTTTGGACTTAGAAAAAAGAAGGAAAACCGAAAATATATTTGGAATTGGTTCTGGATAAAGCAATGAGAGGGGTAAAGAAAATTTTCAAGGGAGATCTTTGTGATCCTCTGGTGAAAGGGAAGAGAGGAAAGGCTACACACAGCAGGTGGTCTGCTATGGAGCTGAGAATGAGACTAGGGAATTGGATTTGGAAGGGGGAGTTGAGGATTTTCAGTTAGATAACTGCTTCCCTGGCTGGAGCACGGTTTCCCAGGGAACGGCTTCTAGAGTTAGACGCTCAGATAAACCAATGTGCAGTAGTTAGCAAGGTTCGATGGAGCGGTCTACATGATCTATTGGATAAGAAGGCAGAGAGGACGAGGAAGGTTGCAACAAGTGGTCTGCTACAGAACTGAGGAAGAAACTTGGAGAATGGATTTGGAGTACTAGACTGAGGTGAAGATGTGCAGTTAGACTACCTGCTTCCCTGGATTAAGTACATGAAAATAACATCTTAATTTTTCACAGAAATTTGGAATTGGTTCCTTGAGAGAATTATTAAAATAATGTTACCAAACAGTCAGCAAGTTTCAAGTTCAAAACAGAACCACTTAACTGTATAAAGCTAGAACTTATTAAAAACAAATTATACTTAATGATGCACAAGAAACACAAAATTATTTACTATGTAGCTTTAACAAGCATAGTTATTAATGAATGCAAGACTTTCAGGCATTACTTAGTTTGTAATCAATCCAATGTTTTAAAAAATGATTAATAAAGATTATTAAATGAATTTTTACTACTTTTTAAATTAATCATTTATTTTGAGAAATGTTTGATTTTGGAGAACAAAATGATTTTTTCCTTGAATTTTTTGAAAAATTTGTAGTCTACTTTAGTCACGATTGTTTGTTTGTTTGTTTATTCCTCAGGGTAACCCAAGGCCCTAAAGCTAGGAAATTAGCAGACAACAAAGAGTAAAATAGAGTACTATTTACAAATTAAGGAAACAGAATAATGTATTTGAACTAATCATGAAACATGTATTACATGTAGCATGAAAGGAGGTTTGGAAACTAAATAAAACCAATTTCTAGTAATCATTAAATTAAGGAGATTAGTATAAATATTTTACCACAAAAATTAGCAAAATAATAAAACCTGATGGATCAAGAACTAACTATAATGTGGTAACAGTATAGTATGAAAATATAAAGGCTAAGATGAAGTAAACAAAGGATTACAGAGTATGTTTTCAGCAGTTTTGTGTTGACTATCCTTTGCACATTCTCATTCCATTTTGCATCTTATACTTAATCAGCAAGCCACATTCGTGTGGGCATGTGGGTGTATGCTTGCATGTGTGTACTCCTGTGTACATGTGTGTCTGTGTTTTGTCTTTTAATTTTTATTCAAAATATCAAATTTTTATTGAATGTTTGCTTTACATTTTGGAGTGTTGATCATATTTACTGATGCTATGCTTCATCACACTCACATACCGGCATTCTTTGCTACCTTGTGTTGTAATGAACCATTCATCATCACTAAAATGATGCACTTGTATGCCAAATCTCTATGTCTAGTTGTATTTTGATGAACTAATTATGAAAATAGCATTGAAAAGTAATATGTTACATTTGCATAAGAGTAATAAAAACAATAATCAAATATTGAGGCTGCCATGGTGATCCAGAAGTTATGACTTTATATAACTCTTAAAGAGGACTCAAGTTCACTTATCAGTATCTTTGTTAGAAAGTTCATAATCACCTGAAATTCCAGCTCCAGGAGTCTTTGAGGCGAATGACTCTCTCATGGTTATCTGTACTTGTGAGCACAAACACATAAACAAGCACAGAACTTAAAAATAAATATTTTGTAATCATATAATCTCATCAACATAATTGCCTAAAAATATCCTGTAAAATGGTCATGCCAGTGTGGTTAGAAGATGAATTATACATGGTTCTTCCCCTAGATGAAGGCTGTAAACAATGGCTGCAAAGAGATGAAGAATCATCTTTGTTCAAAAATGTGTTCTCTGATAGGTTATCCTAAGTTGTAAACTCTAAACACCTGTAATTAGAGGCAATACTAAATAATGCAGGTGTGTGTGCATATATGTGTGTGTGTGTATAGACAAAGAAAGAGAAAGAGAAATGTGTGTGTATAGACAAAGAGAGAGTAAGAGACATGTGTGTGTTTTTTGTGTATATATATATACATATATATGTATGTATATATATTTCATAATTGTAGGAGCTATACCTTCCTTTGAGGTGTTCAGGTACAGAATATGAAGAAGTTAGAATTGAAGTAGGGAGGGACACAAGAAATGTAAACACAGTACTCATATATGAAAATTTTATAAAATGTTAAAAAAATAAAATTCATCTTTATCATTTCGTTCTGAAAAATGCTATAAATATGCTACTGTTGAAATTTTACATTTAAAGCAGATATTAGCTCTGTCTTCTTTAAGAAGTGTTAAAAGTTCAGCAGTAAAATTCAATATGGTTTCATTTTGATGTTTCCATATTTGTACAGAATGTACTTTAATAAGAGTCTCCTTGTTGTTTTTGCTTAATGAATATGATACAAATAAAATCAAGCACCAGTATAAAAATAATTTTCCAAAAATAATCCAATCTTAGCTAGTTTTCAATGACAAACAAAAGTAACAACAAAAAAGTAGAGACTGAGTGGATTAAGCAAATAAATATTAAGGGGTGAAAGTTAATGATGAAGGTGTAGACGGTTTGGTTTATCAAAAGACTTTAGATTTTAGCTTGCTGATGGGCATCTCCTTACTTTACATAGTCTTCACATAGTCTCACATGTGTGTGCTCAGTTGTTCCTGGATTCATCTTATAAAAGAACATTGCTCACACTGAGTTAGAACCTATGCTCATTACCTTCACCAACTCCACATTACCTTATAGATTTTATTACTAATTTCAGAAATGTTGAATGATTACAAAATGTAAGTTTAAGGATCACAGTTACTATAAAAAAACTCTGTAGATATTTTTATTAAATATAATATATTAATGATATAATATACTATATTATCATTATATTACTACAATAATTTATCTTTAAATGTATAATTATTTTATTATTACTAAATATAACATAATATAAATATATAATATATTAATATATTAATATAATACATACATGGTACCTATCAATGTGATTGTATATTGTTTATTGTAAATGTTTATTGAGATCCAATATTTTACTGAGTTATAAAGTTTGAGCATTATAGATTTCACTCTTAGTAGAAAGACAATCTGAAACATAATATGAAGAAGCATATTTTTACCTCGTGAAGTTAGGTTGACTATTTGAATTGATCCAAACTAGGAGTTTGGATCTCTGGGCTAGGTTTCATCCAGAGACACTGGAATTGTGCTTGAATGGATAGTGAGATGAATCAAACTTGAATCAAAGTTATTCACCTTACGTGCAATCTTTAGTTACTTCATATGAGCTAGTATTTTGTTTATCAAAACTAGATTCACAAACAAGCCAGATTTAAATAAAGAGTTTTTAATTATTATTATATTATGTTATATTATAGTATTATTATAACACTAGCAATGTAACTGCATTCTTAATAGAATGACTATAGTCAGGAAGCAGGCTGCCTGATCTAACTTTTATGCCAAGACTACAGGCTTTACATTAATGCAATTATCTTCCTCAAGGGCTTGGGAATCATAAGTGTATTAGTGCATTCTGCTCCCTTCTCATATAATGAGATTCTCCCTTTAACCAACTCTCTGGACTTCAAGTTGCCAGTGTCAATATTAAGTGCAGATAATAAACTGAGAATATAGTTATAATGATATCATCCATCTAATTATGTTAATTTTCTAAAATATAACCTTAGGAAACAAATGACTGTGTTCAAAGCTCTCATGATTTCAAAACAAAATTTATTATCTTGATATTAGTGGTTCAGATTACACTACTTTTCTACCTTCTATTTCTTTCATAACCAAAATTGTCATGTATTGTCTTAGAGAAGATTCAATTTGGGGATCAAAATGGGTTGGATCGTGGTTTGAAATTTTATTGCATGTTTATTTTAATTAAGTAAACTCTCTCTGTGAGTGTGATTTTGTGTGTATGTATCCATGTGTGGTGTATGCAGTGTGCATATGTGTATGCAAGTACATCCAACTCAGCAGTACATGCTTGTGTGAAGGACAGAAGTTTAACTTCTGTGTTTTCTTATAGTGGTATACACTAGCCAGGCTTTCTGGAGACTACAGCCTAGTATGTACTTGCTACCCAACACTGAGTTTAACGGTGCCTTCCACAAAGCTTGGCTTTTATGTGGGTGCTAGAGTTCAAAATTTAATTTCTCCTGCTTGTGAAGGAAGACCTTATTCACTGAGTCATCTTTCCTGACCTACATGTTGCTTTTATTATGATTTAAAATACATATTAACATCAGCACTTAAAAGTTATAAACATATATGACCAGTTTTTGAAGATCATGTCATTTCTGAGAATTAGAAGTAAAATTTTAAGTTCCTTAAACTTCCTACAAATTCCTCATATATTCTTAAAATCAAATTACAAAAAAAAATCTTTATCATAATAATCTCTGTTCATAATGGTACCTGGTGCTAAAAAAAATGTAAAACTGATGCAGAATTATCACTTGTAATATGAAGTCAGAAGACCATTAATCAATTTCCTTGCATTCACTTCTCTGTTCAACCTCTATTCCACACCAATTTTAGCTCTTTATCTACATATTCATGTGGTCTGTATATTCTATACTTGGAATCGCACAGAGCACGTTTTTTCGATTCAGAATAAAATGATGGTGAAGACCTAAAATGAAAGATTTTTAGAATCATATTGAAAGATTTTGTATAAGCCAGTATTATAACTTATGAAAAGCTACTCGTAATTATGTGACTGATCATTATTTCTTTCACAATGTTATAGAGAATACAGACTTACGTTTCACATACTTTAAACTAGTATTCCTATAAATACTTTCCAATTACCTCTTATCTATGTACTGTCTGTGCATCTATTGGTTATGTTTTATATTTCTATGCCCATAAACTATGTTACAAGACTTTCCAAAGATCAGTCCAGTTAGTATTCAAATCTGAAGAGGAGGCACTCCTGAGCCACCACCCCTGCCTGTGGAACTATTGAATGTTGATGGCTTTTGGGAGAAGAAAAGTACATTTTCATTAAAGGTATAACCCTTTGTCCATTAACCAAATTCCAGTGGGGGTCCCAAAAGCTATGTGTTTATGGGTAGTGAAATTTGGTCACAGAAGTAGAGAAAAATAAAAGGAACCTGAATTGGGAACAGAGGGCTTGAATCTTGGAAGAATTAGAAAATAGAAGTTAGGAATGATCATGCACGAAACTCTCAAAGAACTGATTTAAAAATATTCAAACAAATTACTTTTAAAAGGTGATGATACTGAATCATTTATTTTCAGAAATAAAATATACAACAATAAAATATAAATCAGTATATAAATCAGTATGAGAGAATGCTTATAACTTGATTGGAAGGTATATTCAGTATTCTATAGTAGATTCTTTTTCTCAGAGATTGTGAGATTATTAATAGTAAATATTTCTTTTCCTCTCATTTCTGATGTACAGTCTCATTACAGAGCCCAGGGTAGAATCAAACTTGCTTTCCTCTTTTCTGAACTTCCTGAATGCTGATAATCCAAAGTGTATACAACCAAAACTTAGCCGAAAATTTTGTTTTAGTAAACAAATAAACAAGTGAAAAACAAAAATCATAGATTCATCAGAACCATTTTGTCATCATGGAAACATACCATAAAATTTTTCTAAGAATTACATTAAGTTTTGTTTAGCATTACATCTATACAAATCTTATATTTTGTTTAAATAAAAAATAGCCTTAAAAAGGAAAGAATGACACACAGATAGACAGACAGTGGAAGGAAAGAAAAGAAATCACTAGTTCATAGACCTGTTTTGTTTTAATAGTCTTTGGTAAACTACCAATGTAAATAAACTCATAAAAGAAGTAATAGGTACAATTTTTCTAAAGAATACACATAATTAATTAAATGTTATTTTCTTATACTCCAGTGCTCTGCATAGTTTTTACTTTAAGTTAAATGGCATCATAAAATATTTTCCAAATATAAGCTTGTTTACTGAGTTAATAAAGTAATTAGTTTGATTAAACTATGGTCAACTCAGGCAAACAAATTCTGTCAACACAATCTGTGTTAACATAGGGAATATTTATAATTTAATACAAATTGTGTCCAAATGCAATAATTTATGTAGATGGATTCCTGGCCAGGCATGGCAAACTAAGCAACTGTTTGGAACATGCTTAGAAACCAATTAAAAGATAAAATTGACAAAGATTAAATAAAATAAAACATAGATAAGGACCAGATTCATGTACATTAATTTATTTATGAGATGTTCAATTTAATTTGAATCTAAAGATAATTAACAAAAAAATAATGAGCAGATACAATGCAGAAGTCCTGGTGGATGAGAGTTGCTCCTGACTCCATTCTGACCTTTTGAAGATGTTGCAGTCTAGGCAGAGGAACTTGGTGGAACTACTAGGCTAAAACTTGATTAATTTGAAATATTTAAGTGTTCTGATGTAATAAATAGAGCTCCTTCAATATGGGAAATAAGGTAGAAGAAAGTTCAGGTGACACCATTTGAGAGGTTGATTAACAATTAATGATTAAGAAGATGGTGGAGGAAATCATATGGTACAAAATGAGATGGCTGGGTTCTGAGCAAAACAAGGATACAGAGCATCTCCGAATGTACTAGAGAAAGATCTACAACCATGAGGTACCTTGATATTTTGCCTCAGTGAAACTTAGCCAAAGTTCATACTTAGAGTGGTAAAATATTTTTGTATGTATAAGATAGATTTGGGTAATTTGTTTAAACAGATTATTTTTCCAAATTTATGACCACCTCGATAAGAAAATATTTACAGTCACTTGGAAATATGAATGGTTAGTAACACCTTAATTAAAGCATCACATGCCTTAGGACATTGCTTCATTCATATTGTGATAACATTATAAAGGTAGTAAGCTCTCTCTCCTAAATGAACCTTCATAACCAAAACCACACAGACTGACAAGTCAGAAAACGTCTGTCAACCTAATGAAGAAAAACAATAATATCCACAAATAAAATTAACTGTATATGTTTGTATCCATGAGAACTTTATGTAAAATCATCAATAAATTAGACAGTAACAGTACATAAATAGATTTTTCACAGTGTAGAGATGTCAAAAAATCAATGGCAGAGAAATTATGAGAAACATAAAAATGCCCTTACTGATAATTTCTTTCTTTCACTTTTTCTTTTTTATTTTCTTTTTTTTTTTGAATGTTTGAAGCCATCACATAAGGAACCAAAGAAATAAAAGTACAAAAGTTTGATGTGTAGTATATAAATAATTAGCACAAACATAGAAATATGAGTAGCAATTATTTCCCTGATTATATACAAGAAGTATTAGTGTAGTGGTGCATTGTTAGCCTGCTCTAAGCTCCCAGTGCATTCAAGTTCGGCTCTGCACTCACCCAAGATCTCTGGATACACACATGAAAGAAAGAAACGCGGATGCAATATTTATATTTAATAGTCATAACTAACTCAGTGGTTGGGCACTTCCAAACCTCCCCATGGCTATTACTCATTTCCCACCAATATTTCTGAATTAATACGTGCTAAGTATATATTTTATCTTTGCCATTTCAGACCCATTTGGGGGAGTGACTCCTGGTGCCATTTTCCAGTATTCTTACATGTCTGCTGACCTTTGAGTCTGATCTCTCTGCGTTCCCTTCATGACGATTCTGCCCTTTCTCTTCCTCTATTTCCCTTGCTATGGAATCCTAAAAGTTCCCCCTATGTCCTCTGCCCAATTTTTAGCTACTGGCTCTTTATTGATCAATCAAAAACCAATTGGGGACAGGGACCCTCAACATCTAGACTTGTAGATTCCCATGTGATTTGGGGAGCCAAAATAAGACAAAGCATTAGAACCAATCATTAAGATATAAAACATTCAGTATAAAGCAACTTCTTAAATTTCTTGTCAATAAATTTAATATAACTCACAAGTTATAGAAATAACTTACAATGCCAGTAAGTTAAATAAAATAATTTTTCATCAAACTTGGACAAGTTACAGCATAGCCTACAGGTCAAATATAGTTAAAGGAAAATTTACAGAGAATATTTTCATTTAAATTAAAATTGATTCTGAAGATGTGGTCAGTTTTAGAGTATTTAACAAACATTTTCAAGGCCCCATGTTTAAAGTTATGCATTAGAAAACAAAAAATAAAATAAAAGTAAAGCAACTTGAGTTTCAAATAAAATAATAATAATACAGTTTTATTATTAGCAACAATAGGTGGATATATGGTTTAAGCATTTATTAAATGTATTTATTTGGGGCATTTGTCTGTCTATGTGTGCACGTATCTGCCATATTCTCATGCAGTGGTAACTGATTCTCTCTCTTCTTCTCATCCAGGGATCAGACTCTGGTTCTCAGGTTTGGTGGCAAATACCTTTTACATACTGAGCCAACTTGTCAAACCCCTCATCATTATTTTTAAGGTTATTTGTTAGAGTTTAGTTATAGACATTCAGAACATAACAGAAAAAGAAAGATAAAGAGCAAAGATGCTTAAAAGGCCATTAGTTTTGACAGTAAACTTAAATGAAAATTCTAAGGGAATACACTGAAATTTTTTTTATTAAAAATATTTAGTACAATGTCCTACAATAAGGAAGGGCACAAAAATCAATAAGTTTGCTGATGTCACAGATAGGTTGCTTATATTCTCTGACAAAATAAAACCAATAAAATCTACATATATAGGAAAGGCTGTATTTCTCATAAACTTGGAAGTAGCAAATATACAGAAAGCTGTGTCCTGATTACCATTTATGTGCTTAAATGTCACTAGATCAAATCAGTTCAGTGTATTTTTATAATTACACCCCTATAATTCTCCTATGGAAACTTTTGCTCCTTAGTGATATGTTTTTCAAAAGTAGTTATTATTCCTAATAGAAGTCTGAGAGAACTATCAAAGGATAATATAATCTATTTCTTTTTTTAGAATGTTATGAAGTATATCACATTTTGTCACATTCTTAATATAATGTAGGATAAAGTGAAAATAACTATCTTCATTAAGACTTCTGCTTTGGTTATAAGTAATCTAATTTAAATCTATACATTTGGCCGGTTGGATGTTGTGAATGATGGAGTGTTCATGCTGGAGTCATCTATTGTGAGGTCACTAGTTTTACATGAATAACATTCGGTTATAGGAACAAAATCAAATATAATTGTGAAATAAAAAAATAAATGTTCTTTTGGAAACCTCATTTGGCAGCTCCATTCCTAGTAGAGCTTCTGGATACACTATCTTTCAGAACCAACAATTCCAATAAGGATCTTGATTCCAGTTGTTGGGCAACCTTTATAAAGACCAAGCAGCAGACCTGCAACAACTGGACCAGTGCCTAACTTGACTCTTTTTTCTGTCTGTGTACCCTGTTCCCCTAACTGGATGTTCTTGTCTAGCCTCAGTGTAAGGATGTACAATTCTTGCAGTGATTTAAGGTGCCAGGCCAGGGTGCGTTAGAGCCAGTGGGGACCTCCCACTTCTCAGAGATGAAGGGGAGGGGCGACAGTGGGAAGGATAGAGTGAGGGTGGACTGGGAAGAGAGGTGCATCTGTGACCCTGTGTAAAGTGAATAAATAAATTAATGGAAGAAAATAAACTACAAACAAAGTTTTGGCTCACCCTGTGAAAACATTTTTAACCACTAGACGTGAGTTGTAATCCTACATACAGTCCTTAATAGTAGCCTTACAATTCCTGTCTCCAAACTGAGCGTCAGTTGATTCATGATATTATACTGCACCATCAAAACATTTACAATTATTTTGCTTAGACTAGGGGTCCCTAGTCTTCCTAATGCTGCAACCCTTTAATGTTGTGGTGATCACCAGTGATAAAATTATTTTCATTGCTATTTCATAGGTGTAATTTGGCTGCTGTTATGAGTCATAATGTTAGGATGTGAAAATGCTGTGTCAGTGAAAAGACCAGGGTCACAACCCATAAGTTGAGAAACACTGGCTTAGACGACTGCAATTTTATCTTCCCAACTGTTTTCTTTACAAAAGAGAGGTAAAAATTTCTTTGGCTAGTTTGTAAATTTTGTGTAGTCTAGTTTCCAGACTGGATGAGATGCAGAATCCTTGAGTTAGTATTAATGAGGAGAAGATTCTATTTAATCACTTAATTCTGGTCCTCCTTTCAATAGTTTACATCATAGCTTACTGTTTGATAATTAAATAAAGTAAGAGTCAATGGAAAATTCACCTCATCTCCTTTTCTTTGCAGCTTAATTTTATTCTATTGGAACTTACTTCATCTCTTCATTTGCTGCTCCGTCTCAGCAGCTTTCTGACACAATTATAATTGCACCTTTACCAATTACAGCAATAACAATATCTTTACAATCTGACTCTGAAGTAAAGCAAGATTGTGATTCAAATGTTAGCTGTATTGAATTAAATGATTTTTAGAGAAGATAATGGATATGCATTTATATATCTCTACAATGAAACACAATAGAGCAGATAGATATGTCTTGTGTTTTTCAAATTATATTAAGCATTAAACAAAATATTTTTTTTCTAATGTGACAGGTAAATGCCCTAGTTGTGGTCAAACATTATCACGAAAAAAAAAACTACATATCACTCTGTTGCCATTTAGAAATGCAGCACCAGTATGAATTAATGATAAAATACCCAACTGCCTCTTATATTTTGTAAGTGGCTAGTACTAAAAAGTATCCTTAAAGTGCAGATACTTGTTCTAGTATAAATAAAACCATTGATGTTTAAGAACCTTAATACATAATTTCCTTATAATACTGAAAGCTATACAATGACAGAAGAATTATGGTACAGAAAATTGTGCCAAGTTTCAATACAATATTCATGTAACTGTTTAATAGATTGAATGTTTTCACTTGTGCTTTACATAGCAGAAATTATCAGTACACAATTGTATCATGACATTTGCATTTCCATATCCATAGAGCATCATTTATGGGAGGTCAATACTATACAAAAAAATCATCTTCTCTATCTTCAGTGATTTAAAACCAATCTAGTAAGACTGCCTAACACTGGAACTGGAGAGTTGGCTGAGTGATTAAAAACCCTTGCTACTTTTTCAGGGCAAGGTCTAGGGTATAGGTTCCAGCACCACCCTGGCATCTCAAAACTGCGTGTAAATGTAGTTCCAGGAATTCAGATATTATCCTCTGATCTCCACAAGCACCAGCACACACAAAGAGCACAGTCCTAAGTAGGCATACACAGACCCATAATTTAAAATAAACTCAAATTAAAAACAGTGTCTATCATCCACTTTAAAATATCCACTGACACAACACAACTTTGTGAACTCTAGCTCTCCTATTCTGTGTTAGATCCATGGACTTGCCCTGCATAATTGCAAGTTAATAATCACCAAGGACTCATGTATAACTGTACATTTCCACCAGCAATTATCACAAATAATTTTCTTAGTATGGGTCTTATTTTTTAACATCCCAGATATGAGTTTATATAAAAATTGTTGAACTCTCTAGTTTATTTACTTACCGCAACATGCTCCAGGTTCATCTGTGTTTGTTTTTTCATAACTGATTTTTGATGAATTTTCTCAACTGCAGTCATTTTGGCAATTGCTTTGTATTGGCCGTGACTAAATATTATCTGTATCAGATTAATATTTAAATAACCATTATTTATTTATGTGTATATGTTGAAGAGATTTGATCATGTTCATATTTTACATGGGAAACTAGTATCGCATAAAATGGAGTATAAACAAATTTAGGAAACTCAAAAAATGTTATTAAATTTGGATAGCATATTCCTTCCATGTTCTGAACCTGAGGGTATTTTTCTGTTTGCTGTAAAAGATATTAGCAAGTATTAGAAGGATGTCAAGGGGCAACACCATATGAAGACTTTACTAAAAGTCTACACTAGAAATAGGGATGAAATTTTGTTGTTTTTATTCTTTTGGTGTACTGCTTGGAATATTTGCAAAAAAATACTGCTTCATTATTTTTTAGTTTATTTGTTTCTACTGAAGTCATATTCCTATGATTATGATACCCCAGTTGGTTTCTTTGGAAATTATAATGATATTAGAAACTGATTATGACTTCTTAATGAGACGTGCTGTTGGACCAGGCTAAACACACAAGCAATAAAAAGAATGTGTTTTCAAGCAAAGTCTTGAGTACTATTAAAGAACAAAGAGAATGGGAAACAAGAAAATGCAAAGACACAAATAAAAATAATGAGCAATTATATTATGACTCCCAATAACCCCTGCTGTTCCCATCAGTGCCTCTGCTTCTGCTTTCTCTTCCAAATAATTATGCTTATCTGGAAAAATATATCCAGCATGCTCCAAAACAGCTGTAGCTGCTTTTATGTAGTAATTAATTCCTTCTCTTTTAAGCACACTACTCCACTGTATTTTTAAACACTGTATATAAAGTTTTACTTCAGGGTCAATTTCAGAATGCACAAGTAATGTTCAAGACTCTTAGAATATTCAAGAGTCCAAAATTAGAAAACATTCCTACTTCTGAAAGGAAAAATCCTCTTGAAAAGGGAGTGGTGTGCTTTGCAGGGCATTTGTTTGTTATAAATAGTGCTTGAAAGTTCAGTTCTTCTGTTTCTGAAATGAACATTCAAATGTTATCTAGCACATAGATTGTAAAAGGACAGTGAACCCAGCTATCAGATTGTGATGTCTACCTATGACGAGGAAGCTGCATTCATGAAATTTCAACAATATCCTCCTTAAACAAGAACTGAATAAATTCAGCACCGTTGAAAGTACAGTGTAAATGAGAGAGATCTTAATGGGTTTCACCCATAGATGAAGAGCTACAAGCAACTAATGATGGATAGAGGGGAAATAAGTCCCACGTAGGGATGACTATCCTAATTAATTATCCAACACTAAGTTGCCATCCCCAAACTACGTACACACAAGAACATTAAACAGACTTATCAGTTTATATTTACATATTTATTCATATGCATAAACAAGTCCACTTCTGCCTCTTTTCCTTGCTTTTGCATCTCTTTTCTTCCTATTGCATTGCCTTGTCCAGCCTAAATATGAGGGATTTTGTCTTGTCTTATTATTTCCTCTTTTGTCATGTTTGTTGTTTCTTGCTCTTTTCTGAAGGGAAAAGAAGAAAGAATGAATTTGCAGGCAAAGGATTGTGGGAAGTAGCTGGGAGAAACAGAGGGAGAGGCAACTGTTGTTGGTATGCATTTTGTGAGAGAAGAATCTAATATATATATATATATATATATATATATATATATATATATATTGAAAAAATATACATATATATATGTATGTGTGTGTGTGTGTGTGTGTGTGTGTGTGTGTGTGTGTGATAAAGAAAGGGAAATTCATTGGAAGGTAAATATTTATTTATATAAGATTCAGTAAGATATTCTCTTATTCCACGACTTCCTACTCGTAGATGTTGGATAACAAAAATGGCAATAAGAAAATATTAACTCAAAATCAAATGTGTGAAGACTCTATGCTGTTTCTAGCATTGTCATCATACGTTTTACATCTAATGATTTTACTTCAGCCTGGGTTTTCAACAGTCAATATATACACTGGAACCTGGGCATGCTGTGCAGCAGAAAATAATGCTGACTGACACACCTTAGCTAAGATTAGAGATGATTGTATATTACTAACTACTGTGTATTTACTGTACACACAAGGTTGTCATAGAAATATTAGTCTTTTATTATGGAGAAATGAGGCTTTTAATGTATTCATAACATTGTTTGCTAGCATGTAAATATTAAATTAATATCTAAGGGTTGTGTTGTTTTAGAGTGATTAGCTTTAAAACAAATGTTTTAATTACTGACAAATTTCATAAAAATATTGTTAAATGACTTTTGACTTGTGGTTAGGGCTGAATTTTTAGTAAGTTCTGTACTGGACATGTCAGACTATAAATTTATTCAATATGGCATTATCAGAAACAATTAATTATTGCAAACCTCATGTACCTTTGAATAGTGTTTAAAATACCCTATATTGTGAAGTATTAAACATTTGCCAAGGTGTAAAACTTGGGCTGGTGTGTTGTCTCCGTGATTAATACTGCTCTTCTAAATGTTATGGCTTTGATTATGAGCCTCCACTCGGTAGCTCATAACTGTCTATAATTCTCATCGCCAGGCATTTTCTTCTGTCTTCTGACATCCACAGATGTCATGTATGATATAATATGCAAGCACACATTTAGGCAAATTGTGCACAAATTAATGAATAAAGAAATGAAGAAACGAAAGAAAAAAGAAATACAGAAACATTTTTAAATTTTAAATACTTTATGTAAAGTTAAATATACACAACGTATCTTATTCATATATAAGTTAATCCTCATCTTGAATAAACAGAACTTTAGGTACAGTAAAGTATTGTTTTAAAATAGTGTTTTGAAGATTTATTACAGCAAAGAATGAAGGAATGGACAACTAATGACTGGCCCAATTTGAGATCCATCTCAGGAGAGAGCCATCTTGATACCATTAATGATATTCACTTTATACTTGCAGACAGAAGCCTAGCATTACCTGTTGGGGGCCGACTTTTAGCAGAAAGCGGCTATCAGCTTTGCAGCCATCTTGAGTCATATACCCTGACAAGAGACTTGGATTACAATAGCCTACAACAGCTGAGCACACTCCGATAATCTTGGTTTAGATACCTTGAGATTAAAGGTGTGTGAGATTAAAGGTGTGTGAGATTAAAGGTGTGTGAGATTAAAGGTGTGTGAGATTAAAGGTGTGTGAGATTAAAGGTGTGTGAGATTAAAGGTGTGTGAGATTAAAAGTGTGTGACTTAAGAGTGTGATTTAGAGATCAGATTTAGAGACAAGACCTAAGGGCATGATTAAAGGTGTGACCAAAAGGCATGGCTTAGAAGTGAGACATATAAAAGGCAGAGACAGAACAGAACAGAGAATCAGACGTTAGGGAGACACAGCAGAGAGAAGACAGAGAAACAGTATAACTTAGAGGAAAACAGATTACCTGACATTAGGTGGAAGACACTTTTAGGAGACACTTAGAGGAAGAGAGACTGAAGAATAAAAGGGATTGAAACACACTCTGTCTGGTCTCCATTCTTTGAGTCTGCCCTCACCCTCTCTCTTGCTGAATCCAGACCCGAGGACCAGAGCGGCAGCTTGGACCGGGATACAGTGGCCGCCAAATGCAGGGTAGCCCGGGCCTCAACATTTTGCTCGGGCCGCGACATTTTTGGCCTCCCGAATGTGGGATTAGTGCGGTTCCCAACATATTCTGGCGCCCAACGTGGGGCTAGTGTAGTTCTCAACAATTACCGTACCCACTGAAGCCTTGTACCACATGTTCAATGATAAACAAATCAGCACCTAGGAAGAAACCAATGCTACCTTGGTCTCCACTAAAAAGAACAGTTTGAATTTGTTTTCTTTCCACTTGCAAAATCATGGTAAAATGTCCCAACAAGCATGAAGCATATTTATAAAGTACTTTAAATACAAAACAAACAACAACAACAACAACAACAACAACAACAAAATAATCCTAGACTTCACTAATTCACATGGTCTATTACAGCACAAGAATGACTTTTGGTTTAGATTGCCCAACTTTGGGTTGGTAATATCACATCTAGAGTGCCAAGTTACCAACTAAAACAAAAGTTATAAAATCCCACATTATCAACTTAAAGAAAAGTCAGGTTGTATACATTTCCTTGCCAGCCTCATTTATTTTAACCATTTTAAGAAGTGCGCCCTGGCATTCATGTAGCCTGGCATCTTGCAATTAATTTAAGTAGTATCCCCAGGTTCATATGAGACTCAAACTCCCTTCAATGGAGACTGGTTACAGATTATTATAATCAAAATTTTCTGATTAGTCTCAATCTCACAAAGCATTTCCCTAAATGTTTGCCTAATCATTTCTTGTAAAATTTAGTTTTTGTCATAGCCTACATTTTAAAAAGATTTAGAACTATTTTAAATCTACATATTCATTTTTCACACATAGAAATATATTATAAAGGAAGAACCTAGTTATTATCTTTACTTTTCTTTTTAAATCTGGTTTATTTCACTTGACCTGTTGTGCTCTGTATGAATATACAATTTCTTTAAACTTCATGAGCAATATCTTGGGTGCCTCTATAGCTTGACTTATGAACAGTGTCACAGTAAACATGAGTGGCATCTCAACCATCTAATGACTTTGAATTCATCAAGTGGTAGACCTGGATTATACAGTAGTTCAGTCCTTTTTATCAGAAATAATAGCAGGGCTGTTTCCAGGGACCGCAAGAGTTTTCTTGATTGAATTGAAGGCCTGCTCTATAGAAGAAAATTAATATAAGCCTGGTCAAAATAACATGGCTTGGGAATTTACAAGCCCTAGAAAAGAAACTATTGATTTATTTTTCTGTATGATTGAGACAAAAATCTCTGCTTCTAAATATTCATGTGTGTAGGAATGTGGATATGTGGTTACATAGGTGTGTGTGTGTGTGCATGTGTGGGGTCTGTGTGTGTGCTATTCCCAATCTTATTATAGTGAGGACTGACACATTATTAACCAAATAGTTAAATATTAAATTTTAGTGCCCAAGACATAGATAGGGCATCTGTAGCTATTCTCCAACTCACAGCTCAGGTAACACATTGGAAGAAGGGTCAGAAAGTACTATGACTTGTTGATTTTGATACATTATATGGCTATGGTACGTTCTCATGCATTCATAGCTACCAACAAGGATATATTTATTGTAGTAGATATTCAAACATTTTTTGAATATTGATTTTATGGTCAATGTCTTTAGACTGCTTTTGTTAAACTGATGTAAACAAGTCTTAGTTGGGTATATTAATCTATTAAAATGTAATCGTTCTTACAGTGTGAAAAACCAGAACTGCAAAATGATTGGAAAAAAAAGTCTAGCTCAATACATAAAACCAGAGCACTATAAGCTAGTAATATGTGTAGCAAGCTTGATAAACATTTAAGTCTGCTGTCCTAGCAGTCTGGGCACGATGGAGCTATAATTTCTCTAGAGAGCAGTAGTAAAGAGAGCAGCTGCTATTCACATTAGTTACACATAACAAGTTTATCTTATCTTGAAACAAGTTTCTAAAAATTGGATTTTTGTATGAAGCAACAATACTTCCAAGTGTTCTATGGGATACTATCTGGGATGTTATTCAAAATATTGTATATAACAACTGGCATGATAGTTGCCAACTGATCAGAACACACATTTACCCATTCAGAACAGACTACACCCATAAGCAACTATCTATGCAACCTCTCTGGCTCTTGCTGTGATGGATTTCTCATAAAAAAGAAGAAAGTAGTTCTAAGTACAATAATACTTTTTAAAAAGTTTTTTCTGAAACTAAGTGGCAGAAAACTTACTGTGGACTTTCTTTTTCTTTTTTTCTTTTCTTTTCTTTTTTCTTATTCTCCTTGTCTTCCAACCGGATAATATGCGAACAGCCACTATTGTGGCAGAAGTTAAATTGGGCTTGGAAATAATTTTAAGCATGCCAAAATTTGAGCATTTAGGTTGTAATACTGACTGGAAAAACAGTACATATGAAAAATGAGCAGTACTGGGCTTTTACAGGATGTGATCATTTGCCTGAAAACATTAATTAGATTGAAATAAATGCCTTCTTTGGAAATCATTTGTCCCATGCTATAAATTCAGTACTTCCTCTCTTAGATATCTACCTGTTACTGTAAATTGAGATAATTAATTTGAAGAATCTAAAATTTAAAATTAAGTGGAAAAATAATAAAAAGCATCCCACTATCACTGTATTATTAGCTTTAACTGCCCTTGCTCTTATTATTACTGCCACCAAAACATTATAAATAGGACATGAGAAAAACTGTCATTAAAGCACAGGTATTCCATGACATCAACCAGACTCTCTTTCTTGGTCCATGGGCTGTTTCCGCATATTTCTCCAGCTGTTGCCACATCTGGGCAATAGTGTTTACATTTGTGTTCCCTTTCTTCCCTATTTGCTTCATTGTTCTCACAAAAATGTAATTCATCATTCCCTACAAGAAGATGCTGGTTTAAAGTGTCCTACTTTCCTTTTCTTATATCCTTTATTTTAGAAGGATCTCAAGGAAACAGTCAGAACCTCTTCAGAATCTCTTTCTTAGGTTTTGAGAGTTTCATGTAGAGTGACAAGCTCTACAAAATCACACTTGGGCATCTACAAGCACCAATAATGCCTACACTTTTGTTTTATATAAAGGAGAACCAGATGGCTGTATATTATTCAATAATAAGTATATGATACTCATTGCATTAATGATAAAACATCAGGCCAGGAATGGATCAGCTTATTTTGAGATTTACCTGTTTCCATAAGAGAATTAAAAAAATAACCAGAGGAATATAATCTATGGGAAAAGCCTACTGAATTTTTTGAACATTACCAGTTTTATTCATGAACTTCTTTGTTTTATTTTGTTTTGCTTTTCTCTCAGAATAAGAACTGTGGAGTTGGACACAGTAAGTTTATTTTATCACTTTTAATACAAAGATTATTACTGTGATTTACATATCTCACTAAGAGCCGGAAGCTCCCTGCTGTGGCTTTTCCCACCAATCTGCTACAAATTAACAATCAGGCTACATTAAAATAAATGAAAAACAAAAGTTAATTCTTTTCAATATAAGAAATATTCTGCCTATGAGACTACATAATTCCCTCAAAATGATTCCCAGAAACAAGAAAACAGAATTTTTTTGTGCAAATTGCATTAATGTTTTAGACTCACAGAAAAGAATATGATCATTTTCAAGAAAATGTAGTCAAACCAATATTGATCACCAGAAATAAAATCATCGACTTTGAGGCTGTGAACTAAACCAAAGTTGCAAGAGAAAACACTCCACACCGGTAACACTTCTGAAACCACTAATACCTTAATTATCTAACTGTACTTAGGAACTATGAAATGTCTCCCACAACCTCTAATCCCTACTTATACCACCAGTTCCTAGTAAACATGAAGTTAGATGATTTAACCTGGATTTCTTAAATCAAGACAAGGAAACTTCACATTATTCATTAGATACCAGAGATATAATGACTTTTTTTTTTATGTCTCTTGCTTCTTTTTTTGAAGCAGAACCCTGCACATTCATATTTAAATAAATTAAATTGCATGTCAAATGAAGTTAGCATATTTCTTTACTCTATAAAACCCCATCCAAAAGGTGCCATTAGTGATTCTCATCATAAAATAAATATATTGGTCTTGAAATGATTTCTTAATAAAGGTAACTATGAAGTCACCAAAGCAAAAAAAAAAAAAAAAAATGTTATAACTTGACTTAAATGAGTCATCACAGTTATTTTAACTGTGTTCAGGTAGAATAACAGAATTTTCATTAATTTACATGCAAGTTTAAATATCTCCTATAAAAACTAAAAAATAAAATAATAAAATTAAATATGTTTTGTGAAAAAACTGCTAACTAAGGTCCACGTCTACCATTGATAGGAATAGCCTTCTGGGCAGATAATGCAGGATTCTCTTCCTTAACAGAGTTTCTCCTTCTTTGACCTTGTCTAGGGTATAACAAGTGCTCACAGATGCCTTTACTTGATGAATGCCACATATCTTCAATTAGTTTTTAGCATCAATTTCCTCTCTCTTGACAAAGCCTGTTCAGCCTGCAAATGAGATTCCTGAAATGTTTCCCCATGTTAATGAGGCCTTCCAGGTTGCATAGGCTCTGAGCCAATGACCTTTGCGCATCATGGATGTCTTTATCCTCAGTCCCCCAAAACTTTGTAAGCCTTCAATCACCCTAAGTAAAGTTAATCTGCCTAAAGTTAAGCAGTCTCAGTATGTTCAGTCACGGTAGATGCTCACAGTGCTTCAGAATCCCCTGTTCACCATCTCTGCTCCACCTCCTCATGGACTTTACCAGTCAATGATCCATGAATGCAGGTAGAACCACAGGTAAGCACAAATAATTCTCAGGAAAGATTAGATATTAAAAAAAAAAGACTGAAATAGTTGTTATAACATTTTAACTACTGTATATAATCATATATATATTGCTAACCATCAACAGATTAACTTAATTCCTATGGATTAAAGTTAACCAAGCAGAAAAAAAGAATTTTTAATAATTTCCTTAGTGTCCTATAATACAAATATGTTCTCTACACATTAAACTACATCATTTAATGTGTATTACATGAACTTTTATGTATTTAAATAAAACTCATTTAAGAAGTCTCACTAAATAAGGCCAATATCTCCACTGTGTTTAAAATAAATATATTCTATTAAATTATAGTTATATTTACATTAAAGCTATTAATTCCAAGTGAGTATGATGGAACGTTCCTGGAAGGCCAACACAGAAGTGGCTGGGGAGAAATGTGAGTTTCTGTGCCATATAGGATACTTTCATTTCATAAAACATTAAATATATAAAACTACACAAGAGTCACAAAACACAACTATGAATTCTATTTCCAATACTTGATAAGAATTATATACCTAAATAATGTAGGCATTATATATTATATAGATAAATTATCTGTATTATGTAGATAGATCCATGTATGCTACATAAGAATATAGATAATATATGGATAATATACCTATATTATTATATAGAATCTACATATAGTTACATATAGATATGTGTAAGTCTGTATACATAATATAGATAATATATTATAGATATTATATCTATATAGATAATATAGATATATATATAGATATCTACATAATTATATAAAATTCTATATCTATATAAATATATAACACATGAAATGATATAAAATATTAATTAACATAGATAACATGAAAATATTAATTAACATAGATAAACATGAAAGCAATCTATTATTCTAAAATATACTTGGGCTTCCGGTCTGAGGCCTGGGCCGGACCTCAGCCAGGCCTGCTTGTGAGTGCATCCCGGATTCCGCCAGACACATTTTGGGGGATCCATAGAACCCATAGCCAGCGCTAGCACTCCCCTGCCGCTGCGTGCGCCTTTTCCGGTCTGAGGCCTGTTGGTGGGTGCACCCTGTTACTGCTGCCAGACACATTCTGGGGGCTCCACAGATCCCACAACCAGCTTTAGGTAGGAAAACCCACATACTACCCTGAACTCATAGCTGGGTGCCCTGAGGGCTCAGAATCCAGCAGATACCCCCCCCCCGCCCCTGCCGGCTAGCACCCCCCTTCTGCCCATCTCCCTGGTCTGAGGCCTAGACCAGATCTCTGCCATGTCTGCAGTTGTGTGGACCCCAGATTCTGCCTGAGACATACTGGAAGGTCCACTCAACCCAGAGCCACAGAGGAACAACTGAACTCAGAGTGTCAAACAACATATCCTGAGATATCCAAGAGGAGACACTGCACCCAGAACAGCAGACAACTAGCTGGACTGCTACCTTGGAGGCACCATATCCTGAGGCATCCTAGAGATACCACCGTAATCAGTGCAGCTGGAAAAAATCATAGAGACATCTGGACCTCTAGAAGACCAAACACAAGCGAGACAACTGGAAAGGCAGGCTACAATCAGAGACAGAAGCACAGGTAGCACTAGATTTAACCAGATGGCAAAAGGCAGGGGCAAGAACGTAAGCAACAGAAACCAAAGTTACATGGCATAATCAGAACCCAGTTCCCCCATCATAGCAAGCCCTGAACACCCCATCACACCAGAAAAGCAGGATTCAGAATTAAAATCACTTCTCATGATGATGATAGAGGACTTTAAGAAAGACATAAATAACACTCTCAAAGAACAGATAGAAACCCTTAAAGAGGAAACACAAAAATCCCTTAAGGAATTGCAAGAAAATGCAACCAAACGGGAGAAGGAATTAAACAAAGCCATGCAGGATATAAAAGTGGAAGTAGAAACAATAAAGAAATCACAAAGGGAGAATACCCTGGAGATAGAAAACTTAAAAAAACGATCAGGAGTCATAGACACAAATATTACCAACAGAATACAGGAGATGGAAGAGAGAATCTCATGTGCAGAAGATACCATGGAAAACATTGACACAACTGTCAAAGAAAATGCAAAATACAAAAAGCTACTAACCCAAAATATACAAGAAATCCAAGACACAATGAGAAGGCCAAACCTAAGGATAATAGGAGTAGATGAGGGGGAAGACTCCCAACTTAAAGGACCAGTAAATATCCTCAACAAAATTATAGAGGAACACTTCCCTAACCTAAAGAAAGAGCTGTCCATAAATATACAAGAAGCCTACAGAACTCCAAATAGTTTAGACAAGAAAAGAAATACTTCCGGCCACATAATAGTCAAAACATCAAATGTACAAAACAAAGAAAAAATACTAAAAACAGTAAGGGAAAAAGGCAAAGTAACATATAAAGGCAGACCTATAAGAATTACACCAGACTTCTCACCAGAGACCATAAAAGCCAGAAGATCCTGGACTGATATCATACAGACCCTAAGAGAACACAAATGTCAGCCCAGACTACTATACCCAGCAAAACTGTCAATAATTACTGATGGAGAAACCAAAATATTCCATGACAAATCCAAATTTACACAGTATCTCAACACAAACGCAGCACTTCAAAGGATAATTGGTGGAAAACTCCATCACAAGGAGGGAAACTACAACCCAGAAAAAACAGGAAAGTAATCTTCTAAAAACCGTAAAAGAAGGTAGCTACACAAACATATCTCCAATGCCAATAACAAAAATAACAGGAAACAACACTCATTTTTCCTTAATATCTCTTAATATCAATGGACTCAATTCTCCAGTAAAAAGACATAGACGATCAGACTGGATACGTAAACAGGACCCAACATTTTGCTGCATTCAGGAAACGCACCTCTGTGGAAAGGACAGACAATACCTCAGAGTAAAAGGTTGGAAAACAATCTTCCAAGCAAATGGGCCCAAGAAACAAGCGGGTAGAACCAACATTCTTAATAAAATGTCAGCCCTCTTAAAAAAAAAAAACTATCTTGATACTAAAATTTGTTTTGAGAATTGTATATTGCAGAATGATCAGCCTTGGTGTATCTATTAAAAAAGCAAGCTGAACAGACCTGCTCAAACCTCTGAGGTCTGGGAGTTCCATCTGGAGGCAGTGAAGACACAGCATCAGAGGCATATCAATTTGCTCTTCCCCCAACCCCTCTTCTAATATCTCAATTCCCATAATCAGCTTGAAGAAGCTAATGAAGAGTCAGCGCCCCTATTCCCTGGGCTTGGGGACTAAGATGGTAAATGTTGGGCTGTCTTTCTAGGGAAAAGTAGTGGGTTTGTGGGAATAGAGAGGATTAGCTAGGGTTTATTGCATAGCCATAACCTATTAGTAAAAATCTGTATAATTAATATCAAGATGAAGATATAAATTCTTAAATGGTACCAATTTACTTTAATTACAAATTTTAAGGTTTTCATTGGTATGAGCTTCTTATTGATATAAGGGTGAGATGGATATTGTTACTCTCATAGGCATTGTACCAGTATAACACATTTAGGAATACAAGGCTTAGGCTGATTTGAGATGGTCAGCCTGTGAGTTAAGGGACTATAGCAAATTCATGGCTTGGAGTTTATTGTTAGGGTGTTTTCTATGTTTTGTTTAGAAATAGCTGAGTGGAGTTAACAGACAACAGTCTAGATTACCTTAAATGGATAGTTGGTTTTCAAAACATCAGAAATCCACAGAATTGATGTTACAAACATTTCTGTATTAATGTCTAATAGTTCTAACCGCTTTTCTATTTTTTCCCCTCTTTTATTGGATATAATATTTACATTTCAAATTTTATCCCCTTACCATATTTCCCCCACCACCCAGGAACCCCTTATCCCATCCCCCCTCCTCCTGCCTCTATGAAGGTGTTTACCCACCTACTCCCAGCCCCCCTCCCCACCCTCAGATTCCCCTCCATCTGTGCTCAGCCTTCAGGGTACCAATGATCTTGTCTCCCACCTATGCCCGACAAGGCCATCCTCCCCTACATATACAGCTGGAGTCATATGTCTCTCCATATGTGTTCCTAGGCTGGTGGGTTAGACCCTGGGGAGCTCTGGCTGGTTGGTATTGTTGCTCTCCTCACGGGGCCACCAGCCCTTAAGGTTCCTTTTATTTACTCTCTAACTCCTCCATTGGGAACCTTTGATCAGATTAATGGATAGCTGTGGGTATCTGTCTCTGGGTATGTCTGACTCTGGGGGACCTCTAAGGAGATAGCCTTATCTGGCTGCTGTCAGCTTTCCCATCCTGACATCCCTATCAGTGTCTATTTTTGGTGACTGCCCATGGAATGAATACCCAGATGGAATGGTCTCCCTACAACCTCCCCTTCAGATTCTGTCCCTCACTTTGTCTCCATATTTGCTCCCTTGGGTATTTAGTTACTCCTTCTAAGAAAGACCTAGGCATCCTTACTTGTTCTTTCTTCTTCATGAGCTTCATGTCGTCTGGTAGTTGAATCTTTGTTGTTTCAGATTTTTGGGCTAATCTCCACTATCAGTGAGTAAATACCATGTGTGTTCTTTTGTGATTGGGTTACCTCACTCAGGATGATATTTTCTAGTTCCATCCATTTACCTAAGAATTTCCCAAATTCATTATTTTTAATGGCTGAGTAATATTCCATTGTGTAAATGTACCACATTTTTTGTATCCATTCCTCTGTTGAAGGGCATCTGGGTTCTTTCCAGCTTCTGGCTATTATAAATAAGGCTGCTATGAACATAGTGGAGCATATGTCTTTGTTATTTGTTGGGGCGTTTTCTGGGTATATGCCCAGGAGTGGTATAGATGGGTCCTCAGGTAGTGTTATATCCAATTTTCTGAGGAACCGCCAGACTGACTTCCAGAGTGGTTGTACCATCTTGCAACCCCACCAACAATGCAGGAGTGTTCCTCTTTCTTCACATCCTCGCCAGCATCTACTATCACCTGAGTTTTTGATCTTAGCCATTCTGACTGGTGTGAGGTGGAATCTCAGTGTTGTTTTGATTTGCATTTCCCTGATGACTAAGGATGTTGAGCATTTCTTAATGTGCTTCTCGGCCATTCGAGTTTCCTCAGTTGAGAATTCTTTGTTTAGCTCTGTACCCCATTTTTTAATGGGGTTATTTTGTTGTTTGGTGTCTAATTTCTTGGGTTCTTTGTAAATATTCGATATTAGCCCCCTATCGGATGTAGGATTGGTAATGATCTTTTCCCAATCTGTTGGTTGCCGTTTTGTCATGTTGACAGTGTCCTTTGCCTTACAGAAGCTTTGCAATAATAAACTCCAAGCCATGAATTTGCTATAGTCCCTTAACTCACAGGCTGACTATCTCAAATCAGTTAAAAAGTTAAAGAAGGACTGGGTCTAAGCTTTGTATTCCTAAATGTGTTATACTGGTACAATGCCTATGGGAGTAATAATATTCATCTCACTCTTATATCACTAAGAAGCTCATGCCAATGAAAATCTTTAAATTTGTAAACAAAGTAAATTGGTACCATTTAAGAATTTATATCTTCATCTTGATATTAATTATACAGATTTCTACTAATAGGTTATGGCTATGCAATAAACCCTAGTTAATTCTCTCTATTCCGACAAAACCACTAGTTTTCCCTAGAGAGAAAGCCCAACATTTACCACCTTAGTCCCCAAGCCCAGGGAATAGGGGCGCTGACTCATCATTAGCTTCTTCAAGCTGATTATGGCCGTTGAGATATTAGAAGAGGAGTGTGGGGGAGGGGAGAGCAAGTTGACAATCCTCTGATGCTGTGTCTTCGCTGCCTCCAGATGGAATTCCCGGACCTCAGAGGTTTGAGCAGGTCTGCCCAGCTTGCTATTTGACTGGTGGAGATACTTGAACCTCTGCCTCCCTGTCTCCCCCCTTTCTCTCTTTCTTCACCTAGCTTCTCCTCTCTTTCTTCTTCTCCTCTTCTTACTCCTTTTCTTCCTCTCAGTACTCCTCCTACCTTAGCTCCTCCTACACATCACCCTTCCTGTTAAAATGAAACTTTTCTCTCAAAATACAATTAGAACATAATTATGCCAATTTGTACCAGTGAGGTACAGGATAGTCCTAATACCCAGTCCATCCTTTTGTTGATTAACCAGCTCCTCTCTCATCTATTCTAACTAAAACATGTAGTTTTAGGATGAATGTCAGCTGACGACCATCCACTCAAGTCTTTTCTCTTAAGGTCAATAGCTATATGTTTTCAACCCCATCAGAAATCCAGAATGACTGAGTTAACTATAATTGTGGGAAGCACAAATCATAGTTTCTAAAACTTAGCCAATTTATAGAGACCTCTGAACACCTGGACACCCGCTCCACTTCAAAACGTTGGAGCATCTAGACATTGGTGCGGCAGAATTATTAAGGGCTGATTACTCTGTCTAGGCAGATATAATCAGTCGACTATTCTGCAAGTGTGTCCTTTTCTGGACAGTAATTAGTCTGTAGAAGGAAAGAGGCAAATGGGACCTCATCAAATTGCAAGCGGTTAGAACCAACATTCTTAATAAATGTCAGCCCTCTTTAAAAAAAAAACTATCTTGATACTAAAAGTTGTTTTGAGAATTGTATATTGCAGAATGATCAGCCTTGGTGTATCTACTCAACAAGCAAGCAAGTATTAGGACTATCCTGTACCTCACTGGTATAATTATAAGGGTGTTCTCTATGTTTTATTTAGAAATAGCTGAGTGGAGTTAACAGGCAACAGTCCAGATTACCTTACATGGATAGCTGGTTTTCAAAACATCAGAAATCCTTAGAATTGACATGACAAACATTTCAGTATTAATGTTCATTTTCATTAGAGACCTGTCTGCTCCGGACAGCTTCCTATATTGAATTCTAAGAAGAAATTGAGCATCTTTGGAGTTACTCCAGTTGTGGTGAGACAGCCACTAGACAAGAATTGCCTCTTTCCTTCTACAGACTAATTACTGTCCAGAAAAGGACACACTTGCAGAATAGTCGACTGATTATATCTGCCTAGACAGAGTAATCAGCCCTTAATAATTCTGCCGCACCAATGTCTAGATGCTCCAACGTTTTGAAGTGGAGCGGGTGTCCAGGTGTTCAGAGGTCTCTATAAATTGGCTAAGTTTTAGAAACTATGATTTGTGCTTCCCACAATTATAGTTAACTCAGTCATTCTGGATTTCTGATGGGGTTGAAAACATATAGCTATTGACCTTAAGAGAAAAGACTTGAGTGGATGGTCGTCAGCTGACATTCATCCTAAAGCCAGGTTCAGAACTACATGTTTTAGTTAGAATAGATGAGAGAGGAGCTGGTTAATCAACAAAAGGATGGACTGGGTATTAGGACTATCCTGTACCTCATTGGTACAAATTGGCATAATTATGTTCTAATTGTATTTTGAGAGAAAAGTTTCATTTTAACAGGAAGGGTGATGTGTAGGAGGAGCTAAGGTAGGAGGAGTACTGAGAGGAAGAAAAGGAGTAAGAAGAGGAGAAGAAGAAAGAGAGGAGAAGCTAGGTGAAGAAAGAGAGAAAGAGGGGGGAGACAGGGAGGCAGAGGTTCAAGTATCTCCACCAGTCAAAGATAGTTGTTATATCTAGGTTGGTCAGTGGGTTACACCTCTGACTGAACAATTCCAAACTTATAAAGCCTATGATTAACATTATTTTTAAAAAATGTATAAATGCAAAAAGGAAAAGGGGGCATGGGATAGGGGTTTCCTAAGGGGGGTGGGGGGGGAATGGGGAAAGGGGATGCCATCTGAAGTGTAAATAAAATATCTAATAAAAAAATAATAAAATATACTTGGAAGAGTGATGAGCATATTATAAAGAAAATTTGAAGTGGAAAAAACAGGAGAAAGTTTTGCAATGTGCTGTGAATAATTGATCAGAATAAAACATTATATACCGTAAAGCTGCTGAGTGATTTTCAAAAAAACAATATTAAATTACTGGAGACATGCTTAGGCTCATTTACATTTATAATGATGCTTTAAATAAACAATGTACTTGAAAATGTATGCATGTGTTAACTCATAAGCTCATCCTAAAATCTATAGAGCCAATGCACTGACCTCATTCAAGTCAATTAGAAGAGAAAAAACTTTGAAGAGATGTAATTACTCTTCCAATAATAATTATTAGAAAGGTCTGCTCATGGAAATAGCATGCTACTAGAATCCAAATAAATTGACAAATGGAAAACAATTTATATATAATCTTACTTATTCTAAATGAAGAATAAACTCATTAGATATAAAAGCAGGATTCTTAATAAATAGTTATAGGTCCATTAGATAGTCAGTTCGGAAAAAGGAAAGACTGATTATTTACTTCATGATAAGTGTAAATTAATTTAACTTTCATCATAAACTTATTTTGGAAGTAAAATGCTACATTTTTTTCCTGTAGAAAGCATCTGTCTTTACAAATTTGATACAAGTAAACTTTACTAAATAGGACATAGAAAACACATCGTTTGTTTGTTTGTTTGTTTGTTTGTTTGTTTGTTTTTGGCAGATTTTTTTCTTTGGTTTTTCAGTTTTTCAAGACAGGGTTTCTTCTCTGTTTAGTCCTGGCTGTCCTGGAACTTACTCTGTAGACCAGGCTGGCCTCGAACTCAGAAATCTGCCTGCCTCTGCCTCCCAAGTGCTGGAATTAAAGGCATGTGCTACCACTGCCCAGCCAGATTTTTTTATAACATCCTTGGCTGTCCTGGAACCCACTTTGTAGTTCAGGGTGGCCCCAAACTCACAAAGATCTGATGGCCTCTCCCTCCTCAATGCTGAGATTAATGGTGTTTGTCACCATGACAGGCACTGAAACAGTATTTTTATTTAAAAAGGTTATTGTGTTCAGTTTCATAGTTAAATATAGATCATTTTGATCATTATAACAGATCACTATCAGATTCAGTAAACAAGCACAGAATGTCTCAAGATATCACTAATGCTATGTCTGGTCTCAAAGAAAAGCTGTACACGAAGTCAAGGGTAAATCAATATTATAGAATTAAAATTTATATTTTATATTTAAACATGTTAAATACATTTTAAACCTATGTAAAGATGTTGAATATCTTTACTGATCCAAAAAAAAAAATGTTAACTAAAGTCAGTATAATATCAACAGATAACTAAACACATCCATAACTAAACAAGAAAGCATACATGGTAGGAGAAGTGGAACCGCATCAACAGACAAAAACCAAGAAAGTTGAGTGGATTCTGAAACCTTAGTAAATTCTCCTATCTGAGAATGATAGGGATTTCATCTACTCCAGACTTGGCTCCAGTCCTGAAGCATGTGACCGTGACACTCTACATGAGTATTATGATAACTAGTTAGGTAGCACAGATTTGTTCATGCAATGAGTTATCTAGATGTGCTGACCCTGAAGGTTTAGCCAAAAAAAAAAAAAAAAAAAAATCTCCTTCCCAGAGATTCCTTTCTGCAAAAGATAGTTAGTCTGTGGTCCATGCTGAGTAAGTTGGATGTATCCATTTTGCATTACCAATAAACAGTTTGGACAAGGCCTGTCTCTCTCATCAAGAACCACCATGGGGAAAAGCCTTGTCTATAGAGCTGCACCTCCTAAGTCTCTCACAGAGGGCCTCTCTGCCCTGCACTCCCCCACCTCCACCAGACATGGATACTCACCCCTGAGCTAAGTTGGAGTTCCCCTTCTCTCTGGTCACAGGCTTATTGCTGCCCCACAGGCAAGTCTTTTCCCAACCTCCGTGCTTCCCAGAGGTATCTGAGAGTCCAGGAATTAGATAATGCCAACTTGGGCCCCAGACTTCCTCATCTCTCACCCGGTCTGGGCCCCTTATCTTAGGCTACATTTGTAGGTTTGTGAGTGCCTCCTATTTCTCTGCCAGAGTGGCATTCACACACTCCAGAGGCCAGGCAATACATGAAAAAGAATCCATGATTATGGATTACCTGTGTTAATTCCAGAAATAAAAGGAAAATATTAAACACACTCTAGCTTCATAAGTAGATAGCCAGATGGAAGAATTATACAGATATAGATATTTCAGAAATATCTTAAAAATACAGTTAGTATCTATATAAAAAACAATTAGTATAAGATAATTGTACATGTTGTAGAGTGTGATATGTTCCTTGTAGTAGCCATCTACAGCTTGGAGCTACTAGAAAGTTGATGTAGTTCTAAAGCCTGAGAATCCAAGAGCTGATTGTAAAGATTCTAGTCCTCTGGGGAATGACCACAGACTTAAAGAACTTAAGACAGATTAGTTAGTTACACATAAACACTGAAACATAGGCATATATGTTCTTTACCTTTTCTTCTTTCCACTGAGGCCTTTAATAAAAGGAATAATATCCAGTGATTCTGGGAAGAGCTTTCTAATTTACTCATCAAACAAATCCAAATGCTATCTTTTATATGAATCCTTAAATAAAACCACACTAAACAGAAGATCAATTTTCAGAAATTTCATAGGATCTCTAATCTAATAGCCTAAACTAATGATATAAATATCCAGTAGAAAAATGGTTGTGTAGGTCATCATATTGGTTGTTACAACAGTAGGATAAAAAGCAAGTTAAAATAACAAATATATTCAAGGAATAATTACTTTCATTGGTCTAATGGGAATACTGAATGAAAATAAACCACTTCAAAATCATAGATAGCACATAATGTCATTCAAAGAAAAAGTTAAAGTGAATGCTAAATTAATACATGAGAGTAGAAAAAAAAGGGTGATGACTGTGGGAAATTCAGACAGGGAGGAGGTTGCATGGAGTGCTGTGATGGAAGTTGTTCTTCTCGTAATAATTGGTGCCTTTGTCAGGTAAATATGTTCATTCTGCTCAAAGTCCAACCTTTCATATACTTTAAAAATCTAGGCTATGCTTGCCCTGCCACAAGGTATGTTTAATGACTCTTGGCTTCAAAGTAGTACAAAGTTAAGGTAACAATTTATGTTCAAAATATTACAAATGATCTTTAAAGAACTGGAATGTAACATAAAACAAAGGAGCTCACTGTCTATGTTTATGCTTGTTCCTGTACCCAAAGGAGCAGGACTGGGCACAGCATTGTCATCTACAATGTTCTCACACAAGAACAAGACAAATAAGTTACAAACATGCAAAACAGCAAAAATAAGTCATAGTGTTTTAGAAAGGCTTATGGTTTTGTTCTGGGCTGACTCATAGCTATCCTTGGCTAAATAAAGACACATGTGCATCCCAGGTCATAGGTTGTACATCCTTTCAACAAGAGATAAAAGTGTCTCAGGTTATTCAGATTCTTGAAATAAATCTTGTCTAGGGTTATTGTTGAAACGAGAATTCATATGCCATGGTAATAATGTTATTGCCAGCCAATTAACTTCAGACTGTAATGAATCCTTGTTAAGAATAATGCTGAAAGATTGTTCATGAAAAACCAAAATGTTTCCATTACCTGTTGCAATTCATCTAGAATGATTAGCTTCAGTTATAGAACATTTATTAATATAGTAATATGGATTATTTTAATGAGTAATTAAAAAGTACAGCAATTACTCACAAAAGCTGTGACATTTTCATTGTAGTTACTTAGTAATAAATTGATGAGAATGAGTCAATCAATGAATATACTGTTTAGAGATATTTCTGTGTTCTCAACATAGCTCTTTTTCTCGTGAATTCAACCATTTAAGGTCCTAGCAAGGCACATACAAAACATACAAGTGTAAAAAATTAAGGCTTTTAACTTGAATCTGCTTTTTTCATTTTTGTTTTTCCAATGGTGCTGGAATTATTTCAAAATCTGAAGTATCAGAAGTAGAAGTTCACTCAGAGGAGAAGGGGAAAGATGAGGGAAGGGACTCTATGAGGAAGGGTGTAACATTTGCAATATAAACAAACAAATACATAAATAAGAAAGAAAAACTTACACCCTCAGTGTTTTCTGACTTGATCATCATGACATTATCATCATCATCATTTTTATTAATATTAGCACATTTAATAAGTGATGAATCCAATTCAATCTTCCTAATAACTTCATGGTTGACTGTTCTAACATCCAAAATTGACTCCACAGATGCGAAGTCCAATTATTTTCTTGGAGTCTAGGTCAATCATTCACGCAGGATTAAGAAGTATCTCCTTTTCACTTCCAAAGTTATAAAGAACTTTTTATTAGTATTTTTCTCTAATGGAGCTGTCATTCTGCCTCCTGCTGAAAATGTTTCTTGTTTTGAATTGAGGATCTGTGCTAACAGAGAAGTCCATGAAGGAATAACAAATGCAAAGTGTAAAATTGGATTTCTGCAAGTGACTGTGCTCAAAAGAACCCAATAAAGTTGCTCTCATAAATTCTGTTTTTTGCACATTTACTATCCATGAAAATAAAAAGGAATCAAAAGCTTACCCGTGGCACTTTCCTCAGGAATAATTTTTAGCCATAAAAACAGGGTGCTCCCCCAGACAGTTATTAAATTAACAGGCTGGCAAACCAAGGGTGGGTAAGATTCTGCACAGAGCCTTACCAACCTAAGAAATAAGTGCATTGCCTTTGATAATGCATATTCCATGATGGGTAAGAAAGACATTCTTGTCAGAATAACCTAAGACAGGCTCAGTCTTGTTAGTAAAATAAAAAAGGAGGAGATCCTTTGAGGTTGCTTGGCGAGAATCTGACATGGGTCAAGGACAAGGAAATGGGCTACTTCCCAGAAGTATGACATTGGCCAAGGTCAAGGAAGTAGGATTCAGGTAAGAATCCAACCTTAAGCTAAAACAAAGAAGTAATATCAAGCAGGAATCTAGATATTAGGCTAGAACAAGGAAGTAATTTCAGACAGGAATCTAAATTTTAGAACACAAAGAAGTAGGCTTCAGACTTGAAAATGAATTTGGGCTAGCACAGGGAAGTTGGCTCAAATATTTTGGTCATCTTGATAAGCCCTTAGAAACAGTGATCATGGAAGTGTTCACAGAATTTTGTTTATTGCCTTGCTTGTTCTTTGACTATTTGTGTTTATTGTCTTGCTTGTTCTTCGCCTATTTGCGTCTACTGAATTGCTAGTCCCTTAGCCTAGAACTGACCTTGACACTTATATTTAATTAAAATGGTATAACAGCAAAAAGGAGGAGTGAGGATGGAATAGGGTGTTCTAGGGAAGGGAAATGGGGAAAGGGGGTGACATCAAAAATGTAAATAAATAAAATATCCAATAAAAAAGAAATTAAAAAGAGGGGTATTGGCATAGCAACTACATAATATTTTATATTTGAGTACTGTGATTATATTACAAACACTTCTGCACAATAATCAGAAATGATTAATATAGATGCTAAGACTAAGCCCCACCCAATCTATTTCATCATTATTTCCAATTGTCCAACAACTTTAAATGAAGATATTTTTGATAAATTTTATTAAAATTTAGTTTTTTTCTTCTAGAATTTCAGCATTATGTTTATCCTTACAATCTGACATTTATTATTTTCTATCCTGGGAATACTATTTTTAAGGATAGAAGATTAGCCATATTTATTTGTGATAATGAAGTAAAATGGTGCCACAATGATGGATATAATGGTATTAGTAAAAGAAGTGAACTCAAGTTGAACTTGCTGTCATGGACTAAGAGACTGTTCTCTCCCAATGGATATGTGATGCTTAAACTCTGAAGTAATTGTATTTAAATCTGGAAACTTTAAGAACAACTAGGTTTATATAGGACTATGTGCCAGGTCTCACATAATAGAATTGATATCTTTGAGACAGATAATTCCCGATATAACTTCATTGTTTAAAGATGTTATAGTTAGAAGGCTAGGCCTGTTACAAAGTATAATCAAATCTGCCTGCAACCTTGAAATTGGACTTCCCAGATACCAGAACTATAGGAAATAAATAATTGTAATTGAAACTGTGTTATCTATGACACATTATTGTGTAGCTCCAGCAAAGACTTGTGCTAAAGATTTACAATGTTTCAGAAAGACAGAAGCTAATCACATATTAGTGTTCACTCTTTAATTATGTAATTTATTCAACAATAACAGACTGCTACTATATCCTGTTTACAGCTAAAGAAACTGAAATAGGCAGTAAATAATTTGTGCCAGCTTCCCCAACTTGTTAGTAGAAGAAAGTCTGTCTGAACTCAGTATATAATAATAACAGCAACATTTTACTAACCAATAGTTTTGTAGTTTTGTCTCTACAATTAGATTTGCAAACTGTTAGAGGTAAAGATCTTCAAATATATCAATGGTGCGGCATAAATCAAAAGCAGAAAATGATAGCTAGTAATTTTGAAAATAGCTATAGATTATAAACTACATAATCAAGGGTCTTATGAAGCAATTAAAATATGTGCAATGTTTGCACATTTGTAGGTATCTATAAAGTAGGCTTGCATTATTTATATTTTTGGTCATACAACATATATAAGATATGATATAGATTTTTAAGAATCTAGTAATAAAACAGAAGGTCTAAATATGCAATTAGATAGCCTGTGCACTAACAAGATAGAGGAGTGCAAAAAATGACAGAAGGTACTTAACCATTATTTAGAAAGTCAGAAAAAGTTTGGGATATATGTGATAAATAAATTTACTTTGGAAAATGAGAAATGACTATTGGAATATGGAGGAGTTTCTTAGTTTCAAAACAGAAGTTGTCAGTTGACAGATAATTAAAAATATATTTTGCTGGATCTTTACTGCCATATAATTTCCTACCAAATACAAATGGTAGAGATACAGATATCACTAATGAAAAGGCTGAATCCAATACATATACATATTATATATGCACTACAGTGCCTATAGTTATAAAATAAATAGTATAAAATTTCAAAGTATTTTAATTTAAACAGTAATTAAACCCTATTATTCATTGATGGATGATAGTAAATCAACATGTAATATAATTTTAATTATTTTAATAATTCTGTAAATACATTATTTCTAAATTTGATATTAATAAGAAAGTTGCTACTCACAATTTACTGTTTTTCAACAAATTGAAATTTCTAGCAAAAGAAAATTATTCTGCTTAAAAATTCTACTTGAGATTCAACTGTGTCTGCATTCCTGGAGAGCTGTTAGTACCAATGACAACCAACCATGCTAACATCTGGGACAACCAGCTCACAATGCTGCCTGATATTACCAGGGACAACCAGATAGCTAAAGGCCAGTATGAGAACACAATCAACAAGAGGCAGAACAATATATCAACAGCAGAGCCAAAATATTTTACTATTGCAAGCCCTGAATATCCTAACACAGCCAAAGCTCAAGAAAATTGCCTTAAATCTAATCTTATAAAGATGATAGAGGCTTTTAAAGAGGAAATGAGTAAATCCCTTAAAAAATACAGGAAAATACAATCAAATGGGTGAAGGGACTACATAAATGGTTCAAGACCTATAAATGGAGATCAAAGCAATAAAGAGGCCACAAAGAGAGGGAACTCTGAAGATAGAAAACCTATGTACGAGAGCAGAAAACACAAATGCAAAAATTACCAGCAAATACAAGAGACGAAAGAGACAATCTCGGGAGTATGTGATACAATCAAAGAAATTGATATATCAGCAAAATAAAATGTTGAATCCAAAAGTTTCTGACACAAAACATCGAAGAAATCTAAGACACTGTGAAAAGACCAAACCTTGGAGTAATAGGAATAGATGAAGGAGAAGGCCCTTCTACAAAATTATAAAAGAAAATGTCCCTAATCTAAATAAAGATATGGGTATAAACACACAAGAAACTTGGAGAACACCAAATAGATTCGACCAGAAAAGAAAATTTACCCACCACATAATAATCAAACACTAAATAAACAGAACAAAAAAAGAATATTAGAAGCTGCAAAGAAAAAGGAAAAAGAAATTCTCAAGCAACATACAGACTTATGATTATTCCAAGTGACTTCTCAATAGACTCTAAAAATCAGAAGCACATGGGCATATGTCTTGCACTCTCAAAAAGACTTGCAGATTACAATACGAAATTTTCAAATATTCATAAACAAAGAGATTAAGGTATACCAAGAAAAAACAAATGTAAACAATATCCACAAATCCAGCTCTACAGACTATAAGGAAAATTCCAACCAAAGGAGGTTAACTACACCCAAAAAGTAACACAGTAAATAAATAAACCCACACAAGCAAAATCAAAAGAAACAAAACACAGACACACATACACATACACATACACATACACACAACCACAAGCAACACCAAAATAGCAGGCATTAACAATAATTGGTCTTTAATATATCTCAACATCAACCCACTAAAAAGGCACAGGCTATCAGAATGGCTTCAAAGCAAGGATCCATTATTCTGCTGCATTCAATGAAGGACCACACTCAGCAATAAAGACAACCATTACCTCAGTATAATGAGCTGGACAAAGCTTGTCCAAGCAAATGGACCCAAGAAAAAACCTGGAATAGCCATTCTAGCTTCTAACAATAACTTTTAACCAAAAGCTAACAAAAGAGATGAGGAAGGACAATTCATACTCAATAAAGAAAAAATTCACTCAGATGACATACTTGTCCTGAATATCTGTGCCCCAAATACGAAAGTACCTACAGTCATGAAGGAAACATTGTTTAAGCTTAAAACATACATCAAACCCCAGACATTAATAGTGGAAGACTTTAAGTCTCCTCCATCACCAATGAACAGGTCATTGAGACATTATCAATCAAATGAACCAAACAGAACATTTCAGACAAACACAAAAGAATATACCTTCTCATTATTACCATAAGGAACATTCTCCTAAATTGACCATGTACTGAGTCACAAAGCAAGTGTCAAGCAATATAAGAGAATTGAAACAAACTTGTTTTTACAGTGTATATTTTCTATTTAATCCTATAATTTGATAATACTTATTTCATCAACTTGTACAACAGAATTTTATTATTTTTATCATTTTATTCATTTCCATTTCAAATGATATTTACCTTCCTGGCTACTTCTCCACATATCCCATCCCATTAGCCCTCTCTCCCTCCCCTTTGCTTCTATGAGGATGCTCTCCCACTTACTCACCCTCTCCTCCTCACCCCTTTAGCATCCCTCTACACTGGGGCAACAGACCTCCACAGGACCAAGGGCCTCCACTCCACTGATGCCGGACAAGGCCATCCTCTGCTACATATTTATCTGTAACTTTGGATCCCTTCATGTATACTCTTTGGTTAGTGGTTTAGTCTCTGGGAGATTAGGGTGCTCTGGTTAGTTGATATTGTTCCTCCTATGGGGTTGTAATCCCCTTCAGCTCCTTCAGTTCTTCCCTTAGCTTTTCCATTGGGGTCCTCAGGCTCAATCCAAAGACTGGCTGTGAATATATGCCTCTGTATGTGTCAGGTGTGGGTAGAATCTTTCAGGGAAGAACCCTACTGGGTTCCTGTCAGCAAGCACTTGTTGGCAACAGAAATAGTGTAGGGGTTTGGTGTCTGCAGATGGAATAGATTCCTTCAGTCTCTATTCCAAACTTTGTATCTTACTAGACCACCATGGATTAAAGCTGGACTTCAACAACTAAAGAAACTATAGAAAGCCTAAAAACTCATGGAAACTGAACATCTCTCTACTAAATAACCACTGGGCCAGAGAAGACATAAAAAAAGAATTTAAACACTTTCTAGAATTCATTGCAATGAAGGCAAAACATACCCAAACTTTGGGACACAATAGCACTAAATATCTTCATGAAGAGATCTGATACAAGGAACTTAACACAACTGAAAGCTCTAGAACAAATAGAATCAATCACACCCAAGAAATGTAGATTGCAAGAAATAAGCAATGTCAGTGCTGAAATCAATACATTAGAAACAAAGAGAATAATATAAGTAATCAAAAAAAAAAAAAAAAAACCCAAAACCTGGCTTTAAAAAATCAACAAAAAGGCTTAACCAAACTTTATAAAAGTCAGACAGAGAATATCCAACTTAACAAATTCAGAAATGAAAAAGAAGACTTAACACCAGACATGGTAGAAATCCAAAAAATAATTAGGCCTTACTTTGTACTCCAGAAAATTGCAAAATCTAAATGAAATAAATGTTTATCTAGAAAGATAGCACTTACCAAAATTAAGTCAAGATCAGTTAAACCATGTAAACAGTCTAATAACACCTAAGGAAATAGAAGCAGTTATTTAAAAATATCCTAATCAAAACAAGTTCAGGATCCGATTATTATACCTCAAAATTCTACCAGACTTTCAAAGAAGAGCTAATACCATTACTTCTCAAACTATTTCACAAAATAGAAACAGAAGAAACATTGCCAAACTCATTCTATGAAATTATAGTCACTCTGATATCTAAACTACACAAAGACTCAACAAAGAAAGAAAATTTTAGACCAATTTCCCTTAAGACTATAGATAAAAAAATATTGAAGGAAATACTCACAACCTGAATCCAAGAACATATCAAGGACATCATCCACAATGATCAATGAAGCTTCATTTCATGCTTGCAAGAATGGTTCAACATATGAAAACCTACATAATCTGTCATATTAACAAACTGAAAAATACACGATCATCTCATTAGATGCTTTAAAAGCCTTTGACAATTCCAATATTGTTTTATGATAAAAGTCTTGGAGATGTCAGGGATACTAGCCCATACTTAAACACACACAAAAAAGCAATATAGAGCAAATGAATAGTCAGCATCAAATTAAATGGGGAGAAACTTAAAGCAATTCTTCTAAAATCAGGGACAAGACAAAGCTGTTCACTCTCTATATGTCTGTTCAATATAATAAAAATTTTTACCTAGAGCAGTAAGACAACTAAAGAAAGCTAAGGGGACAAGAATTGGAAAGAAAAAAGTCAAAGTATAAATCTTTAAAGATGATATAATACTGTACATATAAGTGACCTCCAAAATTCTACCAGAGACCCCCTACAACTGATAAACACCTTCAGCAAAGTGGCTGACTATGAAATTAACTCCAAAATAAAAATACCAGCAGTGTTAGGAAAGAAATTAGGGAAACAATACCGTTCCCAATAGCTGTTGAGGCCCAAGCTCGAGTCCCTGTTCGGGCGCCAAAATAATGTTGGGGTCCACACTAGCCCCACGTTGGGGCGGCCAAAATAATGTTAGGGTCCACACTAGCCCCATGTTGGGGCTGCCAAAATAAATGTTGCAGCCCAGGCAAAATGTTGAGGCCCGGGCCGACCCACATTTGGGCGGCCACTGTATCCCAGCCCAAGCTGCTGCTCCAGTCTGTGGGTCGAGGTTCAGCAAGAGTGAGGGTGAGGGAAGACTCAAAGAATGGAGACCAGACAGGGTGTGATTCAATCCCGTTTATTCTTCAGTCTCTCTTCCTCTAAGTGTCTCCTCTCTGATTCTCCCTCTATAGTCTCCTAATGTCTGATTCTGTCTTCTATAGTCTGATTCTAAGCCATGCCTCTAAGTTACACCTTTAATCATGCCCTTAGGTCTTGTCTCTAACTCTGATCTCTATACTTCCAAGTCATACTCTTAAATCACACACCTTTAATCTCACACACCTTTAATCTCACGCGCCTTTAATCTCAAGGTATCTAAACCAAGATTATCGGAGTGTTCTCAGCTGTTGTAGGCTATTGTAATTCAAGTCTCATGTCAGGGTATATGGCTCAAGATGGCTGCAAAGCTGATAGCCGCTTTCTGCTAAAAGTCAGCCCCCAACAAATAGCTACAAATAATATAAAATATTTTGATGTAACTCTAACCAAGCAAGTGAATGACCTGTATAAGAAAGACTTCAAGTCTCTGAAGAAAGAAACTGAAGAAGATATCAGAAAGTGGAAAGACTCCCCATGCTCATAAATTGATAAGATTAACATAGTGCAAATAGCTATCTCACCAAAAGCAATCTACAGATTCAATACAATTCCCATCAAAATTCCAACACAATTGTTTATAGACCTCAGAAGAATAATTCTCAAGTTTATAAGGTAAAACAAATATACCCAGTATAAGTAAAACAACCCTGAACAATAAAACAACTTCTGAAGGAATCATCAAAGCTGACCTCAAGGGGTACTACAGAGCAATTGTAATAAAAACTGCATGGTATTTGTTAGACATAGAAATAGATAGGTTGATTAGTGCAATTAAATCAAAGATCCAGAAATAAAGCCAATACCTATGAACACTTGATTTTTGACAAAGAAGCAAAAACCATATAATAGAAAATGGAGAAACTCTTCAACAAAAGCTGCTGGTCTAACTGGATGTATTTCTCTGAAGGGGAAATAAAATAGATGTTAGACTTGGATGGTGGGAGGTAACTGTGTGGGAGAGGAATAAGAAAGAGAAATGGACAGGGTGTAGGGAGAGTAGGAGAAAGAGCAGAAATTGGTAGTGCGCAGCAGGGGCCATCTCTAGGATTTGACAGAGACCCTAGGAGGCCACAAAGAGCCTAAGGGGGTGATCTGCCTAAGACTGATTGCAATGGGGTATATTGAGCCTGAAGTGGCAACCTCCTGTATTGAAGCAGGGCTCCCAGTGGAGGGATTAGCACAGCAACCCATCTACAAAACCATCAACCCCAAAAGTGTTCTGCCTATAAAATGTGCAGGAACAAAGACAAAGCAGAGACAGAGACAGAGGGAGTAGTCCTCCAGTGACAGTCCCAAATTTAGAACCATCACATGGGTAAAAACAAATCCCTGAAACTACTAACAACATTCTGTTAGGCTTTCAGACAGGACTCTAGCAGTACTTTCTTCTGAGCAGCTGACCAACACCAAATACTGGATGGAGCTTGGGAAGTCTTATGAAAGAGTTCCATGTTTCAGATAAACCATGAAAGGATTGAAGGATTTTAAGAGGATAGGGACTCTGCAGAAATCCCAACAGAGTCAACTCAGTTGGATCAGTGGGGTCTCTGAGATACTGATCTACAAACCAAAGAGAGAGCATTGGGCTTGACTTAGCCCACCCCAACCTCACATATATGTTGCAGATGTGCTGTTTGGTCTTCAGGCAAGTCACTCAACAATTAGAGAAATGGCTGTCACTGAATCTTGTACTTCTCTGTGGACTTCTTTTCTCTAACTTTGTCTGGCTCAATAGAAGAGGATGTGACTAGACCTATAGAAACTTGATGCACCAGGTGGGATGATAACCAGTGGGCAGTCCTCTTCTCAAAGGATTAGAGGATGAGGCAATAGTGAGATGATCTATCTGACAAAGGGACTAGTATCACAGGTGGCATATAAATTTATGAAAAGTAACATATTTATATTCTGAATCACACACACATACACACACACACACATACACACACTAATCAGTATAAAGTTAAAAAAAAAAAGATAAAATCTAGTTTTCCCCCAAACAGAAGAAACAAATTCTAGGATACCTAAAGCAATCCTATACAATATGCAATAAAAGGACTTCTAGAGGTATCACCATTCCTGATTTCAAGTTTTACTACAGAGCAGTAGAAATAATGATATCTTGGCATTGGCATAAAAACAGACAGGATGATTTATGGAATCAAACTGAAGACCTACACAAGTCTGGACACTTGATTTTTTAGTTAATTTATTTATTCATTTTATATCCCAATATCAGCCTCCATCCCCCCAGTCCTCCACCTCTTAGTTTTCCCATTCCCTTCCTCTTCTCTTCTGAGAAGGGGGTGCCTGCCTTATTATCATACCCCCTGGTACATCAGGCAATCATTGCAGGACTAAACACAACTTAAGTTGATATCCAAAATAAATAAAGAACTTGAGAATTATATATAAACAAACCAAATAACTTAATTTAAAAATGAACTAGAGACCTAAACAGAATTTTTTTATAGTGGAATCTCTGATGGCTGAGAAGTACTCAAAGAAATGTTCAACATTTGTAGGCATCAATGAGATGCAAATCAAAATGACTCTGATATTCCATCATACACCTGTCAGAACAGCTAAGATCAGAGATTCAAGGGACAGCACATTCTGGCAAGGATGTGGAACAAAGGGAACACTTCTGCATTGCTGGAAGGAATAACCCCTTTTATAACCACTTTGGAAATCAAGACCCAGCTATACAACTCCTGAGCATATACCCAAAAGATACCCCACCATCTCACAAAGTACACTTGCTCAACTGTGTTCATAAAAGCTTTAATTGTAATAGTCAAAAACTACAAACATCCTAGATATCTATAAACCAAAATTAGATATAAAAATGTAGTACATTTATACAATTGAATACTATTCAGCTATGAAAAACAAGGATATCATGAAATTTGCAAGCAAATGGGTTGAAGAAGAAACTATCATCCACAGTGACATAATCCAGCCTTAGAAAGCCACACATGGTATGTACTCATTTATAGGCAGGTATTATCCATACAGTGCAGGATAACCACTATACAATCCACATACTAAAAGAAGCTAAGTAACATGGACCTAAGAGTGGATGCTAGAATCTCACTGAGAAGGGGACATAAAGTAAACATCTGATGTGGACAAAGGAAGGAATTGGGAAGGAGAGGGCTCAGCAGGGTAACAGGAGAAATGAAGGGTGGGGAGGGCAGAGGGAGAGAGAACTAGGAGATAGAAGGTTTGTGAGTTGAGGGATCTACAGGGAGAACTAGAAACCTAGCACCATGAGAACTCCCAAGAGTCTATGGGGTTGAACCTAGCAAAGAGTTTTAGCAATATGGTATATACCATATTGGAATATGGAATATGGAACCTGAAACTGCTCCCTCCTGAAACCAGGCATGACTTCCAATGGATGGATGGGGACAACAACCCACCCACAAAAGTTTAGATGTACAATTTATCCTGCCCATAAGATGTGCAGGAATAAAGATGGAGCAGAAATTGAGTGATTGGCCAATCAATAACTGGCCCAAGTTGAGGACTATTCCATAAGACAGAACCAATCCCTGACACTAGTAATGATATTCTCTTACATTAGCAGATAGAAGCCTAGCATAATTGTCCTCAGAGAGGCTTCCTCTAGCAGTGGGCTGATGGAAAATGAGCCAGAGATTTGTATCCAACCATTAGGTGGAATTCTAGGAATCTTGTAAAAAAGGGAGAAGAATGTTGAGTGAGGTATAGAGGTCAAGGATACCACATGAAAAACTACAGAACCAACTAACCTTGGCTCACAAGGGTTCACAGAGACACAGCCACCAATGAAAGAGCATGCATGGGACAGACCTAGGCCCTTACACATAATGTAACAGATGTGCAGCTTGTTTTTCATGTGGGATCCATAAAAACTGGAACATGAGCTGTCTTTGACTCTGTCTTCTGCCTTTGCATCCTTTCCCCCAAACTAGGCTCCCTTGTCTAGCCTTAGTAGAAGATGCACCTAGACCTCTTGGAAATTGATATGTCAATGTGTGTTGATATACATTGGAGGCCTCCCCCTCTATGAGAGGAAGGGAGGGGAGGATGGAGAGGCGAGGCTAAAGAGAGGGTCAGGGAAATGAGGAGGGAAAGGAAGCTTTGACAGGGATGCAAAGTAAGTAAATAAATTAATAATGAAAAATGTACTAGAACTTTTACATGCTGGAATAAACAAAGGCCAAATTTCGAAGATTTGATGTTATATGGACAAAATCAATGGGAGAACATAAATGGAAAAATATGAACAGACATAAATACCCAGTGTATCAGAGAAAAAGTTATTCTTTCCTGTAAAACTAGATGCTGGTAGCTAGCAAATTATTACTATTTAAATTATAATTGTGAAATAATTTAACATTTGTGATTAGATATGCTTATATAAAATACTACATCTCTAGTTCTTTTATGAAAAAAATTATATTTTTCCCTCTAAATTTTTAAAAGTTTATAATAGATAAAATATTATTTAACAGATAACATAAGTATTTAGTGAAACTTATCTGAGGAACAAAGGATTAAAATGTGCCAATAATGGCCCAATGAAAAGAAAATATCAAGTAGAAGATAAGATAAAATTGAACATATATTTTAACAATACTTAAAATGTTAAGAGCTTAATATATATTTCTCTCTATCAGCCAGCACCTAATATGGCAAAATAAGTGCCAATGTTATTTTTTAATTGTTTTAATTACTTATATTCATAGCATCCCCCCCCCCCATTTAATCCAACAGCCTGCCATTGGTTATATCTGGAGGGTCAGCATCCTAACACATGTGCTTTATAAAGAAAACACATTGTTGAAAGCTGTCTTCTGGATTATGTACCTTGTATGACATGGGAAACATGAAGCAGAAATTCTCACTGTAGGTTGGGTTTGATACATAGACTGGTCTAGACAGCAAGACAGATGTGTTTTCAATGCTGTCCACAGGGAGTCCTTCAAGACAGAGAAAACAATAATTCTGAGGATTCATTTCAGTGCCAGCTGGCAAGAAACCTGGAGGTTATTCTGAATTACCCACATATCATAGTTTAGAAAAAAAAACTGTTCTTAGAAATATTCGAAAGGTTTAAAATATAGTTATAGTGTCAAAAGAAGAGAAAAAGAAGAGACAAAATTAAGTATAATTTTGTCTGCTTTGCTTTAGTACTCCCTCCATATATTGTTATATTGTTTATTAATCCTTTGAACAGTGGGGAAAGATACTTATCTCCATCTTAACTGGATGCCATACACTATCCAATGTTTCTGCATTTTCTATTTTCTGCCACATTAAATATTTATCTTATCGCAGAATTATTCACATGCCTAAGTTGATTGTGGAAGAATCAATTCACAGTTGAGTAAAATATGTTGAAAGAGTAAATTCAAATGAAATTATCAATTAATTAATACATCAACATTTAACTTCTGTTTCCTTTTTTTTTTAAAGACTTATTTATTGTAATTGAGTACACTATTGCTGCCTTCAGACACACCAGAAGAGGGCATCAGATCTCATTACAGATGGTTGTGAGCCACCATGTGTTTGTTGGGAATTGAACTCAGGAACAGCAGTCAGTGCTCTTAACTATTGAGCCATCTCTTCAGCCACTTTAACTTCTGTTTATCAATCACCTATATGGTTTTTATCAGACAGTTGACTTTTTAAACTAATATAGATAAAAATAGTGTCATACCACTTAAAAAATTTCAAATGTAGTTAACCATAATACTCATGTGACATAAAAACTTCATTGTTAAACAGTCTTTATTATTTCCCCACATTTTTTCAAGCAATGTTTCAGTCATTTACAAATGTGGTACATGAATAGTCTATATGAATGAGGACAGATAAGTGCATTAATAATCCAATAGACAACTAAAAAACTTGGTTAATTAAAACAGATGTTAAGTGATGGCTTGCACACTGATGAAGATATGCCATTGCCATCAGGAAAATACATAACAAGAGAAAATTATATTTAACTAAAATATTTTTGAAAATCATTCCAATAACAATATGAAAAAAAGTCATTGAGAGTGTTTCACTAAAATAAGATTCCAACCGGGAACTACAAATTGGAACTGTAACGAGTTTGTACAGGTACCTAAACAGCATGCATTATAGAAAGTTTCATTAAAGGTTATTTACAACTCAATTATTAATGGATAATTTGTTCAAAAGGGCTTGAGTACAAATTATTCATTAATTACTTTCCTTGTCTTCTTCCTTAACAGTTTGCCTTCGCATATTTGCCTCAGCACATACAATAATTGGATATACCCAGTGTAAGTTCTGTGATTTATTATCCTCAGTATAAAGTAACATGGTGATTTGAGGGAAAGAAAGATTATTATGACATATACTTATTTAATGGCATATAGTCCTTTGTATTCTACCATATGTTTGGATGTTAGAAGAAAATGTGCAGAAATACCTTTTCTCATTATATTCTGTTGAGGTGGTAGTTAGAACTCTGTCATATAGGTAGCACATGACTTTGTACATTTTGTGACCTCACTGTCTTCACAAGGTTGTTTTTAACACACCACTCATTTGTGCTTCAAGATATAAACACACTGACCTGACCATCATAGTAGGTATCTCACATTATTTGGATTCATACAGTTAAATATTGTATGTGATGTGGTTTATAGACCAACTAAACTTATTTCCCTACTTCAGGAGACCAGAATTCATATCCAAGGCAAAATTGCTGTCTACTGGAAGTCTACTCTCTCCTTCATTGACCATGCCTTCTAGAGATGTCTTCAAATACAGAAAAGATCTTAGGTGTTTTTTTCTAGACAATTGGAACAATAGGAATAATAACTCTGTACATTAACATCCTACTCTGTGATAGCTATCTCTTAACTATCTATCACTTTGTTACCCATCTTTCTCATAATCTAAAATTGAAACAATAACAAAATCCAATCACAATAGATATTTGAAGCAGTTGCCAATCACTGAACCCTATAAGACCATGCTTTATTAGGTACACTAAAATGTTTTTAAATTCAATATTTTCACATGAGTGTTATATATTTAGTTTGCATGGAAATTTTTCCTTTGGAGAGAAGGAAAAATCACATTTAGTTAAAGAGCTGACTAAACAATCTACTCAGAAAGCTGTAGATAAACATAACACAAATATTTGGAGTATGTAACAATTGTCTGTGATAAAATTTGGCTGTGACTTTGCAGTCTATGTTCTTTAAGGCATTCTATTTGTGGTCTAAAGATTTTGCAGTGAGAAAACAATAAAACAATATAACTAACTATTTTCTCTTTAATACTGGATTAAATATTACCACAACAATAGCTTCATATTTTTCTGTTGAGTAGAATCTGACATTTTTTGAAATAACATAGATAAAAAACTATATTTGGTTTTGTAGGATAAATGATTACCACAGCTATTGTTTACACTCAGATGAAACAGCATTGAAACCAGAAGCCATGATCTTGTGTGTGCGTATCTTTTCTCTCACTTAGCAAGTAATTTTCAGCAACAGAATTATTTTAAGTATCTTCTTATTTATCATTAAAATGAGAAATTTGCATTTAATGAAGAATCTGCTTTTGTCATTGGATGGAACAAAAAGTCCTTGGCAGAGGTTTACAGCACAGAAGTAGTCTATTTTTATATTGTACATTTAGCAAATAGTAAAAATAAAAATTCCATAAACTGCATCTCAAGAACTAAAAAGGAAAACAAAAAAATAGCAGGCAGGGACCTGTGTTTAGTTCTCTTTATTATTGCTCAGGAACAAAAATAGCAGTTCTGATGTCATTGCAAGACTTTTAAAGGTCAGAAATTTGTGAAGATTTATTTTACAGAAAAATTTAGAATGGAAAAAATAACCCATGAAAGAATACTAACATAGTTCGGTGGCTATTTACTTGATAAAAATCAATTTAATGTTTAAAGAACACCATGATTAGTCTAAGGAACATCTTTAGATAAAATATCCAGGGGAGAAGAATGTTTTGAATTTAATAAAGTAAACAATTTAATACATGTTATCATTTGAAAATAGCACACTGGTAGTGCTGCAATAGAACTGAGAATTTACACTGGATTGTTCTGGTAGAAATTAAATACCTTGAGTTCAGTAATAATTACAGTTTATACTGTATTTAAGGAAAAAAATACTGGGGCAAAGTGTGGAGCAGAGACTGAAGGAAGGACCATTCAGAGTCTGCCCCACCTGGGGATCCACCCCATATGCAGAAACCAAACTACTGCTGATACCAAGAAGCACTTGTTGACAGGAGCCTGGTATAGCTGTCTGCTGAGAGACTCTGCCAGAACTTGACCAATACAGATACTATGGAAGGTTGCAGCCAACCATTGGACTGAGCTTGGGAAGCCAACGGAGGTGTTAGGGCAAGGACTGGAGGAGCTGAAGGGGTTTACAACTCCATGGGAAGAACAACAATATCAACCAACCAGACATCCAAGAGCTCCCAGGGAACTAAACCACCAACCAAAGAGGACCCATGGCTCCAGACATATATGTAGCAGAGAATGGCCGTATCTATCATCGATGGGAGGGAAGGCCCTTGGTCCTGAGAAGGCTTAATGCCCCAGCGTAGGAGAATGCCAGGGTGGTGAGGTGGGAATGCATGGGTGCATGAGGGAACACCCTCATAGAAGCAGGGTGAGGGGGATGGGATAGGGGGTTTGTTGAGGGGAAACCAAAAAGGGGATAACAATTGAAATGTAAGTAAATAAAATATTCATTAAAAGAATTTTAAAAAGAAAAAAATGGTTTGTAAAATATGTTGATAATTTATGTAAACTGTCAGTGAAGTAATAAACAGATTTAATGAATAAATCTATGAATAAAATTTTGTGATAGCTTTTCCTTGTGAGTTAAAGAAATAATTTCACTTATGATTAGATGTTTCCCTTCTAATTTTAGACCTAGTGATGTCCAAAGCACTACTTTCATGGTATAAGTATGAAACTCTGCCCCATTGTAACAAATCAGAAAAGTCGGAGGTAAAATACAGAAACAGAAATATAAACAGTGAGCTCTTTGAAAAATTCTTCCTGTATCTTCTGCAAGGAACTCTTTGATCTGATTCTTCGAAGCTGAAGCAACTTCACACTTCTCTCACCCTGTCACACATCTCTACCCACAGGTACAAGGAGCAAGAAACAAAAATAAAAAAGACAAGTCTATAAGAGATTTACTGAAATTGTTCATTGCTGGAATGTGCTAAAGTCCAGTGTTTGACAGGCAACCCATGCTGTGTAGGATGCAGTATTTTTCTCACCTTCAGCAGGTGGAGTAATAACAATCTATAAAGAAGTGAAAGGATAAGGGTTTTTTAAAAGAAAAAAATTCTTCTTGTCATTGCTATTAAAGACTAAACTTAAGAAATCATTTGATGTTATAAATGTTGCCATTTATCTCACTTTATGTGTATATTTATTTATTGATTATTTTGTATTTACTTATTTTGCCCTAGGATCCAACTCCACTAACATTTGTTTGTTGGTTTTAAAACAGCATTATTTTTTTCTACTGTGTTCTCACATTTTGCATTTTGATTTGTTACATATACATTCCACCAAGTTAAACCTGTCCTAACATGACTTCTTTTTAGTAATTGTCACATTTCTATGCCTTGTAATAAATTGTATACCAAGCATGTCAATGAAAAATACCTATGCCATTTTGCATGTGTCCAGCAATGAATACAGGATACCTGAGCACGTCATTGATAATCATCTCCAGAAACTGCTATGGCTTGTTTTATTTTTTAAATTTATAACTATTGTTTGATTAGCGATTTTAATTGTACTTCCCCAAGGAAAATTATTTTAAACATCTTTTTATTTTTGTATGTGTCACAATACATCATGTAACATGATTTTCTAATGCTTTTCCCAGCTGAATTATGTAGTAAGAATTTTCAGTGTTAATAAACCTGAAAAAAAATACACAATCCAGATATTTCATTTATAAGCCAAATACCTAGATTGGGAAAATATAGAACAGCATGTATTAACTTATTCCCCAGCTATAATGCCTCACATCCTGTTTCTCCTGGCCACACTGTTCTAGTCCATGGAGACTTCCTCCTTCTCTGTCCTCTGTCGTCATCGTCTTCTTCTTCTTCTTCTTCTTCTTCTTCTTCTTCTTCTTCTTCTTCTTCTTCTTCTTCTTCTTCTTCTTCTTCTTCTTCTTCTTCTTCTTCTCCTTCTCCTTCTCCTTCTCCTTCTCCTTCTCCTTCTCCTTCTCCTTCTCCTTCTCCTTCTCCTCCTCCTCCTCCTCCTCCTCCTCCTCCTCCTCCTCCTCCTCCTCCTCCTCCTCCTCCTCCTCCTTCTTCCCCTTCCCCTTCCCCTTTCCCTTCCCCTTCCCCTTCCCCTAATCTTCCTCTTCCTTCTCCTCCTCCTCCTTCTTCTTCTTCCCCCCTCTCTCTTTCTATCTCTAAATGCAACCCCCTCACTCAAACTCCAATCCTACTTTTGTCCCTTCATGAACAATCACAGACTCTAACCTTTTATTTATCAGTGAAACTACGGAGAAGATTCACATGGTATCATTTGAATATGTGAGGATCCGCTGATCAGGGGCAACCACACCTTGAAGAAGCAGTATTTATCATTAGAATACAAGCAGCATCAGTATTGAATCCCTAAAAAGCAAACATGGGGGTATTTTGTACATGGCAAGAATGATTGAGTTTATATATATTGAGCAAAATTAACCTGAACTTGCTATGTGGCTTCAGTATGCTAAAAGAAGAACTTGAGAGAAGGAGAGAATAAAATCAGAGTCAGTGCAGATAGGATGGAGGCTGAGAATAACAGAACTCTTCATCAGAAGTCACGTCTGGAAGCAGGAAAGGATATAGTTTCTTTCCTGAAGCCTTGAGAAACAATACATACCTGCCAATCATATTCATAACTGTAACTTACAAATCTGTTAGATAAAATGGCACATTGTGTTCATTTGTTACAATAGGAACAGGAAGCTAATAGAGTTTATTTATAATTTTATTTTGCTCTAGTTTCTTTTTGTTACTGTGAAAAGATACCCTGACCAAAACAACATTGAAGAAGTGGTTTATTGAGCTTACGATTCCAGGTGACAGTCTGTCTTTATGAAGACACCAAATAGAAGTTTAAGCAGCTAATTTCATCACATTCACAGTTTAGAGCAAAGAGAAAATAAACACAAACTTGCTAATTCTCTGCTTAGGCTCAACTAGCTTTCAGTACTCTTACGAAATCCAGGTCTATCCCCTTAAATGATACCCCTAATCTTTCTACACAATTAACAATTGAGACAAACCTCTGTAGACGTGCCTGTATACCAGTTGAATCAAGATAATTCATCAATTGAAGGTCTCTGTCCCAGAACGTTTTAGGTTATGTCAATTTGACGTTTAAAATTTAAGGAGTACACATTATATCATCCCTTCATTTCATAAACATTTCGCTTGTGCTGTCTTTATTTTTATTCTGTAAATTTCTCATGACTTTATTCAAGTGCATTATTGGGGAACATACCTCCCTGATGGATGGAGTCCACCATATGAGTAAATGATACCACTGAACTTATGGTAGAGTGAAAAATACATTTCAGGCCTTAAAAGTAACAAATGTGATACATGCCTCTAAGCAGACTGTGGCATCAATTGCATGACCTTTGTTATAGAGGATAAGATATAAACTGTTGGGGGGAAAGTATAAACTACAGTAGTAAATAAAAAGTCACTCCAGATATTTTTTTGAGCAAATGAAAAAACTGTAATTAAAATAATGTTTATTATTGCAGATTGCAAAACAAGAATAAGATCCATACACAAAATATAATATACTGTTATATTTTACTTTTCAGATATGACCACCACATACTTTTAAATTGCTGTAATAAGTATAGAGACAAATAGTAAAATATAGATAGAGATTACACGGCTTTAGTAGCATGTCATCTGTCCATTATCATCTGAAATCTGAAGATTTGTAGCTCTGTTCAGGTTTCCCTTACCAGGCATGGATTTCCTCTTTTTGAGCAAATATTAAGTCCAGTTAGAGAGCTGCCAACATACACATGCCACAATTTCACCCTTAAAGTTGTTATGAGGTGATGGTGGTTGTTGTGGCTTGTCGTAGCTGAATAGGGTTGTTGATTGTTTCTCTTTTTGGAAGCTTGCATGGTGCCAACTCATGACATGAAAATTCATACATAGAAATGAAGTTTCCAATCAATTTAGAGAAATGAAAGTGCATGACATCTTCAGTAAAAGAGACTTACCTATAACCTATCAAGAGCATTAACAGTAACCTATAACATTGGGGAGTATTTTGGACAATCTATAGCAACAACTAATAGGAGAATTTTTGAATCTTTGTTTTGGGCTTTTGATAAAAGGTTTACAGCTCTTGGGATTATCACTGTCAGTCCAGAGGGAAAATTTCATATATATATATATATATATATATATATATATATATATATGTATATATACATATATAAATGTATATATAAACCAAATTTATATATATATAAATGAATATATATGTGTATATATACATATATATGTATATATAAATATGCGTATATATACATATATATGTATATATATGTATATATATGTCTGTGTGTGTGTATGTGTGTCTGTGTGTGTGCGTGCGTGCACATGTGTGTGTATGTATGTATGTATGCATGTATGTATATTTATACACTAGCTGTTATGTGTTATATTTTTAGGTTGATAGTTAATAATAGGACATTTTCAGGCAGCCTCGTGTTTTGACAGACCTTTTTGCTCTTCTATATCTATCTGCTCCTTCTGTAATTAAAGGCCCATGTTTTTCTGATTTCCTTTTCAGATAATGTGTGTACCATGCTAGTCCCTTTTCTGTTGTTGCTTTGCAATCCACACTGTCATCATTTTATCACTTTCCTGGGTTCTTCAATTACAACATGTTCTGTACTCACATCTAAAGATTTTGAGCTAGAAATAGAAACCATCACAGAAAAGCACACCAAATCAAATGTGGGACTGTGGAGCACAAATTCAATTGATACATCTACAGCACAGTTTCTGCACCTGAGGCTCAGGAAACATTGCCAAAGAAGGGACAGAAAGATTGTAAGAACCCAAAAAGCATGCAGTTTGTTGTAAGAGTGTGTCAGAAACTACACTATGTAATATTACAAACATATATTCTTAAACATGAGCTGATTCATAGACAAGGACAAGATTCATAGACATGTTAATGTTGATTGCAGAAATCTCATGATACCCCAACTCTACACAAAGAACTAATGGCAACTAAGGAATTTGAAACTTAATAAAAAAAAGTCTCCCACAGAGAAAAGCACACCAATTAGGTATGAAACATCATCAAGTAACATTATACAGATTAAGTAGGTTTCATATATACATGTTATATATATATATATATATATATATATATATATATAAAATCATATATATACATATACATATACATATACATATATATATACACATATATATATCTTACACCACCAACATCACCACCACCACTACCACAGCCACGAAAATCAATAATTACAATAGAAAATGAGACCATGAGTCTGAAACAAAGCAAGGAAAAAATATGGGAAAGCTTAGAGCGAGAAAAATTTCAGTGGCTTATTATTTTGTACTAAAATAAAATGAGATAGACATTCATGATTATATCAGCTAGAATATCTTAAGTGTTTGACCTGATGAAATATTCTCATATACTGTATAAAATTTAATGAAGAATGATTATAGGCAGAGCAAAGGCAAACATCTTATTAAGACTGTAAACTAAGCGTGTAGAGAGGGAATCAATTCTTCAGTAGCGTTCAATTCACATGAAGGACACCCATTCAATTTAAATCCAAAAAAAGATTTTTTTGATGTCAAACTGAAAAGATTTATCTGCATGTTTTATGTTTAAAATTTTTCTAATTTTCATTTCACTTGACTAGGGTAGTAACCATCATAATTTTAACCACTGTTATTTAAAATCATTCTAACAGTGGCTGTCAGAGATTTTTATGGACAATTGAAAATTTAAAAGCATAATTTGTATGATATAAGTGGTATGGCAGGGAAATTGTACCTACATTTTTCTGCACTAAGTTTCAATTGCTACATTGTAGGTGTGTGATTGAAGAATTATGTTCTTCTCCTAAAATTCTTGTGATAATATTATACTCTAAACTCTATTCAACATAATATATAAATATACTTTGTTTAGGATGTGACTATATTAAGCGATAGTGTATTTAAAAGATTAACTAGATGGAAAGATACTGTTGAACTGAGCTTAATTCCACTTTATAGATGTCCTTGTATGAAAACAACATTTGCAATCATGGAGAAATATTGTTTACTCTTTGTTATATATATACACCCAGAGGAATGATTGCATACCACTAAAGAAAAAGCAGTCACATACAGTCCAAGGAGAGAAGCCTCAGAAAAAAGCAACCCTGACAACCTCTTGACCTGTTGCTGTCTCGAGATCAGTAAGAAATAAGTTGCTATTATTATTTAAGGTATTCAATCTCTTCAATACTGTTTTACAGTAATGCTCAATTGTGTGGCTCAAAAATCTGTTGTACAAAGTAAATATTTTGTCGAGATTCCCAAGATCTGAAATTTAGCATTTGTATAATCAATCTGCAGTCAGGATCTCAGCAGGTGTCTCCATCACAGGGCGTGTAGGAGCTCAACTTTCATATTACCATAGCAGCCAAATTTAGGCAAATTCTAAATTAGGTACCTTCTATTTTAATTTTTTTTTACCATAGGGATTTTTTCCAAATTTATAAATAATTTATTTTTATGGACTGGGTATATAATCTAACTTTTCAATGACACTGAGAATAAAATCTCAGACTCATTTATCTACATTCACTAAGGTAAATGTAGTGTATATTCTTCAGGGATTACAAATACAAATTTATTTTTCTATTATAGGAATCAGTTGACAAAATATTATTAAAATTAAACAAATGCTAAGTGGAATTAGATAAGCAAATATGGTTTTTATAAACCTACTATAGATAGATATACAATATCAATATCATGAATATACTGAAATTTTTTTGTCATTCATATATACACATATGAACAAATATGAAAATGTTGAGGTAAATAAAATGGTCATATTATTTTCATTCCTTTTGCTGAATCAAATCTTGAAGAGTCAAATATCTAAATTTTAATTTTTTTTTTTTTAGACAATGTTTCTCTGTGTAGTCCTGGCTGTCCTGGAACTCACTCTGTAGACCAGGCTGGCTTCGAACTCAGAAATCCACCTGCTTCTGCCTCCCAAGTGCTAGGATTAAAGGCATGCACCACCACTGCCCGGCAAGAGTCAAATATCTAATAGGCAAGATCTAACATCTCATTCACCTTTACGATTTAACTATACATCTATTTCATGTGTGAAACATGATTGTAATGCTGAAGAATTTGAAGTAGACAATTCCCTTAACCAATACTCTTTAAGAAACAATTATCTGGGAATAAAGACAGCTATAACTGGAAATTTACATAACCAGGTACAGGTTTAAAAGTATTAAAAGTTTCTGAAATAAAAAATATGTACAGTGCCATTGAGTTTATTCCTGATGACTCAATTCTTTTTCTTTACACAATAATATAAAGTTCATCCCTCTTATAGTTTAGAAGGCTGTAACCAGAGTCAATATTTTTTCCTAGTGGTGTATTGTACTCAAATTTTTCTATGTTGTACCATGTCACATCAGAACTTCCTACAGAAGATACATTCACTGTCACTGTCTATGTCCTTGAAAATCTAAATAATGTCTCAAATGATTTCACTGAATAGCACTTAAATTAACAGCAAGTATCCCTTTTCAGTAATTTAATTATGTTTTGATTTTTGAGGTTATAACGTAGGGCATTTTAAAACTCCATAATCAAGAATATATGTCACAAATGAAAAAAATATAATGAATGTGTGCTTTTTTGTATTGGGCTCTCTCTCTCTCTCTCTCTCTCTCTCTCTCTCTCTCTCTCTCTCTCTCTCTCTGTGTGTGTGTGTGTGTGTGTGTGTGTGAGAGAGAGAGAGAGAGAGAGAGAGAGAGAGAGAGAGAGAGAGAGAGAGAGAGACAAAGGGAGAGGGAGAGAGGGAAGGAGAGAGGAAGAGGGAAAGTTATGTATGTTTATGTCTTTAGCTGCTGTCAGCAGTCTACACATTCTGATGAACCACAGCAGCTTCATGGCTCCTATAAATAGCTTTCCAAAACCTCCAGCTTCTATTCTTAGCAATTAGATAGATACCAACTAATCAGCACTAGCTATTCTAATTGCACTGTATCTGGATTCTTGGAGAGACCCCTGCTATTTTATCTTTTAACAGAAAAGAAATATTCAATGGATCTCTTATATTTTTACAATTTGCCAAAATTATGATTTAATAGTAATTGTTTTTTATTTTAAAAAAATAGATAGGCAGTCCAACCCCCCCCCCAGTTTTTATCCTAACATCACATCAAGTAAACCCAAGTCCATGATGAATGTCTACATTAAACCTATCATTGCTAATAGTATTCCATATCATTTGTCTTTGGTTCCGTGGGACCAAATTACAATCACCACATGACTGTAGCTTATCTTGTGATTAATGATGGTTTTACTAAGTCACTGACAGTGAAGCTTCTGGGAGGAAAATGGTAATATGGTTTGAAATTTTAAATTGCACATTTAAAAAATCATTACCAAGTCTTCTAAGAGATGCTTAATTTGTTCAAGATAGGGGGTAAAATATCTAGTCCTTTTAACCACAAGAGAGAAGAATTGCTCAAGGTAATTACTCGGGTTTTGAAAGGTTGAAAGATATTATACATAACAAAAGCCTTCAGAAAAAAATATTCAAATATATTTAAGATAATTTATTAAGGTTTCAGAGATAAACAAAATTTTCATAATAATATGAAAAGAAAGTGAGAAGACTCAGAAGGAATCCCTATAGTAGTATTTATTTTTGACAATATGTGAATGTTTTTGTATGACAGATTATATATTCAGAAAACTGCTCTGCACCATTTCCTTGAGAGTCATTTGTGCATATCCAAACCATTAGTAAAGAAATACTATCAGCATCCACTGATCTTTTGATGTTTCCTTCTAAATTACCTCAGTTTCAGAACTAATATGAATTTACATTATTACTACTGAGACTAATTGGCACTGGTTCTGTTTAAGCAAAGAGAGACATTTAAATTCATTTTGCCTTAGGAAATAGGTAGCCAATATTGGCATTTATTTTGATTACAACTTTATCTCTTTTCCTACATGAAATTCAAAATGTGTTTTACAAAAGTACCTTCAGTGAAATTCCATGTTAATAGCCTATTTGCAACTCAGATGCACATAAAACAATCTTGAAATTCTAAAGCTAAGTCACAAATGGATTTGTTGTTCTCTAGTTTGGTAAAAATAGAACAGTTGGATCTGAAACTCTATTTCTACTCCTTTCTACAAGTCAATTGACCGTAACGTCTATGATTGAAATGGTCAAAATATGTCCATCTTTCAAATGCCCATAATCATCCAAGTGACTGCAATACTAGCAATGGCAGCTTGAATTGTTATTTTATTTCTGTGCTTTTCATGCTAGGTTAGGTACAGAAAAATATTTTTTGGTAGCATGCTCATCCTCTATGTATATTTTGGCTGAAATATTTCCTTTATTGTTTGGTATGACAGTGTCTACATAATAAAAATGTACAATAATTGATATTCACTTGTCATTCATGTTCTCTAAACAATGGTGGCTTCTGTTATTAATGAAAGTTATCAAAATGTTGGGGGCTTCATTGAGAAATCTGGGCACGTGATCAAGCCTGCTTGTGCTCACTCTGCTGTTAAAGAGACTAATTATTGTTACAATATTCAATGATTTTAATGTGCTAAGAGAGCTTAATGAAGACCATTAAACATTTATTGCAAACATATTTGCCTCTGTAAACCTCTAAAACGAAGATATTACTACATTTTTAACAATCCATTTCTTACTGATGATGCTGGCATTAATTTGTTGGTGCTTATAAAGATATTTGCATTTCTTATTATAACCACTTAATGCAGCACTCCAAACAAAGAAAGAGTGATGTAGTTAGTTGCTGTGGTGGTGCAAGACTGTGTACTTGTAGTTTTGTGACTAAGACAAGGGAATGGAGCTAACTTCAGATGCTTCCAAGTGGTCTTAGATTTTGTAGGCAGGGTTCTATTGTCCTGAGGCTGTCTTCTTTAGCTTAGATTGGCTCACTGAGAAGTCATATGGATCTAGCTACTTCCTTGTCCCCAAAGATGGGATTAAAACTATTCTATCTGGAAAGGTAAAATTTCAGTCCTTATTCTTATTAATTCAAGAACTTTCTGATTAAGTTTTTTCCTAGCCTCTGTGTCATAGTTTTTTTTTAAAATTCACGACTAAATAGGTATTTGAAACAATTATTCCAAAATATAATAATATCTAAGAAAGTAAATGTGAGAAAACTTCATCCAGTAGGAATATCAAATTGCTAAGTTGTAGATAGACAGTAAAGACATATCTGTTCCTGGAAATCTAGCAGCATTCACTATATCATGAAAGTCTGAGGTATCTGAAGTAAAACTGCTTTCTCCCTAGTCTTTTTCAGCTTAGCTTATGGGAAAAAATAAATACTGATTGGTATAAACAAAAACACTTGCTCCCTCTTCCCAGCTTAAGATCTGGCTTCTAGAACTCATATATTCAGTATTTCTCATCTTGGCATTCACAAAGGTATGTCATCTTCGTGCAAAGGACAAGGCTCCCTTTTTTCTATTTCTTTTTAAATTTTTTATTGGATATTTTATTTATTTACAATACAGATGTCATCTGCTTTCCCTGTTTCCCCTACCACATCCTCCCTCATCCTTTATGTTTTTATACCGTTTTAATTACATCCAGAGGTCCTGAGTTCAATTCCCAGAAGCCACATGGTGGCTCACAACCATCTGTAATGGGATCCGATGCCCTCTTCTGGTATTTCTAAAGACAGCTACAGTGTACTCATATACATAAAATAAATAAATAAACTGTTTTTTTTTTTTAAGAGGCAGCAATATATACAGTGAAAAGGCTTCCTTTTTTTTGTTGAGGGAATTTATGGTACTACTAAAATACTGGGATTTCAAACACCAATTCTCAGGCTTATATGATAGATTGCAAATTCTAAAGCAGTATGCCCATGCCCCTAAAAGCTGAAGATATTATGTACAACCCTTTATCTAGAATTCAGTTCTCATAGACAAGTTATCAATAAGAAGAAAATTTCCTTGAGCAAAAACTCAGGTCCAAAATATGGATCTAGAACATGCTATGGACAAATGTTGAGGCTGGGAAATAGGATGCAAGAAAGAGAAAAAATTCATGAAACAAAGTTAATGAAAGTAGCTAATCACATTTGCAATAATAATGATGTAGAGACAAGAATGAAAGGATATTAGTAGGAGTCTCATAGTTCCTTTGGAGACAAATGCTAGAATGTTGACTTTCTGACTGGCTTGTTGATGGGAGAAGACATAAGACAGGCAATGAGAAGACCTTTTTGCATTCAGAGCAGACCATACATAATACCTAATCTTTGTGATCCTTTGAAGCATATTGGATTTGTTTGGATTAATCTTGAGTAGACTATGCCTCTAAGGCATTATTGTAAAATCACAGAGCAATTAGCTAGCAATTAGTGCACCTCAACAATAATATGTAGGCTACCAGTGAGAGCAAAAAAAGCTTTGAAGAAACAACTATCGCCCTGAGGTCATTGTGGACATTCTTTAGAAGACCCACAATACAAAACACAATTTTCACCTCAAAGAGAATAAAAAGTGTTTATTCTGGAGCCAAATATGAATGGCAGTGTCCCATGGAAGACAAACAAAAGTTACCCCAATTATCCTACCACAGTGTGCTACAGTAATGTAGTTTGTATAGCAACATAACAAAGAACATCATAGACAAAGACACTTTTCAAACACAATGATGGAGATGACAAGTGAACAAGTTACAGTAAAGGGGAAATATATGATGCAGGCTGTCTGGTGACATCCTCAGCACTTGAGATAAATTTTCATTATTTGTATGCTTCAAAAAGATTTATGATATTGTCAAACATATGCATCTTAGGTCCAATGCGAAAGTGGACAATAGATGGCTTTTGAGTAAACTGAAGATCTCTGGTCATGCTGTACTCCAGCTCTCCACAAACACAGACCTTCTAGTCAGTTCACCGGCTTTGTGATGCTCATATCCTTACAGCCACATTATTGCAGCATTTTTATTTAAAATAAATCAACATCTCATTAGTGCTATACAGTTGGCGTGCATATGCCTTTTCCTTCCTTAAAACTGTATTTCCTTTCGTATATTTTGAAGGACATAGTAAATGATGCTGATAGTGTTATAATGTTATTTTCCCAATTTTTAACTTTTTTTTAATTGGGTCATCATCAAAACATAGAAATAATCTAGATTATTTTATGCATTGGTGTTATGCACTGTAAAGATACTGCACTCATTTGTTTCTTAAAACAATGCTCCAGTTGGTATCTTCCAAGATATTTTTATATAAAAGCATGCCCTCACCAAAAAGTGACAAATCAACTGCATCATTCCATGTTTATGGTTTTTGTTGTTGTTTCTTGTGCCTCCTTGTTCCTGCTTTCCTTTGTATGCTGAGCACAAATGGTAAGTGTATATATTTTCTTCTTCTTGATGGAAGAAATGCTCTTTTTTTCAACCTTGAGTGTTGCGTTAATTGCTAGTACTTTTTTTTTATAGTCTTCTAGGGCTTCAGTCACATGTAACATCTCATTTTTTGATCGTTTTATCTTGGAAGAATGATAAATTTTAAAAATGTCTGTTCTGCCCTGATGAACCACTGATCATGTTCTTTGTTCTTTTATTTGTTGATATATATCAACAAATATATATATATATATATATATATATATAATATTTGATGATATATATATATATATATATATCAGTCACATTTGGTGAAATGTTCTTCCTTGATGAAAATACTAAGTACTTGTTCATAGTGAATTAATGTTCTATATGCTGTTGTATGTAGTTTATTAGAATTAAAAAATTTGTTTTTATGTTTATTATGACTATTAGTCTATAATTACCTTTTATTTTGAAGTATATTCAAAACTTACTTTCTTTGTGTATACTACTGGCCTCTAAAAACTGAGTTTTAACAATTTGAGAAAAATTGAATAAGAATAATATAGTTTTTTTTAAAAAAAGTTTAGCATTCAAAAAAATTCATACCTTACTTGTACATCTTCATTTTTTATCTAAAGTTAATTGAATTTCAAAAACAAAAATGTGACTAGTTGAGAAAGAGCTAGAAAATAGCATTATGAACAAATATTTAAAAAGGCAGGAGTTTATGGTTCAAAAGTTATTAATAACAAGATATATGTTGGGAATGAATGAGAAGGGTTACTTTCAAACAACTAGGCCTGATGGTGTATTTCTGTAATCCTAAGACTCCCAAAGTGGAGACAGAAAGATCACTCTCAACTACAATAAAACTGAAGCCCGGCCTAGGATGTGAGACTCTGACTCAACCCCTTTCAAAGTAGAATATAAAAAAATAAATTTTCAATGATACTTGAAATAATTATTAGCTCTAAGTTACTCTGTTTTGAAGGTTTCTAGGTAATATTATAAAGTTTATATTTTAAAGTGGAGCTCCAACTTGTCGCATAGTGAGCAAAGAACTGTCTCCTCTTCCTGTTGACAAAGTCTTTGATGTACTTGGAAAAATTAAGGTAAAGCTTCGTGGAGTTCTGAGTCTAAAGAAACCAATTGGAAAGTGTGAAAAGGTGATCAGAAAAGACAGTAATTCTTGTCATGAAGGGAACACCTGCTGTAGAGCTTGCACATTAGAGCAAATCTACAAAAAAAAAAAAAATGGTAAAAAAAAAAAAATGGAGTGTGTGAATTTGCTTGGGCATACTCAGGTTAGCCAAGAATGAAGCACAGTTCTCTCTATCATCCTAACCATCAAAAATATGAATGAAGGTGGGAGGAAGACTAAGCTGCAGCCAGTTCACTCAGAACCATGTTCTCCTTACTTTGTTCAGAAAGAACTCATTCTTTAAAACTGGTTTAAATTCAAGGCTCTGCACTGTTGAGACTATCAAGAGTTTCATACTCCCAGATGAGAAAAACCATTTTATTAGATTACGATATCATTATTGATATGAAAAATGTAAAGATAATATGAAATAAATAGATGATTTTTGGTTGTTATAGATTTATGAAATATTCATAAAGTAGTTAACAACATTCGACAGGGAAAATGGACGATACAAAGCAGGATTGCCCCATTCTGATTGCTTAAATCCATATGTCTGTCTCTGTTTTGCAGAAAAAAGTTACTTTTTCATTTGTAAGAATTCCTTCTAAAAATAAAAAAAAGTTTCACATTTACTTATTTTAAACAAGCAATTGAAAAACCATTAGTCTATGATAAAATGCACCATTTCTAAGAATAAAGAATAATAAAGATTTAGAAATGTTTGACCCCAGTATAAGCTCCACCGTTAATATATTTAATTTTGATAATATTCAGAATACTATACTTTCACCTTTAGTTTTCATACTTAACACATAGTCCCCAGCAATGATGAATAATCTTATTGTTATAGGTAGTTATGCTTGCAGACAGGGGCCTAGCATAACAGTCCTCTGAGAGTCCAGACCCAACAACCAGTGAAAACAGATGCAGAGACCCACAGTCATACATTAGATGAAGCTCCAGTAGTCTTCTGAAAGAGTTGGAGGAAGGACTGAAGGAACCAAAGAGCATAAGGAGTTCATAGGAAGACCAGCAGAGTCAACTAATCTGGACCCCTGGAGGCTCCCAGAGTCTGAACAAGCAAAGAGAGAGCATGACCTGGACCTAATCCCCTGCTCCAGTGCATATGTAGCAGATAAGCAGCTTGATCTTCATGTGGGTCTCCCAGAAACTGGAGCAGGGGCTTTCCCTGAATTTGTTTCCTGCCCGTGGATTTCCTGAGCCACCTTGTCTGGTCCCACTGAGAGGATACACCTAGTCCTGCAGTGACTGATGTGTGTGTGTGTGTAGGGCAGGGGCGGGCAGGGAGTGTGATGTGGGGACGAGGGAAATTCCCCTTCTCAGAGGAGAAGTAGAGGGTAAATGGGAGGGAGAGCTGTGAGAATGGGGCTCGGAGGAGATAGCACCGCTGATAGTACAATGTGAAGTGAATAAATTAATTAATTACAAATAATACCTTGCTTAAGAAAGAAATTCACAAATCCCAAAGTTACATAAACTTCTTTCTATAGAGCATTCACAGTTTTATTCGATTTGCAAATATGCATCTATACACGGGTGTTCATGCTCATCTTTTCTTTGATCCTATTTTGGCAAGATTTCACTTCTGAGCTAGTTCAAAACTTCATATTGTAAGTATCATTCTGTCCCACGCCATTTTTACAAGGATCCTTTGATTATCCAGGACCTGTTTTCAAAATGACTTGCTATTGGCAAATTTGGTTTTTCATTTCCTGAGTGCTAGTAGCATTAAATTTGACATTCCTTTTATGCATTTGCTACATGGTTGCATATCTTTCTTAAAGACAGGCCTATTACACCTGTATACCAGTATACAGTTAGCCAAACAAAGAGAAAACAAAACAAAACCAACAAACAAAAAATACACCAACAGAAAACAAACAAGTACACACAAACCCAAAATCCAAGATCTGCCAGGGATGATGTAGAGACGGTGGAGCTCGTTTTGCAGACTACGGCTGATGACATTTGTTATCCTAAGAAATATGAATGTTCCTCAAAAATGAAAGAGATGCTTATCTGGTGACTCACTATTGGAGTGTCCATCTGAAATATGCAGAAAGTAAGATGCCCAAAAGTATTAGCACTCCCACGGCTATGTCAAGAGACAAGATACAGGATGAGCCTACATGTCTATTCTATTACAGAAATATATGAAAATAGCACAGCATGTCCCTCGATTTAGAATAGTATTCAAAAGTTAAAAGCAGAGAAGTAGACAACATGCAACAACTTGGATTAACCTTAAACACATAATTATAATTCTGTAAGGTAGTCACAGAATAATAGATTGCACCTAAATCTTACATAAAACACGTGAAATAACTTAAGTCAGTGAATAAAATGAATTATTACTAATCAATGAGTGCAATGTATCAGTACAGCTGATAGGTAATCGCAATGGATCTATACTACAACAGCGCAGCTCTGTCCACTGTAATATTTTATACACTTAAAAATACGGCAGCAGTTTGTCTGTTAACTGTTCTTACTGCAATAGAAATTTTAAAAATCAATGTTCCATTACATGTGGTCATATATCTGAATTTTCTACTCTCTTGAAGTTATCTATTTATTTGTCCTTGTGCCAAAACGTATTGTAGACTATTGAAACTTAGAGCAAGATTTCAAATCATGGATTGAAACATGAAGCTCTTTAAATTGTTTTGCAATGAAGTTTGTACCCACTTTTCTCTCTGTCTCTTAAACTTCTGAGATTTATCTCCTTTTATTTGTTGTTCATGTTTCCTGCTTCATTGCATGTCTAGTTTTTTTATTTGGCTATGGATGTACTGAGATTTTTACATTAGGCTATATCTAGAACTTGTTTCAGAATAGTGTTTATGAAAATTTATAGATTTAGTCAGTTAAGTTGTTTAGTATGCTTGATTTTAATGGATTATTTTTGTCATTTGTTATAGAAGCCATAAATAGCCATTACCAGGGATCTGCTTTAATTCTGGAATGATCTTCCTATCAACATGCACATATCAGGTCTGTTTGTAGGATAACCTGGGTCTTTAGTAAGGTATAGTTCCCTTGGCTGGCAGTATTTCAAATATTTCTTGGATGCATGCTTTATTTTAGAATGATTTACCTTAGTGGTTTCTTGTTTATCCTGGTGTAGCTTTACCAAAATATAAATATCCTGGGTGTTCAGCATAGTATTTAAATAGATTTCAAGTAAATATGTAGTCTTTTTTCTTTAATAATTTTCTCTTATTTGAAATGCACTTTACAAATTCCATCCATCATGGACTCTATTCTATATTTTCTCTTATTTGTGAGATGATTGTTTCCTCTAATACAGAAACCAAAGAATTAAAATCAAACAAACAAAGAAGTAGAGAGCTCATACAGAAAGGATGCCACAGCTTTATTCTTTCCATCAGAATCTTGCTATGGTCTACTGTCCATTGTTGGGAAACCTTTGTTTATTATTTTGTTTAATTTATTTTCTATTTTTCTTTAGTGGGAGGACCCAGTGAAGTACTAGTTACTTTATCATGCTCAGAAGTGGAACTCTCTCCAATTTATTACACAGTAATATGACAGTGTCTAAGTCAAAACACATAGCTCTAGAATAAATCACAACTCAATTCTATTTATGAACAAGAGCTCAGTGATCTTTAATAAGTTAATGTCAATTGATTCTAGCTATATATTAAAGAATAATAGACTGAAATCAAATGAAAATTGTTTCAGGATTTCTATGTAATGATTCAATGCTATGGAAGCTTAGAGACATATGTCCAGGTCAAGGAAGAAAATTGTTTTAGCTTCCATAATAGCTCTCAATAAATCTTGGCGTATAGTTAGTAAAAATGATTTTTTTACATAAAAAAAACCATATTTATCTCTTATAAGTATTATAAATAACAACTTTCAGGGTAATGTGAAATAAAAGTACAAAGAAGTCAAAAATGATCAATATAGTTACAAATATCTATGTAGCATTACTTTTATCCAGCTTTCTGAAAACAAACCACAAAAACTCTTGAACATCACTGCAAATATGTTTGTACTGATTCACATGAAAATGTAAATGTTTGTGGCAGCCAATGATAAATTAAAATAAAAAACAAAGTTCTAGAATTAGCTGTTTTGAATTTTTTACCAATTGGTATTTAATACCGGTTGGTATTTTACCAATAATGTATACATGCATCCTATTCATTTAAGGTTATTTTTCTTCCTTCTTTATGTTTGGCATTTAACTGTGTTTTTCTTCCCATTCATTGAAAAATGAAATGTGGATTTGGTTATTCTGTAACAGGGATAAGATTTCAGTAAGGTTAAAAATCTAGATTATGGAAAATAGTGGTAATATTATGTGATTCCTTAAGAAAGAAGAGCAAACTTTCTCAATAAGTGACACTGCTACAATTTCACTTAAATGCCTGAGGAAAGTAAGTCCATGAACTGCATATATGTAATATAAAAACATCACTCAGATTAGTACAAAAATAAAATAAAGTTTTTTACAGTAAATACATTCATCACTTTTAGTAATATCCAAAGACAATATTTCATAAAGCCAGAACAGAATTATTTAAGATGGAATAAAAATAAAGAGAATAAATGTTTAAAAGATGATTTATATTAAACAAAAATGAAAATAATAAGCATATTAAAGTACAAACTGGGAGAGACAATGGACACACATTTATAGCAGACGTATTAAGTTTTCAGATAGAAGGGAAATTGATGTAAATGCTGTGTGACAGTTGTATCCTTCTTGAGAATGTTTACTGAAAGTAGTTTCTTCTTTAAGTTTGTATTTACCTCAGCTACCTCTCTATAACTGGGATGAGACTATGATAAAAGTAACTTGTAGAAGAAACAGATTACTATGCTTATAGTTGCTGAGTGTGAGTCTCTGGCCATCACAAAGCCAGGCTTTCCATTGCAGCAGTATCTGAGAGAATTTTATACTTATCGAAAAGTAGAAGGCAGAGAGATCTATCTGGGAATGACATGTTCCTTTAAAATCTCAATATCTGCCCTAGTTATACACCTCCTAAACCTCCCCAAACAAAGCCACCAACTTGGAATCAAGTATTCTAATTTATGAGCCTATGGGGGCATTTTCATTCAAATCATCAAGGCAATAGTCACAATTTTAATGGAAATGTTAATGAAGGTTTCATAGTGTGGCATATATATCATCTGATTGCTGGCTACAGAAAAACACACAGAAAGAGTACCAACAAATCAAGGGCAGATCACCCACAAGATCCAGGACAATCTGGGCTATACTACAAGGCCCTCCCCCAAAACAACAACAATAACAACAACAACAACAACTGCCCATGAAACCTTTCTAATTTAACAAATTGACTCTATATTTAATCTCAGGTGAAACAGAGATAAAATCAGACAAAACATTTTGAATAAAACATTATTAGGATGCAATGGACTGTATACTTTAAATTTAGTAAATGAAATATTGCTTGCATTAGAATAGAGACAACTACAAATAAAAACATGGTTCATCAGATGTGTCAGTTATTGTAAATTATTTTTAAAACTAAATTACTGCCACATGCTGTGTATCAAAACAAGTTTGGAACACAAAGATTAATATGAAAAGGTTAGGCATATGCTTGCTGAAATAAAATTATGATATACATTTATAGATTGTAATCATTACAGTAGAAGCAAAGAGACAAACACAAAACTGGGTTAGTCATTTTCTTCTGTTTTTTTCCTACTCTTTCTTTCCTTATAACTCCTTTATGCCTTTAGCATTGTGAATGCTGTAAATTATAGAATATTTGTCATGATACCTTGTTTCCAATGTTCTCTTTTACATTGTAGGTTTCCAGTTAATTTTCATCTCATATTTGTAAATTAAATTACATCTTAATCACTTTGTGAAACTGGTGATAAATTGTCTTTACTTATCATTCTGGAAAAGATGTTGTAATAATACTGTATTGAATCATTGCAAAAGCATCTTTGAGAGACATATGTAAGAATCAGTATCTTAATATAGTGAGAAAGATAATGTATTTCTAGATGCTTGTCTTAAGCTATATTAAAGCTGCATTGGTAATGGCTAAAAAAATACATGCTGATATTGGTTTGTGATGATGATACACAAATTACCAATGGAAACAAGGAAGTCCACAGTTGACCCTCAGTCACCACAGGAAGATAGCAGTACTGAATTTGGATAAGGTGTTTCTTTGCCCCTGATGTTCATAATAGGCCTGCATTTGTTGTGGAGTTTGTTCAGTTCTCCAGAATCATTTTTACAAAATATTCCACAACTAGAATGCATACCAGAGCAATGAACAGCAGAACACACCTAAATTTTAGAAATCTAGTTCATATATTACATGAACCATATATTACACGTTTTAAAAATATAATTATTTAAAGATTTGCTTTGGGAACTGTAGTGGTAAATGTCATATAGTATTTTAATAGTAGCAATTGATCAATGGCATCTAATCAAAGGCCTAGAAGTAAATCCACAAACCTATGTCACCTGATTAAAAAAAAAAAAAAAAAAAAACACCAGAAACCCACAATGAAAACAAAAAAACAAACAAAAAACAACAAAAAAAATTCAACAAATGGTCCTGGTCTAACTGAATGTCAGTGTGTAGTAGGTTTCAAATTGATCCATATTTATCACCCTGAACAAAACTCAAGTCCTACTCGATCTAAGACCTTAACATAAAACTAGGTATATTGAACCTAGTAGAAAAGAAAGTGTGGAAGAGCCTTGAACTCATTAAAACAGGAAAAATTTTGTGAGCAGAACACAGATAGCACAGGCATTAAGAACAAAAATCAGTAAGTGGGACCTCATGAAACTGAGAAGCTTCTGTAAGGCAAAGAACACCATCAGTTAGGACAAGACAACATCCTTCAAAATTGGAAAAGATTTTCATCATCTCCACATCTGACAGAGGGCTAATAACCAAAATATATAAAGAACTCAAGAAATTAAACATTAACAAACAAAATCATCCAACTAAAAATGAGGTACACATTTAAACAAGAAATTTTGAACAGAAAAATCTCAAGTGGCCAAGAAATACTTAAAGAAATGTTTAATATCCTTAGCCATAAGGGAAATGAAAATGAAATGTATTTGAAATTCCATCTTACACCTGTTAGAATAGCTACTATCAAAAATGCAAATGATAGCACATACTTTTGTGCTGATGGGAATGAAAATAGTACAGCCACTAAACAGAGTTTCTGTATGTAACACCTTGGTTTTCCTTTAACTTGCACTGTAGAGCAGACTGGACCTAAACTCACAGAGGTCAGCAGCCTACCTCTGCCTCCTAGGTTCAGGGATTAAAGGTGTATGCCTCCAGATCCAACTAGACAAATTTCTTAATACCTCTAGACTTTGCTAAGTGGGCTATACATGTACTTGATAACACCATTTTGTGCCATTAGGACTTGAGGTTATGTGCACATAACGTCCCATTTTTGACTGATATAAACAATAATAACTATGTCCTTGCTTTCCTTATCTTAAGCAATATAAAATGCATGCAGTTAAATTTCTATCTTTTGATTGATCTTTTTAAAAAACACTCACTTTTATCTGGTTTTCCAACTATTGCTAAATTACATGTGAAAACTCAATCTGCTATGAATTTCTTATTACTATGACTAAAAGAAAAATTATTTTAATTTTGGCAATGAGAATCTCTGAAGTACCTATAATAGATTTTTGATGAAATCGCCTCTTCTGGTAGACTTAATTATTTTATATAAAATTACCTGTGTTCCTAAGAGACTGATGTTTGCATTTTATATAAAAACTTTCTCAGTAGTATTTTATATTTTGTTGGGTGAGAGATCTACTAACCAAAAAAACAAACAAACAAAAAAAACCCTCTTTGTAAAATTATAGAGTTCAAGCTTCCAAGTGGCCACGAGCCTAGAGTAAAGATTGGCAGTGTCTCTCGCACCTGTTTGGCTGACTTATTTTGTGTGCTTCATCTCCAGTCCTCATAGTCATTGGTCTTTGTTGGACACCTCTTTTGGATGGTGACATTTCCATTTTTTTTTTACTTTCATTAAATAACAAAAGAATCATAGTTATTAAAGATAACTCCTTTTATGATTTTTAACACACAGTTGAGAAAAGATGCATTTGGACATAGTGCTCAACACCTTCCACCAAGATAAAGTACATCTGAAACACCTACAAAGCAAATGAGATTGGAGACGACTCAAACTCTAAGCTGTAAAGTGCCCTAGCAACACTCTATTCCATAGTGTTACTCTTCTTCAGGTTTTCTATCGCTGAGGGTACCAGTCTGTCTCCTACTGTTTTTCAGATACTTGTGGTTCACACCTACAGCATTCCTTATGAAATAAAAAGTTCTCTGAATTCTCAGTACCCACTTTATATATCATAAAATGGAGACACAGACAGCATAAAAACTATGGATACATAGATGCCAACTTCCAGAAAAATCTATGCAATACTTTATTGAAATGGAAAACTGATCTCACATTTAAAAGAAATAATTCTTTTCACAAAAATAATCATCACATAACTAAAATTTATATTCTTTACCAAAAATTTCTTAGCATTTTTCAACCTCTTAATATAGACGTGCATGTTACTGATGACTGTCAAATGGCTATGCCAAAGTACCTTTATCAAAATTAAATTTCATGATAGGTAGGAAAAACACAAACCTTCATAATTCTGAATTAAACAGAAATAGCTTAAAATGGAAACTGTTGAGTTTCTTTATATTATTTCATTTTGAAACAGAAAAGTTTGCTATTGTAACATCTCATCATCTGTTGGCTTCCTTTACCATCAAAAAAAAAAAAAAAAAAAAAAATGCCCGGTCTGATATGGTGTGGACCCGGGATTCCGCCTGAGACATCCTGGAGGCTCCACGGATCCCACAGCCAGCCTAGGTAGGAAGAGCCACACACTGCCCTGAGCCCATAGTTGGGTGCTGTGAGCGCTCAGATTCCAGCAGATACCCAACCCACCCCCCCATGGACTTGCACTCCCCTTCTGCCCCTCTCCCAGATTTGAGGCCTAAACCAAACCTCTGCCCAGGCTGCTGTTGTGTGGACCCTGGATTCCGCCTGAGACATACTGGAAGGTCCACTCAACCCAGAGCCACAGAGGAAGAACTGAACTCAGAGCATCAGACAACATATCCTGAGATATACTAGAGGAGACACTGCACCCAGAACAGCAGACACCTAGCTGGACTGCTACCTTGGAGGCACCATATCCTGAGGCATCCTAGAGGTAACACTGTACTCAGTGCAACTGGAAAAGATCACAGAGACATCTGGACACCGAGGAGATCAGACAAAAGTGAGATAACTGGAAAGGCAGGCTTCAGTCAGAGACAGCAAGTACAGGCAGCACTAGAGTTAACCAGATGGCAAAGGCAAGCACAAGAATGTAAGCAACAGAAACCAAAGTTACATGACATCATCAGAACCCAGTTCACCCATCATAGCAAGCCCTGAACACCCCCATCACACCAGAAAAGCAGGATTCAGAATTAAAATCACTTCTCATGACAATGATAGAGGACTTTAAGAAAGACATAACAATCTCAAAGCACTTAAGGAGAACACTGGTAGACATATATAAACCCTTAAAAAGGAAACACAAAAATCCCTTAAGGAATTGCAAGAAAACACAACCAAACAGGAGAAGGAATTAAACAAAGCCATGCAGGATCTAAAAGTGGAAGTAGAAACAATAAAGAAATCACAAAGGGAGACTACCCTGGAGATAGAAAACCTAAAAAAAAAGATCAGGAGTCATAGACACAAGTATCACCAACCGAATACAAGAGATGGAAGAGAGAATCTCATGTGCAGAAGATACCATGGAAAACATTGACACAACTGTCAAAGAAAATGCAAAATACAAAAAGCTACTAACCCAAAATATACAAGAAATACAAGACACAATGAGAAGACCAAACCTAAGGATAATAGGTATAGATGAAGGGGAAGACTCCCAACTTAAAGGACAAGTAAATATCCTCAATAAAATTATAGAGGAAACCTTCCCTAACCTAAAGAAAAAGATGTCCATAAATATACAAGAAGCCTACAGAACTCCAAATAGTTTAGACCAGAAAAGAAATACTTCCGGCCACATAATAGTCAAAACATCAAATGTACAATACAAAGAAAAAAACACTAAAAGCAGTAAGTGAAAAAGGCAAAGTAACATATAAAGGCAGACCTATAAGAATTACACCAGACTTCTCACCAGAGACCATAAAAGCCAGAAGATCCTGGACAGCATTTTCAACAAGTAGTACTGGCTCAAATGGAGGTCAACAGGTAGAAGAATGCAAATTAATCCATTCTTATCCCCTTGTACAAAGCTCAACTCCAAATGGATAAAGGACCTTCACATAAAGCCAGATACACTGAAACTAATAGAAGTTGGGAAAGACCCTTGAATACCTAGGCACAGGGGAAAAGTTCCTGAACAGAACACCAATGGCTTATGCTCTAAGATCAAGAATCGACAAATGGGACCTCATCAAATTGCAAAGCTTCTGTAAGGCAAAGGACACTATCAACAAGACAAAACGGCATCCAACAGAGTGGGAAAGGATCATTACCAATCCTACATTCAATAGAGGACTAATATCAAATATATACAAAGAACTCAAGAAATTAGATGCCAAACAACAAAATAACCCCATTAAAAATGGGGTACAGAGCTAAACAAAGAATTCTCAACTGAGGAAACATGAATGGACGAGAAGCACCTTAAGAAATGCTGAACATCCTTAGTCATCAGGGAAATGCAAATCAAACAACACTGAGATACCACCTGACACCAGTCAGAATGGCTAAGATCAAAAATTCAGGTGATAGTAGATGCTGGCGAGAATGTGAAGAAAGAGGAACACTCCATTGTTGGTGGGGTTGCAAGCTGGTACAACCACTCTGGAAGTCAGTCTGGCGGTTCCTCAGAAAATTGGACATAGCACTACCTGAAGACCCAGCTATACCACTCCTGGGCATATACCCAGAAAATGCCCCAACATATAACAAAGACATATGCTCCACTATGTTCATAGAAGCCTTATTTATAATAACCAGAAGCTGGAAAGAACCCAAATGCCCTTCAACAGAGGAATGGATACAAAATTGTGGTACATTTACACAATGGAATATTACTCAGCTATTAAAAATAATGAATTCAAGAAATTCTTAGGTAAATGGATGGAACTAGAAAATATCATCCTGAGTGAGGTAACCCAATCACAAAAGAACACACATGGTATTTACTCACTGATAATCGATTAGCCCAAAAGTTTGAAACAACAAAGATTCAACTAACAGACCACATGAAGCTCATGAAGAAGAAAGAACAAGTGAGGATGACTAGGTCTTTCTTAGAAGGAGTAACTAAATACCCAAGGGAACAAATATGGAGACAAAGTGTGGGACAGAATCTGAAGGAGAGGTTATATGGAGACCATTCCACCTGTGTATTCATTCCATATGCAATCACCAAAAATAGACACTGATATGGATGTCAGGAAGGGAAAGCTGACAGCAGCCTGATAAGGCTGTCTCCTTAGAGGTCCCCCAGAGTGTGACATACCCAGAGGCAGATACTAACCATTAATCTGATCAAAGATTCCCAATAAAGAAGTTAGAGAGTAAACTGAAGGAGCTGAAAGGGTTGGTGGCCCCATGAGGAGAGCAACAATACCAACCAGCCAGAGCTCCCCAGGGTCTAAACCACCATCCTTGGAGCACATATGGAGAGACACATAACTCCAGCTGTATATGTAGGGGAGGATGGCCTTGTTGGGCATAGGTGGGAGACGAGGTCTTTGGTACCTTGAAGGCTGAGCACTGAGTTGGAGGGGGGGATCTGAGGGTGGGGAAGGGGATTGGGGGTAGGTGGGTAAACACCCCCATAGAAGCAGGAGGAAGGGGGATGGGATAAGGGGTTCCTGGGTGGTGGGGGAAATATGGTAAGGGGATAAAATTTGAAATGTAAATATTATATCCAATAAAAGAGGGGAAAAATAAGAAAAGTGGTTAGAACCAACATCCTTAATAAAATATCAGCCCTCTTAAAAAAAAACTATCTTGATACTAAAATTTGTTTTGAGAATTGTATATTGCAGAATGATCAGCCTTGGTGTATCTATTCAAAAAGCAAGCTGAACAGACCTGCTCAAACCTCTGAGGTCTGGGAGTTCCATCTGGAGGCAGTGAAGACACAGCATCAGAGGCATATCAATTTGCTCTTCTCCCAACCCCTCTTCTAATATCTCAATTCCCATAATCAGCTTGAAGAAGCTAATGAAGAGTCAGCGCCCCTATTCCCTGGGCTTGGGGACTAAGATGGTAAATGTTGGGCTGTCTTTCTAGGGAAAAGTAGTGGGTTTGTGGGAATAGAGAGGATTAGCTAGGGTTTATTGCATAGCCATAACCTATTAGTAAAAATCTGTATAATTAATATCAAGATGAAGATATAAATTCTTAAATGGCACCAATTTACTTTAATTACAAATTTTAAGGTTTTCATTGGTATGAGCTACTTATTGATATAAGGGTGAGATGAATATTGTTACTCTCATAGGCATTGTACCAGTATAACACATTTAGGAATACAAGGCTTAGGCTGATTTGAGATGGTCAGCCTGTGAGTTAAGGGACTATAGCAAATTCATGGCTTGGAGTTTATTGTTAGGGTGTTTTCTATGTTTTGTTTAGAAATAGCTGAGTGGAGTTAACAGACAACAGTCCAGATTACCTTAAATGGCTAGTTGGTTTTCAAAACATCAGAAATCCACAGAATTGATGTTACAAACATTTCTGTATTAATGTTCATTTTGATTAGAGACCTGTCTGCTCCTGACAGGTTCCTATATTGAATTCTAAAAAGAAATTGAGCATCTTTGGAGTTACTCCAGTTGTGGTGAGACAGCCACTAGACAAGAATTGCCTCTTTCCTTCTACAAATTACTGTCCAGAAAAGGACACACTTGCAGAATAGTCGACTGATTATATCTGCCTAGACAGAGTAATCAGCCCTTAATAATTCTGCAGCACTAAGGTCTGTCAGATGATCCTGGGCCAGAAGGCGGAAGAACAGATGCTCCAGCATTTTGTAGTAGAGGGAGTGTTCAGGTGTTCAGAGGTCTCTATAAATTGGCTAAGGTTTAGAAGCTATGCTTTGTGCTTCCCACAATTATAGTTAACTCAGTCATTCTGGATCTCTGACTGTGTTGAAAACTTATAGCCTCATAGCCAATCCTAGCTATTTACCTTGAGAGAAAAGATTTGAGTGGATGGTCGTCAGCTGACATTCATCCTAAAGCCAAGGAAAAAGCGAGGTTCATAACTGTTTTAGTTAGGATAAATGACAGAGGTTCTGGTTAGTCAACAAAATGATGGACTGGGTATGAGGACTATCTTGTACCTCACTGGTACAAATTGGTATAATTATGCTCTAATTGATTTTGAGAGAAAAGTTTTATTTTAACAGGAAGGGTGATATGTAGGAGGAGCTAAGGTGGGAGGAATACTGAGAGGAAGAGAAGCAGTAAGGAGAGGAGAAGATGGAGAGGAGAAGCTAGGTGATGAGAGAGAGAAAGGGGGGTGGGAGACAGGGAGGCAGATGTTCATGTATCTCCACCAGTCAAAGATAGTTGATATATCTAGGTTGGGTAGTGGGTTACACCTCTGATTGAGCAATACCAAACTTATAAAGCCTTTGATTAACATTTTTAAAAAAGTGTATACATGCAAAAAGGAAAAGGGGGCATGGGATAGGGGCTTTCTAAGGGGGGGGAATGGGGAAAGGGGATAGCATCTGAAGTGTAAATAAAATATCCAAAAAAATGAAAAAAACTGACTAATATGTCTAGGATGTATATAAAATATAAATCCACAGCAAACTTTGCTATTTGGTAACAATAAAAATCATAGTGTGACATATCATGGTGTAATTTTAGCAGAAAATATTTACCTTGAAAACTAAAGCAAAAAAAAAATGACAGCAGCTTTCTGATTTATGAGTTATAATGCAATAAAAAAATTCATATATAATTTGCATATATGAAAATGTAACTTTACAAAAATAACATTGTCATTATTTTTAATTAATATGTTTCCCAGGCATCTAAAGGATGCAGGACTGATACATCTTTTGTTTCTTTCTTTCTTTGATGTTTTTTCTTCTTTCACTACATAGTTCTGGCTAGCCTATAGCTGGATATCAACTCACAGAGATCTGCATGTTTCTGCCTCCCAAACTCTAAGATTAAAATTCCATGTTTCGACACAAGTAGGTCATGCAACACATACCAAGATATTAAAGAGCAAATCTGACTCCGATGTTTACTCTAGAATTCAAAGAAGATTGACATTTGAGACTCATTTTCTACTCCATGACTCTCAGGATTAATTATAATATATAATATTAAATATTTATAGAAAAGAGGTATGAAAAATGTATAATATGAATAAGATTATTGGACATGTAACCCAGGAATATCTTAGATATATTCTAACCATACTGTTTGTTTTTTTAAACTTTAAATTAGTTTTTCTATGATGGGAATTGTGCCTTACAAGCTTGCTGGTTGTCATCTACTTACCTGGCCCTCTGCAAAAAATAAAAAACTGACATAAAAATAGATCTTTAAAGTTCTAAAAATTTGTGCTAGTGAATATCATACAGCAAATAACAGACGTTAAGTTAGGCATGAATTGTTAACTTATAAAGTCATAAATCCTGATCATTTATAAATCTTATGTTTTTTTCGATTTAAACCTCCTTTAAATACTTAATATGCATTTCATTTATTTTGGATTATGTAACTGTTAGGAAATGACCTAAGTAGATAGTTCCTGTACAGAACAGTAAAGCTCTCATTTTTATTTGGATCTACCTTGAGCCATAAATAACATTCAAATATAGATATTCTTAAATGACTTGTGCTTTATATTTTAAAGACAATTTTAGAGCTAAGCATATAAAAAGTTATCCAGAAGTAGATATAAAAGAAAGCATTAATACACTTATTCTGTTTATTTCTAGACATTGCTTTTTCTCTAAGACTATTTGCAATTATTGTAGTAATGTTAGATACTGCACACGGTATGTTATAGATTGTGTGCAGAGCCAATTTATAACCATGTTCTACTGCTTTATTGCACTTCTGGAGGTTTCATTTGCATTGGCCCTAAGAAAAAAAGATGAATTACCTCAGAGCAAGCTGTACAAATAAAACTTTACAGTCATTTACATAAGGCAGAATCCTGGAACTGTTAAGTCATCAAACAGCACATGGTCTTGGAATTTTGTAGATCTGAACAGAACCTTCACTGTTAGCCGCAAACACTAATATCAAGTATCAGAAGACATGCTCCAGAGTCACAATGCCTGCAGAGGTGCATTGTATTTGTAGTAAAAAATTTTAGTATAAAATTTTATTATTATATTTTTGTTAATATAATTAATTGGATTGAACCATCAGAATGGCACTATTCTAGGTTCAAAAATATTAGACTTTTAAATATTTTAAAATTATTTTCCAAAGAGATAATATTTTGACTGTGATATGAAAGCAGTCAAAATGAAAACTATATTATATTAATTGTAATGTTATATTAATTATAATTTTAAAGATATTATGTTTACCACTTGATATTTTTAAAAATGTAAACACTATACAATTTTGTAGCATTTGAATTTTGTTGGTGGATGGAAATTTGGTATTTCATATGAAGATGTGGTTTTATTTAAAATGTGTTTGATAGTTTTATCTACAAAATCTTAATATCTCATTTTGTTTACATGTATTTGAATTTTATTGTAAAAACTAATGACAGAAATAATAATTATTTGAATTTTTTGACCTGAAATAAGTCCTCAAATTAATTAAGTTGAATTATAATTTGGAAAGAAAATTATACTTTTGTTTGCTTTCAAAGTTAACCAATATTAACTGTATTTAATTTTTTTTAGTATATCTTTTTTCTCTTGATGTTGTTTTCATTTTAATAATGAGAATGAATGTGTAAATTACCATAAAATAAAAGTGAAACATTTGTTTGAATACATATACATGGTCATTAAAAATAACCTAAGGCAAATGATACTTTCTTTTCTTTTCAAAAAGCCTAAGTGTATCTAGGTAACAGCACATGTGGTTTACATGTGAAGCAAGAACATAGTGTCTAAAGGAAACTAAGCACAATGATGGAACAATAAAATGATTGGTCTCCCAGGGCGACATACATATGCTCCTTGGATTGAAACAATGAAAAACTAGCTGTGCCATGCCTGGGAATGTTATTTGAGATCTGATTGACTACAGTGGAGCAATGCTTTCTGCTACCAAAGTGTATCCATAACAACTTTCTCTGTGTCTCTCTTCATAGACAATACTACCAAGCTGCCCCCTGCTTGGGGGCCAGAAATGTTGAAAACTGCTCTACCCCACACTTGGGGTCCAAAATGTCTCGGACCATTCTATCAATGTTGGGACCCACACTGCCAAAAGCCTTGGGGGCTAAACTGTTAGATCCTGCACTGCCCCAAGCTGCTCTGGTCTGCGGGTCGGGGTTCAGCAAGACAGAGAGTGAGGACAGACTCGAGGAATGAAGACCAAACAGAGTGTGATTCAATCCCGTTTATTCTTCAATCTCTCTTCCTAGTCCAAGTCCCAAGTCTTGAGTTCCTAGTCCCTAGTTCCTAGTCCCTAGTACCTCTAAGTTTCAAGTTACTTCTTCCAAGTGCTAAGTGCCTAATAACTAATAACTAACTCCAAGTTGTACTCTCTAATGTCTAATAACTAACTCCAAGTTGTTCTCTAAGTTGTATTCTCTAACCTAATTCCTAGTTCCAAGTTGTACTCCTGGGTGCCTAATAATCTTGCTTTCTTCTGTCTGCCTCTTGTCTTTTATATGTCTCACTTCTAAGCTACACCTCTAAGTCATGCCTTAAATCATGCCCTTAGGTCTTGTCTCTAAATCTGATCTCTAAGTCACACCCTTAAGCCACACACCTTTAAGTCTCACACACCCAAGGGAAAGTCCTGGGTATCTAAAGCAAGATGTTATCAGAGTGTGCTCAACTGTTGTAGGCTATTGTAATCAAGTCTCTGATCAGGATATATGGCTCAAGATGGCTACAAGGATGATAGCCGTCTTCTGTTGGCTCCCCACAGAGAGGTATATTTGAACTGATATCTACCAAGACAGATGATATCTATGTGACATTTTATATATTATATGACAAAAATGTTGAAATATTCTTGGAAAAAAAAGTTTTTTTAAATAAATATTGATATATCTTGACTCCCAATTTTCTGAGAAACAGCCATATTGATTTCCACAGTAGCTGTACAAGCTTGCACTCCCACCAGGAAAGGAGGAGTGTTCTCCTTATTCCACATCATCACCAGCTTGAGCTGTCACATCTGTTTTTGACCTTAGACATACTGACAGGTGCAAAATGTAATCATGTTTTGATTTGTATTATCTGAAGGTTATGGGTGTTGAGCATTTCTTCAAGTGCTTCTTTGCTATTTGAGATTCTTCACCTACCCCATCCCCCCTCCCCATCCTCGAATTCCTCCATGCTCGGTGGTCAGCCTTCATGGGACCAGGGATCTCCTCTCCCACCCATGCCCAACAAGGCCATCCTCTCCTAAGTATACAGCTGAAGTCATGGGTGCCTCGCTTTGTGCTCCCAGGCTGGTGATTTAGACCCTGGGAAGCTCTGGTAGGCTGGCACTGTTGCTCTCCTCTTGGGGCCACCAACCCTTTCAGCTCCTTCAGTCCTCTAACTTCTTCATTGGGAACCCTTGATCAGATCAATGGGTAGCTGCAAGCATCCGCCTCTGGATATGTCATCCTCTGGTAGACCTTTGAGGAGACAGCTGCATCAGGCTCCTGTCAGCATGCGTCTACCATCACTTGAATTTTTTATCTTAGCCATTCTGACTGGTGTGAGATGGTATCCCAGGGTTGTTTCAATTTGCATTTCCCTGATGATTAAGGATGTTGAACATTTCTTAAGGTGTTTCGCAGCCTCTCAAATTTTCTCAGTTGAGAATTCTTTGTTTAGCTCTGTACCCCATTTTAAATAGGATTATTTGGTTGTCTGGAGTCTAATTTCTTGAATTCTTTGTATATATTGGATATTAGCCCACTATTGGATGTAGGATTGGTAATGATCTTTTCCCAATCTGTTGGTTGCCATTTTGTCTTATTGACATTGTCTTTGCCTTACAGAAGCTTTGCAATTTTATGAGGTCCCATTTGTCAATTCTTGATCTTAGAGCATAAGCTATTGGTGTTCTGTTCAGGAACTTTTCCCCTGTGCATAAATATTTGATGGTCTTCCTACCATCTCTTCTATTAGTTTCAGTGTACCTGGTTTTATGTGGAGTTCCTTTATCCACTTGGACTTGAGCTTTGTACAAGGGGATAAGAATGGATTAATTTGCATTCTTCTACATTCTTTTTTTTTTCTTTTCGAGACAGGGTTTCTCTGTGTAGCTCTGGCTGTCCTGAAACTCACTCTGTAGACCATGCTAGCCTTGAACTCAGAAATCTGCCTGCCTCTGCCTCTGCCTCCCAAGTGCTAGGAAAAAAGGCATGCACCACCACTGCCTGGCTGCATTCTTCTACATTCTGACCTCCAGTTGATCCATCACCATTTGTTGAAAATGTTGAATTTTTCCCACTTGATGGTTTTAGATCCTTTGTCAAAGATCAAGTGACCATAGGTGTGTGGGTTCATTTCTGGATCTTCAATTCTATTCCATTGACCTTCCTGCCTGTCTCTGTACCAATACCATTCAGTTTTTATCACTACTGCTCTGTAGTACAGTTTGAGGTCAGAGATAGTAATTCCCCCAGAAGTTCTTTTATTGATGAGAATAGTTCTTGCTATCCTGGGTTTTTGTTATTCCAAATGAATTTGCAAATTGCTCTTTCTATCTCTATGAAGAATTGATTTGGAATTTTGATGGGGATTGCATTGAATCTGTAGATTGCTTTTGGCAAGATGGCCATTTTTACTAAGTTAATCCTGCCAATCCAGGAACATGGGAGATCTTTCCATCTTGTAAGATCTTATTCGATATCTTTCTTCAGAGACTTGAAGTTCTTGTCATATAGATCTTTCACTTGCTTGGTTAGATTCACTCCAAGATATTTTATTTTCTTTGTGGCTATTGTGAAGGGTGTCATTTCCCTAATTTCTTTCTCAGCCTGTTTATCCTTTGAGTAGAGGAAAGTTACTGATTTGTTTGAGTTGATTTTATATCCAGCCACTTTGCTGAAGTTGTTTATCAGGTTTAGTTCTCTGGTGGAAGTTTTAGGGTCACTTAAGTATACTATCATATCATCTGTAAATAGTGAAATTTTGATTTCTTCTTTTTCTATTTGTATCCGTTTGACTTCCTTTTGTTGTCTAATTGCTCTGGCTAGGACTTCCAGTACTATATTGAATAGATAGGGTTTGAGTGGGCAGCCTTGTCTAGTCCCTGATCTTAGTGGGATTGCTTCAAGGTTCTCTCCATTTAGTTTGATGTTGGCTACTGGCTTGCTGTATATTGCTTTTACTATGTTTAGGTATGTGCCTTGAATTCCTGATCTTTCCAAGACTTTTATCATGATATTAAAGATGAAATATAAAAAGGGGAAGGGATTTAACACTCCAGGGGTGAGAACTATACTATCTATACTATACCATCTCTTAGGATCTGTATAATATCAGTCTAGGATCTTCTGCCTTTTTAGTCTCTGGTGAGAAGTTTGGTATAATTCTTATGGGTCTGCCTTTATATGTTACTTTGCCTTTTTCCCTTACTGCTTTTAGTATCTTCTTTTTGTTTTGTATATTTGATGTTTTGATTATTATGTGACAGGAGGCATTTCTTTTTTGGTCTAGTCTATTTGGGGTTCTGTAGGCTTCTTGTATATTTAAGGACATCTCTTTCTTTAGGTTAGGGAAGTTTTCCTCTATAATTTTGTTGAAGATATTTACTGGCCCTTTAAGTTGGGAGTCTTCACCCTCATCTATACCTATAATCCTTAGGTTTGGTCTTCTCATTGTGTCCTGTATTTCCTGGATGTTTTATGTTAGGAGCTTTTTGCATTTCACATTTTCTTTGACCATTGTGTCTATGTTTTCCATGGTATCTTCTGCGCATGAGATTCTCTCTTCTATCTCTTGTATTCTGTTGGTGATGCTTGCATCTATGACTCCTGATCTTTTTCCTAGGTTTTCCATCTCCAGGGTAATCTCCCTTTGAGTTTTTTTTTTTTTTTTATTGTTTCTACTTCCATTTTTAGATCCTGGACAGTTTTGTTCACCTGTTTGGTTATGTTCTTTTTGCATTTCTTTAAGGGCTTCTATCTGTTTACCTGTGTTCTCCTCATATTCTTTGAGCAGCGTGTTCTTTATGTCCTTTTTAAAGTCCTCTGTCATCATCATGAGAAGTGATTTTAATTCTGAATTCTGCTTTTCGGGTGTGATGTAGTGTTCAGGACTTGCTATGGTGGGAGAACTGGGTTCTGGTGATGCCAAGTAACTTTGGTTTCTGTTGTTTACATTCTTATGCTTGCCTTTCACCATTTGGTTAGCTCTAGTGCTTCCTGCGCTCACTGGTTCTGACTGGAGCCTGCCTTTCCAGTTATCTTGGTTGTGTCAGAACTCTTCAGGGTCTGGATGTCTCTGTGATCCTGAGCTCCAGCTGTTCTGGATACAGTGGTTCCTCAGGATATGGTGTCTCCACGTAGTAGAACAGCTAGGTGTCGCTGCTCTGAGTGTAGTCGTCCTCTAGGATGCCTCAGGATATGGTGTCCCCTGCTCTGAGGTCAGAGGCCTCTCTAGGATATCTTTGGACATGGCTGGTACCACTCTGTGGGCAGTGGACGCTCTAGGATGTCTGCAGCTCTGAGGGCTGTGGCTACTCTGGGATGCCTGTGGATGTGGTTTCCACAGGGGAGCAGATAAGCTGGGTGTCTGCTCCAGTCACTGGGATCTGAGCAAGGGGCAGAAGGGGAGTGGTATTCAGCAGGGGCAGGATCTGGTTGCCAGGTGGGCTCTGGGGGCTCCCTACTGACAGTTGTGCCTCTGGAGCCTAGGGTGGTGTGCGGGTGCTCCTACCTCCAGCTCTGCAGGCCGTGGCCTCCCTAGGATGCAGTTTTCACAGGGGAGAAGATCATCTGGGTGTCTGCTCCAGTCGCCGGGATCTGGGTGAGGGTGCACAGCTATTTTTAATGACGGGTTTTTGGGTTTTTTTGTTTTTTTTTTTTTTTTTTTTTTTTTTTTTTGGTAATTTATGGTATCAATGACAGTCATTCATGGAAGGCGATTTAAATTATCTTTCAAACTTTTTAGTGTCTTTTGGGGGTTTAAAGGTTGGTATATAACTTGTTTAGGAATGGTCAAGTGACTATGAAGACATAAAATTTACAGATAGAGCTGAAGGTTCTCAAAATTCTATATAGAGAAAAAAATTAAAGTATGAATACAACTTTTCAAGGTAATTTGACATAGACACTTAAACAAAAACGAAAGAAACATCTTCTAGATTAATTCATTTCACTCCTCAGTGGCTATATTTAAAAATGAAAATATCCTAAATAGTTATAACCTAGAAAATATCCTATTACAATGGCAAAGGAGAAGATCTTTCAAAGAAAGGGGCATAGATTATAATGCTATAAATAAATAATTTATAGAATGGATAAATAAAAAAGGTGGGCTGCAAAAATATCTTTTATTCTCCTGATGTGATTGTCATCTCAAAGGCTTATTGCCTCCATCTCCTAACCTAGGTCTAGTCCTAGAAGTTACTAGGTCCTGTACAATATTACCTAGACCTAGAATGTTTTCAGCCTCTGAGACTTACTTCTGAACAAGCTCACCGTTTAGCTCTATATGAACTCATGCTGGCTGATCAACTCTATTGTTCTGGCTCAATACTCCTGTCCAGTTAATTGATTAACTGATTCAATCTGGCTTCTCTCGATTTCAGCTTGGCCTCAAACTAACTCTGGCAGTCTGTTCTAATCTTCTGGCTCCTTCTCATTCTCTGTCTCATTGTGCCTTCAACTGTGTCTAGATTGTCTTTTCTCTGCAAACTGTCTCTGTACAACTGTCCCTGTCCCAGTAAAACTGCCTCCTTTCTTTCTCTTCTTTCTTTCTGTGCTGCTCAACTTTACTTTCTTGTCTTGTTTATTCTTTATTGTAGCAGAACTTTTATCTTCTATAGCCGTTTGTTTCTGAGAATCAGAGGGCAATCTCAGCTCTACTGCACTGCTCTCCATGAACTTTACTCTATGCCTGCACTGTACTCTCCTTCTGTACTGTTTGTGTCTCCCTCAAGTAGATTCCCTTTTCTCTCTTCTCTTGAGGGTTGGGCATATCAGATTCTGACAAATTGATCTCTGATTCATTCCTTTGTCTGCCACTCAATTAGACATTGCCTTCCAACATGGGTGCTGTTTTTCAACAAACTCACTTTACCTTCATTGTTTGGTATTAAAGGTGTATACTAACAGTGTGTCTCTATTCCAGACAAAGGGTGTAAATGTGTGTTCTAAGGGCTGAACCATACCACACCACACCTAGAAATGTTTTTTTTTTTTTTTCAGTAAATGACATAAACACAGTGTGATCAAGTATGCAACATGGAATCAATGTGGAGTGTATAGGAGAGCAGGGCAGAAGACAAAATACAGAGAAGGATAACTAAACATCAGAAAAGCTCTTGAAAAGGCCATATGGAAGTGTATTATAGTAGAAGCTTTATTTAAATATATATATATATATATATATATATATATATATACACATAAATAAATGAAATTTAAATTAAGTTACCATATAATGGGGAGATAGATGGACATCATATGCTACCACATAAGAGTCCAGCATCAGGAATGAATTCATAACTTTAGTCTGTGGCAGAAAGTGTTCCTACAACTACCGCCACTCCTTAACTATTATATGCAAATTCTATTGCTTACATTTCTATTACTACTATAAAGCACCAAGGAAACATATAAAATAAAACATTTATTTAGGTTTAAGTTTTCAGAGGGCAAAGGCATAGCAGCAGGAACAGTTGTGAGCTCATATCATAAACCTCAAGCTGGAGGCTCAGAGCAGATTGAGAATGGCCTGAATCTTTTGAAACCTAAAAGTCCATAATCAATGACAGACTTCCTAGTATAAGGCCGTAACTCTTAATTCTTCCCAAACAGTTGCACCAACTAGAGGCCAAGTATTCAAACATATGAGCCTATTGGGGCCATTGTCATTCAAACCAGCACAATTAACCTCCACAAACTGAATGCATCACAAACTTATAACATTGAACATAAAGAAATCAAGCTTATGCTCAACTAGCATCTTCACCATGAATGACTAGCATTTATAGAATCAAAAGATACTATAAAAAAGTCATTATTTTCCAGAGGAAAAAAGTCATTATAACGTCACCCAGTTATGAATACTTTGAGCTACAATAATGACCTGCTGGCAAGATATACTAGCTGTTGCAGTAGCAACATAAGTGTTATTGGAGTAACCAAACATGTTTTGATTGGATTTAAGACCTAATCATGAGATAGAACCTTGTTTTAAAGTACCTGATACTTTTTAGAAGGCCATGAGCATACAAATGTTTATTTAGGTCATAAAACCTAGGAGAAAGCCTACTGTTATTATACAGCTCATTGAACATAGATGTAAAAAAATTACTAATCAGATATTACTGTATGCATAGCAGTGCATTGCTCAACCACCATCAGAGAAAATTTTTGTAGTAGATGGTAGCTTTCAGAGAAGCCCACAACTTGACAGTTTGTAGATATGAAGCAACTTTGAAGAACTCAGTTTCAAATGAGAAGTCTGGATTGTAACTCCTCTCCTCAGGGAGAAGGGATCTTTGTGGTAGAGGAGACCAAAAGATAGTAAGAGCAACACATAGTGGAAGATCCCATGGAGACTATATTTTTCAGATACAACAACACTTAAACATAAATAAAATTATAGAGACTGATAGTTTATTGAACACCACCCTAAAACTGATCGATCAGGCTGGAGAGCTGAATCAGGACCCTGAGGTAAGGTTCAACAGACTTTATAATCCTGAGATCTAAAAATATCTGTACCACATTTTCAGAAGCCTTTTATGAAAGACTAAGACATGCAAAGAAATTTTTCAGGTGAATCAGATAGCCTACCATTTTTTTTTATGATTACAAGGCGTGAGCTCAAGGTCCCAAGAGACTTCATTCCAGGATTGCTTCTTGCTGCTGATATGCCTCACCTATCATTATTGTATAGCTTAATAGGCATTACTCCACCCTATTAAGAAGATTTTCTGTAGATCAATATAAAGATATACTCTCATGTTTAATGCTCTGTAGAAAAACTGATGATTTAATAATTCCTGATGGTGATTTGACAGGATTCTCAAGTCAATTCAGGTAATAATATAAAGCCCCCTATAGAAGAAAAGCTGCAAATAGAGATCTGTAAACCTTCATGTGTGAAAAACTAATGGCACTAGGAAAAGAAAGCATGCATCCAACAAATTTACAATAAAAAATTCCTTTTAGGTTATGTGTGAGACCTTTATCTGGTAACTAAGGTCATAAATAGGCAATGAACTTATTCTAATGGTTTCTTATATTGGTGTAGGTGTCTCTCTTATGTTGTGGTACATCCCAGGGGCAGCTTATAGATGCTTATTTGTAGGTGAAGATGCTGGGTGGTTGGTTCAGGTCCAAGTTTATTGTGGGTAGCTATACAAAGCAGTTCTACTGACTTGTCTCCTTGGTTTCCAAGGGCATAAAATATAACAGAATATGTCATCAATGTGAGCAAAAGAAAGTTTTTTATTAGCGGCCCAACATATGAGAACATTTTCTTGAAATGGCAGGGTATGCAAGTAACAGTGACCTATGCCTAAACATTTTACCTAGCCCTTAGCACTGCACAATTTAAGCCAGATAAAACCCTAACATGGAGGAAAGGAAGTGGGCAGAAAAATTCACCTCTTCCAAGAAGTAACTTAAAAATTGAACTGTTTGTAAATGTCACTTTTATTTTCTCAGATGAATTGACAAAACAGAGCCATACCCAAGCTGTGTGAATGTACTGCTTTGGCTGAGACTTGAGCATTTAATTCTCTGTTCTAACTATCCATTGGCGTAGGCCTGAAAGCTTCTAGCCTCATTTGAATCTACCAGCTTCCATATGATAACCTGGGACTAAAATATTTCAGCCCCTGAGATTTACTGCTGAATAAGCTCCCACTTTCTAGTACTTTCTGAATTCTTTCTGTCAGGTTCAACTCAACTGTTCTGTCTGAAACTCCTCTCCAAGCTGACTGACTCAAATTAGGTTCTGTCAGTTTTGAGGCTCAGTAATCACCACACAAACCATACAAACATTGCTTTTAGTTAAGCAAGGGCAGTGAGATTGAACACACACCTCAATACTGGTAGATTAGGACCACAGAATAGGACTCAGGAACATAACTGTGATACCAGTCTGTTCTTAGGGTAAGATTTTTAAAAGCAAACGCAGGTTCATAAGTTCAGAAGTTAAGGGTGGAGGCAGTACTGCATTTAGACTAATTAGACAAAGTAGTATTAGCTAGCCTTTAGGCTGATTGGTCCTGAGTGAGGTAAGAGGAATGGTGGATGGTTGGTGAACAAGGGAGTTTAAGAGTATGGACATAACAGAGCATAAGTAACACAACCATAGCATTATGACTATTTTAAGAGGATTTTCAGTGTTTTTTTTTTTTTTAATGAATAATTACTTCTAGGAAGCAGAGTTTGGAAACCTGAACTTAATTTCACCTTATGAGAAAAATGTAGGCTAAACAGAAAGTGGCTACAGTTATGTTAAAAGGAGAAGGCATCAACACTAAGCTTCTGACTGAATTGCTCTACTTGGAAAAAACTGCCTCTGAACTCCACAAACTGACCTCCACTGACTTCACTGACTGCACTAACTAGACAGAACTGAATGAAACTCAACAGAAAGTACATCACAAACTCTAATGTACTCACTCGAACTGTCTATTCATTTCTGACTCTGTTCTGCTATCAACTAGCCCCTCTTTCCTGTGCTGTTCTCCTGAGAGTTAGTGTATCCCATCTCCAACTCATTTTGTCAAATCTTTCTCTTAATCATCGCTTTGTCTGCCCATCAATTAGAAGTCACATTCAATCATGGCTCTTTACTTCTAAAAAGCAATGTAACCTTCATTGTTTGTGATTAAATGTGTGTATTAAGGGCTGTCTATATCCAGTTAAAGTGATTAAAGGTATGTCTGTATTCCAGCCAGCTAAATTAAAGGTGTTAAAGGTATATACAAATGGAATGTATATATTCCAGGCAGATTACAAAGAGATAGAAGGTCTTTGGATGTGATTCTTTGCTAGAGCAGCCATTTATTGCTGATTCCTCTACACCCTTTAACAAGATATTGTTAACAAGATTTTAACTGCTAAAAGAGAAAAGACTGGTCTCATGTTCAGGAGTAGTTGCTAAACACAAAATTTCACAGGGTGTGTGTGTGTGTGTGTGTGTGTGTGTGTGAGTGTGTGTGTTTGTGTGTGTATATGTGTGTGTGTGTGTATGTGTGTGTGTGTGTGTGTGTGAGAGAGAGAGAGAGAGAGAGAGAGAGAGAGAGAGAGAGAGAGAGAAAGAGAGAGAGAGAGAGAGAAAGAGACTGACTTTTGGTTTGTTTGGTTTGGTTTTACAAATGGAAAAACATAAAATTGGGGGGATAGGGAGAGGAAAAGATAAAGAGATGTAACATGTGTAACATGGGACTATGATAAAAAAATTATATGAAAATTTATAAAATAAGAAATATAAAAATAAATGAAACTTTGACAAAAATAAATTCTATTATAGTCATATTGTTATGGGTTCAGGGCTCAGAAAGCAGAAGATTCTTATTGGAGGATTTTAATAGCAGTTAAACATAATTCAGTTTATCTTTGACTCAGAGTATCTCAGATATAAAGAAAATTTTATGGAAAGCCAGTGTGGAGGAACATGGGACACTAAACCTAATTAAGAAAAATGTTGAAATCATTAACCTATAAGAGTGGGTTAATTAAAATGCAAAATAATGGCTGACAATGTGCTCAATGATTAAGAGTACTTGCTGTACATTCATAAAAAGTAGGATTTGCTTTTCAACATCTATAAATGCCTGTTTGTTCAAGCTACAAGTGAGTTTTATATCCATGTGTTCTCCATGGATAGAGTCATGCAAATCTTCACAAAACATTTATACATGCCCATACACTCATGAAAACATAAAGTAAGTGAGTGAATATATAAATTTACTTTTTAAAAAGAATACCAATAAAAATGAAACAAATTATTGAGGCAAACAATACCATCTAATACTGGCCCTTAAACAGAATGCTGAGTAAAAACAATTTGTTATAGTAAACCATTTTAAAAGGTGACATAGAATGTGACTCTAAGATTAAATTTAAGTAGATGGATGTCACTCAAGGAAGTACAGGTGAGAAATTCATCTTGTTGGGTGAATATGTCTATCAGTAAACTATAAGCAGACATCCACAGAGGAAATTTGAAAAGTCTAGAAGTAAAGTTTATTTTTATGTTTCTATCACATTAATGAGAATAGAATTACTTAAACCAAATCACTATTATTCTGCAGTTAGTTTTTTCAAAGGTCATAAAATGTCTTGATCATACCCAATTCCTTCACAAACTTTACCCAGAATCCCCACTTGTCCACTGTGCATTATGTCTATTTTTTCCTTCATTCACTCCCTAAGTCCAACTTCTGATGCCCATAAATGTTTGAATGCATGGCCTTCCACTGGGACACGCTCATCTTACAAAAGAGATGACTCTCAGTATAGCCCATTTTGTCAATAATTTGTTAGCTAAGTGAGGCTTTATGGTTCTCTTCATGCTAGGAGTTTGCATTAGGTTTATGCATGCCATTGCAAACATTATGAGTTCATATTTGCAACTGTTCTGCAATATCTAGAATACAATATTTCTTTGTATTAATCCAATGCCTCTGACACAATATTTTCTGCCTCTTCTTGTACAATGATCTATGAGAAGTTTAGGAAGTGGGTGTGAAGTAGTTGTCTCATTTAGGTATGAAATTTCGCATTCTTTTAATATTTTCTTCTTTGTTAGTTATGGGTCTATGTGTTAGTCAACACCTTTTGAAGTTGAATCTTTTCTGATGATGATTGAGAGAAGTATTAATCTATGAATACAATGATAAAATATTAGTAGTCAGATTAAAACAATGTCCACTTAGCATAATAATAGTATTAGTTTCTCCCCTTGGAACCATGACAGATCCAGCCACAGAATTTTGAGTCAACTGTGGTGCCAGGCATAGATTTGATCTTGTGGAGCAGGACTGAAATCTAAACAGAAAGTGGTTGCTGGTTACTCTCATGATCTATGTGCCAGTATTGTACCATTAGGAATGTCTACCAGGGCAGTAGTTATATTTCTACTCCCATTCATACTTCTATTCACAACTTGACTGGACACACAGGACATACATACATGTGTTTGGACATACACAGTTAGTTCCATAATTTTATCTTTATCAATGCAACATGTCACATGTCACACCATTGGCCCCTGCATAGTAGATGGGATCTGAATGCCAATCTAAATTAAATACACAGATGAGAGGATAGGCCTCACCCACTTTTCTCAGGCAGCATTTTTCTACACTAGAGAAAATCTCACAGCTGATGCTTAAAAGAAGCTTCAATTTCACCCCATCCTTGTTATGACATTCCAATTTTCTTCCTGAGATTTTCTTCCTAATTCTTGATCCCAACCCCAGAAATTTGCATATAAACTTCTTTCCTGGGCTGCTCTAATATTGAAACAGCTGTGTGATTACTCTAGCAATCCCTCTTCTACCTTTCAACTCTTGCAGTACCTGTATTTTTTCCTCCTTAAGTAACAAGCCTTTCATACAGTCTTAGAAAAAGTTGTCTGTGGACTACTCTTATCACTGCTGCTAAAATTGAACATTGTGAGAGGGCAATAACCCCCTTCATGCTTAGCATACAGAAGGGACTTAAAAATAGTACATATTTGACAGTTGCCTAAATTGTTAAATGAAAGAACAACTTTATCTGTGAAGACATTTTAATTGTTTGACATTGTTCAAGTAAACAAGCAGTCTCAGATGTGCTCTGAGCTCCATCAAGGGTATGCAAAGTGAAATGGGATTCACACATCAAGAAATGAACAGAAAAAGATATTTTCAAGAGCTGGCATCTTTCTAAGGGAGGCTATTGGAAAAGGCATGTTGTTTTGTTTCAGTTCTTAAAATAGACTTTGAAGAATGAACATTTTTATATGTACTAAATAAAAAGTATATTCAAGTAGTTTTTATATTTTGCATGTTCTCAGATGTAATGAATCATGGTTGAACTGTGATCTAGGCAAAATTCTATTTAGGGAGATTCTAAAGAAGTCAAAAAATATAATAGAAAACAACACCATTATGGCATCATGCAGCTCCTAGTGTTCTCTTCATGATCTCATCCTCTCTGCCCTACACATAGAGACTCTGTGTTCATTTTTACCCCTGCTGTTCATGCCCTGCCATGAAGGCAAGATCATCTTAGAAAGTATGCCATTTTGGATTGAATTTTAAATAAATGAATAGTGAAGTATGTATTCTGTTGCAATTTGTTTTTTCCTTTAATAACTGCTTCTAATATTAATTATGGTGCTGCATATTTATACATCTTTATTTCTACTTCAGCACTATGTATATGTTATATATAGTTATATAAATTTTATTAGCTGAATTAGTGATATATATATATATATGTATATATATAATACTTCATGAACTTTTAAATTGATTTAAAATGTTTGTGGTATATGCTACTGAGAATACACTTTCTCTTTCTGGTAGATATCTACAGGGTTGAAATTTGTAGTTTCTGAATTGTCAGCATCTTCAGATGTCTCATATAAGGCTAATATTTCAAAAATGGCTTTAAGCAGTCATTTGAATATCCCATACCTGTTCTGCCTTTATCTAATGCCTTCAGCAATGTTAGTTTATTTAATTTCTAAATTGTTTTTCATAGTATTTTTATTTAACTCTCTTAAAACTCTTTGAGGTAGAACTATTCTCAACCTATTCTGCATATGAAGAAACTGTGATCAATACAGTGACTTAGTCTTTGTGTGCTAGAGGAGGACAAAGTATTGGAAAACACTCTGAAATCTAGAAAGTTCAAGGTGTTGACATGACCCTAGTGCTGTTCTCTGCTTCTAAGAAGGTGCCTTCTAAATGTGTCTTTGTAAAAGAGGAGTAGCATGTATGCATAGGATAGAAAAGAACAGGAGGTTGTAGGGTGAACAGTCTCCATATGCTCAGATTTTTATAGGTATATTAAATCCCATTTAGAGAAAAAGATACTTTCATGATTTAGTCACTGTCATATCCCTTAAAATAGTTACATTCTGATTAAATTCCAATTTGAATTTTGAAGAAAAATTTAGGATTTAACCTGCATAAGATGAAGTTTACTATTTTTTTTTTAATATTTAGAGACAACATATGCTGAAGCTATTTGGATTTTATTCTCTTAATTTCTACATTCTTTCACATTGCTTGTATTTTCTCTCCTCTGGTTATATTTTGATCTTGTATTGCCAAGTTGTTAAAATGGAAAGTTAGTAGTGCTTTGACATTTTAAATCATATAAACATAAGCATTTAATGCTATAAAATATCTTATGCTCAGATTAATTTGAAGTAGAAAAGTCTTACCATGTTGTTTTAATGACTAATTGACTTACTAAACCATTATTAAATAGAGTTGGTATATGATATGCTTATTCTAGCATCCTTTATGAAACTTTATGTAAAACAAAAGGAAATTCAATTAAACTAGTCAAGACGTGTTAATGCAATGTGACAGATTAAGATGTTTTGGTGAAGTAGTTGTTAGCTGTAAGTGTGTATAGTTAAATGAGCCAGCAATAAAAGTATGCTTGCTTTGAAGTTCTAATATCTGTGTTATATAATACCCTGCCATAACAGGACTCAAATCTTGACACAGGTCCCTAATACATTCTGGATGACTCCCCCCACCTTCTACCTCCAAAGGTTGCCTGTCTCCATTCTTTCTGCTGGACCTCAGGGCTTCAGTTCTTTTCCTGTACCCAATACCTGATCATGTTTCCTTCTTTCCCCTCCCTTTCCCCTTTCCCACCCAGGTCCCTTCTTCCATCCTTCTTCCTGTGATTGCTTTCTTCTCTCTGCCAAGTGGGATTGTTTGTTTAAAAAAATCTGTACATTAATTACTAAGAAAATCCTATGGCAGAGCCAAAGAAATAATCAAAACTCAGTAGAATTAAAATTTTAAGTACACAACTGTAAAACTTAATTATCAATAGTCTTTCAAATATAGAAATTAAACATACTAGTGTTCCCTGTGGCCATTATGGAATTTAGACACATTCTTTTTAAAAGTACATTTACAGATTTTATTTTTTCTGGAGTGTATTTACAATACATTTTTTTCTTTCTTTCTGGAAACTAAAAATAAACAAGCAAAAGACCAGAAAGACAAAAAAATGTTCAAGTAAAGCAAAATGAAACAAAAAGACTACAGAAATATCGTTGAGTTCATTTTGGGTTGTTTGTCTACTGTCATGAATGTGAATGACCCTAAATTAGTTTATATACCCAGTGAGGCTCTATGGGTGAAAATATTTTTTTTTCTTGCAAGCAGTTGCCCATTGGAGACAGCTTCTTTGTTAAGAAATGTCACCTGAGTCTCTCAATGATGGGCTTTTTCTGGCTTGAACCTCTACAGTGCTTGTGCACACTGCCACAGCCTCTGTACATTCTTACGTGTGTCAGTCCTGTTAGGTCTGGAAAACCCTGTTTCCTTGGTATCATCTCTGGCCTCTGGGTCTTACCATTTTTTTCCTCCTATTCCAAAATGCTCACTGTACTAAGGGGAGTGTTTGAGTACTAATCACTAATATTTAAAGAGTTGATAAATAATTTGTAGGCAAAGTGATACCTTTGGAAATGTGTACAGAAGGTGTACCCTTGATTTAAATGGGTTGCCATGATTCCAAGCTAAAAAAATTAGCATAGTTACTAAGGCTGGATTGTACCAATTGTTAAAACACATGTAAATGAGCAGTCTGTCTTTACCTGAAAATCAACATTTTGGGAATTTTTTCAACACTATTATTTTGTTTATGCTCTGATTTGTCACCATTCTAATAAGAATAGAGAACAGTACCCCATTGCTGACTGGTTTTTCTGGAAATGAGTGATTTATAATGTTTCCTGACTTTGAAAGAACATCAGTGTAAGAATCAGAGGACCAGTATCATGTTGAGAAATACAGTGTCAAAAGATATGTATCTCTTCAGTTGTGTTACTATGGTTATTCATTCTTAATATCATAATAGTCATTCTTTTGGCTTCTGGATTTCCTTTTGTTGCTGTCCTTCCTCTCTTACACACCTGGAAATTGTATTTCAAAGCCAAGTGGAAGAATAGCACATGATTGTCATATGCATGTGTGAGTAAAGGATGGGCTCATATGGGTTTCAGTATATTTGTTTCTGCTTTGTCCTCTGGAACTAATTTTGATAATAGTTTTGAGAGCCACTGCGTCAGAGTGAAAGGAACTGTCCAATGACAAGAAAGCAATGATGGTCTTGTGAGCACAGCTTTGCAGACTTACTTTACCCCAGTGATTGCTGCAAGATAATCAACAACATGTTCAGTATATGTGTTAATCAATCGATAGTTTTGTAATAAATTATATTCACTAGAAACTTATAGTCAAAAATCTTCATTGCCAACTAGTTGATTAAATAGCTTCCAAAGATTTTCATTGTTATTGTTTAAGTAAAGAGACACAGGGGTCTTGTACTACCATGCTTGTAAGTTTGGAATCTCTGAAATGTTAAGAGCATATCTCTGCAATGATATACTTAAAAATCCATTTGTTATCCTATAATTTCTTCAGGTTTATTTCTAGGGGAATGAAAAATTGTGAGGGCTTTTTAAAATTAATTCATTGATAAATTAATGGTGCTGGAATATAATTTTACCATTTTAGTCCTTAATAGTCACATACATAAACATATAATGAATCCATACCTCACCATAGAGCCATAATGAGAAACAGCAATCTATTTAAATGTGTTTCAAAAGTCTTATGTTAAGTATAGTTTTTATTGCATATTCTGTACATTGTAATTAATATTTAATTAACAAAAGACATTTTGTTAAGAGAAATAGGTTATAAAACATTAAGTTGAGCTGGGAAGTGGTGGCATACGCCTTTAATCCCAGTGCTTGGGAGGTAGAGGCAGACAGATTTCTGATTTTGAGGCCAGCCTGGTCTATAGAGTGAGTTCCAGGACAGCCAGGGCTATACAGAGAAACTCTGTTTCGAAAACCAAAATTAAAAAAATCATTATTAGGTTAAAAATAGAATACTCAGAAAAAAAAAACTATCATCAATGACAAAATATTCTGTCGTAACCCATCATGCCTGTTTTCTAAGTAATATGCATGAAATAGCTTTGTGTATATATTTGAAATGAAGACAATGAGTCAATCCTCAGAATGTACACATTCTACAGATGCTGAGCTTACAGTCCAGGATCCATGTCCAAGTAAATTATTCTGCCCACAATTAGGATAGATATTCTGCTATTAATTAATATAATAAAAATTATTCCTCAGTAGCATACCAAGAATCTCATCTCTAAGATGATTCTAAATTCTGTCAGTAGAAAATTGACATTAATTCTCATAACTACCAAAGAACTTTATTTTATGATGCTTTCTAAGAAATATTATATATATATATATATATATATATATATATATAATTTAATACACTTTACACTGGGAAAGGGAATTATAATAATGGATTTTAGTTCTTCAAATATCAGTATTATATGCTTAGTCTGTATGTCACAGCTGTCAATAATGACAGAAAGCCCCACTTGTATACAAGGCTGAAGTAATTTAGATACCAAATAATTTTCCTTGACAATAAGTTAAAATTAACAAATACACTGACACATAGAATTCTATATTGTTGCAATGTAATTTATATTATTTATAGCTTCTTACAGTTAATTTGACTATATTTTCTCCTGTGAGATTTTTATCTCCTTTTTTTTAGTTAATTATTTTGGTTCTATTCATGTATTATCGTTACAATTCGTAATGTTCACATGCATTAACATTTAATGCAGTATTTATCAACCTTCCTAATCCTGCCTCACTCTGATACAGTTGTTCATGTTGTGTTGATCCCAAACCGTAAAAATTATTACACTGGTGTTTCACAACTGTAATTTTTGCTAGTCTTAAGAATTGAAATGCAAGTATGTGACATAGAAAATATCTGCTTTGTAGCCTCCAATGGGTTGTGACTCACAGGTTGAGAACCACTGATCAATATACAAACTATTTCTCTATCAGAGTCTTCTCAATCATTGTCTTTTATCTGTTTAACCTTTCCTCCAAATCACTTCTTTCCAAGTCACTCTCCAAATTTCATGGCTTCCTTTTGGTACCCTACTACATTTACTTAGGACTGACTACATGAGCATGTGAAGAAATGATTTGCTTATGCAGGGCTCTACTGCTAAGTACACTGGATACTACCCTCCACCACCACCACTTTCATCTTTAACCTCCTAAAACTTTCTTTGGGAGAGGCAGAGGCTTATGAGCCCCTCCCCATTCTCAGTGAAATGCAGATTTACAAAGTCTCATACAGGTCAAATGTAAGTAGCCTTGCTGCTGTGAGGAATGCAGTCAACAGCCATGGTGTTTCCAGTAGACAGCAGTATACAATACTACTTCCCATTCTCTAGTTCTAACATTTGGTGCACCCACTTTCTCATTTTGTTCCCCAGCCTTAGAAGAATAACATACGTGCCCCATTTAGGACTTAACATTCAACAGCTATATTAGACTCACTATATATATATAACAAAGTTATGACATTGTATTATCTCTTGCCCTTGGCTAACAGAAGGTGCTCTGACTAAAACTCAGAACACTGCAAATCTGAAAACAAAAAAATATTTATAAGAAAGTTTTATATCATGTCTATTTATAGCATACTAGTAATTATTTTTTCATAGTCATGGACTTTTGACTGGACTTACAGTACTGGGTATGTGTGGGAAAAAACACTCGTGTGGGGAGTCCAGCGGCGGGGTCCCATGGACAGTCTGGCAGTGGGGTACCAGGCAGGCTTTCCACACTGCTGGCGGAGGGTCCCACATTCATGCAGCTGCCAGGGGCGTGGCGGCTGCCTCAGGAAGGTTCAGGGTTCCAAAGGCTGGGAACCTGTCAGTGGCAGGCACAGATGACACGTGGAGTCTGGTTTTCCAAAGCTTTTATTGTTCATGGTGTGGTGAATGGGCATAGATGGTGTGTGCTCCCCTCAAAAGCCAGGGGAGCCTGACTTTTATAGGGAGGGGGAAAAGGGAAGGGAATAACTTAATTAGCTATGCCTCCTGGCCCTTAGACTACTCATTAATATTTTAATCTCTGGAGGTGAAGACCTGCTAATCATGCCTTCTACCTGTGTGTTACGTGACTGATGGTACAGGTTAAATGGAGTTACCTCATCCAAGGCCCAACAGGTATGAGCTTCTCCATTGTAATGGACCTAAAATCCAATGAGAAATTGATCAGCTATCACCATAATGGCCATGAGAAACTAGAACCAGTGTATATATCTTACCAAGATGAATGGTATTTTACTCTGAACATGGCTCAGAGCTGGGTTAAGATCACTGATGACTTTTATCATCTAGCTGACCATACAGTACCTTAAAGAACTATGAAAACTTTTTATTGGGGAAGACACTTCCAGCAAATTTCTTATGTCTGCAACCAAAAAGCTATTTTCAAAAATAGGGTTTATGGTCAAATTCTGGTATGTACCTGGAGAAACGGCAAGAGACCATCATTTTAGGATCTTTTGGGTTCTTTTTAATAACTCATACAGAAGTATTCCATGACTGGCATTGGGTTTCAGTTCAGTAACCAAACTTCCAGGAAAACCACTATGTGCCCAAGAAACATATCTTTCGTCAAATTCTGTTTTATAAATATTATATTTTGATGGATTATAAACAATAGGTATTCAATGCAGTCCCCATCAAAATTCCAAATCAATTTTTCATAGAAATAGAAATAAGAATTTGAAATAAAAAAACAAGGATAATGAAAACTATTCTCAACAATAAAAGAATTTCTAAGGGAAACACCATCCCTGACCTCAAACTGTACTACAGAACAATAGTGATAAAAAATGGCATGGTATTGGTACAGAGACAGGCAAGAAGATCAATGAAATAGAAATGAACCCACACACCTATGGTCACTTGATCTTTGACAAAGGAGCTAAAACCATCCAGTGGAAAAAATGACAGCATTTTCAACAAATGGTGCTGGTTCAACTGGAGGTCAGCATGTAGAAGAATGCAAATAGATCCATTCTTATCTCCAGGTGGATAAAGGACCTTCACAAAAATCCAGATACACTGAAACTAATAGAAGAGAAGGTGGGAAAGAGCCTCAAATACTTAGGTACAGGGGAAAAGTTCCTGAACAGATCACCAATGGCTTATGCTCTAAGAGCAAGAATTGACAAATGGGACCTTCTGTAAGGCAAAGGACACTGTCAATAAGACAAAATGGCAACCAACAGATTGGAAAAAGGCCTTTACCAATCCTACATCCAATAGATGGCTAATATCCAATATATACAAAGAACTCAAGAAATTAGACTCCAGACAACCAAATAACCCATTAAAAATGGGGGTACAGAGCTCAACAAAGTATTCTCAACTGAGGAAACTCGAATGGCTGAGAAGCACCTAAAGAAATGTTCAACATCCTTAGTCAATATCCTTAGGAATACAAATCAAAACAACCCTGAGATTCCACTTAACACCAGTCAGAATGGCTAAGATCAAAAACTCAGGTGATATTAGATGCTGGCAAGAATGTGGAGAAAGAGGAACACTCCTCAGTTGTTGGTGGGATTACAACCACTCTGGAAATCAGTCTGGTAGTTCCTAAAAAAATTGAACATAGCATTACCTAAGGACACAGTTATATCACTCCTGGGCTTATATCCAGAAGATTCTTCAACGTATAATAAAGACACATGCTCCACTATGTTCATAGAAGACTTATTTATAATAGCCAGAAGATGGAAAGAACCTAGATGCTCTTCAACAGAAGAATAGATACAAAAAAAAAATGTGGTACATTTACACAATGGAGTATTACTCACCTATTAAAAACAATGAATTTGAGAAATTCTTAGGTAAATAGATAGAACTAAAAAATATCATGCTGAGTGAAGTAACCCAAACATAAAAGAACAGACATGATATTCACTCACTGGTAATTGGATATTAGTCCAGAAGCTTGAAATACCCAAGATTAAACTCACAGATCGGATGAAGCTCATGAAGAATGGAAACCAAGTGTGGGTGTTTCAGTCCTTCTTAGAAGGAATAACAAAATACTCAAGTGAGCAAATATGGAGACAAAGTGTGAAACAGAAACTGAAGGAGGGGCCGTCTGGAGACCATTCCACCTGGGTATCCATCCCATGTGCAGTCACCAAAGGTGAATTCAAAGCATGAATTCAAGGCCAGCCTGGGTTACAGAACAAGTACCAGGACAGTCAGGGCTACACAGAGAAGGCCTGCCTTGAAAAACAAAAACAAACAATTTTTCACGTAGGTTTTTTACAATCTTTAATTTCAGTTTACCCTTCTCCTGACAACATGTTGTTCTCTTAAACTCAATCTCTTCCTTACTTAAAGCTTTCTAGCCCTGCTAGCCCAGCCCCCACTAATGCTACACCCCCAAACTTTCAAAACAAATGCACACTGTTAGCTTCTACAGAGCCTCTGAAAAGTCAGATTTTGCTCTCAAGACACTTCATCTATCAGCCCAGTGCGGCTCAAGGGTTTTTCTTTAATTGTACAGTTTGTTTGTTTTGTTTTGTTTTTTAACAATCACGGTCCATTTCTCAGAATGAACCAGAATGCTCACCAATACTGCAATTTTCTTCACCAAATAAATTACCTCATTAATTTAAAATTTAAAGTCAATCAAGTTTTCATGACACCTGCAGAATGAAGTCACATATTTGGCCAAGATAACTTATGAGTGGCATCTAGCCTTGCTTATGTTCCCTAGGCTGTGTTCTTCTCTGAACATTATGAGATACCTTTCCCTCACATTGTCCACAACTCCGTCAGCATTATAAACTTCCACTTCAATGGCTTGTTAAAATTTGCTTTCAGCATTTATGGCATTGTCCAACCCAAAGTCTGAAGCAATTCCTTGTTCTGACTATCAGTTACAATATCCTCATGGCAACATTTATCACAGCTGTCCCACTTCCTGGTCTCATTTTTGCCTTCTTCGCCTTCATTTCTTTTCTTGCTGTTGATACACAATACTGAGAGAAGCAACTTCAGAAAGAACATAACAGTTTTAGTGTACATTTCAAGGCAAAGTCCACTGAAATGTTCAAGTCAAGCTAGCAGGAACTTGGAACAGCTAGTCCCCTTACATACACTGTCAGAAGAAGAAAGCAGGGAACACATGACATTGTTTGGCCAATCCTTGATGAGTACTGCCCACAATTCATGTATGAATTCTAATTTCAGTTAACGTAATCAAGATAAATCCTTACGGTAATGCCTGGTGGAACATCTCTCAGATAATTCTAGATTATGTCATGACGTCAATGGAGTCACAACCTTTATCCTCAACCTTCAGTTTTTCTTATATTCGTGTGAGATAAAAAGATATTTTGATAGATTATGAGGAAAACAGCAGTCAAAGATTGAGTTAATGAATTTCTCTAGGCTTCCTTCTTTGAAGTATATATAGGAAAGGAAAAATACTTTGCTAAAATTGTCACATATATCTCTCTTCAAGTCCTAGGCAGAAAGTACAAAAAGTGTGAATCTATCTACACGTACAACTGAAATGAAACAAAGCAAAACACTAAAGAACAGGGATAGGTCTCTTTGCATGTGCTCTTTTTAAATGAAAAAAATCATCCATCAAAAATTCAGGAGATATTATATCAGAATTTCTGGAGTATAAGACATAAAATAAAATTTCTCCTTCTAGTTCTGAAGATGGACGTTAAATATCAGGATGGCTACATATTGGGCATCCTCAGAAGCTTGATTTTTTTCTGCTGAGCTCTATTGTATGTGGCTTATTGTACTATACACTTAATGATCAGTATTGTTATTCTGTGTTCTGAATTTTGGATGCCTGGCCTTAAGGGAAGTTGTCTTGCAACCTAGAGTTCCTGAACGGGGATGACAATTATAGTCTTTGTATCAACAAGCATCCTGGTCTCTACTTCATTCTATAAATAGTTATCAAGCCCTACTTTTAAAAATTAATGCTGACACTTGAAGTTGACTTCAGAACAACCAATAATTCCTTTGGTTTAAGATTCTCAGTTTTTGTCCTTTTATAAGGTTTCTCCTTGCTTCCTTGAAAGGAAACTTGCACTTTTCTTTTCATAGACAACCATACACTTCAAAATTTTTCAAAGGAGAGTGCTCTCATGGGTCACCAACCTGTCATATCCCTGTTGTGGGAAAGAGCGAGGATGAGCAGAGATGGAAAGAAGAAGAAACACAGGGAAAGAGAAAGAAGCTTGTAGCTTTAGGCTATTTGTCCTTTTGTTCATGGCCTTTCTCTGACCTTCCCAGCAAACTTGCAATACTCTCAACTATGCAAGCACATACCTCTACTCCCCCAGAATCTAATCAATTCTCACTACACACTGAGTTCCTTCTCACCAAACATGCTATATCAAACCCAGCTTTGTTTGTTTGTAGTTTTGTTGTTGTTGTTTTAATGTACCTTTCCCTCATAGAACACAAAACTACTAACCTTATATAATATGAGTTTAAAACTAGATATAAAAGCCCGAGTTCTGTTTTATCCCCCATTTTGCATCTTCTTACTTTCCATCACAGCTCTGCTCTGGTCTCTATAAACATTATATAGAGAATAATTTGTAGTGGTTAAGGAAGTAGATTTTGTCACAGACACACAAGAAAAAATAGCAGTAAAGCTTTTATGACTTCCAAATTCGCCCTCATTGGAAGAAGGTGAATTTATCAAAATTTAAACTCCTTCTTTTGTAAACATAAAGTAATAAGTTCCAACAGGACCTTAGAAGGAAAAGTTATTTGAAAATCCAATTTTATGATGCTTAACAGAAACTGGGGTTTAATATGTAAAAGGCCACATTCAAAGCTATTCTGTAAAATAGTCCAGGAATCTTATCAGAAATATTCCTTGAATATATTTCCAAGGGAAATAGATACCTGATTTGTAGAGATTTAATAAATAACAGATATAAATAGTTACTATAAATAATAACACTGATTATCAGTGTAATCAAACCCTTCACCTGCTGTGATATGTACTGCATTTATGCAGATCAGCTGTAGGCCTTTCATCCATGAAATTATAGAATGTATAATGTGATGTGCTATGATATACTCAGTGTAATTGCTTATTTATAAAAAGAGCTATCAACAGCCCACTTTAAATAAATTCAGAAATCACCATAGGGCATTTAGAAATGAATATTTTATATGACATTTAAAAAAGATTATGAGCATTTTCTTGAACAGTAAAATTAATGTCTGTTTGGCTGTTTAAGCTCAGCCAGTGTAGATTCAGGATAATAACATAAACTATAATTACTGTGTCTGTGTTTTAATTAGGAATAACCATCTACCTGACTAGTAGTGTTAATTTTATACCTAAAATATGATTAAAATGTAAACAATTTATAAAAAAAAGTATATCATTTTCTCATAAGTCTTTGGTAGCGTATTTTAGCAACAGTGTTACTTGCTTTGTCTCTGTGTCAGTACAGCAGTCATCAAGCATCTTTTTGCACATCTATGTTTTTTATCACTGAAGTCTCTATATCTACATGAGTATGAAAAAAATTAACACTCAGAAATAATAACTATAATAAAAATTTCAAAATATCAGAGGTAAACCATATTGTGTGTCTTTGATATTTGGTATAAAAGAAATTACATCAGTTTCTGATGTATTATAAAGTTAGAAATACTTATCAAATTTTGAAGTCCCTAAGCTCGAGGTGAGACATACTGAAAAATAAGCATCTCAGTATTAACTCTGTAATTTTAAACTACTGATTCAGTCACAATGGTCATGTTGGCCACAGAGTAAACTGATACAGTTAGAACTGGTGAAATGTAGATGTGTAAATAATTACTCATATAAAATCAAGTTCTCAGACACTTGCCTAACATCAGAGGATGACAGAGTGTTCAGAGAAATAACCTATGTTCTTTGAACAAATATTTTTGGTTGTTTCTTTTTTATTTCACAGTCCAATCATTATCCTCCTCACAGTCTGCCCTCTGGCAGTTCCTCATTACATCCCACTTCCCTAGTCTCAAAGAGAACATGCCACATTCTACATCCCCTATACCCTGACAGGCCTCCCATTCCCTGGGGCCTCAAGTTTCTCAAGGGTTATGTGTACCTTCTCTCACTGAAGCCAGACCAGGCAGTCCTCTGCTGTTTATATGTCAGAGGCCTTAATTCAGTATAAGTTACCAGGTTGGTGGCTCAGTGTCTGAGAGATCTTGAGGCTCCAAGTTTGTTGAGACTGCTGGTCTTCCTGTGAAGTTGCCCTGCTCCTCAACTTCTTTCAGCATTTCCCTAACTTAACCACAGCGGTCCCTGACTTCACTCCATTGGTTGGCTGTAAGTATCAGCTTCTACCTCAGTCACCTGCTTGTTGGGTCTCTCAAAGGAATGACATTCTAGGCCCCTGTCTGTAAGCACACTATAACATCAGTAGTAGTGTCAGGCCTTGGAGCTCCTCTTGAGATAAAGTCACAGTTAGACCAGTCACTGGACCTTCTTTCCCTCAGTCTCTTCTCAATTTTTGTCCCTGAAGTTCTTTTAGACAGGAAAAATTCTGGTTCAGATTTTTGACTGTGGTATGCAAACCCCATCCTTCCACTTGATTCCTTGTCTTTCTTCTGGAGATGGATTCTACAGGTTCCCTCTCTCCAATGTTGGGCATTTGATCTAAGGACCCTTTGAATCTTTTTATTATTTTTTTCCTGTGAAATGCTTTTTATTGGATATTTTATTAATTTACCTTTCAGATGTCATCCCTTTTCCCCATTTCTCCTTTCTAGAGACCCCCTATACCATACCTCCCCTCCTCCTCCATTTTGCTTTTATACTATTTTAATTGCATGCAAGTATTAAGGTCACTTCTAGGTTGAGGAACTAGCAATACAATAGATGCAAATAGTCAAGGAACAAGCAAGACAATACACACAAATAGTCAAAGAACAATCCAAGCAATAAACAAAGTTCCACAAACACTCCCAAGATCACTGTTTCAAAGAGCTTATCAGGATGACCAAAATATCTGAGCCTACTTCCCTGTTCTAGTTCAAATTCATTTTTATGCCTGAAGCCTACTTCCTTATTCTAGCCTAAGATTTAGATTCCTGCCTGGAATTACTTCTTTTTCCTAGCCTAATGTCATATTCCTGCCTGAAGCCCACTTGCTTGTCCTTGGCCAATGTCATATTCCTGCCAAGCAGCCCACTTCCTTTTTCTTGGCTCATGTCAGATTCTTGCCAAGCTGCCGCCAAACCTCTATGCTTCTCCCCCTTTTATATTTCATAAACAAGACTGAGCCTGTCTTAGGTCATTCTCACAAGAATGCCTTCAAGCAATGCACTTCTGTCTCAGGTTAGTAAGGCTCTGTGCAGAATCTTACCTGTCCCTGGCTTTCCAGCCTGTTTATTTAATAATTCTCTCTGGGGGTCCATTTTTAGGTTCAAGCCATGTACTTTGGCTGCCAACAAGCTGATGTTGTTAAAGACAAGCTTTAACATGATGAGCAGGAATAAAGTTATTTCCAGGGGGAAAAAAGGAGCTAGCATGATCAAGCTATATATGCCATCCTTGAAGCTTGACCAAAATAGAAGTACTGACCTCAGGCCATGATTAATTTTATCTGCAGTATCTACTGCATCAATGCTCAGCAGAGCAGGATTCTTGGAATTCCTAAGCTCACTATACAAAGTTAAAACATTCAGAGAGTTGTTAGAATTATGCCAAATACAATGCACGTGTCTTTAAACTTTCTCCTAATTATAATGACTACCACTGTAAATTTTAGACCTGACATGAATCCAATGTTATTAACATGACACTTAAGATCGAACCTTACTCTTAAACCTCCTTTCAATAATTTGAATACAATAAAGAACATAAATCCATTGTTCCAAATGCCTATCTAAATCCTCTTGTATATTCAACACATTAGTTACATTTTTTGCTAAATGATTAACAAAAGTAGCTGTCTTAACTTCTTGTGTCACAGCAATTCTAGCAGTAGTGGTGATAGCAATCAATGTAATTAAAGCTGTTATACCAGCAATAATCAAGCCCACTACACTCTTGTTTTTTCTTAAAGCCTGACTCACTTCTTCTAATACTTGCAAACTTTCTTCAGAATGCCTAGGTTCTGTGATACTCAGTGCAATAAAAAAAAGCTAATTGATAGACCTCCATAACAGACATGCCTGGTTTCAACACACTAACACAATTAGAAAGTGTACAATCAATACAACTTACATAAATACTATAGAAGAAACAAACGTAATTTGGACTTGCCAATTAAAAGAGCCTTAACACATGTACTAACACTAGTTTGAAATCCAGATTATGTCCCAACTTTATCTCTTGCTAATATAACATCACAGAGAACTGCAGCTAACTTCCAAATATGTCTCTGAAGATGTTCAGAACATGCCTTCCAAATGAAGACAGTTATTTCCAGTATTGGTTTGATTTCTAGAACAGTCCATGATTGAGTCCAAGTAATTGGTTGCATTTAAGAAAAATACAAGAGTAATTATAACTTCTCTTTTTGATTCTCTGTTCCACAAGGTCTAAAAACTTGAAGCAAGGCAGCTGTCCCATCTGGGGTATAGGTAAGCAGAAGTGTGTCGGGAACATATTACCAGTCACCATTTTCAGTGCATTACAAGCATACGGGTCAGCATCATGCTTTGTCCCTACATTAGCATGTCTCAACAGTTGCTCTGGCAGCTACGATGCTCCTTCAGCATCCTGCAGAAAAAACACAAACATGTCCTCTTCTCCATATTAAATACATGATTAGGATCATGCCATGTGCCAGTAAGTGGATCCTTCCCTTTCACCTATGCATAAGTATGCCTAGTTGTAGAGTGCCATAGATTCTCAGCAGAAAGTTCCTTGGCATCCAAATTTTTTTAAAAAATTAAAAAGAACATGATTTAAATAAATTTATGGTATATAAGGTATACATAGCCCTTTTTGATTTTATGAAGATACTGTTTTAAAGATACATGGGCCCCTTCCACAGTCCCTTGTCCTTGGCAATTATAAGGAATCCCAGTAATATGGGTAAATTAAATTGCTGACAAAAAGTGTCAAATTCTTTACTGCAATAGCCAGTTCGATTATCTGTTTATTATTATTATTATTATTATTATTATTATTATTATTATTATTAAATAATTTATCTATATTTCAAATATTATCTCCTTTCCCCACCTGCCCCAGAATCAACTTATCCCATGCCCATCCTCCTACTTCTATGAGGGTGTGCCCCTCTCATCCATCCATTCCCACCTCTCAGCCCTCGAATTCCCCTCACTGGGGCATTCTGCCTTCACAGGACCAAGTACCTCTCTTCCACCAATGCCCAACAAGGCCATCCTCTACTATATATACAACTGGAGCCATGGGTCCCTCCGTGAGTGTGCCCAGGCTAGCTGTTTAGACCCTGGGAAATCTGGTTGGTTAGTATTGTTGCTCTCCTCATGGGGCCATAAGCCCCTTCAACTCTCAGTCTTCTCTCTAACACCTCCGTGGGAACCCTGTGATCAGTTCAATGGTTAGCTGTGAGCATCCCCCTCTTTATATGTCAGGCTCTGGCAGGAGACAGGTATATCAGGCTCCTATCAGCGTGTACTTCCTGACTTCCACACAGTGTTTGCATTTGATAGCACCTGGGATGGATCCCCAGGCAGGGCAGTCTCTGGACAGCCCCTCTACAATTCTTCTAGAACACAGTGTCTTCATACTTGCTCCTGTGACTATTTTGTTACTCCTTCTAAGAAGGACAGAAGTGCTCACACTTCGGTCTTCCTTGTTCTTGAGCTTCATGTAGTCTGTGAGTTATATCTTTGGTATTATAAACTTTTGGACTAATATCCACTTATCAGTGAGTGAATACCATGTGTGTTCTTTTGTGATTGGGTTACCTCACTCAGGTTGATATTTGCTACTTCCATCCATTTGACGAAGAATCTCATGAATTCATTGTTTTTAATAGCTGAGTAGTACTCCATTGTGTAGATGTACCACATTTTCTGTATCCATTCCTCTGTTGAAGCACATCTGGGTTCTTTCCATCTTCTAGCTATTAAAAATAAGTCTGCTATTAACATAGTGGAGCATGTGTCTTTATTATACGTTAGAGTATATGCCCAGGAGCTGTATCATCAGGTAATACTATCTCCAATTTTATGAGGAACCACCAGACGGATTTCCAGAGTGGTTGTACCAGCTTATAATCCCACCAACAAAGGAGGAGTTTTCCTCTTTCTCCACATCCTTGCTAGCATCTTGAATTTGGTTTACGAGAATTTTATTGAGTATTTTTGCATTGATATTCATAAGGGAGATCGATCTAAAGTTCTCTTTCTTTGTTGAGTCTTTGTGTGGTTTAGATATGAGCTTAATTGTGGGTTTATAGAATGAATTGGGTAGTGTTCCTTCTGTTTCTATTTTGTGCAATAGTTTATAGAGAATTGTATCTTCTTGGAAGGTCTGATAGAATTCGGCAGTAAAACCATCTGGTCTTGGGGTTTTTTTGTTTGTTTGTTTGTTTGGTTGGTTGGTTTTTTTTTTTGGTGGGGAGACTTAATGACTGCTGCTATTTCTTTGAGGGATATAGGACTGTTTAAATGGTTTATCTGCTCCTGATTTAACTTTGGTACCTGGTTTCTGTCTAGAAAGTTGTCCATTTCATCCAGATTTTTCCAGTTTTGTTGAGTACAGGCCTCTATAGTAGGATCTAATAATTTTTTGAATTTCCTCAGTTTCTGTTGATATGTCTCCCTTTTCAGTTCTGACTTTACTAATTTGGATACTGTCTCTGTGCCCTCTGGTTAGTATGGCTAAGGGTTTATCTATCTTGTTGATTTCTCAAAGAACCAGATCCTGGTATTTTCAATTCTATGTATAGTTCTTTTTATTTCTATTTGGTTGATTTCAGTTCTGATTTTGATTATTTCCTGCTATCTATGCCTCTTGGGTGCATTTGCTTCTTTTAGTTCTAGAGCTTTCAGGTGTGCTGTCAAGCTGCTAGTGTATGTGCTCTCCAGTTTCTTTTTGTAGTTACTTAGAACTATGAATTTTCCTTTTAGCACTGCCTTCATTGTGTCCCACATGTTTTGCTATGATATTTTTTATTTTCATTAAATTATTAAAAGTTTTTAATTTTTTATATATTTCTTCCCTGACCAAATTATCATTGAGTAGAACGTTGTTCAGTTTCCACATGTATATAGGGTTTTTATTGAATTTATCATTATTGAAGAACAGCCTTAGTCCATGGTGATCTGATAGGATGCATGGGATCATTTCAATTTTCTTGTATCTGTTTAGGCCTATTTTGTGACTAATTATATAGTCCATTTTGTTGTGCTGCAAAAAAAGTTATATTCTTTTGTTTTGGATGAACTCTTCTATAGATATCTACTAAATCCATTTGGTTCGTAACTTCTGTTAGTTTCACTGAGTCTCTTTTTAGTCTCTGTTTCCATGATCTGTCCATTGATGAGAGTTGGGTGTTGAAGTCGCCCACCATTATTGTGTGATGTGCAATGTGTGCTTTAGCTTTAGTAAAGTATTTTTTTTGTTTTGTTTTTGGGTGTGTGTGGGGGGTGGTGCGCTTGCATTTGGAACATAGCTGTTCAGGATTGAGATTTCATCTTGGTTGATTTTGACTTTGACGAGTATGATGTATCCTTACCTTTCTTCATAACTTTTAGTTGAAAGTTGATAGTATTCGATATTAGAATGGCTATTCCAGCTGGTTTCTTGGGACCATATGTTTGGAAAATTGTTTTGAACCTTTTATTCTGAGGCGGTGTCTGTTTTTGTCACTGAGGTGCACTTTCTGTGTGCAGCAAAATGTTGGATCCTGTTTACATATCCAGTCCATTAGTCTATGTCTTTTTATTGGGCATTGAGTCCATTGATGTTAAGAGATATTAAAGAAAAGTGATTGTTGCTTCCTGTTATTTTTGTTACTAGAGGTGAAGTTATATTTGTGTGGCTATCTTCCTTTTTGTTTGTTGAAAGAAGATTACCTTCTTGTTTTTCCTAGGGTATAATTTCCTTCCTTGTGTTGGAGTTTTCCTGCTATTATCCTTAGTAGAGCTAAATTTGAGGAAAGATATTGTGTAAATTTGGTTTGTCATTGAATATCTTGTTTTATCCATCAATGGTAATTGAGAGTTTTGCTGGGTATAGTAGTCTGGGCTGGCATTTGTGTTCTCTTAGAGTCTGTGTGACATCTGTCTAGGATCTTCTGGCTTTTGTAGTCTCTGGTGAGAAGTCTGGTATAATTCTGATAAGTCTGCATTTATAAGTTACTTGACCCTTTTTTCCCTTAACGCTTTTAATATTCTTTCTTTGTTTTGTGCATTTGGTGTTTTGATTATTATGTGACAGGAGGAATTTCTTTTCTGATCTAGTCTATTTGGAGTTCTGTAGGCTTCTTGTATGTCTATAGGCATCTTTTACCTTAGGTTAGGAAAGTTGTTTTCTATAATTTTGTTGAAGATATTTAGCTGCCCTTTAAGTTGGGAGTCTTCACTCTCTTCTATACCTATTATTCTTAGATTTGGTCTTCCCATTGTGTCCTGAATCTCTTGGATGTTTTGGGTTAGGAGCTTTCTGCATATTGCATTTTCTTTGAAGATTCTCTCAAGGTTTTCTATGGTATCTTCTGAACATGAGATTCTCTCTTCTATCTCTTGTATTCTGTTAGTGCTGCTTGCATCCATGACTCCTGATATCTTTTCTAGGTTTTCTATCTCCAGAGTAGTCACTCTAAGTGATTTCTTTATTCTTTCTAATTCCATTTTTATGTCTTGGATGGTTTTGTTCAATTCCTTCACCTGTTTGCTTGTGTTTTCTTGTAATTCTTTAAGGGATTTTTGCATTTCCTCTTGAAGGGCTATTTACATGTGTTCTTCTGAACTTCTTTGAGGGAGTTATATATGTTCTTCTTAAAATCCCCTATCATCAATTTGATAAGTGATTTTATTCTAACTCTTGCTTTTCTGGTGTCATGGGGTATTCAGGACTTGCTATTGTTGGAGAACTAGGTTTTGATAATTCCAAGTAACTTTTGTTTCTGTTGCTTATGTTCTTGCACTTGCCTTTTGTCATCTAGTTATCTCCAGTGCTTCTTTCTCCCACTGTCTCTGACTAGAACTTGTCTGTTCTGTAATCTTGGTTGTGTCAGAACTCCTCAGAGTCCAGCTGTCTCTGTGATCCTGTGATTCTGATATTCTGTATGTAAGAGCTCCTAAGAGTCAGTCTGTGGGATCTTAAAATCCTGGTGTGACCAAGCTCCTGAGATCCTGTGATCCTATTATCCTGTCAGGAGCAGTCCTGCTTATACACTAATGGCCTGGGGTCAGCCATAGGCCTGACATATTTGCTTGCTAACACAAATTCTTCGGTCTCTGTGGAAAAACACTGAAACAGATGGGTAGAAGCTATTGTAAACAAGTAGCTTTGGTGGAAAATTGCCAGCCTGAGTAGTCATAGACCTTGGGTAGCCTTGGTGGATAGTGGCAACTTATATAAGGACAAGTGAATCATAGACGGAGTCATAGTGTTCTGTCCCCTGAACCTTCACCCAGCTGACACTCTGTTCTGGAAGATATCTGTACTTCTTCTGTACACCTATGATCCTGTGTCATCCCCTTCCTCATATCCTGCCTTTTTGTGTATATAACCCTTGTATGAAAAACTAAAAATTACAGTTTGATCAGCCTATCAACAAGCCATGATTCTTTGTGTTCACCTGTTTTTTCCCCATTCTTTCTTAGGTGATCTCCACAGACCCTGTTTAATGCCCTGCTGGACAGGACATTATCCTATGTTCCTGGGCCTCTGGGAGTCCAGCCTCCTCTGTGTTTGGGGGGATTGGATGCAGAACTGGAGCCTAGAACTTCCCAGAGCACTTGCACAGACCAGAAGAATCTGAATCCTTTTAACATGAAGGGATTTTGTCTTTTGTTAAGTGCTTTTTCAGCATCTAATGAGATGATCATATAAATTTTTTTCTTTGAGTTTGTTCATACAGAGCATTATGTTAATGAATTTTTGTATATTGAAACAATATACATACCTCGAATAAAGCCTATTTGATCACGATGAATGATTCTTTTGTTGTATTCTTGGATTCAGTTTGCTAGAATTTTACTAAGTAATTTTGCATTGACATTCATAAATAAAATTGGCCTGAAGTTCCCTTTCTTTGTTGAGTCTCAGCGTGGTTTAGGTATCAGAGTAATTGTGGCTTCATAGAATGAATTAGGCAGTATTCCTTCTGTTTCCATCTTATGGAATAATTTGAGAAGTATTGGTATTAGTTTTTATTAGTTTTCTTTCTTTCTTTCTTTTCTTTTTTTTTCCTGCGAGGTTTTAATGACTTCTTCTATTCCCTTAGGGGATATGGTGGATATTTAGATAATTTACCTACTCTTGATTTAACTTTGGTATGTGGTATCTCTCTAGTATATCATTCATTTCATATAGATTTTCCAGTTTTGTTGAGTATAGGCTTTTGTAGTAGAATCTGACGATCTTTTTAAATTTTCTCGGTTTCTGTAGTTATGTCTCTTTTTTCCATTTCAGACTTTGCTAATTTGGATACTGCCTCTGCTCTTTCTTTAATTTGCTAGCGGTTTATTTATCTTGTTGGTTTTCTCAAGGAACCAGCTTTTTGTTTTGAGGATTCTTTGTATTTTTGGAATAACTTTTTTCATTTGCTCATGGGAATAATCCAAAAGGAACTAGCTTATATATTTCTGTTGATCTTATATTGCTTGCTATATAAAGATCATAACTGTCATTCATAGCAACAATGTTTTCAGAATACTATGAAGCAGTGTTAAACAAATTCTATAATTAAAATTTCAAAATTGGAAGATTTTCTAAAAGTCAAGTGGGTGATTTCTATAATAGTAAGAAAATGACCACAGACTTTCAAAGTTTGTATAATTATGAAGGGTTAGGAAAACAATTTGGAAAAACTACTTAATTGGTACTATATGATTTTATTACCTAATACTAATATCTGATGCAAGTTTGAAGATAAATAAGAACTTGAGGCATATCAATGTGGTAATAAAATATATATTTTTCTAAAATCGTAGAAAAAGAGTGTTGGTTTTGGCTTTGACACAAGACCAATAGGATGTAACACATTAAGTCTGTAACTTCTTTCTTGAAATTAAAATGAATACAAACATACTTTGAAGGTGGTGGTAGAACTCTAAAATTTAAACCAATCTATAAATCCCATATGAAGATGTCTTAGTTTGGGTTTCCTTGTTTCAGAGAGACACCTTGACCAAGGGAACCAATTAATAACATTTATTTGTAGTTGTTTTACATATTCAGAGGTTCAGTTCATTACCATTAAGGTGGGAGCATGGCAGTATCCAGGTAGATGTGGTGCTGAAGGAGCTGAAAGTTCTACATCTTGATCCAAATGCAGACAAGAGAAGCCTGGCTCCCATGTGACTAGGAAGAAGAGTCTCAAACCCACTCACACGGTGATACATTTTCTCCAACAAGGCTACTCCTACTCCGATGAGCCCATACCTCCAAATAGTGCCACCTCCTTTGGCCAAGCATATTCAAACCACCACACAGAGTAAAGCTTAAATTAGATTTGAACACATGAAGAGAAATGAAACTGCATAATGCATTCTTTTCCTTTAACAGTAATTTTGGTTTGTAGCAACATTGAAAGAGGTACAAGGACTTCTACTATGTCTATTGTTCCAGATAAACACACCCTCACTTACCTACCCTTTATGTGTGATGAACATGATCAAAATTCCAGTATGTATTTTTCTTCACTCTAAGTATTATACATACAGTTGAATTATGTGATTGGGGACAGGATCTTACATTGTAAACTTGATTGCTGCAACTTGAAATGTAGATGGACCAAAAGAGCCTCAAACTCAAGAGATCTACCTGATTCTGTTTTCTGAGTGCTGGGATTACAGCCATGAACCACAATGTTTGGTCATTCTATAGCTTTGGATAAACATACCCTAAATCCACTGCATTAATATCCTACACAATAGTTTGAATGTCCCAAACCTCTCCATTTTTTGTCTTTTCATGAGCAACCACACATACCTAATGCTTGAAAAATTTTGTTCTATTTTATGAACTTCATTCTTTCTCTTCATTTGTAGAAGATCATCTGGTTGCCAACACACAGTATATCTTATCTTCAAACTTGCTTTAGAATGTGGATTTGACATTAGTTCTTGGGTAAGAGTTGAAGCCAAGTTTCAGTGTGAGTACTTATGCTTTAATTTGCAGAAGCCTAGAGAAGCTGTTTAGGCTTCTAAACAGCCCTGTCTGGTGGATAGCCCTGTCTGGCGACTCTTTTTCTCTCACTTACCTTTTAAAGAGACATGGTGCATATAGTTCTGGCTAAATTACTACATTGGAAAGAAGGAATAGAAAACAAATGTAATGTATAAACTGAACCCTCAGTCTTTATATCATCATATTTCCTTGTGAAATGACAATATTATCATGAGGTCAATAGTACAAACATGATTTGTTTTTTCCTATATTTAAATAGCAAATTGTATTAATAGATAATTTAGTTATCAAAAACAAATAAAATCACAATGATACTATTAGCCTAATTTTCCATGTGGATATTCTTAGATAAACACTCTTATTTTCAAGCCACATGCATAGATGTTCAAAGTTGATTTTACGATATTACAGGTTCGGAATCTGTTCTCCAAAAATATTGAGTTCTAGGAAATGAATAAATAAGCAGAAAGGTTGATTTTATGTATGATTGAATTTGAGAAGATAAGCCTTTTACTATGTTCCTCAATAAATATAGATATTCAAACTTTATATTAAAATTTATTTCTTAGAAGGCACCTGATTAAAGAGTTATTTAAAAAGATATTTTTTGTGAACAATAACATTTACTTATCTCTTTTTTAATGTGTTTTACTTCTCATTTCAGTATTGAACTTTCATTATAATAGCCAATAAAATCATAAACACATTTCTTAAGCAATACTATTAGGAAAATGTTGAAATTACATTTTTTAAAAAAGTTTAATTTTTTTTCTCTAAGTAAGATGAAATATTTGTCTGAATACTAAAAAAGACTCTTATGGCCCAAGATGGTAGCCAGCAATTTTAAACATTATTACTTTACTATTTAGCACAAAGATCATTTTTCCTTTTTTTTTTTAATAAAATATATATATATACATATATATATGATATACTGCTTTGCTATTTTATTGTATACATTCATTTTCTTTTTCATTTTATAAGGAAACAAAGAAGTATATTGTAAAAGAAGTAAAATGACATTAAATAGTGAGATAGGCACATGCTTGATCAGAATGAATTAAATTTGAGGCAAAGACATAGTTTCCATAGGACAACAATGTGATTTCCCCTGATTTCTTCTGGCACACAAATGTTACAAACTGCAGAAAAGCAAAAAAAAAAATATGAATGCAGCTTTCCCTAAAGCCAAACATTTCTGTCTGTAGAAAATATGTAAATATTGTAAATGAATTATTAACCCAGAAAAGCTCAAGAACACTTCATAAAATTCAGAAAAATATATTGAAAAAAGAGTAGATCATAGTGAAGGTAAATGGTGTCTTATGGCTTAACCCACAGCCCAAATGTTATTTAGGAAGACACTGTAGAATTTATTATGGGAGGTAAATCTTGATACCAACTATTATGATACACTTTCAATAAGCACTTTCAAATATAGAATTCTAGACATTAAAAAGTACATCCTAGGCACCCTAGGGAATATTATATTAATAGAAAGTAAAAGACTGATATTAACAAAGAAACTAAATGAACAGTTGGCCAAGAAAGAACTTAAGAAAAATAATGATTTGTTTTTGTGTAAAAGACAGTAGTGTGAAGTGCAGTTTCAAGGATCAGAATTTCATAAAATGTCACAGAATTTAGACAAAAGGAAGAAAAGGTATCTGAATGAGATCAAACCTTACAATAACACTGCTATGAAATACTGGTATTTTTACAATTAAAAGCACACCTAACACTTTCTGATGCGTTATGTTTAACTAATTAGTTTTTCAAGAATTAGGCAAGTGATGTGCAAAGAATGTTGATATTTACAGTTGAAAAGTCCTGGCTTGGTTGATGCAGTTTTGAGACTTGTTTATCTATCCTGTTCCTATGGACAAATATACTCCAGGTACTGTGCCTTCCATGCCAAGATGGAAGGCATCCTCAGAACTGAAATGGGCTTATTTCCCTCCAAGAAGGACCCCTAATCGAATATTGTGTATAATTTTGAGAAATGTACAGGAGATGAGAATAAATGCAAGTATATCTAAAATTTACCATTTAAAAAAGTTACAAGTAAAAATCTATCTCTCTCTTTATATATGTATCATGTATCTATAATCTATTTATTTCTATATATACATATATTTCTATATATTATATATTATTATGTATTATACATTACATATTATATCTATAGTGTATATTTATGTTTATAGCTATAGGTATATAATGTTCAAATTAATGATCTTAATAAATTCACTCAAGTCAGTTCACTGTCTTCTGATCTTACACAGAGAAACACTATGTAAGGCCTTAAGTGATTTATAGATATTTTAGTTGAAGTACCTAAGTTTTTTCTGCTATATTCTCTGCATATCAGGACAACTGTTCAGGAAACAGCCTGTAAAGTTAATTAATATGCCAAACTGTAAAACACTTTGCTTTTAATGCATACAACCAACTGTACTTAGAAAAACCTTCCTGGCAGTCCAGAAGGATGTGATATGTGATAACTGAAGTAGTACCATACATAATCCAAGCCAGTAATTAGCACCCTTTCTGATGGTGTGACCCTTCAATATAGTTCTCATGTTGTGGTACCTCTCAATAATAAAATTATTTTTGTCATACATCATAATTGTAATTTTGGCACCATTATGAATTGTACTGTAAATATTTTTTTAGAGATAGGGCATTGCCAGTGGAATCATGACCCCTAAGTTGAGAACCACTTGTCTAGGCACTATGAAGTAGTAGCTTTCTCATTAATTGCTGTTTTAATGGATGGGAGCTGGAATCTCAGTTTGCTTTAGAAGTACTTTTTAATTAAAATTCCCAAAGAGTTTAAGGCATAATATATGCTTAATTGAAGGACAATGACTTTCTACTTAGTGATTTCCTTCTTGGACTGACATTGACTATATTTTTACAAGTCAGCTGAGTGGTAGAATATTACATGTATGTATTTATTCTGAAACAGTGAAATTTTTCTTCAATGTGGTTTGAGAATATATATGCATACACATTAGTTTCCAATTACAGTAACTTATAAATATTAACTTGAAGTAGTTTAAACAAGAAATATTCATCATAGGCTCACATATTTGAAGACTTTATCTCCAGTTGGTAATGATACATAGTAAGACTATGGAGCCTGCAGGAAGCACAGCCTATTTGGAGAATGTGTTAGACAGAGTCAGAACTTTGAACCTTTATAACCTGTGCCACTTCCTCTCTCTTTCTGCTTCATGAGTTAGGAGGTAATGCCATTGTCTAGTCTGATACTCCTGATTCTATGTCTGTCCTTCCATGATAGACTATATCCCTCTGGAAATGTAAAATAAAACAAATTTCTTTATGCCTGAAACTACATTTTTGTCAGGGTATTTTATCAAAGCAACAGAAAAGAAAACTATGAGGAACAGTGGAATTTTCTGATATGATTAGAATCTTGGCTTAGAGATTATCTTAGACTGTATGAATCACTTTCTGTTATTATTCTGGTATTCTCATAAAATAGAAGCTAAGAAATTCAATGAATTTTACAGTCTATGAAAAATAAGTATGAAATTATCAGGATGTGGTGATTCTGAGCCAATGGTTCATTGATACAATCCCAAATCAATCAAGTTCACCTAGGAAAATAGAGAAAAAAATTCCCCTTAAACTTTTCCACGGGAAATCATTGGTTCTCTCAACACCATCATTTTAACTCAATAAAAAATGACTTTTGACTCATATCTTTAAAACTTGTGACAGAATATAATCTCCTTGCTTTAAATCACCAACTTTATGATACTTTTATATTAGTTGCATATAACTAATATGCTGATTATTATTACTGATAAAATTGGGATATATTTAAACTAAAGTACCACTTATTATATGAAAATTTGAATCAAAGAGGTATCACATTATTACTTAGAAATATTTTTCACATTCATCTTTTTATACATAGTATTATCTGTCTATCTGAACTGATGGATGTTTGGAAAATTAGTAAGGTACACTTCTGGGTGCCTCTGCAAGGTATTTCCAAAGAAGAATGGCACAGAATCAGTGAAATAAGGTACAGCAAATGCTTTCTGATTATGGGCACCATCCTGCAAGTATTAGGTCTGGATGGAGCAAGTCAGAAGGAGTGTCCTTCACTTCTTTTGAGTGGCTCTTTTGTCCCAGCTACTACCCAGGGCCATATACTTGGGCTTCTCCAATGTTGAACTCAAATTTGTAGAAGTGATTTTCCGGGGTTTGGGGGGGGGCCATGTTTTAGTGCTTCTTCCTCAAACAAGATATATCATTTGTCTCATGATTGCTGTGAGGACATGGATTTTGGATTGAGTAGCCAAGGATATTCTTGGCTTTGCAACCTGAATATGGTGGTCACGGAGCTGAACTTAGTTCAATCATATAAGATATTGTGTGATGTGCCATTTCCTGAATTGGTATGAGCAAACATATACTCACACAATATAGGGTATAAGTGGAAGAGCAAAGAAATACAACTCAGGTATGAAATAATGAGTAATTCATATACCAGAGCAGGTTCAACACTTGCATTGCTAATGCCACAGGTAATGCCCTGTGGAGTCTGCAATCTAAAAACTCTACAAAAGATACAGGCAACTCTCTGAAAGAGTCCCCTCCCTCAATAATAGGTTACTTATGATATGAAGGTAGGGAGAGTACTTTTAAATCATAGACTTTCTCAGCATCCTGAGCTTATAATTTATATTAGCTTTGATAAATGTAAACCACAATCTCAAAAATCCATTGTGACCATTCTTTATATCCTGCAGGACCGAACTATACTCAACAATGAACATTTTTTTATTAATTGATAATTTATTGATTTAGTACTTACTACTATCAAAAGACACAGAAATTTAATTGCATGTTAGCAGTATGAAGAAGTAGGACCCATCTCTCACAAATATATATGTAGTGATAGTGATGAAAACCTTGTATTCTTTCTAGGTTTTTAGCACAGTCATAAGAAAACACGAACAACTTTAACCAATGGTAACCCAATGATTTTTGATTTCCCAGATTCCACTTTTAAAAGCAACACATTTTGATCTACTCAATTTGAGACCTTCAGTACTAGCAGCCAAAAAACCTGAGAACTCTGTCGTGTTTCAAGACTTAGAGACAATCACAAATAGCTCAGGAGGTAAAATTATGTATCAGTGAGGCGAGACAAACACTGAGCTGCTCACCTTGCATTAACAGGATAAAAAGCATATTCAATTCCCAAAAGCAATTGCAAAGTAAAAGAAATATAACACTGAAATAGAGATGTGTGAATGTTCTCAGTCTGCATTTAAATCAGAAGGGATTTTAAAATTCTCCACTAGGCTCTGAAAAATGTTTGTTTTATAAAAATATAAATTTAGGTCATATTTATTTTAAACAGCTTCTGTGCATTGTTTTATGTCACAGTTAGCACATTTTATATAATCTATTAAAATTGTGCATTTTTTCTGTAGAAAAAATGTATACTTTTACTTCTTGAAGTGTTTATAAAATTTTTAATGCAGAAAATGTTTGCCATATGTAGAAATGAAATTCATGTCATGTTTGCAAATGATGAGAATGGATTTGTTTGCATGGTGTAATTATTTTCTCCCTAGGAAGATGTCAGGAAACATCTCTTCTCTTTTGAGATGGCACAAAGGAAGGATTATGTTCAATTTAAGCAGGGTGAACTACTGAGATTATTCAGATTGTACAAGAGCATGGCTGACTCAGACAAGATGCTTCCCAGAATAACTCTGTATGCAGTTAATTTTGTCCTTTACCATCATGTCTTCAGGACATCGTGATCCAAATAAAACTGGAGCATAGTAGCAGTGACTAGATCCTCAGGAGAGGGTCTGCTCACCTTGCCTAAATTTTTCTGAGTGGAAGAGAAGTTTGTCTAGTTGATATTAGGAGAGTCCTTGCTATTACTTGCAATTGTTCTGTTTTTTGGTCTCTAGGATGGCAGGTCTTTTGAAAGTTACCAAAGCAGCCTTGGTTACATGATACAAACAGTCATGCCAATATTGTATACTCAGCTTTCTTTCCTTTGATGAATTATTTTTAGTCCTAGAAATTAGTCCGAGTTTCTACTTCTGGTTTAATGCTTAGTTTACATGAAGTCTTGGCAACCTCCATATTTGGATTCCCCTTCTGAGGTCTATAAAAGTCAGATTTGATGTCTCCTATGTTAGTAATATTATATATAATATAATTATGGAGACAAGATAAAAAAAAGAGAGGGGGTATACAAGTAGACATAGCAAAGTAAATGAGCTCCCTTTCCAGGTCTGGCTAGGCTCTCTCACCACCAGACAAGTAAAAAGTTTAGTGCAAAATTTGCCATGAAGATTTCCTGCCCAGAAAAAAAAATTCTGTTTCATTTTTCAAATAGGAAATCAAAAATACCACACATTATATATAGGGTCAAAGAAGATATAAAAAAAGTTTTGAGTTTAACCACACTCCTTTTCCAGTTGTAAACCTATAACTCCATGAGTCTTCAAAAAAGATATGAGTATGTTTACAGTCAAATCTTGCCTTAACTCTTGTTTAATGATGTATGGTAAGAACTTCTTCCAGCCCTGTGACCTAGGTTGTTCTTGTTTTCCTTGTAATATGTCTGTTTTATTAATAGTATACCTCAGAAGCCACTGTAAGGTATCATTTACAGAGAGAGAGAGAGAGAGAGAGAGAGAGAGAGAGAGAGAGAGAGAGAGAGAGAGGAAGAAGGAGGAGGAGGAGAAGGAGAAGGAGAAGGAAGAAGAAGAGGAGGAAGAGGAGGAGGAGGCAGAGGTGGAGGCAGAGGCAGAGGCAGAGAAGAAAATCATCTAAGGTTTTGGAACTTCACAAGCCCCATACATATCTGTATATGACTATTGTTACAACACTTAAGGAGTTTCCCCTTAGCCTTGGCTATGGTGATGGTTTGAATATACTTGGCCCTAGGAGGGACCTTATTCGAGTAGGTGTGTCCTTGTTGGATAAAGTTTGTCACTCTGTGGATGGGCTTTGATAGTCTCCTCTTAACTCTCTGGAAGAGAGTCCTCTTCTGGCTGCCTTCAAGAAGTAGAACTTTCAGCTCCTCCTCCAGTAACATGTCTGCCTGCCTGCTGCCATTCTTCTCTCTGTGATGGTAATGGACTGAACCTCTGACACTGTAAGCTATCCCCAATTAACTGACTTTATATGACTTTATGACTTGGTCATAGCACATATGAAACCCTTAAGTAGGGTTTCATATGAGAGGGTACATGTGAAACATTAAGACAAAAGTTGTCTCAAAGCCTGCCCCTACAGAGATACACTTCCTCCAACAACTCCACATCTACTTCAATGAGGCCACTCCCTGCATACCCGCACCACCACAGGTATGTACTATTCATTTCCTAACTGTGCCTCTCTTACTAATTCTTTATGTATAAATCTATACTAGAGAAGTTTCATAATAAATTTCAATCTTGTTTCACAGTGTTATGTCCTAAAATATGTTTCTATAACTTGTCCAAGGATCTAGACTTCACCAGATTCAGGTATTCTGGTTTAATGCTTAGTTTACATGAATTCTGTGCAGCGTCTATATTTGGAATTCCCTTCTGAGGCCTATAAAATCCAGATATGCTCTCACCTATTTTAGAATTATTATATATAAAATAATGATGACGGAAAGGTTAAAAAAAGATGGGGGAACCAAGCAGACTTGGAGAAGGTGAAGAAAATGAGCTCCTCTACTAGCAGTCTGCTTAGAGTCTCTCACCACCTGAAAAGTGGAGTGGAAATCCCAGATAGAACTCCTTGGATTGCTATTGATGACAAAGTGAAGTTATTTCTTCTGTCCTACAATCCTGTTGTTGCTAACAATGACCACATGACATTTTGAGTGAAGTAGAATTTTACTTCATAATTTTAAGAAATGGGTTAATTTATTTGAATAGATACTATGATGTTGTTTTAAAAAAAATGTAGTACTGTTCTCCAAAAAGCTTCTCAGAAATACACTGGCTAAAATAGTTATATAAAACCTTGCCAACTTGAAAAGATTATTATTGACAGAAGACAAAATAAATTTACTATAAATTCCATAGTGAAATACTGAAGTGCAAATGCTTTCCTTAACTTAATGGATAGCGTGCCATTAATTTATAGTTTTATTGAATTAACAGTAAACACAGAAAGGCCACTAGACAAAACTATCTTCTCCTTTTTCTGGAATGAAATCCTTCTTTATAATATTATGGCAGGTTCTCTTTCTTCTACCAAGTATTTATAAGCACATGTAGGTCCTCAAAGATCCTGATCTTGTTCTTTATCTAAGATAAATAGTGTATCCTTAAAATAGCATGCTTGTGTTCTTATTGTTCTTGTCGCAAATTATTCTCTACTTTACTTGTTCTTCTGTATGACACAATTCAAGTAATCTTTTAATGGATTGCAGTATTCACATGGAGCATACTTAAATAATAATATTATTCTTTTCATGTATTACTCCTAACCCAACACTTATAATATTTCACCCACCAAATCACAAAGAGATATACAGAAATGGATTCAGGAGTGAATAAATGAAGAGTAGGGAGTTTCAGAATTAATACTAAATATTCAGACAGAATTTTATATATTCTATGCTTCATGATGATGGTTTCTTTTTACACAAACTTTATTATTGAAAGTTTGACACAACCAGTCAAATATTTGCTGATTTGAAGGTCACTGAGGTTAAACCTCTCTATTACATCTTGATATTTGGCAAACTAGTGCCTGAAATTGCAAGGTTTTTATTATTGGTAAATAGAATGGGATCTGAGTTGTATCTCTGCTCATAATTAGAGCCATGGCATCATTAACTGCCCAAAAGGTCATATATTATTGTCTAGCCAGAGTCATTTTATAAATAACAAAATCATACCATTGTCCTTTCCTTAATAATTTATTGACATGAACATCTCAATCATTTAGACAAAAATAAAGAGTTATCCAAGACCCTGCCTGGTCCAATTTTTTAAAAGAGTATGAAGCTAACTTAAAAATGTAAGCTGGCATAATGGTACCTTTGACCACTTTCCACACATCTCTTGACAGGATATTCTGTACTGCATTCTTTATAGACATTTTCATTTCTTTCTTTTTTCCATTAATTAATTAATTAATTCACTTTACATCCAGATCATAGCCTTCCTACTTCTAACCTCCCCTGAAACACCCCCTCCCCATCATTTCTCCTCTAATAAGGGGGAGCCCCACCTCTATTCCCACTCATGTTTCACCCCAGCACCATCAAGTCACTGCAGGACTAGGCACATCCTCTCCCACTGAGGTCAGACAAGGCAGTTAATTTAGGGGAATGGGATCCACATGTAGGCAATAGATTTAGGAACAACCTTGGCTACATCTTTCATGGACCTGCATGAAGACCAGACTGCACATCTGCTACATATGTGTTGGAGGTGGGGAAGCTTAGGTCCAGGCCATGTATACTCTTTGGTTGGTGGCATAGTCTCTGGAAGCCCACAAGGGTTGAGATTAGTTGACTTTGTTGGTCTTCCTCTGGAGTTCCTACCCACTCAAGATCCTTAATCCTCCCTGCAAATCTTCCACAAACTCCCCAAGCTCCAACTGATGTTTTGTTGTGGGGCTTTGCCATCTATTTCAGTCAGATGCTTGGTGGAGCCTCTCAGATGAAAAGTATGCTAAACTCCTGTCTTCAAGCATAACAGAGTACCATTAATAGTTTCAGCAATTGGTTCTTGCCCATAGGATGGGTCTCAGGTTGGGCTCATCATTTGTTGGCCATTCTCTCAGTATCTGCTCCATCTTTGCCCATGCATGTATTATAGACAGGTCAAATTCTGGGCTGAAAATTTGATAGGTGGGTTAGTGTTCTTATCTCTCTACTGGCAGTTCTGCATGTCTACAGAATGTGGATGCTTCAGGTTCCTTATCTTCAACTGCTAGGAGTCTCAGCTAGAGTCACATGTATAGACTTCCTGGAGCCTCCCCTATCCCAGGTCTCCGGCATTACTGGACATTCTCTTATCCTTGAGAGTGATGACACACTTTACTATGGAATATCAACTCCACCTGTCTTTTACCTTATACTATGTTTCACATAATTTGTTTCAATGGAGATCACAAGAACTTCAGGGCTTAGGAAAGGTCAAAGGTTCATAATAACATGAAGGTCATTAATTATATTTGAAAATTATATTTATAAAACATTGGAGGAGTAAAATAAGCTTCATCTATATAGAAGATAATTCTCCGTGTCTGTAAAGAGACTCATTCATTTTAATCCATAGTGAGGAACAAAATGATCTTTATCTGCAAAGTGGCACAAAGAGCAGGAAGTGAGTACTGGATTCTTTAAGTCTTCACTTGTTCTAAGTTTATTCTTTCCAGACCATTAATCAATATCTAATTCAATCTATTAAATCAAGTATAATGTTTATTTTTGTCAATAATTAAATCATAACGTTACTTCTTATTTATTTATATCCCAAATGCTATTCCCCCTCCTTGTCTCTCACAGACTGATTCCACTCCATCCCCTCCCCTTCTCCTCTGAGAAGGAAAGTATACCCTACCATCGCACATCTTGTTTATGCCAGATTAGGTCCTTCCTCTCCCACTACGGCCAGACAAGGCAGCCATAAAGACTGAGCTGCCTGCCTGCTACATTCGTATTGGAGTTAGGAAGGGAGATGGGTTGGTTCTTTTCAGCTAGTGTATGTTCTTTGGTTGGTGGCTTAGATTTTGAGAGCTCTCAGGGGTCTAGGTTTGTAGACTCTGTTGGTCATTCTATCAGGTTTTCATCTACTGCAGGGTCTTTAATCCTCCCTTCAACTCTTCCATAAGTGTCCTCAACTTCTTTCAAATATTTGACTGTGGGTATCTGTATCTGCTTCAGTCAGCTACTGAATAGAGTGTCTCAGAGCACAGTTATGCCAGACTCCTGTCTGCATGCATAACAGAATCATTAATAATGTTAGTGACTGGTGGTTGCTCGTGTGGTAGGATAGGTTTCAAGTTGGTCTGTTATTGTTTGGCCTTGCCCTCAGTTTCTGCTCCATCATGTTATTTTAGACAATACAAATTTTGGATTGAAAGTTTTGTAGATGGGTTGGTTTACCTATCCTTCCACTGGTTGTCCTGTCTAGTTACATTCAGGAGGTGATCTTTCATGTTTTATGTCCCCACTTTTAGACATCTCGATTAAAGTCACCAGCATTGACTCCTGAAAGCTTCCCCTATCCCATGTCTCTGGTACTTCCTAGAGATTCTCTGTTTCCTACATCCCTGGAAGCTGCAGATCTCCATTCATTCTCCTTGCCCTCTGGGTCTCTCTCCTGTTTCTCCCCAGACCTGATCTTACCTTCCCCAGTTACCTTTCTTTCTCTGCCTCCTATGACTATTTTGCTTCCTCTTTCTAAGTATGTTTACCTATACATACTATGTAGTTTATCATGTGGATTCTGTACTTTATGGGCAATATCCACTTGAGTACATATCATACCTGTTCTTTTGTGTCTGTGGTACCTCACTCAGGGTGATATTTTCAAGTTACATCAATTTGCCTGTGAATTCACAGTGTTCTTGTTTGTAATGGCTAAGTAGTATTCCATTTCTTTCAAATAAGCACTTCTTAATTTGTCATAGGCCTATGTTTCCACAGATAATCATTTCCATTTTAAGAGTAATAACATTTAATTGTTTACAAGTATGATATCTCTTTTCTCACTGCAAGTAATAGAAATAGTTTTTACTTATACTCTTGTGGATTTGTTTGCTATTGATTGGTAGTAGTGGTAGACAGAATCAGGACCTCTTTCATGGGCATATATTAATACCACTTTGCTACATGCTGAACTAAATGTTTTCTTTCAGTTTATTTTAATAGTACATCAAATTATAGACTATACTTAATAAATACTTGACAAATAAGCTTTGGTAATATTTGTGAAGCTAACACACAACAATAAAGCATAGCTTCCAGATAAACATCAAAGGAAATAGTGTGGATAGAATGGAGAATATCTGATATGGTAAGAGAAACAGACTGCATAGAGGAGAACTCAGTGTGTTTTGCTGCTATGTTGTATGTGTCCTAGCCCAAAAAGCAAGTTATAGAACTGTTCCTCTCATGGACCAAACATTAGGTTCCAAATACTGAAAGTAGAAGTCATATTTCTAATTTTGATAGGAGAGAAATTAATGTTTTATAATGAAGAATCCACAACACTAAATGAGATATACAAAATAAATAAAGTAGGCTAGCTGATGGTGGCACACACATTTTAATTTCATCACTTGGATCCCAGAGGCAGGCAGATTTATGAATTTGAGGCTAGTCTGGTCGGCAGAGTAAAAAAAAGGAAGAAAGAGAGAGAGAGAGAGAGAGAGAGAGAGAGAGAGAGAGAGAGAGAGTATTGTTAAATATTAAGAGGACTTTGAGACATCAAAAATACATAAGTAGAAGTTGTTGGCATAGAAGCAAGGTAGAAAGCAGTTGAAGTAGTAAGGCACCTACTGGAATTGGTTGCACTCATACCAGGACATGGAGAAACACATGACAATTAGAGAAAGACTAAATAATTTGTGATTGTGTAGATAAATACTACAGAGAAGAAAGTAAGAGGTAATTTTATGACTTTAAACTATGGGTAGCTTTTACTTGTACTATATTTTACATGTGTTTGTGTGCATGTCATATATATCTGCATGTTTGCATTTGTGTTGCTGAACATGTGTCCACATTCATGAGTATGAACATGAGTACAGAATTTCCACAGTCGGCATCAGGTATTTCTTTATCATTTCTACTTTATCTTGGCAGTGTCCACTGAAGAAGCCAGACCTTGTCAAAGCAAGTAGTCAGTCTAGAAAGCTTCTTGTGCTTCTTCTCAACAGGTACGCTTCCCAAACACTAAAACTACAGGCAAACAAAATGTCTTCTTAGTTTCCCCACAGATTTTGAAAATAAAAACTCTGGTCCTCATTATTTCAGAGTAAGTAATTTATCCACTGAGCTCTCTTCTCAGCCCCATATTTAGCTTTATGACTTAAGAACAGCAGACTTCATGGTAACACACTGGGGATTTATTATCTTTTTTGCAAAATGCATCATGACAAAAATTTAGGTACATACCATGGGCACAATTAAGAGAACAAATAAGACAATACACATGTCTTAGTTAGGGTTCCCATTGCTGTGAAGAGACACCATTACCAAGACAACTCTTATAAAAGAGATCATTCAATTGGAGCTAGCTTATAGTCCATTATCATTATGGCTAGAAGCATGGCAGTATCCAGGCAGATATGGTACATGAGAAGCTGAGAGATCTTCAGATCTTGATCTGAAGGCAAATAGAATACTGACTTCCCAGGCAGATAGAAAGAGGGTATCTCAAAGCCTAGCCCTACAGTGACACACTTCACCAAATGAGGCCACAGCTACTCCAACAAGGCAACACCTTTTTATAGTGCCACTTCAAAGGCCAAGCATATTCAAACCACCACAACACACAAGTAGTGTATTAGTAAAATTAAAACTTGCAAACATGATATTTTATTTAGGAAGACCTAAAAAGACTTAATTTTCTAAGTGGTCTAATAGTACCTAATCAGTGTTTACAGTAGTGATGACCTCACAGTGGAAAAGTAGAACAGAGAAATGAAAGAAGTGCAGCATCCTCTGAATAGTTAACACTGTAGGTCTCAGACGGGATATAGTATTATGGATATCTGTTTTCTCATGATCACTAGTATTTTATGTCCATCCAATTTATGCAAATTATATTTATATTTACATGTTATATAACCTGTTGAAAAAGATATCTCCAGACACAAAAGTAGGGATACAAATAAAACTTAAAGGCTTTTAGATTTAAGTATTTCATAAAAATATGAAATAAACATAACAGTGTAGTACATGCAATTCCAATTAGAGATAATGTAGAATGAGATAAGGAAGAAAAATAGCAACATAAGAATCTGGGCCATAAGAAAAGGCACAGAGAATATATAAATAAAAATTCATTGAGAGTGTAGAAGTATTGGAAGCAAGTATTATCTTGAAATTCAAGAATACACATCGAAGAGCCACATTAAAAAAAAATTGAGAGAGTCAACAAGTGTGAAAATAGGACTTCAATTCATCTGTTTTTATGTGTGTCTTTGATATATATTATAGTCTGCGGACTGATAGGAATAGTCAGAACTTTTATACATGTAGATAAAAAATACTGAGTTTTGCTAGCAACAAACCCAGCAGGTAAAAATAAAGAAAGAGTGAGAAAAAGAAAAAGAAAGATCTAGAGAAGTAGAGGAAGGGAGAGGGGGAGAGAGAAAGAGAGAGAGAGAGAGAGAGAGAGAGAGAGAGAGAGAGAGAGAGAGAGAGAGAGAGAGAGATTTCTTATAATTTTGGGCTCTTTAAGTGCAAGATGATGACTTCACCATGGGTCTTTCCTCCTAAGACTGCCTCTTCCCCTATTTTTGTTGTTTTGTTTTTCTGTCGTTGTTGCTGTTTTGTTTTGTTTTGTTTTGTTTGTTGCTTCATTGGTTGGTTTTAAGGGCTTTCTGTTGGGTTGTTATTTTAATAGATGGCTGTTTTGTTGTTTTGTTTTTTCCTGTTCTACTGGAGGTAGTGTTGAATCATGATATAATCCTCTGACTGTATATGGTGCTGATGCCTGTGTTCAGGTTAATCTCTTCTTGAATAAATCTACCCCAAAATATCATTTTAATAAGACTACCTGCATAAATTAAGTGGAAACTCTAAAGTCAGTTACATGATAGGAGTTAGGGTTTACAGTATATAAACAGACACTTTGGGAGGAAAAGAATGGACTACTTAAGCGTGATCTTGTTTAGATATCCCAGAAATTGTGTAATTACCTGCAGCATACTTATTAATTCATTTTATAAGATGGTTGGACCTTATTCAACTATTACCCTGTCCTAATTCTATTCCTGGATAAACAGCAGAACCACCCAATTTCCTTCTAGTATTAAAAAGCCCTCTGAAAGGCTTTGTAGAAAAATTTCCTACATCTAAAACCTCTCACTAAACAGACAAAATAATCTTGACAGTTAAAGGGCAGATACATAAGGATTGTGATACTTTTGCGTTATTTTCCAGGACAGCCTGACAATCCATCTCCTAGACCCTGACATTTTTGTACTTGTTTCTTACATCTAAATTCCTGTTTCATGCCTTTGTGTTAGGGGTGATATTTGCAAATAACTCAATTTTTATTTTTTTTTAAAAATAACCACTTATTTCATTGACCATTTGTAAAATATCATGAACACAAGCTGTGGCATTATTATTTCTATGGTCTTATTATGTATTATCTAGCACTATATAATATTCAAGATGCCTGGTGTCCCTTCGAGATTTCCAGATGACTGCTTGGGTGCTCAGTATGCGGAAGCATGGGAATAGGTGTATGCATGCCAGGAGAGTGTAAGCTCAGAGTCAAACATTATCATAAACGACTCAAGTTAACTTTCGATTGTACAACAACAGCAGAAATAAAACTATTAATAGAAAGAGTATCATATTAGCTTGACTCAGAATGCATTGAAATTTAATTTTGTGCTCAGAACATGGACAAAGAAATAAATGTGATTAAAGAATAATGTGAATCTGCAGGTAATGTTTTCATGGAGCTGGGAGACAGAAAATTCTGATGGAGACCTGGAATATACCCAATAACCATTTACGCATCTGCCAGAAGCCACATATTTGAGCCTCGGGATACTCTTGATAGATTTTCTTTGTGAAGGTCAAAGATAATTTGTGCTTATTCTACATCCTGATTTTTGTTTGTTATTATATGTGGGTTGCTAAAAGAGAAATGAGTCCATGTAGAGAAGGTTTTGTTCAGGAGTCAAACTGCGCTGAGGAGGAAGGCTAGCAATATTCAGTGTATTTATAGGTACATCATATTCTGAAGTATGATGATTTGTTGCATGGTAAGCCTCCTTTGCACTTGTTTTACTCAAAAAATAACAACTTCCCTCTACCATTCAGCATGTGTTTGTTTTAATTTGATGACTGAATCCAACCACATTATATATGAGGCCTGAGGCTTACCTGTGACAATATATGAGGTTTTGAGAACTGAGGCTGGTCGTGTGGCAATGCATGCATTTGTCTATGCTATTCTTCCACACTTTCTCATGATTTTTCGCTCCTGTTTTATTTTAAAGATTTGTTCTTTAATTATATGTGTACATTGGTTCACATTAGCATAAGGAACAGTGAAGGTTAGAGGTGTCCAAAGCACTGGATCTCCAGTTATAGGTGAGTGCTCTGATATTGGTACTGGAGACCTAATTCCAGTTCCCTTCAAGAGCAGTAAGATCTTTCATTTGCTAATCCATCTTTCCAATACCTCTTTGTGGGTTTTCATTGTGATCTTATATATTTAACTTAACTTGAGCTCTATTCCAAGATTTTCCCAGTGTTACCAAACATAGCCCTATTATTTTCATGAATGTACATATGTAAAATTATAAGAAAATAACAGGAGAGTTATCAATCTTCGTATAAGAAGTTTATCTTATGAAGGTTAAAAAAAAATCTTATAAATATCATAGGAACATTCTCCAGTTAAAAGCTCTGATCGGAAGATTTTAACTACTCCCAAAAGAAAGTTGACTGCCCCACAAGAATGTTCAGTATATAAAACTCTTATTTCACAGTCTTGAGTTTGATTCTAAAATTTATGTAAAGTTAACAGGAGAGAAGTGACTTTTTAAAGTTTGTAACTTCCTTATACATCACTCAGGTGTAAGTTTTGTATACCCAAATTACACACTTCACATGTAAATAGCATACAAACATCAATGATGATGATGGTGGTGGTGGAGGTGATGATGATGATGATACCTTTTACATAAAGAAGATTTTGGCATTTTTTTCTCTTCATCCTTCCTACATTGTCTAGTTGTTATTGTTGTTGTTGTTATGTTTTGTTTCTAGTGATCTCACTGTAAAATATATTATGAGGTCTTCAGTTTCCTTTTTCCAGTCAGAAGAATCTTCTAAACTATTTCATTAATTTTCATTTCATTAACGTGGGCATTCTAGAATGTTCCAGCAACTTAAACAAAGTCACATTGTCAGAATAGCTCTACCTGGTACATGCAAAATGGCCAGAGTTGGTCCGGATTAGATTTCACTGCTTTCCTTAAACCTTGTTGTGTACTAAATTGACAATGAGTTTGGATATGAGGCAGGAGTTACTTACTTAAAGTATAAAGCCTATATTTTCAATATTTAAGGTGATTGTGAATAGAGACTACCAGAAAGGAACCAGCCTACATTTATTACCTTGGATTTCAAGAAGAAAACTGTCTTTTATACGGAATTTTTTTGGGGGGTGGAGGAAAGAAAAACACACTTTGAGTTAGAAATCTGTTTGTCCTTGTGCATTTACTCAAGTGAGTGTGTACTTCTAGAAAGCAGGGCACTGCAGACATGGCTTTGTATTGCAAGTGCTTAGGAGAGAGTTGTAAACTTTTACAAAATATTTTGTAATTGCATAAACACTTATAAGAAGCTGAAAGATAAGAAAATATTCCAGGAAGTGGAGATGTATTGAGTCTTCTTATGATAGTTTCCAAAGTCCATAATTACTATTACTGAAGATTGTGTGTTATGTGTGAAACCACTGGCTCATCTCAGTTCCACCAATATTGTTTCTTGCTTTCAATCCAAATAGCTTTCAAAGAAAACGAAGCTTTGATGAGGAGGAACAGAGCCTGTTGCCAATCATTCCTGAAAACAAGATCTCATAGCACAGAACATGATACAAACTGGCCTAGTTGTAACCCGATATAGCAGCAGAGAGGGAAGGATATATAGCCAGAGGAATGAGGAACTAGAAGTTCTTGCCTCTACATAAACTAAACCCAGGGCTTTGTTTGTGTTGCTCCAGTGTATTAAAGGATTCAGATTGTTCTCTCTCCTAGCCTTATATAGTCATGGCACAGTTTCAAAAATAGCCTGTGCTTTTTTTAGACCTTTAAAGACATCATCAATCATTGTCTTCTATGGTAATGCTTCAATTACCCAGGAGGAACAAAAATACAGTAGCCATGGAGGAGACATCCTGATGTGCAGAAAATCCCAGCTACAAAAGGGCAGTGTTTGCATGTTAGCAATGCAAGCAGTGCAGGGCTGTGGTGACCATCAGTGAGCCTCAGTCACTCTCAGAGTATTCATGAGTTGTGCTGCCTGACAGGCCAGATCTTTATAGGATTAGCTTAATGGTTTGTCACTTTCTGCATTGCTTGCTGCCCTTCTGCCTTTTTCATGTTAAACAATATCTCTCTGAGTGTTTTGTGTGGTCATGCCAGCCCGCTGTTCTCCACGATAAGCACCCCTGTCCTAGACATTTGTTCCATCTTAAATGCTGTTCTTACAAAAATAAATCTCAAGAGCCAATACTCATTAGACAAATTTTTTAACAGTCAAGCTGGTTTCAATTTGGCCACTCCCAAGGGATCAGAAAAAAACAAAAAACAAACAAGAGGGCTATGCCCTACACTTCGTATCATTTATATCTATGAGAACGGAAGCAAACACATGCAACCTCAGCCTGGAGCACCTCCCAATTGTGGTTTTCCTCAATGCAACTAGTGCCAGGCTCCCAGATGGCAGTCAAGAAGGCAGGGCATGTGTGAGGGAAAAAAGAAACAAGAAATTGAGGACATAGAATTATTTTCCACATTGAGGTGCTTGTGTAACCCTAATTCAGCAAAGAAATATATGCATGATTATCATTAAAATAAGCAATTTGTCTGCAGCTCCTTATGTGAACAAAACCTGTTCGGTGTCTGCACTAACAGGTTCATTGTGGCTTTGACTTGACAATGAATGCGAAATGTTGAGGACAGCTTTTATCCACTGATATGCTTATTGAGACATTTAAGTGTACCTACTAAATATATACAGTGCCATTATTTTCAATATGAGAGATTTCACACTGTAGTAACCCCATAATTAGAGTTTTTACAGTATCAATCATGTCCAATGATAAACTTCCATTCTCTTGAAACATTGGAGGGGCCGGTGGCCTATATCCTGCCTTTATGAACCTTTGTGATCTACCGTAGCATCAAATTTAAACTTGCTCTATATATCATCTAAAACACTAATAGAAAATACCAGGAAAATCACATTACTTCCTTGCTTCTAAACACACACACACACACACACACACACACACACACACACACACACACACACATTTCTTGTAGTACTGTAGGGTCATTTTCCTAATTGTTTTCATTTCTTCTGGTGATTAATAACAGAACAAAGAGCTCAGTCATTTGTAGCCAAGTTTGAGTCACAATGCTTGGTGTGAGACTGATGTTGTCTAACTGATGTTGTCAAAAGCTACTTTCTTTTGAAACTGCAAGTTGTAATCTGTAGTTTAAAAATCATGATAATGGTGTTTTAGTAATAGCATTTTGAAATTTCTAAAGGTTGGCTAAAAAATGACAATTTAAACAGTTTAAAAACTTGAGGTTGCATTTACATTACAAAATTAAAGTAAGAAATAATTAACTCAAATTCTATTTGCACATATATTATCAAATTAGTTCGACTACACATAGGACAAATCTATCTCTGCAGTCAAACAATGCATAGCCACAATTCTGTACTAGGAATAAAACACCATATATTGGCTAGATTTTAAATGTTAAACAAATTTTAAGTAATATTCAAAGAAGCTCACACTAGATCACTTAGTGACTTCTACAAAGAGCATGTGATGAGAAAGTAAAGTGGCATATATAAAACTCTCAGAATAGAATCAAAATAATACATGAATAAACACACACATACCTATTATTATACATATGTACATACATACATGCATACATATGTACATGTATATATATAATTGGTATATAACACACATATTGGAATGAATTATATATACATAGGTATTTTATATATTTTCATCCTTCTATAACTTCAACATATAACAAAGATCTGATTTCAGAAAATCCCAATAATCTGTGAACACTATTAACTATTATAGAGAGTCAGCATTTAAGAGTCTGGTTTCTATTGGAGAACTATCCTAGTAACCTCTGCTAATTTCTCAAGCTTTATATTATATCATAAGAAAGGACAACCTAAGACTAGATTCACCACTATCAACTTCAGATCAGTAACCTCTCTCTAAAAACAAGAGCTTGGGAACTCCAACTTAGCATTTGCCAAAACACACCTTTGTCTCTGAAACACAAGGCTCCTTACTTCAATGGTCCCAAGTAAGTTTATTTGTTCTATATCTTTCTGCCTCAACCAGTACTGGTATGCTAAGTAAGAAAAGATTTTAATAGAAAAAAAATGAGAGTAGTTTAATATAGGTATTGAAAAGTATGATAACAGCAAAAATGACTGCAGAGATAAGTGAATCTGGAAGGGGATCTACCAAATAAAAGCAGACTCTGTCTCATTTAATAAATAAGATACTAAGAAAGTGCCCAGATGGGTCTCGGTGGGAAATAACTGCTAGTCAGCCCTGTGGCTGTTTGCTTCATGACTCCTCTGACATAGAAACAAGACCTTCATACAAACAATGTATGCTTCACTCTGGGAGAAAGTAGGGTTAAATTTATCAGAAATTTCAACTTACTAGATGATGAAGTGCTCACTGTAGACAATGATTTTCAGAAATGTGACATTACATGGCAGGAAGATAAAGATTAAGAATTAGAGACCCTCAAACTCTATAACAGAGTGGGAGAGATTCAATGCACCGTAGTCATGACTCAGGACTAGCAAACAAAGTTACTTTTCAGGTCTTTAGATCTCGATGGGTGTCTCAGTACTGAAGTCTACTTATTTGCATTGACACTAATCAGTTTCAAATAAGTATTTCTAATATGTGAAAAATAGCAGAAGCATCAATTTAATAAGTGTACATAAAAGCACATATGAGCACAAGTGCATATGCTTTTGTACACACACACACATGCACACACAGAGAGAGAAAGAGAGAGAGAGAGAGAGAGAGAGAGAGAGAGAGAGAGAGAGAGAGAGAGAGACTTACACATTATTTAATCAACCTTACTGTTCTGCATCATTCCCCTGACTAGGTAAGAATTCTATAATTGGTGCTATCAAAATATGCTAAGCATTCCTTTATCAAATTCTCCAGTATTGAAACCAAGGATTTGTGTGAGCATGTCTCCTTCCTTACAATGTTTAGCTGGCATAACAAATTTGATGGCTTATTGGTATAAATGGAATAAATATAGAATTGAATAATTTCTACCCAAACAAAATTTCTGGATAATAATTGTATGTCAGTTTTAAATGGTAAATATTATCAAAACTCAAAACAAAAATAATGTATTTGCCTGCCATTAAGGAAGAGAGGCTTTCCTCCTGTGTCAGGCATCTAGGGACACTTAAATGTTTAGGAGTGATATTTGTAGTGCTGTATAAACAAGCATCACAGAGGTCAAGAAAGTTTGGATAATAGTTTTCCCATGATCTCTTTCTATATTACATGTTTGTCGGTTGTTAGGTAATATTTTATTCCTTGACACTTGCTGCTGAGCTTTCTATGAGTTGTTTTCTGAATTACTTCATGATCATAGAGGCAGTTAGATTTGTTTCCTAGTTTCAAATATTATCCATCTGCTACATGAAACAAATTATATTAATTCTCATGTCTCTTCTATTAAGAAACTAAATGTGCTTATTATAACTTTTCCCTAACATATTAGTTCTTTTAGAACACAAGTATCTGTTTTGCTCTTCCTTGAAAAGCTTCTCTTTTAAAAGATGGAATTTGACCACTCTGTGTACTAGTTGGCCCCCACTTCTTTCATCTGTTTCCATGGGTGTTCATAAGGCAATCAATGCTAGTTAGGTGCCTTGTATATCACATATCTAAAGAGAACATTTTACACAAATATATTCCAAAAATTGTGGTTCTCAAAAACATTTCCTAATTTTTTTCTTTAAAAAAATCACGTGGAAATATTGTCCAGAGAAGAGCTGGTATGTGAAGGATTCTTAAAGGAACAGACAGTATTGTGTTTGTTGTTTGAGATTCCATTAATTTTGTAAAAATATAAATATAAGGAAATAATTTACTTAGTATGACATGCATATAAACTTCTCAGTGAGGAAAGGATATTGCAGACATTGTGGTTTATTTTATCAAGTGGTAGGGTTGCTTCTTTTACTCCAGCGTGCCTTCTGAGTTTGCAAATCAGCAAAGTATGTCCTTTCTGTCCTTTCTTTAAAAGCTTTTCCTGATCCTGCACTCTTCTCATCTCTGCTCTACCAATAAAGCCACCTCGGAAATGTCCTTTAACCAAAACTGACTTGAGGAGAATTGTTAAATTAAATGTTTACTCTTTATATTTTATGTTCATAAAATCTCTCTTAAACTAGAAAAAAAAATCATTCTAGTTTGCCAAGGGAAAAAAAATATCCCAGGTACAATTTTACATGTTTAAGTATTACATATTCTAATTTTTCCTTTAAAAGCCTCTAAATGTTGTCCATGGAATGTATGAAAAATGATTCTTAAGAAATATAATTGAAGAACCAACCTGTCATATTCTATAGCAATGTTTGTGTAGATCATTATTATGTCTTGTGTAGAATAACATAGCTATGTTTAATAGTATTATGATTATGAGAAACATAAGTTGTTGGATTTCAACATAATAAGATTTTTACATTCTATTAGGTTTTGAGTTCCCAGAGGTTCCACTGAACAAAATAACTTGAATAAAAGCTATCATTCATGACAATTTTTTTCTGTTTTCATTTTGAGTATCTAGAACACACTGTGTGAATATAAATGTAACAGTAAGATGAAGCAACTTTTAAATGTTTGATAAAAGCAAGATTGTTTCTATATTTAAATAATGAGATTATATTTGGATTATTGGCACATTTTTATACCCCACCTTTTATTCACTAGTATGAGGAACTCAAATAAATATTTAATAAAATTGACTAAGTATTTATATTTTTCTCATGAACTAAATATGTAAATTGTAGATGCTTTTGTTTTGAGTTTTGAAAATATATGCTTTCATCTCTGAGGAAACAATTATAAAGTTTCCAATATAAATTAGTAGGTCCAATATTTATAATTTGAAGCCCAATTCCTTCAATCAGCTTCTGTTCACAGAATATTCTTAAGAATTTACCTCACTGGTACAAATTGGCATAATTATGCTCTAACTGTATATTGAGAGAAAAGTTTCATTTTAACAGGAAGGGTGATGTGTAGGAGGAGCTAAGGTAGGAGGAGTACTGAGAGGAAGAAAAGGAGTAAGAAGAGGAGAAGAAGAAGGAGAGGAGAAGCTAGGTGATGAAAGAGAGAAAGAGGGGGGAGACAGGGAGGCAGATATTCATGTATCTCCACCAGTCAAAGATAGTTGTTATATCTAGGTTGGTCAGTTGGTTACACCTCTGATTGAACAATTCCAAACTTATAAAGCCTATGATTAACATTATTTTTTTTAAAAAAAATGTATAAATGCAAAAAGGAAAAGGGGGCATGGCATAGGGGTTTCCTAAGGGGGGTGGGGGGGAATGGGGATGGGGATGCCATCTGAAGTGTAAATAAAATATCTAATAATAATTAAAAAAAAAGAATTTACTCTCATGATTGTCAGGTTGGTACCCACATCAGTTCTGACAGTAGTTGATATGTTGAAACCTTAGGATGTTAAAAACATAGGTATTTACAAATTTAAATATTTAAATGCAACCAAGGAATAAAATAAAATAAACACTGGTAAGGAAGTTGTTTACCCTTTCTCGTGACTTATAATTGGAAAATAAAACACAGAGATGGTCAATGAAATAATATTAACAATCATGAAAGCAATTTTTTTCTTTTAAATCATTCAAAACAAGGTTATCTGGTATCAAAATGTTTTAAAAATATATACACATTTTCTTTTAAATTTGAGTTTTAAATTTTATTTAAAAATATTTAGATTATTATTTAATTACAAATACTTTCTTTTTTCTTTTTCCTTCCAAACCTCCCATTTAACCTGTCCTGATCTCTTCCAAATTCAGGGCTTCTGTCTTAATTGGTTACACAGGCATGAATGTATGTGAATATACACATACATTCCTAAAAGAATTATTGAAGTCATAAAACTCTACTTGAATGTATGTTTTCAGGGCTGACTTTTTGTTCTGGACAACCAGTTGGTGTGTTTTTTCCTAAGGAGGACCATCTATCCTGCTCTGGACTTTATTCACTCTATAGTAGCTCTCATTTAGGACTAAGGCCTCAAGGGCTTTTTTCCTGTCTGGGTTGATTTGTTTGTTGACCTAAGTGATGTTGTGTGACCCTGACGCCAAATTATTTCTGATTGGTAAATAAAGATGCTGACAGCTAATAGTTGTACAGAAGAGACATAGGTGGGATTTAGGATTCCAGGGCTTGGAGTCAGAGGAGAATCACTAGAGGAATAGAAGGTTGAGAAGGAAGAGAAGCCACCATGGGTTATGTGAGTTCATGAAAACATGGCCCTGAAGGCTGGCCAGTTGGAATTGAGAGCAGCCCAGATGAAGTATAGTAAGTACTAAGTAATAACTTGGGCTTATCAATAGGAAAGTTGGTTCTAATAGCATAGATGGTAATTTTCTGCCCAGTTCTAGTGCTAAGGCTTATTGTCAATATAAAGGTTGTGTGTGTCTTTTATCTGGGAACTAAGTGGTCAAAGGAGAAGTAGAAACTCTGGATTAGGATTTAAAATTTCTGCAACATATACTCATTATGTCATTCTTCTTCAGATCATGTTTGGACTGTTATGGTGGTTAGCTTATGTGCTTAGAATTTTAGAAGCTTGTTACAAGTCAGTGCATAATACTCAGTGGAGTTCTATGATGTGTTTCAATGAAAAACTCATTTATATCTTCAGAACAAGTATAGAACAAAAGATATTCATATGTAACACAGACCACAATATTGTGCTGAGACGTGATGACCACTCCACCCTGTGTTGGCTTGGAAAGAATCCCATAGATCCAGCCTCTGCCAAACAGCTTGGGCAGACTATATTCACATCACTTGCAGAGCAGAAAAAAGAGGTCACCCAGAGGCTGGCCAGACAGTGTGGCCAGCCTGCACAATGTGAAAGTGTGTGGTGGACATACGGAAGAGAAAAAGAAGCAAAACAGTTTTAGCACTACAAAGAGAGATAGGACTGGAAATACAAGGGTGTAGTAAGGATTGCCTGTTATGAGTAGCTAGCCATTCATGGTAAATTCCAAGCCTATGCTGGCACTGAGGGCCATGTCCGGATACATGACAGCAGCAGCAGAGGCTCTGTGTGATGTCCATGGCTGAATCACCAGAGTTAGTAGGTACATCCCCAGTCCAGGCAGCCACATTGGAGCATGTGGATGTCCAGGGGGAATACACAATTGGCCTGACCCTCACTGGGTAAGCCCCTGGAGAGTCAGGTCCACGTCTCACCATTAGTGTAACCTTGTGACCTTGTCTCCTGCAAATGGCAGCATTGGGTAGCCTATCCTGAGCAATTCTGGAGAATGCTCCCTGGTGGTGTTATTAAAGGAGAGACAGTTTGCAGATCAACTCAACTACCACTCAGAGCCAGATCCGTGGCTCTGAGTGTGTCCACCCTAAAATCTACATCATCTGTGAAATGTTGAGGTACATGTAAAACCTGATACTGCTGATCCAATGCTGTAGGATCACCATGACACTGGGCAAAGGCAGAATAACTGGGAGAAGTCCCATAAGAAACCAATGTTGATGATTTCACAGAACCCAGAGACCAGATTATTCACTGCAATAAACATTAGCTAAAGAAAATGTGGAGACAAAAGGGTATATTGTGGAACACACTGTGACACACTACTGCTTCCACAATGAGATATTTTCTATGCTTTGTTTGTTTGTGTAACTTTATTTACTTTGGCTGGGGTGTTTTCAAGGGCTGTGGGTAAATACGAGGTACAGAGAGATGACTGGGACTGGGATGCAAGATGTGAAACTCATAAAAAATCAATAAAAATGTTTAAAAAATATTTTGGAACATGTGTTGAGCGAGTAGTATTTTTCTAACAAAATTACCAAAATTTCATGTTCATCAACTTGAAGATAATCAACTAAGAAGTTGTGAAACTATTTTATATCATAATTATATCACATAAATTATTTCATAATTATATCACATAAACTATCTCATTTGCCTCCTTCTTTTCTTTCCTTTAAATCTTCCCATATAACCTTCACCGTTCGTTTTTAATTTCATGGCCTCTTTTCAATATATGTGTATTTATACACATATATGTATATATAAATTTATTTATGCATATATACATGAATATATGTATATGTGCAAATGTGTCAGTGTGTATGAATATGTATCTGTATACACATACACACACATAAATTCCTAGACACAGTAAAATAACCTGCTCAGTCTGAATAATGGTACTTGTTTCCATGACTTCTGGGCTTACTAACACTTGGTAGTATTAAGATTATTGAAGAATATATATATATATTCTTCAATATATTCTAATATATATATATATATATATATATATATATATATATATATATATATTAGATTTTTACTTCAAATAGTTAATATTGTAATTCTTTTGGCAGCTTATCCTGAAGTGATTTTGGCTGTCTACAATTTTGATCTCAGTGCTGACAGGCTAATCAGTCTGTCAGTGAATTACCTCCATAAAATATGGGCAGTCCTTTTCTTAACCTGATGCTGCTCCAGAACCCCTGAGGGTTCTTCTCAAAAGTAGAGACCTGACTATCTGATAACCAAGCCCTTCAGGCCTGGGGATGCCTACTCAAGTTTGCCAATTGGCTCCCTTTGAGTAACCTTTTCAACTGGGACACCTGGGACAGAGTTGAACACCTCATTACCAGGACACAAACTGAAAAGGGTGAGATTTCCCCTCTTGGGACTCTCCCTACAGTGGCAGCTTTAAAAAGCTGTTTTCGCCCATGGCCTCCTAAAGAAAAGAAAGAGCCTCCTGCCTCTCAGGAGGTGAGGGACAAAAGAGTCAATAACGAAACCAAAAGATGGCCATCTACTGAATCCTTGTATCCTTCTCTCAATCCCTTTGGTAGTGCCCCTTGGCCCTCTGATAAACCCTTGTCTTCAAAGCTACTCCTCTCAACCCCCCCCCCCCGCAATTAACCCCTTCCATGTTTCCCTATAGCTAATTCCACAAACCCCTTGTCTCAGGTGCAAAAACAAATTTCACTGGGCCAAAGATTGTAAGTCCAAATTTGACCTTAGTGGCCAGCCTTTAAACTCTCTTGGGGCAACCCCAGCCCTGTTAAATAAGGGGAAGCCTCCAGTACACACCCACTGGACTGCTCCACTTGCTCCTGGACTCCCTACCCTGGATGACTCACTATAGGTGGGAAGAGCTTCCAGTTCCTCACAGATTATGGTGAGGACCTACTGTCATCAGAAAAGAGAAAGTCCTCCATTCTTGGCAGCTCTCTCCGGGCCCACCCTTGCTGTGCATGGGTGGACAATCCATGTCATGAGAGACTACTGCCTGGTTCCCCTGGGTTGATCATGATGGCTATCATAGTGAGGTGTGCCCCCTTGTGATTGCTGGACTTACTGCTAAACTTTTGGCCAGGACATCCTTGGAGAGGCAGAAGCCTTTATTACTACTGATCACAAAAAAATATTATCATGATCTGTTATATATGAACAGTCTTTTGAACAAGGGAAGGAGGTGTTCTCAAATTATAGAGATGATCCTCACTTTGAAAAAAGGCATCAATAGTCAACTGTTGTACCCCCAATTCTAAGGGCCACTGCTCAGCCCCCTGTGCTAAAAGTTCACTGGAAGCTGGGAGACCCCATATGGGTTGACCAGTGGCCTACTCCTGATTCCAAATTATAACAGTTACATCTTTTATTACAACAGCAATTAAAATTAAACATTTGAGGGCCTCTACCAGTCATTGGAATTTTCCCATTTTTGTGATTAAGAAAGCCAATGCGTCCTGGAGGTTGTTTACATGATTCGAGAAAAATTAATAAGAAAATGATTCCTTTTAGGAGCCCCCAGAGGGGACTCCCATGGATCCCAGATCCCTAACACTTAACACCTATCATTTGACCATTATTGACATTAAAGACTGTTTATTCTCCATTCCCCTACACCCTGAAGATAGCAAGAAGTTTGCCTTTTCTATTCCTTTTGTTAATTTTGGAGGGCCAGATTCTAGGTTCCAGTGGACGGTTTTACCACAAGACATGGTCAATAGTCCCCCCATGTGTCAATATTACATGCTTAATATTTTTTATCCTTTTTAGACAATTCCAGTTTTTTTATTTTACATTTGTATGAATGATATTATTTTGGGTGCCCCAGCTTTTCAGGTCAGGCCTGCAGGAGCTTACTGATAAGTGTCTCTCCATCCTTAAATATAATTTTCAGGTTGCTCCTAAAAACATTCTTAAAAGGTACTACCATTTAAGATCATAAGCTGCATGTTTTCCTTAGATGCTGTGTCCACTGTTAAGTCTCAACTTCAAATTCAAGATTTCTATACCCTCTCACAGTTACAAAAGCTTTTGGGAGAAATTAATTGGATGAAGTCTTGCATCTCCATTGTCATGTAAGATCTAACACCATTATTTGACATCCTTAAGGGAAATGACCTCTCTAGCCCTATAGTGCTGACATCTGATCATATTCAGCTGTTGAATAAGATTCAACAGGCCATTGATTCGGCAACCCTTAAACGATATGATCCCAATTTACCCCTTATTTTATATTATTTTCCCCAGAGAAATATGTACTACCAAGCTACTTGGACAAGAGGACAAACCCGTACATTTGATCTACCTTTTGGTGGGAAAGGCCGCTCGGGTTTATTCTATGGCTAACCAGTTGGCCTATTGCATTGTCAAAAGGAGAGATCTTTCCATTAAGTTTTTGGGGGAAGAGACTTCTGCCTTTATTACACCATTAAAAAAATACAAATTCCAGGTTCTAAACCACCAGCCTGGGAGCACATAGGGAGGGACCCATGACTCCATCTGTATATCTAGGGGAGGATGGCCTTGTTGGGCATAGGTGGGAGAGGAGATCCTTGGTTCCATGAAGGCTGAACACCAAGTAGGGGGAAATTCGAGGGTGGGGAGGTGGGAATGGGGGATAGGTGGGGGCTCATCCTCATAGAAGCAGGAGGAGGGGGGATGGGATGAGGGTTCCTGGGCAGTGGGGAGGAAATGAGGTAAGGGGATAAAATCTGAAATGTAAATATAATATCCAATATGAAAAAGAGAAAACAAACAAAATAGATATTCTCCCATTTATTATTAATTTGTATCTGCATTTGAAGAAATATCTGTTAAACAAAATTTAGTAATAAAAAAATACAGATTCCCTTTGCTTACAGAGAAACAATAGCCTAGCGGGATAGCTCAAGCCTTAAGGGCTTTCTCAGGGAGACTAACTGTCACTTTGAACCATATAATGGATGAGTTCCTTCTCCAGACTTGAATGGTATCCCCATCACCTGCAAGGTTCTTTTTCACCCTAATTCTGAGTCTTTACTGACTGGTTTGGCTGGGGTCCTCTCTGATTGTTTATCCCCCCTCCAGACAGGGTGACTCACCCACACCCAATAAGTCAGATGTTCACAAGGTAGAGGGATTTGCTCAATTTAAAGAACTGTTTGCAGTGGTAATGGCACTTGACTCCATACCTGAACCTTTCAATTTGTTTTCTGATAGTCTTTATTGCCCAATTTAGTTGAGGCCCATATTCAGCTGGACTCCAATGCCATTACCCGCCCCCCCAATGATATAGGCCCATACGTTACTTAAACAGAGAAATAATCCTATTTTTCTTTAATATCTTCTGGGTCATCAAAATCTCCTGGGCCTCCTATCCCATGTAAACCACCAGGCTGTTCAGTTGTCCTCAGGATCACAATGCCATATTGTCTCCAAAGCCACTCAGTTCCATTCATTAACTCACCTTAACTTGAGGTGACTTAGACATAATTTCCCTCACATTCCAATTAAAGATCTCAAAAAGAGTATATGTACTGGCAAGTCTTACCAGCCTTTGATAAAGATATCCTTCCTTCAAATAAATAAATAAATAGATAAATAAATAAATAAATAAATAAGGAGCAACCCTCAAGGATTCTGACCTAACCATCTTTGGCAGATTGATATTACACATTATTCTCTGTTTGGAAAGCTTAAATATTTGTTTGTAAGCATTGACACCTTTTCTCATGCCTGCTTGGCATCGGCTCATACTGAAGAAAAATCAAAACATGCCATTAACCACTTGCTTCAATGCTTTTTCATCCTTGGGTTGCCTAATCACGTTAAAACAGATAATGGCCCATGCTTCACAAGCAGGTCCTTCTCAGAGTTTCTCCACACGTGGAGAATCTCTCACTCCACAGACATCCCATGTAACCCTAGAGGACAAGCGATTATAGAAAGACAAAATCAAACATTAAATTCTCTATTACAAAAACAAAAGAAGGAGTCTTTGCCTCATAATCATTTAAAGAAGGCATTATTTACTTTAAATATTTTAAGTTTTCAAAACAAAGTCCCCATTTATCTGCCTTTCAGAGACACTGGACATCCTCGGCCTCCTACAGCTCAGTTTTAGTTAGATGGAGAGAATCATTGATCAGGGCTTGGAGGGGACCAGACCCCCTCTTAACAGCAGGAAGAAGGTTTGGATGTGTCTTCCCTCAAAATGAGAAGAGATCAATCTGGATTCCAGATAGAAACATCAGATATTTGCCACAGAGAGAAGTTGATGATAATAATCATTTAGGATTGCATCCAACTCTGAGATTCCCCACTCTGCTTCTCCCACAGGTTTATAAAAAGAAAAAAGATGGAGACCCCCTTACTGATGATAATGATCCTCCTGATGATTGATGGAGATTTCAACAAGCCACAAAAGGCCTGAGGCAGTCCTCTATAGACAAATGAGTAAACATTGTGACTGAAAGGGGGGCACATTTGGAAGCTATGGCCTGGGCTCCCAGGGCATGGCCACACGGACTGTCGATTGTGGTACCAAAGTAGCCCACTGTGTTACAGATCCTTATAGTAGTCCCCCCTCAAATAGGTCTGCACTAAAAAGCCCACTGTTGTTCCCACAATAAATGGCAGACCTGGATGCTGCCCCTGTACCACCTTTTATCAAATCATGAATAGTGTCTGCTATACCATCGCCCAACAATGTATACATGAGTCCAACAACTAGACATACTGTACAGCCACTCGAAGTGCCATACTTAGTGCACTCCCGTCCTCTCGGGGAAGCCTAGCCTCATCTCCCTGCTTTGGCAATTCAGGAGAAACTGTCTGCTGGGACCTTACTTCCCCCATTGGATACTCAATGGTAGTGGTAGGGGGAGTTCAAGACAAAATTTGAGAATTAGAGAGTGAAAAACAAATAGAATTACTCATCCTGGCTGAATATCCTGAACTAAATTCTCACCCCATACCCCTCCCCAGTGATCGAGGAGATCTAGCCCTTTATCTCCAAACCGAAAGGTACTTAAAACTGACATAAAATGAACTGATTGGCCACACCTAGTCACTCCCTTGCACTGCCCTATAAAAGTCATTCCTCCCCACCTAAGTACCCACCTCCTTGCCTTCTCTCTATAAGCAAATGCCTATTTTATTAAAGTGAATTCCTGCTTCGAGAAGGCTCCTGGCTCAGTGTGCTTCTTCTGAGTGGCAGACACCCCTCATCTGGCTCCGCCCTGCAGAGATCTAGCTGGCCTGGACCCTCTTCCTTCACAGCTACCTGCTGGAGACTGGCACATGTGTTTTGCTCTATTTGTATGTATACAGCAATAACTTTGATAACTAGTAGTGCTTTTTATAAATTAGCTAAAATGTTGAAGACATGGACATGGTTATAGAATTTTTTTTTTCATTTCCCCTGCTCTTTTGACATGTTAAATACTTATTTAGAGCTTGACAAAACTACATTGTATTCTTAGGTTTTCTCTGTGGATGGAAGTTGAAAGCTACTTTGTTAAAATTTATAATCAATAGTGATTGAGGTGATACTAAGAGCAAAATATCTGATTGCTTATGTAAGGTAATTGAATATTTTTTAAGGATAAACAAAAGAAAATGTACTACATTACAACTTGCTCATAATGTAATTAAAGATATTGAAGGGTAAAACTCAAATGCTTTTATTAAGTATAGGGATCCAGGAAATGAAATTTTATGATTTCTAATACCTGTGTCTAAAACAAGGCTATGAAATCTGTTAAAGTTGTTGTAAAATGCTCTAGTTATTGGCTAATTTACAAGATAATTATGAGTTGCTGAAAGTTATGAAATATTTCCTGAAAGGTATTTAGTGTATCATATCTAGAATTTGTCTTACTTCTACTAGATAATAGATAACATTAGAAACCTTAATAAACCTAATAAGAAATAATCTTGGTAATATATGAAATGAGACTCTATATCTTTCCATGAGTTTCCTTGATTTACAGTGACTTTATCTGGTAATTATATGTTACAAAGTATAGTAATTTAAGTTAAGAAAGTTTTTATTCTGATAAGATTTTTGTGTTAATTCTAAAATGCTTTATTAGCACTCCAAATGAATGTATAAAGAGGCCATGTTTTCTGGTGAGCATTTTTATCATTATATTCCTTAATAGTTATTTTAATTTTTTGCTTAAAAGGTTCAGTTCCAATTAAAAACCACAGAGCAATAGGTTATGACATTTTTTAACTTCATAGAATAAGGAAAATGTGAAAAAATTGACTTTGCTGTCCTCCAGAGTTTTGGATGACCTTAACTCTATCAAAATATTCAGAAGAGCAACTACTGATTCAAACATAATGTTCATTTGTCCAAAAACTAAGCCTGCACTAGGATAACTTTGTCAACATAAATATGCCAGAGTTTTCAGATTTCAGTAATAGGACCCATAGTCTTGTTCATACAGTGTTGTTTGTAATTATATTGTTCTCAAATTAAGGATAAACTTTTATGAAATATTTATAATATATTGAAGTGATGGGCTCCAAAGATAAACATGCCTTCTTACATTCATATATCATCTGTTGCTACAGTAAATAAACCACAGCCTTTCAGTACCAGGATATGTTCTCTCTCTCTCTCTCTCTCTCTCTCTCTCTCTCTCTGTATATATATATGTATATATACATATATATATGTACGTATATATATATACGTATATATATACATATATATCTCACACAAAGACTGTTGTAGAATACAAATTTGAAGTTCAGAGGATCATAAAACAAAATGTAACTGAGATTTAAATTTAGTATAAATACATAAGGCAACCTCATTAAAGGAAATAAAAAAATTAGGCCTAGATATACTTGGAAATTATTTTAATATTAGCCGTGGACAATTGGCAATCTTGTTTCTTTTAAACTCATATATTAATGATTTGAAAGCATTGTATTTGTTGACTGGAAATGGATTAGTAAATAGATAATGAATAGTTGAAGTCGAAGGTTACAGATAAGCAAGATTGAAAGTTATAATGCTCCCTACAGAGATGGCTTCAGATGAATCAGATAAACAAGGCATGGGATGTTTAAATTATGAGTACACAAATCAGTGAATATTCACAAATATTTTCATATTTTGTAAACTTAAGGGGCAAAGAAGCAATGATAGTCAAGATATATGAACATACATAAAAAGCAAATTTGAGTACTACTAATGTTCTCCAATTTAAGAAAAAAAATCACAGAAAGATCCTCGGATAAGTTGTTAAGTGAAGAAAATCACAAACAAGTGAACTTACGTAGTTTGACCATGGAATATTTTTTTGTATGTTTAAAAGAAGTAAAGTACTGGAAACTTATACAGACTCACTAATAAGGCTATGTCAAAATGCAAATGATTTAATTATAACCAGGATTTATTACATACAATTGTGTTCCCAGCACATGTGCTTCCCAAGTGAGAAGATGGCCATAAGTTAGAGGTCAGCATGCTTTACCTAATTAGTTCTATGACAGAATTGCATTGTAGGACTCTTACACCCCCACACACTGATACAAAGATTCATCCCAGTGCTCTTCTCACATAATGTAGCATTGTATTGCTCAAGAAACAAAAGAAATATTCATAAATTCACACCTATACAAATAACTAATTGAACATAAACATGTAAACAAATAGATAAATCTATCATGTAAAAGGACAAAAAATGTACATAAAAAATTCTGTTCTTCAGAAAGTTGGAAACTAAGTTAGCAAACATTTTATAGGCTATATATAACAGTATCTATACAAAGTATGTAGTGTAGAAAAGATAACACTGAAAAGCTTGACAATGGAAAACACACCAGACACTGTCCTGTCCAGGTGAAGAGAAGAAATGTACAATTTGTAGTCTAGTTTAATTTGCTGAGAATTCCTCCTATACTCTATGTTTATTCTAACAGAACTATTAATCTTAGTTTTTCCTTGAAAGCAGAAAGAGAAAAACAATGATCTATGAAAAATTTGACCAGAGTTTCTCAAATATATAAAAAGTCAGAAAAACATTACAGACAAAACAAGCCTAAGGAGACATTAGGAGTACGTGTGATATAACTGAGTGGGATTTTGTACAAGAGTAGGGATAGGGACTTTGGAAATCTGGATAAACAATAACTTGTTTCATTACTAGTTGAATAAAAGAATGCTTCATTTAGTAACGGTGTCTGAAGGACATTATGTTTCCTTCATTTTATCCATCCCTTCAGGCTCTTACAACCTTTCTGTCTGCTCTTATGCATAGGTTTCCTGAGCCTGGAGACACAGACATCCTATTTAGTGCCAGGCCCTCCAAAGTTTCATATTGTCTCTTGGCCCAGCATCTAGCTGTGGATGTCTGTATTAGTAACCAATTACCATTTACTTCAAGAGAAAACTTCTCCAATGAAGGTGGAGATAAGACCGATTTATGGATATAGAAATGCCATTTGGATTATATTGTTGCTATGTTCCTTCAACAAATTAACAGTGAGTTTTACTCTAGAGTATGTGGCCTATCTACTCTCAGGACCTTGGCCACTTTAACAGTGCTAGGCATAGTTTCCAACTCATGAGTGCATCTCCAGTGTGATCAAAACATGTTTGGATATGATAACATCTATGACACAAGTGCATCCATGTATCTTGCAGGGACATCATTGATATAGGTTGCAGGGTCTGTGGCTGGGTGATACTGATTATAATTTTTCTTTTTCAGTAGTGTGCATACTACTTCCAGATTCCTAAAGAGGAGTGATGTTTTTAGTTGTTCACCAGGTCAGTTTCTCCATGTTTGATGACATAAACAAATGGTATCTTCAACAGAAGGACCTTACTCTCAGGTTGTAAAGAATAAATAAGCAGCCTGTGATGCTTGAAGTGTCTATGGGACCACCATATTTGACTCTACAAAGTGTAGCACATTTTTGGTGCTGGTTGTTTTCAATCACAAGGCTGATACACATATGAGCTCATAGATATTGTGAGAACATATGCAAGATCTACAAAAGTTCAAATAAGAAAAATTCCTGCACTGAGAATGGGAGGTACACACAATGTCCCACCCCTAACCAAAAAGCTATTTGCAAGTGATACCTGCTTTAAAACCAACAATCAGTTTCCTCCAATGTAGTATTTGGGGATATCAACCATACTCTGGGACAGGTACCATGCCCAGGAATAGTTGTTAACACATAAAGGTCTCTCTCTCTCTCTCTCTCTCTCTCTCTCTCTCTCTCTCTCTCTCTCTCTCTCTGTGTGTGTGTATGTATGTATGTGTGTGTCTGTATGCATGCATGCTCATGCTTCATGTTTTATTTTAATATACTTTGTCTGTCAGTTTGTTGTTTGTTTTGATTTTTTCAATTTTTGTCTTCTTTTGAGAGAGAGATAAAGAAAGCCGGGTGGGTGGAATGGCTGAAAGATCTGGCAGGAGTAGGGAAAAGGGAAAGAATATGATCAAAATATATTGTGTGAGGAATTCTAAATAAAGAATTAATTTAAGTTAAAACCTACAAATATGGCCTCTTCAAAATGTTGTTGGAATAATTGAACAACCATAGACAAAATAAATAAAGTACATTAGTCAGGTAAGACAAGCAGCAGTCTAAACTTTTAACTTCTGTAACAATGATTTAAGAGTGAATGACAGAAGCTAAAAACTATTCATTGGTTTAAAAAATTTACAACACTTGAAAAGACAAGTGGTTCTATTCCAATGACCACTGTTGGGAAGCTCACAACCACCTGTAATGCCAACTACAGGAGATCCTACTCATGGTCTCTATCGACACTTCATTAATATACATATACTTCTATACATACATACATAATTAACATAAAATATTTTTAGGGAAAAATAATGAATAAACATTAAAGACATCTGAAAAAAATATTGACAACAAAAATAATAGTCCATAAAACCAAAATTAATGAATAGGTTTTATTACAATTAACATTAAGGAGTAAAAGGTTAAGCTACTGACTGAATTAAGTATTTCATGCTACAAGTCCAGAAAAAGAGCACTAATACAGTTATAAAAAGAATGCAAATGCTCAATCATGAGAGTCAAACAATTCAACTTAAAATTTGTTATAATAAATGATTAGGTCTTCTGAAGAGGAGACACAGAAGAAACAAAGTACATAAAGTAATATGTAACAATATTATCCATTAGATAAATGCAAATTAAAAGTATAACTTTGCTTAAATACATATCTACCTTAATTTGTAAGTAAAATATCATGATACCAAATTAACATGTACAAAATTTCACAACTCATAGGATGTGGAGGATGGTTCAAAAGAATCATTTGGCAATGTCTTAATAAACAGCACATTTCCTGGAACTCTTGGCATTTTTACTGTAGGAAAATGAAAAAAATTCATGTTACACATATGTTCATAGCCTGATTTGGTAGGAGCCTCAAACTAAAAATACTCTATGCTTCTTCAATACATGCTTAAATATAAGGCCTACATTCATGACATAATCCTCAATAAAATGGGAAATAATATAAATATATACAACTTAGATTATCCAACAGGGATTTTTAAATTATGAGTGATAATATAAAAACACACAGTGTAGATTTCTTTTCATGAAGAATTTTATTAAAAAATTAATAAATAATAACATAATAGAAATTTGTAAGCTGGGGCCTAGGGTCTGAGGCAAATCATGTAGCTACAAACAAGTGTAGATGATGGAAAGGAGGGTGATAAAATAGTTTTCCTTCATTTTATCAGTATTGGTATCCTTCTAATGCTATTTTGTTGTACTTTTTCTGTGAGCAGAACATTTCTTAAGGACGCACTGGATTTCTTTGAGACATACTGTAAAATTGAATATAGAGTTATGTACTATTTCAAAATAAAAAAAAACAATGGTAAAATTAAGTAAATGTAGAATAGTCACCTAGTAAATAACTGAAAAAGTATGCCTATAGACAAAAAAATCAATAATAAAGCAATACAAGCATAAGCAAGATTGTGAAAAATCTGAGATAGAAGAGGAGTAACACCAGTCATTATTTGACTTCTTATATAGATGTTTCATGAATCATGTCAAAGTATATATGAAATGTGAAGAAATTAAATCTGTCTTTTTTTTCTTAATATTTTAAATGTCAGAAGTGATAATCTTGAGGTATACAACACTACTATACATTTCAGATCCTCTTCACCTTTCCTTCAGGTTAGGTTTTGCTTTCCCTTAACTAAAAATAAATGATACATCTTATTAAATAGAATCATAATCTTATTAGCATTATTTTAAAAGTCTATATGTGGACATAGTTCAAGCTTGTAAATTCATTTACAAAAGCATTGAATCAGGCCTTTTCAGGGTATGATTTCTTAACTACAGCTATTTGCTCATTTACTTTAATTGTTGCTTTTCCCTCCAGAGTTTAAGTCAACATGATCTCATTTTCATTATGTTTAAAATGAGTCACAGCACGTAATTATGTTATTTTTTCTTTATAAATTGGACAGGAAGGATGTTTTATGCTGGCAATTTTGTGTCTTCAATTCTATCATGAAGTGGGCTCTACCAAATCAATACAGTATCTTTTCTAGTGCATAAAATATGCTGAATGTTAGAATTTAATGCATGTACTGTTATTATGAAGTTATTTAGATTCCCAGGGCATGGGCATCAGTGATACCACCTGTGGTTTATTTGCTGATAGGCTAAAAGAGAAAAGCTACAATAAGCATAACTTTAAATATCAAGGAAGTAACAGATTTAAAATTTTGTACTGGATGTCATCAAGTTTTGTTTAGATAAAACTTCCAGCACCCAAACGGGAACAAAATTCGGAAGTTATATAATGTAAAAAGATATGATACTTGGAATAAAATTCTCTTTCAGAAAAAATGGACATTCTAAGACCACAAATGTTGGTGAGTGAAAGTGAAGCTTCTAGATGTATGTTACTGAAGGAAACACACCTAGAAACCCTGAAAACTGCAATAACTATCCTTTAAGATCCAGCTGAAGGCCCACTCTACAATATGGATTCCATAATTGGCACAGTTGAACTGGCCAGAACATATTGAAATACATAAATGGGATATCTTTATCATACCCTTCCCCTCCAGGTTCAGAGATCTCTGCAGAAAAAGGCAGAAAGATTGTAAGAGTCAGATATAGTGGATGACTTCAGTGCTAGATCATCTCCCAGATACGATAGGACTGATACATAGATAAACTCTCAGAGACTATGACAGGATTCAAAAGACTTTCACAGGTTCAGATTAACAAAGTCCCAGAAAGGAAACTAAGAAATAAACACAAAATCCTACCACTATCCTATAAGCTATTTGGATTTGATGCTTGCTGGGAAAGGGAAACTCTGTTTTATCCGATGAAGTGTCATCCTGCATATCAAATATATTTCAAGACCATCCCCCACGCTTTACTTGGGTGTAGTTGGCCAACAAAAAACAGATGTCTTGTTTTGTGCACACTTTTTATTTTGTTTGGTTTGCTATCACTTTGTTTGTTTGTTTTGATTTTTATGCTTTGTGTGAATGTCTATGCATGTGTATATGTGTGTGTGTATATGTGTGTATATGTGTGTGTGTGTGTGTGTGTGTGTGTGTGAGAGAGAGAGAGAGAGAGAGAGAGAGAGAGAGAGAGAGAAGGTCAAAGTGAGAGAAAGAACAATAAAAATATAGCTTGTCTTATAAGTAGGGATGGAGTGGGAATGAACTTAGAGGAGTTGGAGAAGAGAAAATATAATCAAAATATATTATATGAAAAAATTTAGTTAAAATAATTTATAACAATTATAGAAACATCATTATGCCATATACTATTTTTATTCCAACAATACATTAAACCTTTGGTTTTTATAAATTATGTACTTTTCTAAAATAAAATTACAGAAAAATATAAAATATTTGTAAAGTTTCTAGTTTCTTTAGGTAAGATTGTTTATCTAGTCTCTGAACAATTATGTACTTTTAAGCCTGAGGTTTCATCACTATTTTTAACAAGCTGAAACTTATCATAATGCTGCAGATACTAAAACAATATTTAATGCTTTGATGATTATAAATTAACTGCAGTTATTAATGTTTATGCTATTAGATACCCTTTGTGATTCATCAACTTGTGGTCTAAAGTAAGTTTCTGAAAACAACTTTTATAGAACAGTATTAGTCTTAAGAAGCTTTCTATCCATTACACCTCCATGGTGTGGCTTATGCACTTATTCACTCTTAATTTTCTATAGATTTTGACAGAGTACAGCCAATGCTCAGTAGAGAAAGGGGCCTGTACTCTCTGTTTATGCAATGACTCTGCTTCCTTGATTGATCTTTTTCAAGCATTGTGTTTTCCTCACTTCTCTCTTGAGGATAGGAAACATTCTTTGAACTTGGTATGATGAAAACACTTGTGCATTCAGTTTCAGTAGAAAAGAACTAGCAGGTTCCCCCACTGGTTGCTGAGTCTATGGATCCTTTGTCTGTCTTAAACATGATCAAATAGGTAAGTAACCACTAACATGTGGCTAGAACAGCTTTTATGAATGAATAGGTGTGAACTACAGAGTGAAAATGAAAACTTTCTAATAAAGGCAGATACTTGGCTGTGTAGTCCCCCTTATTTGTTTAACTTCCTATCCTCTGCACAGGTATTTTTAAAACTTTCAGGTATAGCAGAAGATACATTTTATCTTATTGCACCTGGAGTTAAATTGTTGCAACAGTTAAGCAGAAATGATGAAGGAAGTGGAAATTAAACTAATCCTTAATTACCAAACTTTTTAAGGATTTACATAGAATTAGTTATTCTGAAGTCATTAACCAAGGAATCACTTTTCATATCTTTTTGTTTAATTTCACTTGGGAGAAAAGAGGAGTTCTAGACTTGTTCTGTGCTCAATTCTACAACTGAGTTCAAAGAGGTAAGAATAGTAAATTATTCATAGCATAAATAATAGTTTCTGCAAGAAGAAAAATATGATAATTAAGTGACAAATCTCTTGTACCTAAATAGTGTATAAATATTACATGCATCAAGAAAGAAAAGTCATATCAGAGGGACATTATAGCTTCTCTCCAATACTGGCAGCTGAAGAGACACAGTTGAGCATTTTTTCCAAAAACATATTTAGAAAACAGACTACCTCTGACAGTAAGCCTGACAATTAGATAAAATTAAACATAAATGAGCTTTGGTGTCAGGGAGGTCTCTACAGATATAGTCGAACATGCTACATGATACACATTACCAAATGAAGTTAAACACACCACCCAAAAAGATTTCAGATTTCCCTTGTCTGAAGATCTGTCTCAATGCACTGCCTCTTTGTCTTCTGAGCCAAAAATAAGTGATCTCTTCTTCTATTCTGGTGTTCATCTGTTAATGAAGTGAAAGGCCTGAATCAGCTTCAGAGTTTCCAGTTATCCCTGAAGTACTGAATGACAAGATCTATCCTCAAGGAGCTCATGACTGTAAACAAGTGGACATTAAAAAAAAGTAATTATGAAACATGCATTGTATGCTAAAATTGATAAGATAGGCAAAGTCCTGTAGGAGTATAAAACCAAGCAAATTGTATTAGTGTGATGGTCAGTGCTATCTTAAGAGTGGATTGCTTTCAAATGCATAAAAGCCAGTAATCATTCAGGCTTTTCTATAGGAACAGAGCTGATGTAATGAGTATATACCACAAAGTGGACTAGTCTGACTTACATTTGAGGATGGGTATCCAACAAATGCCTGTATACTGGAGAGCCTGGGATCCAGCCCATGATACTGGATAACTCAGCATCCCAATCTGACAAAAGCCTGGAGAATTTCTGGAGAGCCACTGATCCTGAGTTCTGCAATGGAAAGCTGAATGTAGCTGTGTTCTGAAGTTAGTAACGGCTGGAGCTAACAGCAGCAGCAGCAGCAGCAGCAGCAGCAGTTCAACAGTAGGATACATACCTTTTCCTTGAATTTTTTTAAAACCTGGGCAACTGCTGGAAGTTGCTTCCCAGTCTAGGCTAAAACCTCCCTTATCAGTTTATCAAAAGATACACTAGAGCATGCCCAGAGCTGTGTCTTTGTTGATACCAGATGCAATCAGTCGACAACCAAAATGATCAAACATACTCTAATCTGCTAACATCCCTATTTTTGTATTTTATGCATTGTCAATGTATGTCATTCAACAAATGATCACTTGCTGGATCGTTTATTATAACTTATTCTTTCTTGTGTTATTAAACCTACTGATTGCATCATCATTTTGTCTTTTGTGTGTCTAAATACTCCTTTTATATCTCTCTTAAGTTTCTGTGACAGGAAACTAAGGTCTAGGTACTTAAAGTTTTAACATTAGGTATACTTTTGTAGAACTCAAGGTTAGAGATACCAAAATTTGAGTAACTCCATCCAAACAGCTTCCACTGAGCAGTAACAGCAGGGCAAGGAGATGCAGGCAAGAAAATGTCTGATTTATGAGAATGCCAGTACATATCTACAATCAATGCATTCTTCTATCCTTGAAGATTTTGTCTACACACTTCAAAAACCTTCTGCTAGACTATGTCTCTCAGCACTGTTGAGCTGGGGACCAGCATACACGATGGTTTTGGGTGGAGATAAATTATATTCAAGCCACAAAATTTTCCATGGTGGTTTAGAACCTACAGATAGTTCAATTATTTGTAACAAAATCCTGAGAGGGCTTGACATCTACTCTTTTTGTTTTTGTTGTTTTGTTTTGTTTCTGGTTTTGTTTTGTCTTGAAGCAATGCTGTCTGTGGGCTTAAAACCAAGAAGGTGTTCAAGAAGGTGTTCTTGCCCCCAAAGTAGACAGTGTCCCTGTTAATAGACTCTGTAATGCTCTCCTCACTCTATAAGTCAATTCATTTTTATTCTTTTTCCTTCTAGGAAAGATTATGTTTCTGTAAAAATATATAGCACCCCAATTATTTTCCAGTTCACTTAGTTTTTACTACTGTATGAGCACAGGAGAATAACTTAAGATCACAGACTCAACTGAAACCCAAAATTGGATCTTTAATTTTACAAGGTCATTTTCAAGAAAGTACAAGATGATTAAATAGGCCTTATTGTAAAATTATATTATGACTCTAAAGAAATAAAATGAAGCAATTTATTAATAATTTTCTCACCTAAAGTTCAGAAAAAGTACTTTAATATTACTGCCAAATGTCTTTCCACCAAATAGAACCATATATATTTTATGAGGTATTGGAAAGTCCCACATAAATATGTGACAAAGATATCCATTCTAAATTAACATAGAGGAAAGAAATCAGCTAAGGCATTTAAACATGACCTGATGGGCTCTTGGTATGACATCTTTAGAGGTCTTCAGAAGGAAAATGAGGACAACTTAAGAACATCTTACAGATTTTCAGAAAATCAGAGCAAAATAGGACAGATAAACCAAACCCCACCAGTGAAGAAAATGGAAATCACAGGATGAACTGTCAGTTCAGCCTTGGAAACATATACAACCATGAGAGGCAAGAACTGCAGTCAGTGTAACAGAGACACTAGTTATCTCATACAAATTTACTCCACTCTTCTCTGTATAATACATTAAAGAATATAAAAAGAACAGGACCCATACTTAAAAATGACGAACGAAGAAAGCAAAAACATGTCCTTGAATATGTCAAAACATACATAGCTCTTTTATATACAAAGTACAGATGGTGTAGCTGTCTGGTGACTTTAAATCATTATTAAAATTATTTTATTTACCATTAAAAACAAATAAGATACTTAATTCTCACTGTACATAATTATAGATTTACTTAAAAAAAATAAACAAGGGAAAGAAACCAGAAGGGAAACTGTTTAAATTGAGATTAAGGAAAAAATGTCTTATCATAAAAATAATATGAAATTTGCATTATTATTCTAAATAAAATGCAGATAAGGTAAAAAGCAATCAAAACAATACCCTGAGATATTTTTTAAAAGAACATCCCAAGTTTCAGAGGAATTTATGATTTGATAAAAATAATGAAATAATTATTAATAATTTATTACAGTTTCAAAAAAACTTGCCAAGAAACAAGATAAGTCTACTACATATCACACACTTGAACATAAGTCATGATTTAAAAACATGAAGTGTTATGACTGACAGGGAATATCCGTGAATGTCTTCTGGACATGAGGCCTTAGGATCTGAGGTTGTCCATGCCTTCAGTGAAATGATGACTGTGACATCAGTATATTGTCTGTTCTTTGTTCTTTCCCTAGCAGTTTTCCATTTCTTTCAAAATGACACCAAGTTATGGGCCAAATAACTAGCTCAATAGATCAATAATGGATCATGGATTACAGGTTCACAACTGTGAATCAACATAAACCACTTGTCTTTCATCTCAAAAATCATGTTACAGCTAAGCACTGTTGGGGTGTTCCATTTGCTATTAAATTAGTCTCAATATATTTTTGTGAGATTATAATAATTATCCTCAATGTATTTTTGTGTCTAGAGGGATATGTGTCTTAAATAATCAATATAACAATGTATACAGCCCCATATTCTTAAAACTAGATAGAGTCACCAAAATATGGAAGTTTGATGAAACAATGTTATCTTATATAACTGGACATAGTGGTTCTGAAAGTAAGACCAGTGAAAGCTTAAGCCAGTCAAAATCCCAGCATGAACTAGGGAGTTGGATATGAAGTTCCATTCTTTTCTAAGGATCTACTGATATTTCATAGCTCCGGGAAAGGGAGAATCAGTTTTCTCTAACAGTGTATCTCCTCCTGGGTTTACTATATTCTGGTAGGTCCCATACTCATTATATCCTTATTAGTGTGAGTAGTAGACTGAGAAAGGCAGAAAATGAGAGCAAGGAAAAAGAGAAAAATATGTATATCTTAGTTATCACTGATAAATAATGTAATAAATTACATATGTCTCAAATAATCATGATTCTCTCATTGAATAGAAAGAAAAGAAATAAAACTGAAAGAAGTGAAGGAGAAAGATCAGACAGAGAGAGATGGGAATACACATAAAGAGAGTCAGGCAGAATGAAAAAAAATTCTTGGCCAATATAAACAGCTCTCTCTCTCTCTCCCTCTCTCTCTCTCTCTCTCTCTCTCTCTGATTGTAATATAATCTAAAAACCATTTCTTCCTTCACTTTTTTCATCAAAATTCTTACATATGTCCTTGTCTGCTCTCTTTCAAGTTCATAACCTCTTTTTTCTTTGTTATTGCATCAACATGTGTGCAAATGTTTGTGTACATATATGTTCCTAAATATAAACTGATAACTCTATAAAATAGTATTTATATGTATGTTTTTAGGGCATTACATTTATCCCTGAATAAATAATTAATGTTTACGTGCTCCTTACTCAGGAAGACTTCTTATTTGACTCTTATCTTTCCTCAGTTGAATATAGGTCTTTGTGTATGGCTGATGCTTCATGGCATTTCCTTGTTTACTTTGATATGCTCATTGGTGTTATCCTTGTTTAGCTCACAGACTCAAAATATTGTTGTTGTTCTTGTTTTTAAGAGAGAACCTGGAGTTGAGTGGGAAGAGCATGTTGATAAATCTTGAAGGAGTTGGGGTGCGGGTTAATAAAATAAATATTGAATGTACAATGTCCTCAAATATCATTTTTTAAAGAACAAAAATGACTTCTGAAAGGAAGACTATCTAAAAGTATATGGATTAAGCTAGTATGTCTGTGAGAGCATATCAGTTTTACCTCACTGAAAAGGGTACATCCCAGCAAATACCTGATTCTTCCCCTGAGTATTAGAGCTAAGAATAGGATGCAGGCCATATTTTGTGCATTAGATGTAATAATCATATCAAAATATTAACACTCAATAGTAACATTTTCATTCATTTTGATAAATAATAATTTCTTAGGACTGAACAACTTATATGTAAATAATATATACATAGAAACGTGTGTGTACTTCTAAATAATATATGTATAGTGGACTAGAAATGGCCCATATACATATAGAAATGGCCCATATATATATTAAAAACATTTTAATCTTCTTTATAGGCAGTTATGGGGTTATAATATATCTGTTAGGCAGGCAAAGCCAGGTAATACCAAAGAGTGTAGCTTGCAGTGTTAATATGTACAACAAAAGCTTTATTAAAATGGAAACTATATTATAGCTTGCTATGTGTATTCCCTATACGGTTTACATGGTGGATATAATATTGTAATGCATCTTGTTATAAGTAAACTTCTAAAAATTATATTATGTCTTTCCTGTTGCTGTTTTTTGTAAGTAACAAGGCTTGACCTTGTACTCTTTCTAGATTACCTTCCGAGGTATAATATGTGACTAGGAATTTCAATGTTCATGATTATAAAAGATATGACCCTAGACTTTCCATTTATGTTGAATTTGAATATATGACTCTTTATATTTTCCTCTGAAATAAACTGTATTGTAATAACATTATTTATCCATAGATATTCATGTATTACTTTACCCAGTTTTGTCTTGCTTCTGTAGTCGTGGGTGTTTATAAGCCTTCATCTTCTCAGATTTGCTTATTACTGGCTGTCATTTCCCAATGGCCATATCTTTCTCCATGCTTCCTTTACACTGCTTTCATCAGCTACATTTTATTACTACTAATAAAGTGCTAGTATTTATTTCACCCTGCTACCTCCTTGAGAGAGGGACAATACTGTGTTTGATTCAGTCTAATCAGTGCCATGCTGAACACAAGAGACAAATTTGATTTATTCCACTGAGGTTAGAAAAAACAATTGTGTTTGATGGGCAGCATGGGAAGACAACCATTGTTATTTGTAAAGGTCATATAATTATACAACTTTAATATTTGCCATGTATTCTCTCATTTAAGCCATCAATAAATCCTACCAGTCTTCCCAGATGTGGTATTTGAAATGTGGTATTGATTTCTGTGACAAAGGTATATAATACAGAACATGTGTATGATTCATGGATTAAGTTTTAAACTTAAATATAATTACAACTTTGTGCATACATTCATGTTGTATGTGTGTGTGTGTGTGTGTGTGTGTGTGTGTGCGCACACACATGCATGGGCACATGTGCATGTAACATATGCATGCAGTTGCACATGCTATGATTACATATTTCTGGAGGCTGAGCATTAACAACAGGTTTTTTTCAATCTCTTCCTACCTTATATTTTATTAAGACAGTGTCTTTCATTGAATCTAAAACTCACTGAGTCAAGGAGACTGATTTCCAATGAGCTCCAGACTCAAAGTACCTTTGTCTCTATAGCATGTCAGTATATGTGTATACTATAATGCAAAATTAGACTTGGGGAATACAGCTAGTGTGTTCATGCTCCTGCAGTCATTTTCTTGGTTTATAAATATAATACCATAAATATAGTGATATTTATCAGCATATCTTAAAGAGATTTTAAAATTTGTTTTCTACCTTTAAAAACTGATAGAATTAGATTTTCCTTAATATTGGAACTATCAAAACTTTGGGTTAATATTGTTCAAATGGAAATTATGACACAAGCTGCTGTAGTAAAAATGTATAAAATAAACCCTACTGAGTATAAATGATTATATTAGTTAGATATAATTATCTTTGAATTATAAAATATTCTATACTATATTGATTTTGAAAAATATATACTACAAATATCCTAACCAAATGGTAAAGAACAGTTGGCAAAAACAGGTTATCAATATTTATAATTATAATTTGAAATGATGTAAATCAACAAATATTAAACAATATTGAGTCACATTTGTGGAAATAAGCTTTTCAAAAGAAAATTCAGCAAAGACAGTTGGTAAATATTAATCCATAAAAAGTAAAGTTGAATAAAGAGGAGTCAGTAAACAATTTATAATATCAACAAAAGAAGAAAAATGTGAAAGTTAATACTACTGGTATAACTTAAGTCATTTAAATAAATATATATTTGAAATATATATTTAAAATATGAACTTTCAAGGAAAACATGTAACCATACATTTGTTCTTGAAAAATAGGATAAAAAGAATACTTTTTTATCTTTACCTTGGCTTTACATAATTCCAAAGTTCAATTGTATTAATATTTCTGGCTTGTTTTTAAATAGATTCTGAACTGTTTTCCAGGATAGGATTCTTATAGTTGCAATGAACTCAGGAAGTTATTACTGTATCAAAGGGGGTTACTTTTGATCCTAGCTGTCAACACTGATCTTGGGTAGTTATTGTCCACTGAGAGATAATCGTGTCCACAAATCCCTCATTGTCATTAGATCCTCACTGTAAGTACTAAGACACATAAAAGAAAATTCAGACTACCACTAAGACCTGTTTCTCAGTACATTTCTGTAGGAAGAAAACATCCCTTGAGAAAGAAAACACTGTTTCCTAAATGACCTGCTCAGGGCCATGAGTCTCCTGGTCTCGGAGCTGTTTAGTGGCCTGTGTCAAAAAAAAATTACTTGTTTCAGTCCAATTTCTCTCAATTCAATAACCCCTAAGCCTCTCAAAACAAAGTAAAGTTGAAATGATTTCCAATTGCTTTGGATGCGGATGTGTTGAGCAGTCCTCCATGTTTCAGGGACATCAATGGAACAATGCTCTGACCCTTAAGCCTCTCTCTTTTTCCCATTAATCAAGATTCCAATGAGCTGATTTCTTTTCTTAGTCTAGTCTAGAAGGGATTTATGAGAAGTGGGATTTTTCTGACTCATGACTTTGAGCTAAGTACTCTGGATGTATTTCCAGAGGAAAACAAAACTCTATATAATGTGTGCTTGATTACTGACCTGATTCCAGAGACCAACAATCAGGAAGTATGAGAGATCTCAGGGCAGAGCTTTCTGATCTCAGCTTTAATTCCTGGTGAATGTCTTTTCTTACCATGGCTTATTTAGTCACACATTCTAATATAATTGTATTGTGTCAGAAAGGTAAAAAAAAAAAAAAAAAAATCAAAGGAATTACACGATGGCAGGTTTCATTTACTCAGCCGCCTGTCACTACCTGTCAACTCTCTACCCATTCATCACCTCGCCTGTCACATTTGACATAAGCTTCTGAAGGGCTGGGGGAATGGGAGCCAGGAGAGGCTAGATAAATGTCTTCATGATCATCTTTACCGATGTCGCTAGCTCGGCACTCTCAGTATCTCAGACTTTCGGGTGACAGCTTTTCCATGAGGGCTGAAGCTGCATTCCAAATTGATATTAGTGGCAGCTTGGATTCTGGGCTAGAGCCATGCCTACGGCAAGTCAAATTTTGCAGTTTGATACCAGTAAACATTATGAACTCTCTGTGTTTGAGAGGCTGTGGAATGAGGAAGGGATAACTTCAGATAGCAGTTGCCATAGGTGATTAATATTTTGTTTTGCCTTGTCTTTTGCAGATTTAATCAGCCTTCTCTAATCTCAGTTGATGTTTATAATGGTCCTTTCATTTTGCATACTGTCTGAAGAGAACCTATCAGTAATATGACAATTAAGCAGGTAGAATGTCAAACATGAAGACAGAAACTCATTGTAAAAATTAAGTTTGCTGTTCTATGGCATTTGATTTTGTAATGATGTTACCTGAACAGCTCACTTGTGAACAGGGAAATGTAGTTGTAAGGGAGCTGATGGAGAAGGGCTGAGAGCAAAGAGATAAAACTGAGAGATGTGTGTGTGTGTGTGTGTGTGTGTGTGTGTGTGTGTGTATGTGTGTGTACATGTGCAAGTGTTTGTGTCGGTGCAGGTGTGTGTTTCTGTCTGTCTGTTAATCTGTCTGTGTGGATAGAGCATGATGGCTATCTTTCTGTCTCTCTGTCTTTCTGTCTGTATGGATAGAACATGGTGTGTGTGTGTGTGTCTGTCTGTCTGTCTGTCTGTCTATCTGTCTGACTGTGGGGGTAGATCTTGGTTTCTTTTCTCTCTGTGTGTGTATATGTGTGGGGAGTGTATTTATGTCTTTTATGTCTGTTTTTCTGTTAATCTATCTGTGTGAGTAGAGTTGGTGTGGGTGTTTGTGTGTACATGTGTGTATGTATATGTGAGATGTGTTTTTCTGTCTGTCTGAGGGGACATAGCTTGGTGTGTGTTTGTGTGTGTGTGTGTGTGTGTATGTGTGTGTTTCCGTTGTCTGTTTGAGGAAGTAGATTTTGGTGTGTGCATATGTGTCTACATGCAGTACATATAAGGTATATGTATATGTCTGATTGTCAGAGTGTATAGAGTATGTTGTACGTGTGTGTGTCTGTCTGCACATCTGTCTACCTGAGAGGATACAGCATGTTATGTGTGTGGGTACATGTTTGTCTCTCTGTGTGTATATTTGTTCTCTCTATTCTCTGTCTCTCTGTCTCTGTCTCTCTGTCTCTGTCTCTGTCTCTTTCTGTCGCTCTCTCTCTGTCTGTCTCTCTCTCTCTCTCTCTCTCTCTCTCTCTCTCTCTCTCTCTCTCTCTCTCTCTCTCTCTCTCTCTTTCTGTGTGTGTGTGTGTTTCTAGAAAACAGCTTGATGTTTTAGAAAAGAGCCCAGAGGATAGAGAGCATGTTTTAATCAAGGAAATGTGAATTAATTTCTTTGCCCTTCAATGAGTACTGGGATAATGAATAAAATCTAGGGACATTGTGAGGTTATGACAACACTATATAAGCAGTACATGTTACCGAGAATTGCTCAAGTATTAGTTAAATACCATTTAGAGTTTTCTGCTATGCACAGGAAAATGACAGACTGATAAGTGAGTCTTTAAACTTGGCCTTGGGAATCAAAGACACTAGAGAATCTCATGTTTTATTAACTTTGCTGTGTTTTAGGCTCTAATCTTAGCCATCTTCTAGGTTTCCAATTTGGGATATATGTAAACATAACAGCACTAGGACTTCTATATATCAAAATATTTAAGCAATAAGCATTTAGAGAGCTTGGCAGAATAGAAATGAGCAAATTTTTTAGAGTAATTTTAGCCCTCCCATGAGAAAACTTCAATAAGAAAGAAAGTAAAGCTGTGCACTGTTTTACCACAGACTGCGGGTTAATAGGTATTTTTATTGTAATGGACAAAATCCTCTCATATTTGGTTATATAAATACCCTTAGAATTTATGATCACAATGGAAAATATCAGGGTTTCTCTCATTCTCTTTGCTCAGTCAACAGTGATGGGCTGTACCGTGATTACCTGACACACAGTCAAACAAATGTGACCTCGCACATTGATCTATGGCTCTCTGGGGAGTGAAGCTTGCCGAATCTCTGTTTCAGAATAACAAGGTGAGAGGGGACTGATACAAACTTCCTTTGAAAGAAAATGTCAGATATAGATTAGAGAAACAACAGAAATACCCAAACGTTCTTCAGAAGATACACAGGATTATATTTCCTAAACTTTCTGAGACTTAAACCTAAGGAGCAGGTATTTTCATCTCTTAACTCCTTAGTAGATTCAGAGGCACACAAGTGTGAGCACCTGTAAACAGTATGTAATAATATTTAACATTTTACTATGAATATAAGCAATGCCTTTTTTACTCATTAGTTATTGCTATATTTACTCAATTATTTTATTACCATTTATAACTAAAACTACCACTGTTAGTAATTATTATTATCATACCTGCACTCTAAAGGCAATGCAATACTTTTTTAGATAGTAGTGTAGATAGAAATGCAGGGTAAAAGCCTTGAGAGATTGGAGATGTCTTAATGGTTTAAAGCATATGGGAATCTGAATAGGGTCACAGTATACACTTCAGGCATCTCAAAATCATCTGTAACTCAATCTTCAGGGATTGGGCACCATCCTCAGGCATTCAAGAGGATCCATATACCACATGTAAGGCAGTGAACAGAAATATGTAGATGGCAGCAGGAAGTTGGGAATAAGGATGTTGAGAACTTTTTAAGTGTTTTTTATTCACTTATAATTTTTGAACATTTTTTGTTCAGTTCCATTTACCATATTAAGTGGTTTATTTCTTTTGAAAAATATTCTCTTCCCAGTCCATCCTCCAACCTTTCCACGTCTCATACCTACTCCCCACCCCATGTCTCCATAAGCATGTCCCCAAACACCACCCACCACCCCACCAGACCTCTAAACACCCTGGGGCTTCCAGTCTCTTGAGGGTTAGGTGCATCTTCTCTGACTAAACCCAGATCAGGCAGTCCTCTGCTCTATATGTGTTGGGAACCTCAGCTGGTGTATTCTGCCTGTTTGGTGGTTCAGTGTTTGAGAGATCTCTGGGTCTAGGTTAATTGAGACTGCTGGTCCCTCTACAGGTTCGCCCTCCTCCTTAGCTGAGATTTTAAAAATATGTTCTAGGTGTTAATCCTATGTTAAATAAATAATTGGCAATGATTGTCTCTAATTCCATGGGCTCCTTCCACTCCCTCCATTTTCCTTTGCAAAGCAGACAATCTTCAGTTTCATAAATTCTTGTGTTGGAGGTAGTTTTCTATGGTACTCGATTTTATTCAAAAAGTCTGAGTTGAAATGTGTTCCCCAAGTTTCCCTCTAGTAGGTTTAGAGTTGCTGGTCTCAAATTACGATTGTACCACACTTGACATTTGTGTAACAGAAGAGATAGACATCTATATTCACTTTTCTGCATGAAGCTCTCCAGTGGGAGCAGCATCATTTGTTGAATCTGTTTTCCTCCGATGTAACTGTTGCCATCTTCCTTCAAAAATTTGAGGACCTTGTCTGTGTGGGTATACCTGGATATTCTATTTTATTCTGTTGATTTATATGTCTGTTTTATTGCCAACATGTTTTTGTTCTTTTTACTCTGTCTCTGTGGTAGAATTGAAAAAGTTATGGTGATATCTTCCATAGTATTGTTTTTGTTTAGTATTACTTTATCTGTCATTGGTCTTTTGTATCTCTGCATAAACCTTGAGACGGCATTTGTATGTTTGTTAAGAAAGGCCCTGGTATTTTGCTTGGGATTATTCTGAATCCATGTATTATGTTTCCTTGTATTGTCATTTTCACAGTATTAATTCTTCTAACCCATGATCATGGGAAGTTGTTCTGTCTTCTAGTGTCTTCTCAATTTCTTAAATGTCTTAACATTACTTCTTGTAAGATCTTTTGTTTCCTTAGTTAAGTCTCTCTCTCTTTCTCTCTCTCTCTCTCTCTCTCTCTCTCTCTCTCTCTCTCTCTCTCTCTCTGTGTGTGTGTGTGAGTGTATTATGATTGAAAGTGTTTCTGTAACTTCATTTTTAGTGTATTTATCATTGATAGAAAAGTAATGACTTTTATGTAGTTTTCTTGTATACTCTTCAATGTACTCATCAATTCTAAGTGATTTGGTAGAAAACATTTAAGATCTCATATACAGAATTATATAAACTGAAAATAATTGTTTAAATTTTACTTTTCTATTTTTCTTTTATTTTTCTTTAATATCATTTCTTTAGCTAAGACTTTAAGCACTATGTTGAACAGAAATTTACAGAGTACACAGGCTTATCTTGGATGCAACCCTGAGTTTTTATTCATTTAGAATGTAGTAGAATGTCAGATGCATGTATGAGTATAAAGGAGAAATCATGTATAATGTGTATGGGATGAACAAAGAGATGGACAGAAATGATCAACTAAAGGAAACACTTATAAAAACCTATTGAAATTTATTATATCACAAATAAATACTTTTTAAAAAAAGATCATAGAATCCATGTTAAATGAAATTAGGAGGGATTCTGTGGGTTAAAGATTAGCTGTTGATTAAAACATGGGATCTGAGAAGAAGAAGAATAGTAGTGTTTGCATAAACCAAAATGAAGGATATATGAAAAAAAATTATGGAAGTCCAACAGTGAGTAAACTAATTCTAAAATACAACTTTAAGAATGTTAGAAGATAATACTCTGGATGGGTGGATAGTGTTGCTCAAAAAAAATTGGGTATTAAATAAAAATTATAGTTGGCAATAGAGGCTACACACATCTCCATAACAGCAAAGGTTTTTGTCATTGTCCTTATTTAACTACTGTAACTTCATGGTAAGACCCTACTATAGAAGAACATAGACACTTTGGCTGTAGGATATGGAGAAATCAATCACCAAACAATCAGAAAACTCCCTTATTGTTGGCAATATCTCATAGTGTCACAAGACACTATGAAGACTGCCTGGGGAGAAAAGATATCAGTGTTCCTATTTACTGTTGAATCCTTTATGCTGAAGTATTATTGACTTACCACGAAAGATATGATATTACTATAATAGAGATGTTTTTCTTATGGGGTAACTAACCACATTCTGATCTTATTTTGAGACCTTCTTCACAGGAAGGAATTTCAAGAGTGGAACTATAATCATGGACAAAGGCTATGGCAAGAATAGTCATAGACCCTATGGTAAAGCATGCTATTGCTATTCCGACAAACTATGATGTTTACAAGCAGCCGTCTAACACTTTGTGATTGTAGGTATAAACCAGGATACTCTCAGTCTTAATCACAGAAGAAGCCTCTTATTACAGAAGGCAGCAGTACACAAGCTGTACATTCCTGTTCAAAATGATGCGAATAAAAGATTCTAAATAAGATTTGTATATCACCTTCTACTTCTACCACCAATACTCAGGGAATATTGTAGAAGAGAGGTGGAAATAATGGAGTAGTTGAAAGATAGGAGGAATACTGTGAGAACTGTCTTCTCAATATGATATGTCCACCACACTCTTGAACTCAACTTCTGGGATTACTATACAAGACCTGCAGAAATTAAGGCTAGCTAAATTTAAGCATATGTATGACAGGAAATTTTCTGAGTCCCAAACTTTACTGACAACAATTGGTAGTGAATGGCTTTCTAAGGAAGAATCATTCCCTTTATTGAAGATATGACCAATAATAGGATTTTCATGCTCCAGTGTCTGCACCACTGAAGTGGAAACTACTGCTTTCTTTGGATAGTCATTTCTGTCAAATTATGTTTTGCTGATATATACTGGTAAAAGGATGTTTTGCTAAAGCAAACCTATGAAAAGACATATGATGTTAACAAGGAATATAAATATAACACAAAAGATGGTAAACAAGCTGGATTTTATTGGTATGCCTTGACATTACTTACTGGTCACCATTTGTCATGACTTCATAGAAAGAAATGCATACAAAACTTCTGGTGGTGTTTTAGCAGCTTCTTGCTGTTTCTGCAGACTTGGGCTGTTTGATTGAAGTGGAAGTTTCTGGATATGTCAGCTGATACAGACTCACATGGGATTTTGCTAAGACAGACTGATGTGGCATTTTGCTGAGCCAAGATTCATGGGAGGACATGTAATGTTTGGAATAAGTATAAATAGGACACAAGAGAGAATAATGGCTGGCTTGCATAGCTAGTTTTGTAACATTTTTCTGGTCTTGAGTCTTTGTCTTTGCTGATCTTCACTTTGTTTGAGCAGAGAAGTTCTCCTGGTGTCCCTGCTGGTCTTGGTCACTCCTGCTGACTCATGATGATTTGGTGTAGGCCTGGATTTTTATGCTGGTTCATGCCATCCCTATTAATTCATGTTAGCTATGTTAACTATCTTGACACTACTGAATTGGACTGCTATCCTGACAATTGAAAATTGAAATCTCCCCCAAGGACTTACTTATAAACAGCATACAACAGAGCCTTGAAGCTTCTTCTGGATAGATCTGCCAATGCTGATACATGAATGATGTTTACAAGTGGATCAAGCTGTAGCTCTGTGATTCATGTGATTCCTGTGAACTGAATTACTGATACCCTGACAGGGTAGATTGGATTTGCTCCAAAAAAAACCCTATTTCTTGAGAGATCTTCCTTCTCCTTATCAAAATAGCCTTTCTTTCTATTATCACTGTTGGATGGTGGGCTAGAAGGGAGGTTAAAGCATTTAAGAACACTTATTAAAAGAAAGTTTTGAAAAATATAAGCTTACAAACCACATCCATTTAAATATAGGTAGCACTAACCATACTTAATAAATTTACACACACACACACATACACACACATGTTATAAAATTTCAATGTAAACATGTATGAAATGTTCAAATTACAGAAAAATTATTTCAGGTAAAACTGAATATTAGAGAAATATTGATCAATTACTATTCATTTTCTAAACTAATATCATTTTAAAAACTCATGACATTTAAATTCACTTTATAAGCTACCAACATTGAGCATCTTCTTTGCCTAAACCATTGGCATAAATTTAGTAGAAAAACTTTTTCAAAGTTCATCTCTGATCCTGAGTCTGGTTTTCAAACTTGTAGTGGCTCCCTAGAGCTGGCTCCTACACTCATGTACACAAGCTCTGGAAATGGTCTCAGACTGCAGCACTTTTACCCAGACTTCCCCATTCTTCTCTTTTCTTCCCTATTGTGTCCACATTCCATTAAGACAAAACCATTCTACTTCCTTCCTAATACTCCTTAGGTGTTTTTGTTTTTCCCTCTGATTACAACTTCTTTTTTGATGCATTATTTTCATCATTCTTTCACCTCAGCTCTCTTTGCTTCTTACCTAAGTTTTAACTATAATATCTAAACCAGACCTTAAGTTTTTAAATGGATATTAAGGTTCGGCACTTCAAATTTGCTCTAAAATATCTAGGAACGTTTCTACAAAAATACTACATCATAGCAATGCCTTTTAATATCTAAAGGCAAGCTGAAGTCACACTGAAAAACATGGGTTTTTGTTTATTACACAGGTGGAAACCTGAAGTGCTTTCTGTGTTGACTGGAGAGTCTTACTCTCATTTGGAGATCACCAGCCCTCAGAAGATTGATTAAAGCAACAGTTTCTTCTACCTTCTGCTGCAAGATGTGAACACATTACTCTATGTTGCTCTATTATGTTCCTACCAAATTTTATTAGGTTTTGAATATTTAATTGTTTATAAACACTGACATTACCATTAAAGCACAAAGCCCATAGGGGCAGGCTATGATATAAGAGTTGTGCATGTTAGCCTGCCTCTCAACTGTAGAACTGCAAATAAAAAGCATACCAAATATCCATGTGCAGGTCCCTGTGGTTCTATTGTTTAACTAACATAATAAAAATAGATATGACTGTCTTCTGAGAGGCTCTGCCAGAGTCTGATAAATACAGAGGTGGATGTTCATAGCCACCCATTGGACTGAGTGCAGGGTCCCTGATGAAGGAGTTGGAAAAGGGACTGAAGAAACTAAGGGGATTTGCAGCCCCATGGTGGGGAGCAAAAATGTCAACAAACCAGACCCCCTCCCTGGGGCTCCTGGGGACTGGACCACCAACCAAAGAGTACACATGGAGGGACCCATGGCTCCAGCAGCATATGTGGCCAAGTATGGTCTTGTTGGATATAAGTGGGAAGAGCAGCCTCTGGGCCTGGGGGTGTTCAATGCCCCAGTGTAGGGGAATGTGAGGGCAGAAAAACAGGAGTAGGTGCATTGATAGGGGAGCACCCTCATAGAGGTAAGGTAGGATGGATGAGATAAGGGGTTCCAGAGGAGAGACCTGGAAAGAAGTTAACATTTGAAATGTAAATTTTAAAAAAATCCAATAAAAAAGGGATAGTTTTGGCATTGTTTATTAGAATCAAGGACATTGTGTGTATTCAAATTTATTCAAGTATTTTTTTTTACTCTGTAGGTGTGCACTATGCATTACAATGCAGAAGCTGAAGCTCATGGCTGATATGGTGAAGCTCTCTACATTTCTGGTGAAATTATCTGATAACATAAGCTAAGTGAGTTGTGCAGTATGTATGGAGATGTCACTTTTCTTTTTTCTGAAATCATGTTTGAATGTGATTTTCTCATTGATAATAAGTTAGAATGTTGACATTTTGGGAACCTATGAAAAATACTGAATATTCCATGAAACAATACTTTAAAATTTTTTAATATATTCTTCATTCTAGCTGCAAGAAAATATTTGACACTCATAACAACCCAAGTCTTCAAAACAGGCATTTGAATGGGATACAGAAATATGAACTTTTCTGAAATATGTAAATTATTTTGAGTAAAGTAATTGTTTTCTTATTCAAAGGATAACCTAAAATAAGAGATTCTGAAATAACTAAAACAACCAAGTTCAATATCATTTTGCAAATATTATTAGGTTTCCCAGTAAAGGAAGATTTCCATTGATGCTAACAAATATACTTAGTCTAATGGTTAATAGTACTTATAAAATGTTATTTAAATGAACTATGAAAGATAAAGAACAGAAACTTTGAATAGAAATGAAACATGCTAAAATTCTCTCTCTCTCTCACTCTCTCTCTCTCTCTCTGTGTGTGTGTCTGTATCTCTCTCTTTCATATACATAGCCATACCTACACACTCACCCACCCACCCACACACATACAAACACATATACAATACATAAACATACATACACACATATGCACACATGTACACACATATAAACACGTACACACAGGGAGAAGAAGAAAGTCAGTAAAAATCTCTTATTATTGAGTCTTGGATAAATAATGGATAAAATTATATCTTAAATACACATGAAATTTTAACATTATATAGGATCTGGAGAACCATTTTGTAATGTATACATGAGCTCAGTGACATGAGGAGAACAAAAAAAAATGCAGGCGCTTTTCTAAATAAAGAAAGGTAAAGACAAATGTTCCATGAGGAGTAAGGCCTGGACAATCCTTATTTATTTTTTTTATAAATGATTTAGAGGAATGCAAATTAGGAAACTTTTACATTTTTGAAGGATCTTCCAGAGTTATAAATATCTTATAACATTTAAGAATCTCACAGATTCCTTGTACTTTGCTTTATAAATAGCAAGTTTATTTTAATTTAGATGATTATGTTTGATTTTATATATATAATATTATATTTATTACATATATATTAAACATATGCAATATATAAAAATATTATTAATATTATAATTATAGAACAATAAAAACATAAATATATATATATATATATATATATATATATATATATATATAAACTTTAAGAGATGATTATCTTGGAATCATTAGTTTCCATATAAATTTCAGACCTTGAAGTTATTATAAAATGTATTCCCCAAGTTATTAAACAGTGAGATTATTGACTTTAAGTGGTAGGGAAAGTATCAGGTTTGATGAAGGTGGGGAAAGAGGTCACAGGAGAATAGAGATTCCCGTGAGACATCAGGGTGGTTAGGGCAGATTTAGAAATTATTATTTTTAATAACTTTTTGCTTTTTAATAACTATTTGCTTCTTTAATTTTTATTCAATAATCAAAAATGTATTGCCTTTCTGCGTGAGGAAACAAGTTTGTTATTTTCTTTCTTTTCTTTTTGTTTTTTTAGTATAGAATACAATTTATTTACCCAAATTCTCAATAGAGACTCTAAAACCTAAAACGGCCTGGACAAATATCTTACAATTTTTAAATGTCCACAGGGGCCAACATACATTACTTCACCCATCAAAATTCTCAATCACCAGGGTGGAAAAAAACAAAATATTTTAAGAAAAAAACCAAATCCAAACAATATTTATCCACAAATCCAGCCATATACAACATACTAGAAGGAAAGCTCCAACCCACTGAGAATAACTACATCTAAGAGAACACAGGAAATAAGTAGTTCCATGCCAGGAAACACAAGGAAAGCACACACACACACACACACACACACACACACACACACACACACAAAACAGGTCAACCAAACGGATGTGAATACAGGATATATCATTCTGCTTTATACAAGAAATATACCTCAGCAATAAAGTTAAACATTACCTCAGAATGAAGAGCTAAAAAAAGTTTTTTTCCAAGCAAATGAACCCAAGAAGCAAGCTGGAATAGCTATTTGAATATCTAGTAAAAAAAATGACTTTGGATCAAAATCAATCAAAAGAGGCAGTGAAGGACACTTCATTCTTGTGAAAAAAAAAAAATCTACCATGATGATATCTCAATCATGAGCACCTATTCCCCAAACACATGGGCACTCATATGTGTAAAAGTATAATTGCTAAACTTTAACATACACATCTTCAACACCTCACTCTCACGACTTGACAGGTCATCTAGACAAAAACTGTTGTACATTCATATTCATTGAATTCTAAAAAGTCTTTAATTTCTTTCTTTATTTCTTCTTTGATCCAGTGGTCATTGAGTAGAGAGTTGTTCAGGTCCCATGGGATTGTGGGATTTCTGTTATTTCTGATGTTGGAGTCCAGCTTCAATTCATAGTAAGATATATGTTGCAGACCACTCTGCCCCACAGTTGGGGGCCAAAATGTTGCGGACCACTCTGTCAATGTTAGGAGCCACACTGTCAAAAGCCTTGTGGGCTAAGTTGTTAGAGTCCGCATTGCCCCAAGCTGCTCTGGTCCATGGGTCAGGATTCAGAAAGAGAGAGAGTGAGGATGGACGTGACAAATGGAGACCAGACAGAGTGTGATTCAATCCCGTTTATTCTTCAGTCTCTATTCTTCTCTCCGAGTCCCTAGTTCCAAGTCCCTAGTTTCTAGCACCAAGTCTCAAGTCCTAATCCTAGTTCCAGCTGTAACAAGTCTCAAGTCCTTATCCGAGTTCCAGCTGCTAGTCTCTTTCCCAGTTCCAAGTCTTTTTCTAAGTTCCTTTTCCAAGTACCAAGTCTCAGGTCTTAAGTACCTTCTTCTGTCTGCCTCCTGCCTTTTATATGTCTCACTTCTAAGTCACACCTTTAAGTCACACCTTTAAATCAAGCCTTTAAGTCTTGTCTCTAAATCACACCTTTAAGTCACGCCTTTGATTCTCACTCTTTTAAGTCTCACACACTCAAGGGAAAATCCTGAGTATTTAAAACAAGATGTTATCAGAGTGTGCTCAGCTGTTGTAGGCTGTTGTAAACAAGTCTCTTGTCAGGGTATATGGCTCAAGATGGCTGCAAGGATGATAGACGCCTTCTGTCGGCTCCCCACAGATATACGAGGTTATTTCAATTTTGTTGTATCTAATGAGTCTTGGAATCTATGTAGGTGAACCTAGCTGAGATGCCTACCAGCTGGAAATATGAAAACTGATGTGTCCACCCCGTTACCAGGTGGAATTTCCAATGGAGAAAGGGGAACATAACTCACCCATAAAACATTGGACCCAAAGTTTCTATTGTCTAAAAGGTGTGCAGTTATAACAATGGAGCAGAGATCAAAAGAACAGCCAACCACTGACTGGTCTAAAGTGAAATCCCACCCATGTGAGAGACCCTACCCCTGACAATATTAACGATACTTTGTTATGCATACAGACAGGATCCAAGTATAACTCTCTTCTGAGAGGCTTCATCCAGCAACAGATAGAGACAGATATAGAGAACCATAGCCCCAAATCAGGCAGAACTTGGGAAGCTCTGTGGAAGAGTGGGGGATAGGATTCTGTGAGCCAGAGGGTTCAGGGACATCACAAGGAGAATTATAGAATCAACTATCCTGGGCACATAGAGGCTCACAGAATTACAACTACAAACTAAAAAGCATGAAGGGGCTGAACCTACATCCCCTACATATTTGTGGCAGACATGCTGCTTCTTGATCTTCATGTGGGTCCCTGATAATTGGAGTGGAGGATGCCTCTTACTCTGTTGCTTGCAATTGAATCCCCTTCCCCTAGCTAGACTCAGTAGAGAGGATGCAGTTCATCCTACTGTAACTTGATTTCCCAGGGCAGGGTGGTACCCAAAGTGAGCTTACTCTTTTTTTTCAGACAAGAGGAAGGGCTAATAGAGAGAGGGATTTGTGAAGGTGGGACTTGGAGAAGAGGGATGCTGGGATGTAAAGTGAATATGTAAATTAATTAATTAGTTAAAAAAAAATGATGTATGAAGACATCTTGCCTATGATCCAGATTCTTCTCATGTTTTAGAATCTTCATTGCATCTAATCTCCATTCATAGTACTTATTTTTCAAATTGTGGTAGAAAACTGAATTTTCTGTTCCCGAAAATCTCTGATCATTGCCAATAACACAACATACGTAAGTACTATATAAGTATATATACAAATGCCATGTCCTTTCCATTCATTATGTTTCTTAAGATCCGTCTAAAATAGCACTTGAAACACAATAGTGTTTATTGGTTTAGGAAAAATAAGTATGCAGAAGTTGTTCTGAGGAGATATAGTTATTATAGGAGATATAGTTTTATGCAAATATATTTTGGAGTACATTGCAAAATAGTTAATCACATTTAACACATGGCACATCAAACAGCTTATAACTTACAATGAATAATAATAAGAAATTGTGTTTACTAATAGAATGAGATATAATTTAAATAATTGTGTGGCAGGGATTCAACAATGAAAAGGATTCCAAAAATAACTTTGCTGAGATCTCTGTTCTCTTCTTAATGATCAATAAAGTTAAAGGCCAATTTATGCAGTTACTACTTGTTTCATAATATCTGTTTCTATTTTAGAATATTATCCAGGGAACTCACTGAGATAGGAGAAAATCTAGCACAAATCAGAGAGTTAAATCTCTTAAAAGGTATATGACTTACACTTGCAGTTCATCCAAAAAATGTTCTTGTATTACCTAATTGGAAATCATTTAAGGCTGATCTAAAATACAAAAACAATGATAAAATATACATATTAACATTGGTAACATAGGTATTTACAAGTAGAATTAATTCCAATGCTGAGATTTACAAAGATCCACAATAGCCTCAGAAATGAAGCTTGATTATTCTCCCTTTATAAATATCCCTAGGTTTCTGCTACATCAAACCTCCAGTACTGTGTCCTCCCACACTCAGAAAACTCAGAAAGTATTACAAGGGTTTCTTTTTGTTGTTAAAGCAAAAAAAAAAAAAATCCTAGTAGATTCTCATGTTAAAGTCGAGATCAGATTCTTCAGATACAAAACAACAGCAGCAAAAATAAACACAAAGCAAATTTAAACAAAAATGAACATGAAATCTCAATAAAACTCAATAGTCCAAACCTGTACCAAATCTATAGCAAAAAAATACAATTAGAAACACATTATTGCTCTTTTAGATTGCCAATATTGGCTGTTATCCACCTTTTTCCAGAGTGCTAGGGTTACTGTGTGATAACCAGTTTGGAATAAATGTGGTGCATTTAAAAAAAAAAAAAAGAAACACATTATCATTCAAAAGAACATCACTTAATATTAACACACTGTGTATGATATTATCTAGTTAAAAATTTATTTTGTTTTATTGGCTGTCAGTCAACCTAATTAGCAGCATGTGAAGATATATCACCATGAAAGAAGTCTTCTTAGTTTAAGCCAAGACAAAGCTTACTGTTGAATTTATTAAACAGAGGCAAGGGTATAAATGTCAAAAAAAGAAAGTTCAGAAACTAAAGATACATTTAGAATAGAATATAAATAAAAAATAAAACAAGACTCTAAATATATGTTATCACTGTGTAGCTCAGTGTTCTTTTGAGAATTCTAACACATAGACATGGGCCTCTCTCTGAATCTTTTGCCTGCCTTTGGGACCCTTTTCTGCCTATTTGGTTGCCTCATAGAACCTTGCTGTGAGAATATTTATTCATATTATTGTTGCCTGTTAGGCAAAGTTTGGTTGATGTCCCTGAAAGACCTGCTCTCTTCTGAGGTGAGGTGAAGTATGGATGAATCTGAGGGAAAGGGGAAGTAGGGAAAAGGGTAGGGTCTAGGGGGAGGCAAGGGGAGGGGAAAGCTGTTCTTAAGATGTAATAGATAAAAGAAAAAATAAATAAAAAGAAAAATATATGGGAGAAATAAAATGCTTAATATGAGATTCCTTCTTTTATGTCCATAACTCTCTGTATTATGTTTGCATATGTGCCTGTGTACATAAAAATGCATACACAAATTATATATATAATTATATAATCAATTAATTTAATGTGTAATTCTCATCTTTGACATTAATTTGTCTTTCTGGACAGTCTTCTTGGCTACCCTCAACAAACCATTACTACCTAATGATTTTCATACACTTGCTATAATCTATGATTAATATATTGGTTTGTTGGCATTTGTACCTTATTTTATCATCTCAAAGTTTAATACAGGTTCTATAAGAGCAACTGTGTGTAGACTAGGACATATTTGCAATTTGTGATATTCTATATACAGACACCCATTATCTACTCCCTCACATGGCACAACTTTCTTTTTTTTTAATTTACATTTCAGATGTTATCCTCTTTCCCCATCCCCCCCAAGAAACTCCGTATCCCATCCCCCCTCCTCCTGCTTCTATGAGTGTGTACCCCCAACCACCCACTCACTCCCACCTTCCCGCCCTCAAATTTCCCTAAAAAGGGGCATCCAGCCTTCACGGGACCAAGGGCCTCATCTCCCACCAATGCCTTGCAGGGCTGTATTACTCATGCAGGCATGGGTCCTGTTGGGCAGAGTTGTGATTCCCATGTGTTTGTCACCCTAGATGGCTAGAACCGCAGCTCATGGAGGCAGAAGCACAGGAACTTGACTGAGTTCCCTCCACACAATGCCAGGGAGACACTGGGCTGAGAAGCAGCTGGGGCTCTGCCTGGGCGTGGAGAGGTCTCAGCCTGAAGTCCTGTGGTGACAGAGCTCTTGAGTGGGGAGTCTTTGGACTGATGCAGCTGACCCAAAAGACCAGTGGTCTCTGTCTTTGGGCCACCAGACACCCACCTCTGGCAGCCCTGGAGGGACTGAGACACCAGGGAATATGGGCTGGGCAAGCAGCTGAGAGGAATGAGAGGGAGAGAAGCCTCGACAGTGCCCCTGCAAGTAGAGACTCTTCGTTGTAGTACTCGCTTGACTGGCTTGGCTAGCTTGGTTGAATTGGCAGCCTTTACATCAGGAACATAGAAAAGTCTTCTAGCAGAAGATTAAGCAGCAGTTCCCCATGGTGGGGCCCCCAAAACACGAGGAAGTTCATGATTTTAAAAGGTTTACTGTCATGGTGAAAAGTGGACATGGTTGTACTCCCCAACCTCAGGGCAGACCTGAGTTAAATAGGAAGGGAGGAGAAAAGAGGGTCTGGGAAAGAATGCTTAATTGACTACGCCCTCTGGCCTTTAGGTATCTCATTAATATGGAGATCTCTAGAGGCCCTGAGGCCTATAGTCATGCCCTCTACCTGTGGAGGGGCTGGTAGGTGCATTGCTCTACATGACTGAAAAGAGCAGGTCAATGGAGGTCTTTGGCCACATGTCAGGAGCCTGTAATCTAGAAGTGTGGTGAAATGTATGCCATCCCTTGCAGGGTCTCCAGCCATCTCTAGCCAGTGCTCCACCAGACACCAAGCTATCTTTTCACAGTCCCACAATGCCCCACAAGGCCATCCTCCCCTACATATACAGCTGAAGCCATGGGTCCCTCCCTATGTGCTCCCAAGGCTGGTGGTTTAGATATTTGGAGCTCTGGTTGGTTGGTATTTTTGCTCTCCCCATGAGGCCACAAACCCCTTCAGCTCCTCCAGACTTCTCTTTAACTTCTCCATTGGGAACCCCATGATCAGTTCTATGGTTAGCTGTGAACATCCACCTCTGTATCTGTCAGGCTCTGACAGACCCAAGAAGACAGCTATATCAGGATCCTGTCAGCCTGCACTTTCTGGCATCCACATCAGCATCTGCCTTTGGTGACTGTACATGGGATGGATACCCAGCTGTAACAGTCTCTAAACAGCCCCTTCAGTTTGTGTCTCATACTTTGTCTCCATATTTGATCCCATGAGTATTTTCTTACTCCTTCTAATAAGGACTAATGCATTCACACTTTGGTCTTTCTTCTTCATGAGCTTCATGTGGTCTGTGAGTTGTATCTTGGGTATTGCAAGCTTTGGGGCTAATATCCACTTATCAGTGAGTGCATATCATGTGTTCTTTTGTGATTGGGTTATCTCACTCAGGATGATATTTTCTAGTCCTATCCATTTGCCTAAGAATTTCATGAAGTCATTGATTTTAATTGTTTAAATGTACCACATTTCTATATCCACTCCTTTGTTGAAGGACATCTGGGTTCTTTCTAGCTTCAGGCTATTATAAATATGGCTGCTATGAACATAACTGAACATGTGTCTTTGTTATATGTTGAAACATCTTTTGGGTATCTTGGGAATATCCCAGGAGTGGCATAACTGGGTCCTCAGGTAATGCTATGTCCAATTTTCTGAGAAACTGCTAGACTGATTTCCAAAGTGATTGTATCAGCTTGCAATTCCACCAACAATGGAGGAGTGTTACTCTTTTTCCATATCTTCTCCAGCATCTGCTATCACATGAGCTTTTGATCTTAGCCATTCTGATTGATATGAGGTAGAATCTCATGGTTGTTTTGATTGGCATTTAGCTGATGATGTTGAATATTTCTTTAGGTGCTTCTCGACCATTCTAGTTTCCTCAGTTGAGACTACTTTGTTTAGCTCTGTACCTCATTTTTAATAGGGTTATTTGGTTGTCTGGAGTCTAATTTCTTGAGTTCTTTGTATATATTGGATATTAGCCCTCTAACAGATGTAGGATTGGTAAGATCTTTTCTAAATCTGTTGCTTGCTGTTTTGTCCTATTGACAGTGTCCTTTGCTTTACAGAAGCTTTCAAAAATAACAGGAAGTAACAATCATTTTGCCTTAATATCTCTTAATATCAATGGACTCAATTCCCAAAAAAAATACACAGACTAACAAACTGGATATGTAAAAAGGACCCAGAATTTTGATGCATACAGGAAATGCACCTCAAAGACAAAGAGTACCTCAGAGTAAAAGCCTAGAAAACAATTTTTCAAGCAAATGGTCCCAAGAAAGAAGCTGAAATAGCCATTCTAATATCGAATAAAATCAACTTTCAACCAAAAGTTATCCACAAAGATAAGGAAGGACACTTCTTACTTATCAAAGGAAAAATCTATCAAGATGAACTCTAAATTCTGAATAGCTATGCCCCAAATGCAAGGGCATCCACATTCATAAAAGAAACTTTTACTAAAGCACAAAGCACACATTTCACCTCACACAATAATAGTGGTGTACTTCAACACCCCATTCTCAGCAATGGACAGATGATGGAAACAGAAACTAAACAGAGATACATTGAAACTAACAGAATTTATGAAACAAATGGATTTAACAGATATCTATAGAACCTTTCATCCTAAAACAAAAGAATGTAACTTTTCCTCAGAACCTCATGTCACCTTCTCCAAAATAGACCATATAATTGGTCACAAAACAGGCCTCAACAGGTACAAACAGATTGAAATAGTCCCTTGCATCCTATCAGATCACCACAGACTAAGGCTGGTCTTCAATCATGACAAAAACAATGGAAAGCCCACATACACATGGAAACTGAACAGTGCTCTACTCCATGATGACTTGGACAAAGAAGAAATAAAGAAATGAAAGACTTTTTAGAATTTAATGAAAGTAAAGGCTTTTTATACCAAAATATATGGGACACAATGAAAGCAGTGCTAAGAGGAAAATTCATAGCTCTAAGTACCTACAAAAGAAATGGGAGAGAGCATACACTAGCAAATGTACAGCACATCTAAACAAAAAGAAGCTCTAGAAAAAAAGAAGCAAATACACCCAAGAGGAGTAGATGTAGATGGCAGGAAATAATCAAACTCAAGGCTTAAATCAACCAAGAGGAAAAAAACAAGAATTATACAAAGAATCAACAAAACCAAGGGCTAGTTCTTTGAGAAAATTAACGAGATAGATAAAACAGACTAACCAGAAGGCACAGAGACAGTAACCAAATTAATAAAATCTGAACTGAAAAGCGAGACATAACAACAGAAACTGAGGAAATTTTTAAAAAATCATCATATACTACTACAAAAGCCTGTACTCAACAAAACTGAAAAATCTAGATGAACTGGACAACTTTCTAGACAGATACCAGGTACCAAATTTAAATCAGGAGCAGATAAACCATCTAAAGAGTCCCATATGGAGTTTATTATAAGGGTGTTCTCTATGTTTTATTTAGAAATAGCTGAGTGGAGTTAACATGCAACAGTCCAGATTACCTTACATGGATAGCTGGTTTTCAAAACATCAGAAATCCTTAGAATTGACATGACAAACATTTCAGTATTAATGTTCATTTTCATTAGAGACCTGTCTGCTCCGGACAGCTTCCTATGTTAAATTCTAAGAAGAAATTGAGCATCCTTGGAGTTACTCCAGTTGTGGTGAGACAGCCACTAGGCAAGAATTGCCACTTTCCTTCTACAGACAAATTACTGTCCAGAAAAGGACACACTTGCAGAATAGTCGACTGATTATATCTGCCTAGACAGAGTAATCAACCCTTAATAATTCTGCAGCACTAAGGTCTGTCAGATGATCCTGGGCCAGAAGGCAGAAGAACAGATGCTCCAACGTTTTGAAGTAGAGCGAGTGTCCAGGTGTTCAGAGGTCTCTATAAATTGGCTAAGTTTTAGAAACTATGATTTGTGCTTCCCACAATTATAGTCAACTCAGTCATTCTGGATTTCTGACGGGGTTGAAAACTTATAGCTATTTACCTTGTGAGAAAAGATCTGAGTGTATGGTCGTCAGCTGACATTCATCCTAAAGCCAGGTTCAGAACTAAATGTTTTAGTTAGGAGAGATGACAGAGGTGCTGGTAGGTCAACAAAAGGATGGACTGGGTATTAGGACTATCTTGTACCTCACTGGTACAAATTGGCATAATTATGCTCTAATTGTATTTTGAGAGAAAAGCTTCCTTTTAACAGGAAGGGTGATGTGTAGGAGGAGCTAAGGTGGGAGGAGTACTGAGAGGAAGAAAAGGAGTAAGAAGAGGAGAAGAAGAAGGAGAGGAGAAGCTAGGTAATGAAAGAGAGATAGAGGGCGGAGACAGGGAAGCAGATGTTCATGAATCTCCACCAGTCCAAATAGTAGATATATCTAGGTTGGGTAGTGGGTTACACCTCTGATTGAACAATACCAAACTCATAAAGCCTATGATTAACATTTTTTTTAAAAATGTATAAATGCAAAAAGGAAAAGGGGCATGGGATAGGGGTTTTCTAAGGGGGGGGAATGGGGAAAGGGGATGGCATCTGAAGTGTAAATGAAAGATCTAATAAAAAAAAAGAGTCCCATAATCCCTAAAGAAACAGCAGCAATCATTAACCGCCCCCCCCCCCAAAAAAAAGCCCAGGACTAGATGCTTAGTGCAGAATTCTATCATACCTTCAAGGAAGATCTAATACCAATTCTTTTCAAAGTTTTCCACAAAATAGAAACAGAAGGTACACTGCCCAATTCATTCTATGAAGCTACAATCACACTCATACCTAAGCCACACAAAGATACAACAAAGAAAGAGAACCTCAGACCAATCTCCCTTATGAATATCAATGCAAAATTACTCAATAAAATTCTTGCAAACCAAATCCAAGAACACATTAAAACAATCATCCACCATGATCTAGTAGGCTTTATCCCAGGAATGCAGGGATGGTTCAATATTCAGATATCCATCAATGTAATCCACTATCTAAACAAACTCAAAGAAAAAAAGTACATGAACATCTTACTAGATGCTGAGAAAGCATTTCACAAAATTAAACATCCCTTCTTGGTAAGAGTCTTGGAAAGATTAGGAATTCAAGCAATAAATTAAAAGCAATAAACAGCAAGGCAGTAGCCAACATCAAACTAAATGCAAAAAATCTTGAAGCAATTCCACTAAGATCAGGGACTAGACAAGGCTGCCCACTCTATCTTTACCTATTCAATATAGTACTGGAAGTCCTAGCCAGAGCCATTAGACAACAAAAGGAAGTCAATGGGATACAAATAGGAAAGGAAGAAGTCAAAATATCACTATTTGCAGATGATATGATAGTATACATAAGTGACCCCAAAACTTCCACCAGAGAACTCCTATCCCTGATAAACAACTTCAGCAAAGTGGTTGAAAATAAAATTAACTCAAATCTGTAGCCTTCCTTTACTTAAAGGATAAACAGGCTGAGAAAGAAATTTATCATTTATAGATGAACTCACTTAAATGTTGAAAGAAGAAATAACAACAATTCTAAACAAGCTCTTACAGAAATCCAAAAAGAAAATAATCCTGACTTATTTCCTAAATTCGACATTATTCTGTTATTTAAAAAACCAAACTTATTAAGGGAAAAACTACAAACCAATGTCCCTCATGAATATACACTTAAAAATTCAAACATAACTACTAACAAACAAAGGCTTGGTGAACATTCTGAGCAATCAGTGTTCTCCATGGTAACAAATTATTAAAAAGGTAAGGCAAATATAACCTTAATACATTATCTGAAAAAAATACAGAAAAAGTATATTAAAAATCCAGCAGTTTTTAAAACTCTCAGGAACTTAGGAACATAATATAGATCAGATCTCTTATTCTTTTCATTAGTGCAATCATTTAAACAATATGAATGACTACATAATTTTGCTGTAAGATCAAAATCAAATTGAGGCTAGTGTCAATCTTTCCTGGTCTTGTCAACATTACAGGGGTGGCTCTGTTAAAATCACTAATGCAGAGAAGAAATTAAATTATTCTATATTTTAAAGCTAATATGAATATTTATTTGCCAGCTAAATGATACCTACCAATATATCATTGAAGCTAGAATAAATTTGTAAATCTATAGTATGTATATGATTGCATTTCTATAAATAATATAGCAATTAGGAACAGCAAATACATTAGTAAATCCTATAAACAGATGGACAAAATGAAAAGAATAACATAACCATGGTAACAAGAGTAAGTTTTGAGACATGGATGTCTAAATATCCCCTTCACATGCAAGGCACCAAGCTGTGAGGTCAAGTCCTTTACATAAAGTGCCAAGTGCTTGCATGTGAACTATATATACTCTCCTGTATATTTGAATCATCTGAAAATCTGTTTAAAGTATTTAAGACCATATATTTATAATATACAAGTAAGAGGTGTTCTGTGTAGTTTAAGTGCATGATGACAAGGAAAAAACTGTATCTAGCCAATACAAACAATTGGCTTCTATCAATATTTTTGATTTGCAGTTGGTTGAATGTGTGTTGAATTTAGAAATGAAGAATATAGTCAGTCTTATTGGTGATGATTGATTCATGAATGTATACATATGTCCAACATTTCTAAGTCTCTATTTAAATACATTCACACTCTTTTCTCTCTATTCCTGAATATTCATTGTATCTCTTACTGAGTAACATAAGGACATTTTCCTTCAAAGATATAATGCACCAATCCCAACACTCTCCTCTATCTTCCTTCCTGTTATTATTCTTTGTCCCTCAGATAGTTTTACTTCTATACTTATCATATGTAAATATATACTTTTATGTATCTACATAAAATATACACATTTTTCTCTGAATTGTGACCAGAAAGTCCTGAGGCTATAACCTCCATCTTCAAATTGCTATGTGCTAGCATGATCTTCAGTTCAATTGTAATTTGAAATTTTCTGAGTATTATTGGTGTTGAATATTTTGTCATATATCTAGACACATGTTATACTTCGTGTTTTGAGAACTACAAATTTGGTTAGCATTTGTAAAACTTTTTGTTTGATTCCACTTGGTGTTTTGCTGTTGTTCTTTCAATGCCATAAATCTACAAAGTTGCTAAAACTTTTCTTCTACTGTGTATATGCTCTACTCAGTCTCATTGTCTACTTTGCTGTACAGCATCTTTTAATATTCAAGACATTTTCCATTCTTTGCCATATTTCTGGAGCAATGGGAGTCTTGTTCTATAGCATAAAGTGTTTCCTGGCTTTGTTATTAATGGTTTGTGGGGATCACACTTTGATATACGTAGAGCTGATTTTTGTGCAATATGAAAACTCAGGATTTAATTTTGCTTGTAGATGTCAGATCTCACCAACTCTATTGGCATAAAAAGTTGCCTAAATGCTAATCCTGATGCTGCAGAACCATCCTCTCACTTGTTCTACTCTTCTGCCTGAGAGCCTCCTGAATTCCAAATGGATATTCTTAACCTGACCACTAAGTTAGGTCTTTGGAACTTGGTTAGCATAGTCTTGATTATATGACAAATTAGTTTTAAAAATTGTAAGCAATTAGTGAGGTGACTCAGATGGAAAGGACTCTTGCTGTTGAACTTGAGGGTTGGTGTTTGATGCCTGGTATACATGTGGTAATAATAGAGAACCAACCTGGATCACCAATGGATAGTATCCTCTCCTTCTCCAGCAAACACCTTAGTGTTATCTGTCTGGAAGAATAAGAAAATAGTGCTTGTCTTTATTCTTTCTTTCTTTCTTTCTTTCTTTCTTTCTTTCTTTCTTTCTTTCTTTCTTTCTTTTCTTTTCTTTTTTGTTCTTGAGAGAGGGACATTGCATTGAGGCTGGTCATGCTGGATGGCTTCATTATTCCCCTCTCAGGAAATGACAAATTTGCCATCTGCTAATATTAAGGCATCTTTCTGAAGGCATTCTCCCTAGTGGGCAAGTTATTTGTGAGCTCTTCAGGAATGAATAATTATGTTGCAGAAGGAACATGCCATGCATATTGTGATCAGTCCCCAAACAAAAACAGTTCTCTAGATAGCCTATTTTCAAGTTTATTGATTGAACAGATAAACAGATTGAGATGTTTTTAATATAGTCTGCCAGTTTCCCGTCACAGCTAATCAGGGAAGGAACACTTTCCTGAGTTTTAGAAGAGTTAAGTTCTTCCCACTGGGTTTCTCTGGATCCCTGCATCTTTCTCTACAAGAAGGTACATTTGGGGATAAAGTCTCTTTTTCTACAAAATTTAATATCTTAGATTTACTTTATATTTGATATGTAAAGAAATGCAGTTTAAGACAGAAAAATCATAAACTGAAAAATGTATATTATCTTGAGAAAGAAAATTTATTTAAAATGAATCTTTATGGAAAAGTAGAATTTACATAGCAATTCAAATATAATTTAAAATGTTTTATAGTGAAGATGTTTACTATGCTTATTGTCTGAGTTACTCTTCATATTTTATACTGGAATCTATAAGATAAAATCTAATAAGATTTGTGTTGTTTTTATAGTTACTATTTTAGTGTGCATTTATTTTTCATATTTCAGTCTCCATAATTTATTATATATGTGCAATTTTCATTTCTGTTTAAATTTAATTAAGTAATTAGTTTATCCATTGCTTCCTTAAAATCACTATAAAATTATGAATGGCCCTGAACTCTTGGTCCTTCTGAATTTTTCTCTCAAGTACTAGGATAGACATGTACCATCATACTCAGTTACACTTTAAATAAAAAAAAGATCAGGCATAGACTATAGAAAAGCTGATGTATAATTATAATGTACTTTCTATATCTCATGCACTGTAATAGCTGCTCAAAATCTCAGTGTAAGCAATTTTGGACTCACAGTCTAGATGAAATAATACCAATTAATAGAATAAAGTTAAGAGATTAACAAACAAAATAAATAGGATAAATACATTAAAAAGCAATAAGAAAAGTGTAGAAGAGAGTTTCAATATGTTACTCACTTTTCAATATAAATTAAGGGGGAAAGATTCCAATGTCATTCTTACATAATTATTTTATTTTTCACTGTTTTATTAGGAAAAAATATTTATGACACCAGCAAGGCATTATATCTGAAAATGAAGGGATATGTTTATATTTTTAGTTAATTCCTATTATGTATATTTAATTAGCTAGGGCTATAGTACATCTAGTGGTTAGATACAGCTTGTGAGTTGTTGGTGAAAGCCAGCTACACTACACATAATAACATAAAAGAAAACTGAAAGAAAGTCAATGAACCATTGTGATGAATTAATCATGGGATTATGACTTGTTTCTTCAGTAATTAAACACAGCTTTTTGTAAAAAAGAATTTACACTGTAGTGAAATGGACTGTCTTCAGTGTGACCCAAATTCTCATTCATATTTTTTTCTGTACTCTATGTCTGCCTTTTAAGAGCACAAAATATGTTAATTTTCATTTATTATAAATAGCAGTTAATAGGTCTGCCCAGGAATGCATACTTAATAGCTTAAGAAGGTGAAGGATTCTTTTATATAAACATAAAATTACTTTGAAATATTTTGTTTTGGATTATAAAAATGAAATACTTTGAAGTTTTTGTTGTGTTTATTTGTGCATGTATGTGGACATATTAGCTGTGGAAGACAGATGATAATTTGCAAAAGTCAGTTTTCTCCTTCACCCATGTTGTTCAGGGACTGGATCCCAGTTCTGAAAGCTTGGCTGTTATCTACTAAGCATCTCTCTGGCCCCTACTGAAATATTTTATGAATATTTAGAAACACTGGGTCATATCACTTCATATCATTTTATGAAGAAGTATTCACCAGTAAAACATACATGCTCAGAAAGTTTTCTAAATAATTTTAAACTATCTTCCATACCCAAAATAATGTATTCAATGACAATCTTTTCTGATTCTTTTGCTTTAATGTCTAAAGCTATCAGGATCATCAGAAAGAGATTTTTAAAAATCCATCTAAACAAAGAGTGGGGCAAACATAATTTTCTTTAATTTTCTAAGCTTTAGCAATGTTCTGTTTGAATTATTTCCAAAGAATGTTAGAAAATGTTTAATTCATTTAAGGGTTTCTGTCTCATTTCTGAAACATCTAGTGAAAATGTTTATTTAGTTCTAGGAAAAAAGTTTTAGAAACACATGGATCAAGGTCGACTGTGCCATCCTCTATGCCATTTATTCTAAAACCTGAGGCTGGGTCACTTTAAAATATATTCTCTCTTTTGACAATATAGTGCTTTTTTTCAGTGTGTCTAAAATTTCTGCTGATCTCAGGTACAGAGAAACATTTGATGTTGTCTAAAGTGCAGAGTGGTGTGAACTCAAAACAGACTCTTCAGTGAGATCTATCCAAAAGAAGTCTTGAAGAACAACTTCTTGCTATCCAGACGGATCCTGCAAATCCAGCCCTGGTCACATATTAATTCATAGAGTGATCCACTTACAACAGAGGGAGCAAGAATTTCTCTTAGAGATGCCACAAAATATTTCAGGATATTTTGTACCAAGATTTTTTTATGCTTTCCTTGGCAACTGAAGCCTCTACAGTGATCTCCATCTAAACCTGACCTGACCCTGGTCATGGACTGTATACTTTGAACATTTGCATTTTACTCCAAGCTTCACTGCTCTCCTGAGAAGTGAGGCTAGTCATTTGTTCAAGGCAAGATACTAAATTGTCAGACAGCCCAGCACTGCAAGTTCCTGGCACCAGCTCTGGGCTCCAGTTCACAACTGTCACAAATCTTCAAACCAAGGGCTTATGAATGGTAGATTACAGTTAAGCCTGAAACGGACTGGTATCCCACTAGTGTTCATTAGTTATCAGCTGTGTTAGCTGGCTATGCTGCTTTTTTTTTTTTTGGAAAGTTATTCAACCTGTGAACCACAAATAATATACAAAGTATATATGTTTTAGTTTGTTATAGTGAGGTCATAATCATAATATTATTTTAATTTTTAGTATGATGATATTACAATCTAAGGTTTAATTCAATTACTAAACTTCAGAAATGCTAAATAAATTAAAATAGTTGTATTCATTACTATTATTTAAAAAGCTTTAAGTGGTTTTGGGTTGGGTGAGCACAATCAATATCTCATTGTATCACTGTTATATCAACTCACTGAATGTGTTCCCTGTGTTAACTGATTAGATCATTGTGACAACGCACTTTCTGGCTTTATTTTGCAATGATTGGACCCTGGGAAGCCTCATTAGATAAAAAAAATAGAAGAAAATGGTCAAGACAAAATTTGTGTGCTCTTAATTTTACCCAGAGAATACGCATCTAAAAGCTCGGGACGTCACTAGACTGTGAGGTTCTAGTCCTTGCCTGGGTTTGGTGAACTCTCATAGCTCTTTCTTTTACTTATTTGTTTATTAAAAGAGTAGCTACAGCTCAGGTTGGGCTCTAACTCATCATGGAGCTGAGACTGCCCTTGAACTCTTGCTGTTAGATACCAACTGCTGAGATTACAGGCATGCCATCCCTACCCTACTTTAGATATTTTGTGGAAACAGAGCTTTGTAATGAGATGAATCTACAGGAAGGAGTGACTCAGAGCACTGGTTAAGGTTGACCTCTTTTCTGTGTTTCCTGTTTTCCTTACAAGTATGTATTTTTGGCAGAGAGTATTGTTATAAACTGTCTGTGGTAGTTGTTTCATGACATTGTATTAAGTTGCTAAACAGAGAGAACTCGTAGTTAGTGAGTGACTAACCAGCATTTTCATCCTGAATAATGATAGACCTACTAGAGAGTTGTAACTAGAGTTTCCATTTCTTCCCTGACAACAGCACATGGTTGTGATGTCCAAAGTCCTCTAAATAGACACATACGCAAAGTCTAAATGTTCCAGTCTTGCCTTTTTTCTTCTCAATGATGAACTAGAGACAACAGTCTCAACTTTGGTCAGCTTATTTCTGGAGAGAACTTTAGCTATCAAGCGTCTTAATGTGAAATTCCATCTTTTTTCTTGTTAGTCTTAGTTTTCCTCCAGAGTTAAAGCTTGCAGTCACAAAGAATAAGAGATCAATCTAATATGCCATTTTGAAACTTTGTTCTATTTAAGATGAGTAGTTTTCTCAAAGGGAAAACATATTATGCCTCAGACTGAAACAAAATATTATTGCTGACAAGAAAGAGACTTTAAAATGAGCTCCTATGACAGCAAAGTGAATTTTAAGACAATAGAAAAGCTCACTTCTCTCCAGTAAAATACATATTTCTGTCTATTGATCTGAGATATAAAGTGCCTACCACTCTGCTATCAAAGTAACAAGAAAATGCATTTCTAGTCAGTCTAAGAGCTTGATAAACATATCTGTATCACAGGACACTCCACTATGTGTCTTCTTTGACTATGTGATGAGACCTGCTTACAAATTTACAGTCACTCCTAAAGCAAATGAGTAAATGAAACAGGCGTTTTTACAATATTCTTGATAGTTCCATTAAGTGCTTAAATATTTTAGAGTATTTTATCAAGTTCATGCTTCAGAGAGATATTTAAGAATGCATAATAGAGGGCAAAATGACAACCTTAAGACAGATGAGTCTTTAGTACATGGACTTAAATCAAATTTGTGACATTCATGTTAGTTTGAGCTGTGAGCAATTTGAAATATGAGCATAAAACCTTCAATAATTTTCTTTTCTTTTCATTCTATATTTTATTACCATCAAAAAATTGCAAAATAATCTTCGAACTAACTTTTTAAGTTATAATATAAAAATCATTCAGCTTCTGCATCCAGATGTATAGTTTCCTCTGGACAACTTGGTATTCTTATTGACATCATTTAAAAGTATGTTTCAATTAGAAGAATATATCGTTTACAGAATGTCTTCCTGAGATTTGACTTTTCTGTTGTTTTATTTAAAATAAATTACTCAAACTAGAACAAAAAGAAATTCATGCTTTTCAACCTTCCGGAATTTATGGTCACAGAATTGCTGCTTCATATGGAAAAACTGGATTTCTTGGGTATTGTTTTCAGTGTTGAGTATTCAACTTAATAATGTGTAATAGTGTGCAAAATGTCAACCTTCAAGATAGCACAGTTTGCATGGTAGGCAAACATAAAACAACAATAAAAGAAAATAAAACAAAACATTCTACTACAGAGCATATTTTCTGTGAAAACATTAGACTTGGACTTTGAATATCCATCACCCTTGTAAATGCTGGCTACGACCACATATGCATCTAATCTCAGCATTAGTGGTGAAAATTCATGGATCCTATTAGTTTGCTTGCCAGGCAGCCTAGACAGAATGGTGACTTTAGTTCTATGAGAGAACCTGTTTCCAATAAACAAGGAGGAGAACCAAACAGGAAGAGAACAAAATCAATGTTCTTCTCTGACCACATGCACACATGCATGAATATGTACTCATGGACACATGTGAAGTGCCCAACCTACAAATATAATAAAAAATATTACCACTCTTAGCAAAAATTAACCCAAATGAGTCATAGACTTAAATGTAAACTGAAAAACCTTTTAAATTTCTATATTATAGTATATATATATATATATATATATATATATATATATATATATTTACACACACACACACACACACACACACACACACATATATATATATATATATATATATATATATATAGGTTTTGTATGTAAACACAGAAAGCAAACCTATAAAAAAATAACTGATACATTGGAATAGTAGTTTTAATGACAATGGTCCCCATAGGCAAATATATTTGAGTGTTTGGTCTCTAGTTGGTAGAAAAGTTTCAGAAATATTAGGATATATGACCCTGTAGGAGGAGGTATTCCACTGTGGTGGGTTTGGGGGTTTCAAAAGCTCATGACATTCTAAGTGTCTGTTTTCTCTCTCTCTCTCTCTCTCTCTCTCTCTCTCTCTCTCTCTCTCTCTCTCGGTCTCATGGTTGTGCCTCAAGATGTAAGGTCAAATCTACAGTTCTCATGTCATAACTGTCTGCTTGCCAGCCTGCTTTGTGTTTTCACTATGATTATCATAGACTCACTCTCTATGAAAGTATATGCTGTAACAAACTCTTTCTTCTATAATTGATTTGGACATGATGTCTCTTAAAATAATATAAAGCTTATTGAGATAGCACCTTTTTACTAAAATTAAACAAATTAGATATGAGAGACAAGGTCTAAAATAAGAGTACAAAAAACACAGATAGTAATTAATTACAAAAGTACATTTGCTAAAGGATGGTTATCAAATATAAAACTCAATAGAAAATGAAAACCATGTTGAAATTGACCAAATAACAGAATAAAAATTCTGCAAAGAAACTATACATCAGGAAAGGAAGCTTAAAATTATTTCCAAATTCATGTAGTTAGCAAATTGTGAACAAAAATCACATTAGATACAGTGCAACTTGTTAGAATGGACAATATTCAGAACACCAGCAGCTTCATTTCTCCAAGGCCACATGTGGGTTGTTTTTACTACACACCTTGTTCAAAATGATGTGATCAGAGAAGGCTAGTAAATATAGCCAATCTTTTCTCTTTCTGTGCTGTTTATGCAATTGTCTTTCATCATATTTTTTCTCTCAGTCTTTGTCTGTTGAAGTGATGTTACTGATAAGATGGTAGAGTGATGGGATGGATCTCCATTGCTTCTCCATTGCCTTGTGACTGACTTTCTTGGTAAGGAGCATCTATCTTAGTATTGTGTTTTAAATAATAAATAAATTTCCTTGTGAAGTTAGAAGACATGTTTTATATTATTAGTATCTGCTACTATCAATAACTCTCACGTTAACTAAATATGATATTTTTGTAAGACTATGTGTACCAGGAAAGGAGTGAACATTTAGATCTATTATCTAGAACATAATGAGACATTCAGAACATGGAAAAATTATAAACCATAAGTAAATCATGCTGAGGATTCATGCTTTATAAATCACATCTAATATGTCATATTTTATTATATAGGTAATGGCTACTATTAAATAATAATAATTTTTTATTTTTATGTATATTCTTATTCCTCCTTGAGACAATTTCTGCTTCTGTCTTGGATATCTTTCCTTGCTTCCAAACATTGCTTTTCTCAGATTGGAAATGGTAACTGACAACACCTTGTTGAATAAGTGACACAAATTAGCGGAAAAAAATACCCTTAAAAATAAGATATGCTCTTATTTTGTGGTTAATGGTTACATCTACAAAACACTCTGGCACCTAAGGCTCAAGAAATATTTTGGAAGAGGGGTGTGGGGGGGAAGGTTAATTATAAGAGCAAGAAGATCAAGAAATTCAGTGTGAAATTTTATCTGTGAGATATATCAGATGCTATACACAAGGTTTCATCAACAAGATTGCCCAAACATGAACGAATAAAAAAGGTGGCATCAGGAAACATACCGAAGCAGAATGGGAAAAGCCCATAAGGCCTTAACCATACATAAAGCTATACAGGCAACTAAAGGATGCTCAGAGTGGGAAAAATAATCTTCTGAAAGGGAGAGGCCACAATTGGTTACCCAAAACCAAAGAGTCATCCCTAAGAGTTACTGAAAAAATAAGAGGCTATGAATTTTAAGAAGATTGGTAGAGGTATATGGGAGGTTTTACAGGGAGGAATGGGAAGTGAAAGGTAAACTGTTGTAATTATAATCTCAATTTTAAGTTTAAAAATAAATAAATGAAATTTAAAAAAATGGGAACTTAAAGAAAGAAAGCAAGTGGGGGGGGAGAAACAATATGGATGTGGTTTAGTCTACTTTGCTGGAAAGCCAATTTATAGCACTTAGAGAAAGTATCACTACTTAAATGGATAGAGTGTTGACTACTTTCTTCTACCTCTGCCTATAATTTTGACACCTGGATAACAGTTTTCTTCCTGAGGAGCAGTGAATCCCATAGTTATTCAAGCAATAATTGAACTACCTAACATGAAAAAAATATTTCCATTAATCTTTATTGTCTTTTGAGTTTTAAAAATAAAATTACTATTTTATATGATGGTAATATTTATAAAAATACACATAATACATATACATGTATTTGTTTCTTAATGTTGTCTATATTGAAGTCTGAATACAACATTCAGAACTTTAGAACCATGATAGAAATATTTAAAATGTTCTTTAATAAAGCCATAAGTCATGAATCTGGTCTCACATTTCTATGATGAGTCTTGTACCCTAATTGTATAACCTGTGCTTCATAAATTTCAGTTTTCCTGTTACATATGGTAGTGTTGTGACATGTGCTGAATGAATTCACTCACTCTGTCATGTTTCATATTTACTCCATATGCCTGTCATAGACTGCATATCAGATTGTAAATGTTCATGTCATATGATATTGATATTTATTATTTGTTTGAAGCAAATATCACAAGAAATGACAGATTCTTTTTTATTCTTAGCAAATAGAGGCACAAGACTAGTAATCCAGATTCAGGACCAAGTTCATCATCAATGGGTGGAGACGTTGTCTCTAAAAAGAAACTCCTACACAGTAGAAACTTTATATCTGATCTAAAATCCTAATATTAAATTTTGGGTGTTACACACATTCTTCTGTACAGGTATCATCAACAAGGAAATACCATGCCCTTGGGTATTCTGCAGAAGAAAAGCCTCAGCAAAACTTCCACTAATAAAAATTTTCCTAGGACAGTCATCATGTTTTCTGTTACAAGATGGAAAAGTAAACAGAAGTTGAGTGAAGAGCATGGGCTAGCTACATGTCACCATGGAGAAAGAGTCTGGATTATAGCCAAGCAGTCCTTGATACTGCTGCATCTGTGCTGAAGCCCAAAATAACCAAAGAGGGAAAAAACTGGAGATCTTTCTTACTCCAACGTGCACTCAATACTTGTTTGTAGCACAGAATCTAGAAATGCCAATGCCAAACAACACTAAATTATTATATTAGTACCAATGGCAGTTTATGTTCAGGGGAAACAATATTTGAAGACAGTACTAACCACTCATAGCCAAGGTAAATGAACACATTTGCTGTCATGCGTACAAAGTATACATTTCTAAAGCCTCCTATGATTAGAGACATACAGATTGGTTCCTAGACTTTGCAAATCATGGGCATGAAAATTATATCCTGAGGTTAAAAGGCACATTTTCAAACAGAAGCATGCAAAAGACTGTGCACTGCAGAACCTTAAAAAAAAATCTCCTTTAAAAAATTCCACAGTGTTTACCATGTGCTGAAAAGTCTGACAAGCATTCTGAGTTTTATTTATAGTCATGAGTCATCAGAGTTTTTAAATGGTTAACACCAAAACATGTAACATGTCCAACAGTGAGAAAGGCACTGGGGAAAACCTGGTTTCCAGAGAATAATGACTCATTTTAATAATATTTTTTGCAAATATATTAACAAATAACATTTTATAATAAGTTATTTTGTATATAATCTTTCCCACCTACACATACATGCAAAGCTAATAGGAATAAGATCATGTCTTAATAGCTGTTCAGCAAACAGAAGTTATAAAGGACAAGCAATAGATAAATGTCTATATGGGGTAGAAATTATATTGCTGTTATTTATTAAACCACAAAGTGAGTCATACAGTTTGCCAAAATTACGTTTCAGCAAAAGAAATGCCAAGTGTTTGGAAAGCATTTGTAAGTTACTGTGGTCCACTTCACACCCACCTGTTGCTCCTTTCTCTCAATTACATGCAAGTGTTCCATCCACCCACAGGATTCTCCTCTCAGTGACTGTGGCTAAGGAAATATCCTGAATTCCTTCTACTTTACATAATACCATTTAAAACTAGCTAAATTAACTAAAATAATGTGTATATGATTAGTTATTTAAACCACAGAAAAATCAAAGTATAAATATTTATGCAGTTATTTAAAAATTTAAGGAAATTGTTAATAAAAGTCAGTCTAAAAAGCATTCTTAAATCAGGCGACATTTAGTAAGTGATAAGTGAACTATTATAAGTAACTATTGGCAATTACTAAACAACCAAAAGGTATGGATGATATGAATGATTGCTAAGTTATCTGTGTCCGAATGGCAAATGTGAAAACTATAGGGCTCACAGATTTTACCCCAATTAAGAGAAGCAATATTACATGGTATTTTCTTTTATAATTTCCAATGTTAACAGAATATACAAAATGATGTGCCATGAAATGATACAAATATTAACCAAGTTCCCAGAAACATGTTTGAGTGCAAGTGTAATAAAGTAAAGTAAATCTCAGTGACGTTCAGGAAAAAAAAGAGGTGCCTATGTTTAATCATAGAGGAAAAAAGACCTAGGTAACTTAAGGTATCATTTTTATGTTTCCTATCAGGGACTACAGTACAAATGGAGTGCATCTTTCTTGTCAGGCCAGGGTAGACAGCTTGTCAACCTCAGTCAGTACCAAGTGGCTTCTCAAGATTATATTTTTCCACTTCTAGCTTTTTTTCTTCTATTTCAAGCCCAAATTATATTCTGAAGCAATCAAGATACAAAAAAAAAAAGGCTCCATTCAATGCAATGATATTGATAAATGCGATATATATACATTTGTATATAATTAAGTATTTATGAGTGTTAAATCAATGTGCATTTATGTACCAAGAGTTGTCCTGAGACTCCTATGCAATTCACTGATAAAATCCTCATGAAATTTTTATTTAATAGAAAGAATACAGCAAGTTGGCAGGTAAAGATGTCTATCTGACAACCTGAGTTTGATTGCTGGGATCCATCTGGTAAAAGGAATGAATTGACTCCTATTAATTTCTTTGTGACTTCAACATTCACACTGGGGCAAATATGTACCCCCACACATATTCATCTGTACAGAAAAAGTATTAAAATGAAATTTAAAGTGTTAAATATTCACTTATTTAATATATATTCAACATAAAATGGTTTAAACTCTAGTTTTACACACAATAGAAATGACTATGTATTTCAACAAGGAGAAACCTACATTCTCTCCCAAGATATTCTTTATAATCTTTCTGTTATGTGTCTGCTAAATGAAACAATACTTTATTAGCTGATTTTTCTTAGAAAGAACAAACAGAATTTTTTTTCTTTTTGCATATCTCTGTATTTATATTAAATTCTGTTCAATTAAATAAATAAATTAGTTGAAAAATAAATATACTTTCCATTAGTCTTGCAGTTTTTAATTGGGTACAAACTCATAACATATATACAAAAATCTGTTTTTTCCCATAAAGTTACAATAATGAGACCTTAAAATGAATATAAAAACAGTGGGAAAAACTGGTATCCACACTGTATTTTTATCATGAGCCTGACTTTTACTTATAATAGTTAATTTTTATTTGAAAGTGAACAAGAGAATAATAAAATTACTATCTAGAATGTAATAAAATTAGAAGTACTATCCTGCCATATTTGGGTAAGGTGCAGTGCACATGGCTTCATTCAGTTAGGAGAACTTGGTGTCATAATAGATCAGCCACCTAAGCAGGTAGTCACTGTTACCCTCCCAGACTAGAGCTAAAGAGCAAGTATCATATTATAGGGAGTTCAGATGATGGGTTTCAGTAGAGTAAAGAAAGGGCAAAATAAGCCAATACCATACATACATTGCTATGGGGCAATGATAAATATTGAATTAAATCTACCAACCAATGGAACACAGCCTAAAAAGGAAGGTGGGGCCAGTCATCAGTAGGAACAAGCTCAGAAATGTGGAAGGAATTGTAAACATTCCACTTCAGTTATAAACATTCATGGCAAAACAATCATAAAACCTGTTTAGTTCCATTGGTACACTAAGGCCTTTTGTGTGAGCTCACAACCTTTCTGTTTGCTGCCTGTTCTGATCTTGCAGTTCTCACTTGAATGCTCAGATGAATGAGTTATGCATATTATGACTGGAAATCTTACATCAGTTTTCTGGCTATTCTTCTCTCTCTATGGTTAAGACAAACATGTTTATGTCTCAATAGCATGTGAGGACTATGTGACCATTACAAAATAATTGTTATAGACTTTTAGTAATTTCTATTTTAATTCTAGCTGAAGGCGTAAACATTAGAGAAAACTGCAATGCGATAGGATGTATCACTAGCAAGATAGAAAATTGCACTCTTAAATTTGTGTATATCATTAATAGGATTGTCATGCAAGATCAAGCACTGTCCTCTGTGCTGCTGGATATGAAACAGTTCTTTGTTTGTGCTCTTAAGAAACAGTACCCATACCTCACACATGAGCCCTGTATATGAAGATTCCAATCATGAAGAAAGAGTATGTGCTTCTTTATAGGTTTACTTGACAACCCAGTATATTTATGAATTTTAAAGTTCTTAGGAGTTTTATAGATTTAGCTTGACCTCAGATTCAATAGGTTTGGAGTGGAGAAATTTCTACCATAACTCAACACTGTCCTGCACTTATTTATGAGTATATTTACCTTTGCTTATCATCGAAAGCATTACGATTTAAGAATGCTTACATGCAGTTAATTCATTTCAAAAAAAAAAAGTATTTATAAGTAATGACTTAAAGGGAAAATTAAAGTGTTAAAATAAATTTACAAAATAGTGTTAAAATTAATAGATATTGGATGTTGAAAATTAAACACTATCTGTGAGATGGTTCTTTTTACATGCTAGGTGCTAATGGGTTTTTTTGATAGTTTTTTTAAAATTAATTTATTTACTCACTTTATATTCCAGAAGATCCTCACTCAGATCTTCTACCATTCTTCCCTCTCTTTATTTTCTGAGACGTCTGTGCCCCCCACCCCTGCACACCTGGCACATCAGGTATAGGGAGTGCAGGGGAGAGAGAACAGAAATCACCTTCAATCCTTTAATTTCTTATTTGTCCAACATTAGTTACTCTTTTCTGCTCATCTGTTGAAAATGGAAACTTCCAAATTACACCTTATCATAATCATAATTGAAGTCTCTCAGTGTTCATCCAAAATGAAAAATATACACAGCAAAAAAAATCCATTGAATTTTAGAACAGGTAAATCAGAATATGACCCCTGCATGTGCAGCTCTGAATTTTACCCAAAAATCTCACAAATATAACTCAGTCCTTTTATTTAAAAAGTACTGGTGTATCCAAATATAGATTATATGGACCCTGAGGGGGTCCAGACTACTTTGTGCTATCATCCTGATTAAATTATGGAACACAGTAGACGATAGAAGAACACCAATAAATATCTCATGGGTCTCTTGAGCATCATTCTGATTTCTGAGTCTTACACTGAGTGCTTGCTTTGGCCTATGAATCCCTGATGTGGTCACTATAGAGAGAAACCAGTGTAGGTTTTATGGCACCTATGAGGCTTCATGCTACATTCTGCAATTAGCAAAATTGTTGAATTAATAGCAGTATAATCAGTGGAATAACTTATCTATCCTACTCTGAATGTATACTTTATCTCTTCCGGGGGGCTCTTTTAAGCCATTGTCAACTAGTTATTTAATGTTAAATGTGTCAAGCCTTTTGCTAGCAGTTTTATACTCTTATGAAAGGATGGAACTGTGGGATGGTGGAATAAATTTGATATTTGTTAAAAGCACAGAAAAGCCATGAGTAATTGTTTCTGTTTTTCCATAGCAATACAAAAGTCAAACATCTTCAGAAACTGGGATTTAGTGTGCTTATAATATAGAGAAGACATGGTTGGAAAGTGTGTCTTTGTATCCCTTTACTGTACATAGGGAGCCTGATTCAGACCTACTCAGGCATTAGGAAGTAATAGGACAAACCATCAAAATTTTTTATGAATTTTTATTCCCATTTTCTCTGACCTACTGAGTGCTAGATCATAAGAAGTTAGTGGAGATAATAGTTGAATAGTAAAAGATAATTACACATACTACCAAGAAGCAGTCAATTCCTGCTTTGTCAACTGAAATCAGAAAGGTGTTTCAAGATCAGCATGAAGATGGTGTTTATTATGATCAGAAAAGCACTTATTTCATTATCATATTAAAACCATCTAACAGTGACAGGAAGAACCATGAGTTAATGACAATATTAACTGTAGAAATTATGTCAGGTAAACATTTTACATGCTTTATGACATATTGAGCTCTGTCCACATTTCAGCACTATTTTAATAAGAAGAGCAAATCCTAGAGATACATGTGGATGAGAATCCAGGTAGAAGGGGAAGCCAGGAGGTCTTCACAATTGTACACTGCAGATAGGGAGGTTCTGTTCCCGGAACTTCAGCTCTATGTATCTGATTCTCCCTCCTTCCCTCTTGTCTGTGGGCCTTGAACTCAAGTGCACAAACCCATTCTCTCTCTCTCTCTCTCTCTCTCTCTCTCTCTCTCTCTCTCTCTCTCTCTCTCTCTCTCTCTCTCTCTCTCTCTCTCTCTCTCTCTCACACACACACACACACACACATACGCATAAGAGAAAAGAACAATAACATTTTAAAATAAATTCTGAACACTTAATCATTTAACCACATTTCCCCCAGGTACTTTAATGTTTTTACAAAATAGATGAACCTGTTACATAAAGTAAACATTTTATTTTTATTTTTGCTTTTGTAAGTTACTCAGTGTGTCTTCTGAGGATAAAATTTCAGGTCCTTATATAATAGGACTGTTTATAGTCACCAAATCTGTGGCTTTTACAATTTTTTTTTTCAAGACAGGGCAACTGACAATATTCTTATAAATTTTCTCTGATATCTACTAATTAAAAATCATTCAAATTCTCTGCTAATGCAAAAGGATGGTTATTCTATTTAATATTTAAACATTTTTATTATTATCATTATTTTAAAAGAGGTACATTTTGTTTCTCCAGTGCCTTTGGCCTTAAAAAATATTGGTACAAAACAAACTTAATTTATATTGCCTTTCTTAGACTTTAATATCAACAATTTTTATGAGAATCATATCTGTTTTAGATAAGATTTAAGGAAAAAGATTCTCTGTAGGAATTTTCCAGATGGCCTAACATAATGACATGCAAATTCTTTCTTAATATGTATTCCCATCATGCTGTTTCCTGAGAAAATAAAGTACTGTAGTGCTACTGATAAACTGAGAAAAGGACTCTCTGATCTATGTCTGTACTAGAGGCTAAACTCTAACTGCGTAGTGGTCATAAAACCCAGGTGATAGAAGTTAACTGAACTGGCTTAGTCCATTCTTGGCCTCAGTGCCTGAGACTGACCTGAACTACCACATTCCCATAACCTAAATTTACTCAAAACTCTTCTTTCACTGCAGTTTTTCTTGTTTTTTGCTTTTATTTTCCAAGACAGGATTTGTCTCTGTAGCTGCAGCTGTCATGGCACTTGCTATGTAGAACAGGTGGGGCTCAATCCTCTGGTCTCTGACTCCTGAGTATTGTGACTAAGGGAATGTACTGACACACCTAGAACTTCTCTGCAGTTCTTCTCATTCACTGCTCTCAAAATTCTCATAATTAATACTTCCTCATTTCCCTGCAAATTATTATGCATTAGGATTTAAAATCATCTAATTCCCCTCTGATTTACCTTGATTTGGGAGTTTCTTAGCTAAGTATTATTTTCAAATTCAGAACTGCATTACATATCAGTAGATTGTCAATGTGCATTCTGTAGGAAAAATATCAGTCATTTCTGATTCCTGAAATTGTGCAAGATTAACAGTAGATAATGAAAATATCAATTGATCACAAACAAAAGGGGACAAAGGCAAGGCAAGATAATAGATACTCTCGGAATTTGGTTGCAGTTTTAGAAAATTTAGGAAAAGCACTTTTCAGATAAAATAAAGCCAAAGCATCTCAATGACCTCACAGAGACTATGACAGTGTGCACAAGACCCGTACAAGCTCAAGACACACAAAAACCCAGCACAGAGGAGGGAGAGTGGGCACAAAGTCCCACTTCTAACCAAAATGCACTTGTAAATGATAGCTTCTGAGAAAGGGAACATTTTTCTTTAATAGACTGACATTAATGTATCAACCACACTCCAAGTCAGTCCCACAGCCAGGAATAGTTGACTAGGAGGAATCAGACTCCATGTTTTTTAGTGGGCATTGTTATTGTTGTTGTTTTGTTGTCGATGATGATGGTGACATTGAAGATGATAATATTGTAATAACTTCCTTTCTTTTTACTTTAAAATACTAAAAAAAAAAAAAGAATATAGGTTTTTGGGTAGTGAGGTTGTAATCTGGTAGGAGCATGGCTGGGGTAGATGAAAAAGAATATGATAAAAACATTTAAAGGAAGAAAAGTGAAAAGATTTACTAATTCACCATAAATCTCTAAGCAGTGAAATTCTAATGTGATTTTACAATTTGCAAAAAAGAAATAGAATAAAGTCAAAAGAGTGCCAATACTTAATTATCTGTGTTGCTAGGTGGATTTAATGAAGCATTGTTAATCAAAGTGTTCCAATACTCCTCCAATTGTAAAGTTTTGCATAACTAAATAGGATATGTATTCTCCTTTTAAAAGAGATGAAATAATTCTGTAAAAACAATGAGAGGTTTTTCTTAAACACAGACTGTAGTTTTCTAGATGTTTTTCATTGATTTATTTTTAAAAATCACAGAAAAGATGAAAAAGTGTGTACCAAAACTCCATGCAGTAGATATGAGATATTTTAACAGTATCAAGTCTATCTCACATTCCACATTTTTACTTCCCAAAGGAATGATTACAGGGAAGCAAATTCTTCCCTCTGGAACTTGCTATTTGCAGATATCAATTCTACTTTTTTTGAAGAAGCAGAGAAAAATATAAATAGCACAGATTTTTTGTACTATATAAATAATACACAGTAATAAGTTTAGTCTGTAAAGTTTAGAGTTATGACCTAACTAATAAATATTGAAATTTTCTAAGTTTTTATTACTTTATTTGATCACAATATGACAGAGATCCAGACATAACACAAACTTTTACAACAATTTTTTTTCTCACTTAACCACAGCACTTAAAAATTTTACTTTTTAAGTTGAAAAACAGAATATTCAATTTATTTCAGTAAGTTTGAATTTTTATTTGAGATTTTTCATATCTTATTTGAAATTTATTTTCAGGTTTATTTTATTTTTAGTCTGATTACAATCCCTCCATAAATGTTAGAGAATAAATAGTTCTTAGAAATAGCTAGTTATCACCTTGTTACCACTCCATTATCATTAGCTGCAGTCTGTGCTGACAATATTCACATTGTTAATTATGTCTCTTTTAAATCACATATCAGTTTTCATTTTCAACCAAAGTCTCGAGGGTTGAAGAGCAAGTGAAGGCAGAACCACTGAAGTTGCTAAAGTGTTGGGAAGGGAGCACATGCATCACACACACTAGCAAATGCAAGGCGGTGAGTAAGCATTTGAAATAGAATTGGCCTTTTGTTCAACTGCATTCTGCATTCAGACAGAAAGTCCAACTTGTTCCTTTTTATTTCTGTGGTACAATTTGATGGAAATGAGTCAGGGTGCTATAATGATCATTCAAAAGAGACTCGAGCACGGTGATGTCATCCTTTATTTAAATCTCGGTTTTCTTTTATGAGCATCTGCCCACTGATGTTACTCACCAAGTACAGAGTAAGAGAGTAATGAGGTCTTTTGGAAAGAGAAACAAGCTAGATACTTGGAAATAACGATAACATCTTGGGAAGAGAATAACAGTGCTACTGACTAGTATTTCACTAATATTAAATAGACACACTTTAAGCATCATTTACTCTCACCAAATAATTATAAAAACATCATTTCTTCAGCCCTCCAAATTTAGGAAATGTATGCTATGTTAATGAATCTTAATCTAGGTGGTAGGGAAAGCATAATTTCTTTTAAGTCCTTCAGTGTATAATCAATGGACACAATACCCTTTTTTTCTTCCTTATGATTCTTTAGAGTAATGTGGAAGAAATAATCAGAAACAGCACTAATAAGTCCTGTGATTGATGAACTGTAATTCTCTGTGTGTATGTGTGTAATGCAATCCATTCTTTAGGGTTTAACAGAAGCTACATAGGTAAAGGTACATTCTGAACCAGGAGTGTGGTAACACACCTCTGTAACTGTAGCACTGCCAAGTAAGGCAAGAAAATGAAGAATTTCTCTGAGCCTGGGAGAAACTTTTATGTTACAGTAGTATACAGTATTCCAGAAGAGATAGAAACAATCAAGGGTTGAGGAAGTATTTTTAAAAGAGCATGAATGTCCATGGAAAGGAATATAAAATTGCCACCGAGTGGCTAAAATATGATCATTGGGGGTACAGTGTGAAGCAATCAGAACAGCAGAGCCAGAAATAAAGAGAGGAAAGACTGAGGTTTCTATAAGGCCACAGAGAGAAACAATGAGATACTACCAACTATTAGAAGCAAGGAGATGACAGACATTCATTCAGTTTTAGAAACTCCACTCTGGAATATGTAGTACTTGGAATAGAAAGTAATTTTGACACAAGCATACCTGCACAAGTCAGAAAAAAATTTGTACCTTCTGCTTTCTGTTTTTAAAACAGTTTTTATGAAAAGATGTAATTTCTGTAATTTTTTCAGGTGAAGTTTTTTTCTGCTTGAATATCATTTTTTAAAATAATCAAGATCACATAATAAATTTTATAGGTTTTGTAATATATTTTCTGCAAATGCCTGATATTTTTATTTAGGCTATAATAAATAGTAAAGAATTAAGAAATGAACATAATGGAGAAGTTGTCTCACTTTTGAACTCAGAAGAAGGAGCTCATGATCATAAAGAGAAACGTAAATTTTATCACAATTCTAGATGGGTTAATTTGTTATTTTAGAAAAACTTAAGACTATATTACACACATACTCCAGTTTGTTTCTGCAAATAATTGGTTGACAAGAAAGAATTGGCTAGTCTTCAAACCATATCTGACAATAATGTTAACTATCCAGAAAGTAAACAGTTATCCACAGTATTCAGGCAAAACATGCTTGTTGTCTCTGGAACATGCTCACATTCAGACAAGATAGTTTTTATATCTAGGTTGGGTATTGGGTTACACTTCTGATTGAGCATTATCAAACTTATAAAGCCTTTGATTAACATTTAAAAAATGTATAAAAGCAAAAAGGAAAAGTGGGCATAGGATAGGGGTTTTCTAGGGAGGGGAAATGGGGAGAAGGGATGGCATCTGAAATGTAAATAAAATATAAAAAATAAAATTAAAAAAAATGTAAAAAAAAAAAAAGAAGATAGCCTACTATGTTTTAATCTTCCCAGTTTCACATACCAGTCCTTGATGTGTACAGTAGGTACCAACCTTGGAGAATCTTCTGGAAGCCTTGTCTTTTTTTGTCAACACCTTGTCTTAGCTGTTCTCTACCTTACCCAGCATTCACTTCCCGGGCCCATTTCTCCTCTCTCATCTTTTGGGGTCCAGCTCAGGATACACCCTTAAACCATGAGACAAAATAAAACTTTTTCCCTGAAAAAAAAATCTATAAAAAACATGAATACGTATGGAAGAGCTTTTTTTGCAGTAGACAAGAAGCAGAACAAAGGGAAATACTGACTTATGCCTGAACTTCTCCTTTTCAACTATTTTGATTGATCTTGTCCATAGTTAATCTATACAATATATTTTACATTCCTGGTGGGTCTTCTCTCCATATTTAAACCTCTTTGGAAATTTTTGCTCACACATGTGCACACAGACACACACACACACACACACACACACACACAAAGAGGGTATCTAACTAGTCTTCCAGAGAAGTTTAAATCCTCAACAATAGATGATGATTAATTATGATAGCCATTAATATCAGAATATTTTCTCTTAAGCAAAATATAAGGAAAATTAAAAAGTAACCCACAAGTTGCAGAAATCAAAAAGTCTGCTTTGGCTCAGTAGGTTGACAATCCAATAAAGTGAGGAATCTATATTTCAAAGACTAACACTTTTCAAAATTCCATCATAAATTAATATCAAATACTAGGACAATTAAATAACATAATCTGATGTAAGCATTTCATGGACCATATGTACATAAATTTCTGATTCTATTTATCAAACAATCATAATTGATGTAAATAAAAATTATATACATACTAATTCTAATAATGTGAACTAATGTGAACTAGCTGTAACATAACAACAAAGTAAAACAGTGCAAGATTTGCAGGTACTTCAAAAATAGAACGCAGCCAATAATCCCCAAAATGCACTTCATATTAATAGTGATTGAAGAAATTGAAATCAATGCAACAGTAAGAAGTCAGAGCAAACCTTCTAGACTGCTTAGTATTGACAATAAATGTCAATACTAACATAGATATTTATTGTGCTATGTCAGTATGCTTCACACTGAGAATTGGAGGCAGGAAGATCATGAATTCAACAGGCCAGACTTGGCTACATAGTAAACTTCAGGCTGACCTGTACAGTGAAGACAAATGTTGTTTTCAAACAAACCAGAAAAGAAAATCCCAAGTGAGGTGCTAATTTTTAGAGAATACACAAAACTACATGAACATTTTTGAAAATGCTATAATTGTTTCTTAAAGAATTAAGTGTAAAAGTTGTATATTAGAAACTGAAATGATACAAGATTTTTAAAACCTGTATACGCTCACATAATAATGTAAATACAAAAATCACACATATATTTATATATGTATATATACATATACATATACATATACATATACATACATATATATATATAATTTTATAATTGTGGTGACTAATCCCTGTTGTGTCAACTTGCTGAGGTTTGAAACCAGCAAGAAAATAAATCTGTGAGATCTGCAATGGAATTATCAGAATTAGGTTAACTGAAGTGAGAAGACTCACCTCAACTGTGGGTAGCACACCTCCATAGACTGAGGCATGGGCTGAATGAAAAGGAGAAAATGACCACAACTATCTATTAATATCGACCTCCTAACTCCGGGATTTTTGTTTGTTTGTTTTGTTTTTTCATTATAGCAAGGGAAGTGTAACTAATTTAGTCATATTCTTTCAAGGACAAAATTTCACCAATGAAAGCAAGTCAGCCGTTATCAGATGGGGCATTGTGGAGAGAGTGGGTAGTCAAGAAGCTCAAGGATGGGTTCCTCCACCCATCTCTGGCAGTGAACAAGAATGGGTCCGGCTGAAGCAAGAAGGGGTTCAGTGGTGGAGCTTTCTTTTTAAATTGAGAGGTGAACATTAAACTTTGAGCCTTTATCAGAATACTTTGTCTTGGCTTCATCTTTTCTCACCCTCCACCCCTTTCTTCATTTCTAGCCTCTTTTTCAGGAGAATCCAGTTGGTTCGTGGCAACAAGTGGCTACATTTTATTAACATACCAACTTTAAATTGATTTCTGCAGTCATGATAACAATATCTAGTGTTTATGGTCATCATTATATTATTTTTTATAAGTAACATAATTATACTTAATACAATTCTACAAATATGATGACTACCCTGTTCAATCTTCTGAATAAATAAATAATCTAATGTTATTTCTCCTCTATCATTTTAAATTTAAATACAGCTGACAGTCATATGTTAAAATCTTTAATATTTTACCTCATTTTAAAAATTAAGTGAAGCTTAGTTTTATATATTTTATATCTACTTAATGAATAATTGTATACAGAAATTGCCCAAAGATAGTAATGTAAGACCCCAAACTCTGAATGTATCAAAGACAAAATTAGAGTAAATGCTTCTACACATATAAGAACTTTCTGATGAGAATTTCAATCACTCAGAAAAGAATTCCAAGAACTGACCAAAGAGATTTCATGAAATTACAATACTTCTGCAAACCGATGGAGCCAGTCAGGTGAGAATGCAGCTCAGATTGGGAGAAAATAGTTGCTCACAATATATGTGAAAGGAAATAGACATCTAGAATACACAAATAGCTCAAAAATGAAATATCAAAAGCTAAAACAACCAAGAAACTAAATGTGCTAATAATGAACAGTTCCAAAAATATGAAACAGAAATGGCCAACAAGTGTATGAATAAAATTTAAACCCCTTTCTATTAGGAAAATAAAAATTGAAAGGACACCAAAAGTCCATCTTTCCAAGGTCAGAATGGCAGCCAATAAAAGACCAATAAGTTCTGGTAAAGGTGTGGCCAAAGGAAGACTTTGTAAGCTGGTACTGGAAATAAAACTAGTCCAGACACTGTGAATATTAGCACTGAGATTTTAGAGAAAACTGAAAATGCATTTAAGTTATGATGAATTTCTACCCCTAGAATACATCTGAAGAACTCTAAGTCAACATATCACATTGGCACTTGCATTCCATTTAGACTTTAGCACTAATAAGGACTTTATGGAATCAGCATAGGTGTCTATCAACAGACTTAATAAGGTAAGTGTGGCACATATACAGAACAGGATTTGTACAGCCACAAAGGATTTACTAGAGATCAAAACTGTCATTTGTGGGAAAATAGATGTAACTGGAGACTATCATGTTAAGCAAGTTGAATCTAATTCAGAGGAAAAAAAATAACATTTTCTGATGTATAGGAAATCTATATTTTTACAAATACATAAAGCAGGTATGTATGTATGTCATAAAAATGTCTGTGGGATTGTTATAGAAATGGAATGGGGAAAGGGAAAGATAATGGGATGATAGAGAGGTATAATGGTATGTAAAATAAATACACAATAGAAAAGGGAAAAAACAAACAAGCAAAAAATGAACAAGACAAAGCAACACATACAATGTAAAAACAAAAGCTTTTCAAAATTTTTGTAAAATTTCCACTAAAAAAAAAAGATTATTTTACTAAAATCCCAGAAGAGACAAGAAAAGAGAATATATTTATGTACAATAGCAATGCACATGTATTTCACATAGAATAACTTTGGTCTTCATAAATATGATCATATTTTCCCTTGTACAATATTACAAATATAAAAGTAGAAAGGAGGTGTATACTGTTGTCTTCCCTGTTATCTCAAGTTTACTAATCCCTTTGGAATACGAGATATAAATCTATGGATACTGCCATGAGCATTTCTTCTTATAGTTTTGATAATTTGAAATCATGTATCAACCAAAAGTCATATATTATATCTAATTCGTCTTCAATAAATTTTGTTGGTGAATATTAAAGATATATGTGGGGGGCAGTGTTGTTCCTCTGTGTGTGAGCATGCAAGTGCCTTTGTGTATGTGTGTGTCTATGTGTGTCTGTATGTCCGTATGTCTGTGTTTGTATCTGCTGTGACATTATCATCATTTGCTACCACATCTAGTTTTTCTTGTTTATTTCCTCTTTTGGTTTTGTCTTGTTTGTCTGTATTCGGGTTATTGAGTTTGAACTGTGTATCTCATGCTTACAAGGAAAATCATTTTACAGAACACATTTTTACTCCCATCTAGAATGCTCATTGACTCTAGATAATAGATGTCAGTATAGGCCTATCCTGGTTATATCTCGCATATCTTGCCTTTACAGAGTCTATAATCTAGCCAAACTCAGAGGAGGCGCTAAAAGAGCTGGTTCACCAGTGCTAACACTACAGAAGGCTGCAGTTAAATGCCTAGATCTGTTTCTGATTACATGGTGGCACAGACAACTGGTAGGTGCTATATGAGTATGTGAACTAGTGCAAATAATCCTATCAAATGTGAGCAGAAGAAAGGCTTCGAGGGGACACCATAGCAGACTTGAATCAATATTAATAACTGGGAAATGACAGCAGGAGCCTCCCTGCTTGAGTGTGAAACAATTAAGGTTGACAGGGCTACGCTTGAACAATGTGTTGCACTGGTCATAAAGCTAAGAGACAGATCTGCAAACAGTGACGGACACCTTGTACTTTGAATGCTGTCACTGGTCACCACTACCTGAGTGGTCAGGAGGATTAATTGGTGACCTAGGAATCACTAATTGGGCACTAATCTTTCAATCAGTCATGTTTGCTTATAAAAATGGCAGTGGTATGTCTTGTATCTCTGTCACATACAGAGAGAGAGGGGGATGGAGAGAGAGAGAAAAAGAGACAGAGAGAGAGAGAGAGAGAGAGAGAGAGAGAGAGAGAGACAGCGAGAGAGCAGGGGAGGGGGACACACAGAGAGAGACAGAAGAAGGAAACTAGCTTTCTTCCTCTAGAAGGCAGATTTTCTTAAGTAATTGATTTACTTTTCCAGTGGACAAAGCCACAGATCCAAGAATTAGAAATATGGCTTCAAATGTCAAGGAATTTAGTAAAGTAATACTTTGCCTTAAATTAACAGTGAGGGATGAACACATGTGACTGATCCCTTTGCTAAGAACTGATTTAATTGACAGAGGTCAGGGAAATTCACCAGGATACAGAGTTCCTTAAGACTGGGAAAAAAAATAAGTACTCTGAGGAGAAAGAAAGGCTGCCTAAAAGTAGGGATGCTGATGCCACTGCCAATCTTCTTCCTCACATTCTTGCCTGGGGCAGGTGCTGCCAAGACTAAAGAGATAATGACATCTGGGTGGCACATTCACAGCACTGTAGCATTTTATTTTACACCTTGGTGGAAATAAAGAAATTTTAGACTTCTTTGTTAAAAAGAGAAAAACGAAAGGGATGAAATTATGTGCTTGTTGATGCAAAATTTGTATTTTTTCACATCAGTCCTGATGTGCATCAAATTTTCATTAGCTGAAATCCATTTCAAAATATTGCTACTTGTTCTCAAATTGGAAGAATTATTTTTGTTCCAGACCCAGTAGGTAGAGCTGCAAATATTCTTAAACAGAATTTGCTGTTAATGGGACATATCTTTTGGATTTAATGAATATTTAATGAAAAAATTTTACTACTTGTGTTTTGAGGAGGGGTGTGCTGAGTTTATAAGTGTATTTAAACTTTTCTCATTAAGAAATAGTTTTAAGCTGCTTCTTAGTATTGTAGACTACTTCTGAGTAACTGTTTCTAGGGTGAAAACACACTGGGATAAAACATGTAAATCTGGAAAAAAATGAGTGTCCTGAAGATGCCTAAGCTATTATCCCAGTGAATGTAAGCATGTTGATTCATATAGTTATAATACTTATTGTTTTTTTATATATAATGAAGGAATCGGCTTTTTTCTCCACGTCTTTATGCTTTTAAAGAGATAAGGCTGATTTTCATCATAGTCATCATTTTATATCACTTGTATCCACAATTATTTTTTTTGTTTTACAACCCAGCTTCTCATTTCAATACATTCTTTAAATTCAATGACTACAAAGACATTAATACAGTCCACTATCTTCCTTTCAGTCATACTGAAAGGCAATAACAATGATATTCAGAATTCTCTTCCAATTTTCTTTATGCTTTATGAGATTTTAAAACAATTACATTTCACCCTTTCTCCCTCTGAACCCTTCCTTATACCCCTCCTTGCTCTCTTTCAAATTCTTGGCCTCTAGATGTTATCGTGTGCATATATGTATATGTTTACATATATAATCCTGAACAGTACCTGTTGACTTTTGATAATGTTACTCACATGTATCTTTTCAGGGTTGATCATTTGGTGTATGATAAGCAATTTGTGTGTTCTTCCTTGGGGAAGCCTATTTCTCCTAGTCCCAGCATTTCTTAGTTAGTTGCCTGTTGTTCTTTGAAAGTCTCAATAGACTAAGCTTTGGGACACAAAACGACACTAGCTTAAAGAGCTTTGTTATTTATCAGCATTCTTCAATATCATACAAATTAATATTCTCTTTATTTTCCAATTCTATTTTAAATCAATATTGCATCAAAAAGTGGAATCAGAAATCCACCACTGTATACAGGTCTCCCTTAAGCCCCCAGGCCTTGGTGCCTTTCATGAGCTAGTCTTCTGTAGTCATTTACTCCAGGTTTTTGAAAAAGTCTTGCAAAAACTTTCCATCTATTAATTGTTCTATATTATGGCATGTTGTTGGAGTTTTGACATATACCAGGTGGAGGTGAATGGGGACTTTATTTATCCAGTTTGCCATGGTGGGTGATGAAATTATTTCTAGAATTTTCAGTGTTTGAAAACTTTTGCAAAGGTCTTTCACAATATACTTGCAAGCATATTGAGGAGGCTTATGGAAATTAGAGCATATGAAAATTCACCATGAGAAAGAGGTCCCTTAATACCTTGACTCCTGAGACACCAATGCAATAGTGAAGCTATGGCAATAGTTACTCTTCTACTTCTACAATGACACACCATGACCAAGGCAACTACTAGAAGAAAGGGTTTATTTTGAGGATAGAATTACAGAAGGATGAGAGACTATTCCTATCATGTCGGAGTAGTGTGACAGGAGGCAGGCCTGGTGGCAACAAGAGCTGAGAGCTCACATCTCAAGCTGTGGATTGAAAACTGGAAATAATCAATCAATAGCTTCTGAAACCACAAAGCCTACCTTTAACAAGACCAACCATCTAAGCCAGCCCAAAGAGTATCACCAACTGATGACCAAATGATCAAATGCCTCATACTACAGGAGGAGATCTAATTCATGCTGCCACAGCTAACAGTTATTTTTCCTTTAATGAACATTCCATGTATTTTCAGAATCCTCTGGTTGGTAGCACTCCAATACTGAAATACTCGATTACTGATGACAGTGCAGTTTTATAAATAACACATGTTTTTCTTCTACTTCCAAATTTTGTCTCTTTCACTAAATTGAAGAGCTTCAAAAATTAGCTGTTTCTAGGGGTTCCTGAGGCATTCCTGCTTTAGAATTATTGATTCAAGAGTGCACCAATTAGTCAAGAACCAGGAATCCAAGTCAGTTAATAAGCTGATTGCCACACACCTTATAAGAATCTGAGCTAAAATCCACCACACACATTTGTCTAGGGTTGTGGCTATTACCTGTAAACCTAGCTTGGGAAACAGAGGCAGAATGATTTCTGGAGCTTTCTCATCCAGTAATCTTGCTGTATTAGGGACCTCTAGGTTCAGTGGGAGATTTTCTGTCAACAATTGTGGTTTAAGATACCAAACTTTGACCTCTGGTTCCCAACACACATAATACACACACTCACACACACACACACACACACACACACACACGCACACACACACTATGGTATGTCAAATAAAATAGACATTTTGAACAAGACATTTCACTTCATGGTTTTTAAAATATTATAGAATAAACAAATAAATTCTGGAAAACAAAAAATATTTAATAATAATTAAATACAATTTAAATGAGCTCAATTTAATGTAACAAAGTTAGAGGAATGTTTTGCCATATCACACTTTATTCATAATAAATTGATGCAATGTTAAAGCAAATATACATCACATAAGAATGAAAGTAAATTATCATTATAATGTTTAGAAAATATGTTCATGCATGTGTTCAGCTCTGACTTTAAGCTTCTTAGAAAAGTAGACATGAATAAACTCATTTTAATTAGATATCAGGATCAATTTTTTCCTGTATGTTTACTAGAAGAAAAGGATATGCTATAAAAAATAATCTGCGAAAAAAAATATCATTAAATTTTCATTTGCTGTCAGGAAGTAGGATATATTTTAACCCATAATAACTCAAGTTAAGATAGCTATTTTCTATAATTAATACATATTTTAATAAGGCATTTGACTGCATATGGCTTGATACACTTATGAATGCAACACATCATATGATTGCTTTTCATCTGTAATTTTTTGTCAGGTAAAAGATATTACCTGAGCGTCACTCCAATTATAAGTAAAATGTTAAAGTAGGCAGTCCCATTACTATATAAATTTATATGTTCTTTTCTTTCCTCCTGATGCATTTTATAGATAGGTATTTAAAAAAAACATTCAACAATGTTTCATTATATATATGATATAAACCATTTTAAGGAGTTTGTTACATATCTTAGGGAAACCCATTGTTTTAATTGTGTGTTCTCCCAAGATCAATGCATTATTATGAGATGGGAGTTTGGCAGCAATGAGATAATTAAAAGAAGATTGCCACCACTCCCATCAGTATCAATTTTCCATGTATCTGAGTTAAGAACCTATAATAACGAATAAAAATACTATTTATTGCTTTCTTCTTATGAACATATAAATCTGCATAATTAGAAATATTTTTAGTAGATTAAATAACCTCAATAATAGATCCATTCATTACAAAAATAGTATTCTGAAATGTTTGATGAAATACATACACAGAAATACCAATTTATGGCAGTAAGTATCAGTAAATGGCCAACACAAAACAAACTTAGTGACTTTTTTTTATCTTGGAGCTTTTTATTTTTAAACTTACAAATCCTTTTTTGTATGTGTTATAGCTTTGGTTTCAGCTTTATGTTTTTATAGGATTTTTGTGTGTTCAAATGAATGTTTCTCTGCAGCTGTGTATGTGACTTGAACTTTCTTTTTTACTGTCTTAGTATTGTTTGTTTGTTTGTGTGTTTGTGTGATTTATTTCTCCTATTCTAGTTTGCTTATTTTTCTCTAAATTGATCCTTAATTTTATAAAAATAAGCTCTCTGTTGAATGCATATCTTAATACTTCTTTAGATAAACAAAGCATAGTAGAAATGGATGATCACTTTATTTCTCAATGTAGCAAAGTGTATATGAAAAAGTTACAGTCATTTTCATTTGATAATGAAAGAACATAACAAAACCTCACCTCAAAAAGAAAAACAAAATGTTTTTTCTGAAAACAAATACGAATGAACCATGACCTGAGAAAAAAAGAGAAAATAAAAGACTCAGGTTACACGCAATGCCATTTTCTGTGGTGCAACAGCCTCTTGAGTTTTCTATAATAACACAAAGAAAGACTTAAACAACACATTTTTTAAAGCATCAAAAAGTGGGGATTAGAGCAAAGTTGAGATATATCTGTTAGAAGTCCTGGATGCTTTTGTAGGCATTCTTAGCCTTTGGGTTTGTGGATGCTAGAGTCCCAAAATAATTATTCAATAGTCAAAAGAATTTTAGCTCATACCCAGAGGTAAACCATGGATAGCTACTCAAGGAACTAAATAAGATACCCTATGGTAGTTTATCTTACGACTTGGAAATATGCCAACTCTCCACAGTCAGTGAAGTTCTAATCACTAATTTATTTTTTTCTTTTTTTTTCTGAGAACTTCAGTTAATACATTCAATATTCATTATGCAGCTTATTATGAAAAGTGATCTATTCTAGAGAATAATAGAAGCAGTCTAGTCTCAAGACTAGCAGTAGCTCAGGGCAGGCTGCCAGAAACTCAAAAGCCACCAAAGCCATCTTGGTCATCAAACAGCAAAATGCATGGACCACAGAATGCTGAGTTCTAGGACAAAGTGTGATTATAGGATTTTAGGTGAAATGCCAAGAAAAAAAGCCAGAACCCCTGCACAACAGGAGTGGGTCCCCAGAAATGAGACAGAGGCAAACAATAATCTCAGAGGGTTTCATATAAATGACTGTAGACCTGGTGTAAATGGAATTTGGGATGCTCTGCTCCACCTGGTTGGCCATTAGGTGTATGAGTGCCTTTCAGCTCTGGTTGTGTTATCACATGATTTTTCTAGTCAGGGCTCTCTTTTAAGACAAAAGAATTAACAAATTCGAACTGCTTTTTTCATATCCCTGGCCTCCTGCAATGACAGACTTTCAAGAGGACCAGTCCTTTCTGGCTTCTAGCCAAGGATACCTGTTCTCATCACAATTCTGTGTTTAAGCTTCCTTAATGACTGTTTGTAAAGCTTTTATTATTACCAAGAGGGGCTCATAAGCAAAGAAATGCCTTATAGGTTGGTAGATTCTATAAAGACACAAACTGTGGGGGAGGATTTACATCTGGCTTGTTGAAGTCTATTAGGACATTCTCTGGATCCTTCCGGACTTGAGAGATGTAAACAGAGCTCCATAGTTTTGGTTGATGAACTGTCTACCTCAGTGGTAACAGTGCAAATGCATGAATCCTCTCTCTGACATGTTTGGGTTTTTAACCTAAATATAATAGACAACTATTTTTTGAACTTCTAGAAACCATTTGTGGAGAAAGGTTCTGTTTCGTATTGCAATGCCCCAGGCAGCTGCAATTCACCAAGACTGCTATCCCTGGCATTCTAAATTCCCTGAATAAGATACTGTGTGAAATTCCAACCTCATTAAGTCTGCTGTTTAGCTGCTCTCTCTGCAGCCTCAGAGAATCTGCTCTGGTCGGCCTCCTGCTTGTGAAACCATTTAAGGCAAACAACATGCCTGAACCATGAGGTGTAACATAATACCAAAGTCAGACAGCCACATTCTTTACTACTTAAGTAAATTTCTACATTCTTTGCTGGTCAAACTAAGTGCTTGTTCTGTTTTGATTTGGTAGAATCATTTAGAGAAAATGTTGTTTCTTCAAGATTATTAAATGGTATTTGGGGATATATAGTTTAGAGTAAAAAAATAGTTTGTCTTAAAAAACATTACTAAACTTAAACTAAACAATAAGATACAAACTAGACCTTAGACGATTCCGCTAGGTAAAATGTACCAGTTGAATTCTGGAAAGAAAATTGTTTGAAGGCTGAAAGGGGATAAATTCATCATTTTTTTTTTCTACACTGTGATTTTTAAAGGAGATGACATATACTAGAACAATTATACTTGGCTCTAAAAGAGACTAGGAAGAATTGAAATGTGTTTCTGAGGAGTGTGTGTGTGTGTGTGTGTGTGTGTGTGTGTGTGTGTGTGTGTGTGTGTTTTAGGCCATCATGAGTTAAAAAAAAGATGGAAAATATGTCTCCTGGAATTGAGACCACATTCTCATTTCATTTAATTTGACAGTTTTGTATGGCAGGAATCACTGTTTTTTCTCCTACCTCAGTGACAGTCTTAAATTCACCAGTGACCTAGATGGGAAAGATTTTATAGCCCATTACCAAAGCCTTCAGTCATCCGACTAGGGCTGTGACCAAACTGGATTTTTCAATACCAAAAATACACTTTGTAGCTGAAAGGTTTGAGATAGACCTGGTAAAGGTAGTGATGCCTTTATCAGGTCAATGTGATGTGACCCAGCAAATTCTTTACAAGGATCTGCGATATATGCTATAACTTCATTTATTTCAATGAAGGATTATTAAGCTCAAAGAATAGTCAAGTGAACATATATTAGCAAGAGAAAAAAAGTAGTGATTTATTAAGAAATATGTTTGAGGCTATTTAAAGTATGTAGGATTTCATAAAAGCTAGTATTTCCAACATTTGAGAATTTTTCTAGTATAACTAAAGTGAAAAGCATGCATGATTTTACTTAAATATATTTTCACATAAAAGCCATGGCAAATGGATAAGACATTTTAAAAAGAAGCAAATAATTCCAGTCATGAGCACGCACACACACACACACACACACACACACACACATCCCAACACATTGTCATTAAAAATGAAATTAATTAATTAATTAAATTAATTATCATTAAAAAATCATTAAAATGTATTTCTAAAAACAGTGAAGATATGTTAGCATATAAAATGAGAGAAAAATGATCAAACAATAAAATATAAATTATTATAGACTATTTTCTAATGAAAATACATTTGCCTATTATTGATTTGGTATTTGTTATTTTTATATTTTAAAATATAAACTTGAGGAAACTTAATAATAATAGATAGAAAACTATATAGATTTTGTAAAAATAAATTTTAGTTGTTGACTTGACTGGATGCAGTACCTAGAAACTGTTGAAACATCACCTTAGCTATATCTGCAAGACTGCCAGGACAGTGTTGTTTGAAGACCACCACTCAATGCATACAGGCAATATCTTGTCAGCTTGAGAATTGGGAACTAGAAAGAAATGAAGGAGTCATACACAATGATTCTTTACTTTTGTACATGGAATTCATACATTTCTTCCTTTTGCTGTTGTACACTAGAACTATGGGCTCTCCAAAGTATGAGAATCCAGGTCTTGCTCCAATAATCTTCTAGCTTGTCAGTCTGGAACTTCAAACTGAGAATTTATTAGTTCCACTTATTGGTTCCTCTGGCCTTAGTGGTCAGACTTCGACTAAGTTACACTTCTGGCACTCCAGGTTCTGCAGCTAACAAGACATATATTGTGGGACTTCTGAACCATCGTAACAATGAAAGAAAATTCAACTACTATATTCCTTCTTGTATGTGTGTGTCCAATCTCTGTCAAGGGTATATTGTCTAATATAATATTGTATGAAGTTGTATTCTAACATAATGAATCTGGATTAGGTTTTCTGACAAAAATATCTCTATGCAGTTTTCAATAACTGAGTTACTATAAATGTTAATGGTCCACAAGAATCCATAGGAGAAAAAAATTTTCAATTAATAAATTTATATATAAAAAGATATAGAGTACTAAAATATCTTAGAAAATATTTTCTAGGGGTATATTGAGTGATATCAAAGTTGAGACACACACATACACACACACACATGTACAATGTAAGGAATTACATTAATGTTCTTTCATACAATTATGACTAGTTTCCTAGTGTCTAATTTTTAAAATGACAAAGGAGAAAATATTTAGATATTTTGTATTGCTTTTCTCTTACTGTTATAACCATGTTGACTATAACCCTTGAATAAGCATTAGTAAAATTATTCATTTATTTTTAATTTTTCATGATGCTTACTTTAAGCAGAAGCTCATGGGTGAGTTTAATTGAATAAATTAAAAAGGTCAATTAATCATACAAATGAGTAAGATAGGGGCACTGCATTGTATATAATGGTTATGTTGAAAATGAATGAACTAATTTCACCTAAAAAAACCAGGACATAACAATCTGAAGAATGTTTCTAAGAAAATAAAATTGAAAACACTTTAAAAAATGTCATATGGCCTTGTCAGCACTGCTTATTGTAGAAAGAAAGTAAGGGATGTGGTTTTTATGGTCCATGTTTATTTCTGCTGTCATGCCCATAAATATCAATAGTCAACTTCAGGGAATAAATAATAAAAGACACAAAGATAAAAGTTGAGCTTCTAGAACAAAGCAGAAACCATGTTAATATGTATAAAAATATTTTCAAAACTTCATGAACATATATAGAAGTAGATAGATAGATAGATAGATAGATAGATAGATATAGATTATAAAAATATAGAAGCCACAGAAACAAAGAACAGAAAAGTAGAAAACAGAATCTGGTAGGGAGAAAAATAAGACACTGGTCAAATCTTCAGTTATGAGATTAACTATTACCAGAGACTGAATGGACGGCATGGTGATTTTGATTCATAACAAAGTTATACACTTGAAATTTGCAAAAGGAGTATATTTAAAATGTTATTACCAAAAAACTTAAAGGTTAATTACTTAGTGAAAGACTGATAGGTGGATTGATTTACTGTTGGTAATCATTTTGTAAGGTGTGAATATATTTTAAAAGCTCATATATCTTTGATATGTCAAGTTTGATTTATTGATCAAACCTCAATACACTAGAAAATAAACTTCAGCTTTCATGTACTTTCATTAGATTTCTTTATTATAGTCTGCTAGTTATAACACTGGACTTGTAAAAAAGATGGCAACTAGGGATTATTAATAGATGGTTAATAAATAGAAATGATAGGTAGACTGATAGATGATGACATAGATAAGATTAAATTGATCGATAGACACACCAATAAAAGAGCCATGGATAAATAAAATATATTTCAACACTCTACTCATACATTTTAGCAGCTTGTATAGGTTTTTATAGAAGCCTCAGTAACCACAGGTTTTGCACACAAAAATGTCCTAATACAGACATTGGCTTTTTCTTGACAATATCCTGCCATTGAATAATTTTTTTATGCTATAAACCTAGGTCTTGTTATTCTACAATTATGCATGATTCTTTTAGAATAGGATCATTACTACTCCGCTGTGACAAGTTCAACAACCATTTAAAGACACTCAACAAGCACTCAAAAAAGTGCGGTACTGGAAGAAAAATCTGCAAGCAATTTGACAACCACAGAAGAAATGTCAGAATAAAAACATTTTTTGAAAAGAGTATTTTGGTTTACCATAGACTGTATAAAAACTGACACAAACACTGGACTTTCTGAGATATTTAAAGAAAAATCAAAGAGTTGATTTTTAAGGCACCATGCCTATAAACTTCATGGTCTAATACAATAAAGGGACTCATTCAAAAGGAATTAAGGTTTTATTGAATTTTAGCCTCATAAAATATGAGGGGACATGTAACCCTACAAAACAATATGGGAGATAGCTCACCAGCCCAACAGTGACAATCTTTTTTGTAAATTATTTGAAAAATAAACACATTTAACTTGATAACATGAGAATTGTCTATTTAATATAATTGTTTGATATTATCATTGATATAGTGTAATTATATCTAGGTAATTGTTTGATATTATGGTGAAGCAATTAAACTGAATGAACAGTGAGATTATTCCAACCACAGAATATGACACATTAACAAGTTATCCAATTCATGGTTTGCAGTTGCTCTCTGTTAGAGAACATTGTAAGAGAATCTGCTAGTATTAAAGATGAATTGACACATGACTAATATTTTTAAAAATGTATTGATAAGGCCATATTATCTTCAGTGTTGTTTATCCTATTCATTGAGTTGTTCATTTGATTAAGTATATATATACATATAGTGTTGGTGTATGCCTACAAGAATGCACAGGTGGAGAACATAGAAGAACATGAAGAAGTTAGTAGGGATGACACACAGGGTCATGTGTCTTAACAGTATACACTCTTATTTGCTGAACCAGCTCATTAACAACTAAAACCTTCATATATAATCAAGTGTTCAATCTAAGACCCCCAAATTTTAAAATTTATCAGTGTATATTTATTGTATTATAAAGGTTGAAACCATGAATATTTAATTTATAGATTGTTAGCTATATTCAGGTTTATAATTTTTTTGTTTCAGCTCTAAATCCATAATGTGATGATACTGTCCAATATAAATGGACTTCAGCTCCACACATATTTTAGGCACATTTGACTTTGTTGACTCGTAACTGTAGACACAGATGTTTATAAAAGATTTGAAACAAGGACATAGCTTGGATTTGATCAGAAACTCCTAGAGTTCCAGGAAATTGGCAATGGCAATTTTTATGATTATTGGAGTGTCACAGAATTTCAAAAATGATGTGAGTTGAGTAAAGACTGTAAGAAATCATGTACTCATTCTCTAGTGAGCCATGCCAAGAACAAGATGAGCAGTCCTGAAAACAGAACTTTATTGTCTCATAATTCTCAGGGGCTAGAAATCTGAGATCAAGATAGACAGTGTGGAGTCTGCTGACGGGTGAGATTGCAGATCAGCATTTTGCCTCACCCTTAGTTTCTGGTGGTCTGCCAGCATTCCTTGGTTAGTCATATAACACTGCTCACCAACTTTATCTTTACTTGGTATTTCTGTGTGTTTTTCCACTTCCAACATTTTTTACAAGTAAATATTGGATTAGAAGCCCACATTAATTATTTTTTATTGTGTGATTACTTGTGTAAGAGCCCTATGTCCAAGCAGTGTCATATTTGGAGACATGAGCAGGATACAGTTTCAGCTTGTGGAATTTATGGGTTCATATTTTTCCTCTGATGTTATAAATTTATGTCCCATACAACATGCATACAACATGCATATTGTCTTCACTTCAACAGCAGAGTCTTGTTCCATGGATAAAAACAGCTACTGAGGTACCTTGGAAACTTCTGACTATCTGGAAGATAAGCTCTGTGTAAATGACTCAATTTCAATGAGGTCTCACCTTACTCTTATGGAATAAATATGAAATTTTATGGTATAAAAGATTAACCTTGCATAAAGAGAGCTCCATAGATAGATGCAAAGCAGTTGTTTTTTAATTTAGAAAAGAAAATCTTTACAATGACATGTACAATTCAATCATAAGTGTGTCACAACTTTCCTTGGAATGATTTTCATTGAGTGATGTCATAAGATAGTTTACTTATGAAAACCACATATTGCTGTTTTATTGATGCAAATTTTCAACTCTGGTATGCCACTCAGTTATGTGCTATTTTAACTATTTAGAGTGTTAAAAGTATACATCCAAAAATAAAAGTAAGAAACCATTATTCTATTGCTGTAGCTTACACCTGAAATTTCATAAATTGCAAACTAAACCTAGGGACTTTCAATGAGTCCTAGGCCAAAAGGAGCATGACTCTATCTATGGGGTTTGAAGTCCTATTATCTAGAAGTATTATCATTTTACAATGCACTAAGCTATTCAATTCAAGGTGATACTCACTGTTTGTGGTTTTGCTATTGTATGGGATATAGAGAAGCCCTGGATGTCCTAGAACATGGTCTGTTCTAGGCTGGCCTCAGACTCACAGAAACCCACCTGCCTTTCCCTCGTGAGAGCAGGGATTAAAGATGTGCACCACTATTGCCTGGCTAAACTAAACATGACTTAATATAGGGGACAAAAGAACATTTGCAAAATAGAAAGCCTCCATATTATGAGTCGTTTAGTCTGATAGTATCTAAATCTAATTTTATTCTGCCCAACTGATCTGAATTTTCTGAAATACCCAGAAACGGTGTTGAAATTTATCAAAGTCAAATATATTGACACTCTTTATTAATTGGAAACAGATTCTTATCTCGTATAATACATACCAACCACAGTTTCCCCTCTGCAACAGAGACTAGAACATAAAAGGGAAGACTACATGCAGGTACCTGCTTAATCTCTCCAAGTTCACTGAGTTGTATGGGTGTTGTCCCCAGCAATGAGGCCCTACTATCAGTTTGAGGAGATGAACCCTGTGTCCTAGCATTAGCCTACATTATTTATAAATCTCCAATGTGCCCTTCTTGGCCAAGAACAACTGTTGAGGTTGAATGCAACCCAGTTCCAACACTTGGAGCCTTGCCTGGCTAGAGGAGATAGCTACTTTAGACTCTGTATTCCTGATTCCTAAGAGACATTACTAGGATCATTATCTTGGATTCTAAAAAGTTGTCACTGCCCTAGCATTCCACATTACCTCCAAAAGCCGCCTAATTACAGTCATTTCTCCCCAAATCTTCTTCCTCCATTCCTCTCACCCCACTAGAAACCTCAAACTCATGTATGGCCAGCCCCCAGTCTACCCACAAGATATATTCTACTTTTCCTTCTCAGAGAGATTCACTCATTGCCCCTTCAGCCCATTGTTCCTTAGCCTCGCTGGACCTGTATCACCTTACTACTTATAAGTGATTACATATCATGTATTTCTTTCCAGGCCTGGGTTTCCTAACTCAAGATATTTTTCTAAGTTAATTCACTTGCCTTCAAATTTCATGATCTCATTTTTTAACATGCTGTAAATGTACAACATTTTATCTCTCCATCCTTCAGTTGAAGGACAATTAGGTTGTTTCCATTTTCTAGTTATTATGAATAAAGCTTCTATGAACATAGTTGAGGAAGTGTTGATGTGGTGGAATGGAATGTCCTTTGGATATAGGATGAAGGGTGGTGTAACTGGATATTAAAGTTGACCAACTTTCAATACTCTGATGAAACTTCTTACAGATTTCCATAGTATCTATAAATGTTTGCCTTCCCTTCAGAATGGAGGACTGTTACATTCTCCCTAACATGAGCTGTCGCCTTTGCTATTGATATTAGCCATTGTGTCAGGTGTAAGATGGAGTCTCAAAGTAATTTTGAGTTGTATTTTACTAATACCCAAGCATGTTGAACACTTCTTCAAGTGTTTCATGGCCATTTGGGATTGCTCTACAGAGAAAATTCTCTGTTTAGATCTGTACCCTTTTTTAAATTTAATTATTTGGTTTTTTTATATCTAACTCAGTCCATTTATCATTTGTATATAGAAGGGCTACTGGTTTTTCATCAATCTTGTATTCCTTTCACTTATGATTTCTAATTTGAATATTTTGTCTTTCAGTTGGTTTGCATAAGGTTTGTCTATTATGTTGATTTTCTCCAAGAATCAACTCTTTGTTTCATCGGTTCTTTGTATTGTTCTCTTTATTTTATTTTGACTTCACTCCACACTTTGATTATTTCCTGACTTCTATGCACCTTGGAAGTGCTTGTGTCTTCAGCTAGAACTTTCATGTGTACTAAGCTTCTAGTTTGAGAACTCTCCCCTTTTTTATGTAGACACTTAGTGCTTTGAACTAGCCTCCCAGAGCTACTTTTATTGTGTCGTAAAAATTTGAGTGTTATGTGTTTTCATTTTTATTTAATTCTAAAATTTTTTTTAATATTTTTGTATTTTTTTTTTATTGAATCACTTTTCATTCAGGACAGTTGTTCAATTTCCATGAGTTTGTAGGCATTCTATTGTTTCTTCTGTTGATGATATTCAGTTTTAATCCATGATGGTCTGATATGATTCATGAATTTATTTTAATTTTTTATATCTGTGGAGACTACTTTGTTTTTAGCATGTGTTAAATTTAGAGAATATTCCATGAGTGGCTGAGGAAAAGGTAGATTCTTTTCTGTTTGAAAGGAACAAATAGTGTAAATATGGAACAGAATAGTGTAAATATCTGTTAGTCCAATTTGGTTTGGTTGTTTTCTGGATGATCTATCTATTACTGAGACTTGGGTATTAAATCTCCCATGAATGTGTGAGAGTCAATATGTGATTTAAGCTATAATAGTGTTTCTTTTACAAAAGTAAGTTTCCTTGTGTTAGGTGCATAGAATTGAAATATTAGTTTGGTGAAGTTTTTCTTTGATGAGTATGAATTGTCCTTCTCCATTTCTTTTGATTAGGCTTGTTTTGAAGTCTGTTTTGTCATATATTAAAATAATTGGATCAGCTTGCTTCCTATGTCCATTTGATTGGGATATCTTTTTTCAACCTGTTTCCCTGAGGCAATGTTTACCCTTGATGTTGAGGTGTGTTTCTTACAGGCAGAAGAAAGATGATATTGTTTTTGCATCCATTCTGTTATTCTGTGTCTTTTTATGGGGAAAATGAGAAAATAGATATTAAGAATATCAATGTCCAATGATTGTTGATTTCTGTTAATTTGTTGTCAGTAGTGGTGGTTTTGGTGTTCGCAATGGCAGTTGTGGTGGTTGTGATGGTAGTGGTGGTGATGATGGTGATGGTGGTTGTGTGTGTGTCTCTGTGTGTGTTGTGTTGTGTGGGTGCATGTGTTTGTGTGTATGTGTATTTCATGGCTTTTGGTTTTGCTGGTGTGAGAATATTTCTTGTGTTTTCAAAGGGCTCTTAAACTCTGTGAGTTGAGTTTTTACTTCTAGCACCTTCTGTAGAAATGGATTTATAGATAGAAGATATTGTTAAATTTGGCTTTATAATGGAATGTTTTGATTTTTCCATCTATGCTGATTGAAACTATTGCTAGGTATATTAGTCTGGGCTGGAATCTGTGGTCTCTTAGAATCTACGGTATATCTGTCCATGTATATCTGCCTTTATGTGTTACTTGGCCCTTTTCCCTTAAAGGTTTTAATATTCTTTCTTTGTTCTGTATATTTATTGTTTTGATTATTATGTAGCAAGGGGACTTTCCTTTCTGCTCCAATTGATTAGGCACTCTCTGTGCTTCTTGTATCTTTATAGGCGTTTCCTTCTTTAGAATAGAAAAATTCTATGATTTCATTAAAAATATGTTGTAAGCCTTAGTGCTGGGATTCAACTCCTTTTTTTCTTTCTATTATTCTCAGGTTTGGTCTTTTAATAGAATTCTAGATTTTCTAAATGTTTTATAACTGGGATTTTTTGAAGATTAGACTTTTCTTTGAGCATTGTTTACATTGCTTCTTCTATCATATCTTCAATGCTTAAGATTCTCTCTTCCATCTCTTGTGTTCTGTTGGTGAAGCTTACCTTTTTAGTTTCTGTTCAAATTACTAAATTTTTCATTTTCAAAATTCCCTCAGTTCATGTTTTCCTTATTACTTCTATTTCAGTTTCTGTGATTCAACAGTTTTGTTTCCTTCAACTCTTCAGTTTTTTCTTAGCTTATTTTAAGGAATTTAATCATTTGTGCCAATTGTTTTTGTTTTCCTGGTTTTCTTTTTAAAATGTATTCATTTCCTACAATTTTCTTTGTTTCCTTAGCTTTCTTGAAGGGATTTAGTCCACGTGGGTTCAATGAGGTAGGCCAGGAGAAAGTGGTTTGAGGGATTCACAGAAAGTGTGGAGATACTGAAGGAAGACTGCTGCTAGGCATGAATCTGAGGGAACAGTTCTGTGGGGAAAATGGAGAGCAATATTAGCACCTTTAGACCTTTTGTTTCTTTCTTGAAACTTACAATCCAACTTTTCTATATGCAAGTAATTAACACTATTAGCACTGTAATGGTTCTTTTACTTCACCCATACAAAGACATACAGAAGTTGTTTGGCACTGTAGACTGTAGTGCTGTCAGTTCTGCAGAAGCTCCTGCACAGATGAGCACCACGAGGGAAAGACTCATTAATTTGAGGTTTATTATTTAATCAAGATTATTTTAACACAAGAATTCAATTCATTACCTTTTCCATTTCTCTTAGCCTTTAGGTGCATCAATGAAAACATACACCATGTATTCTGAGACCTATCTCCATAATAACAAGAAACTGCTATCACTTAATAAACAATGATTCTATATATTACAGTGTTTCAGGCACTGTTATGAACCCTCTACAAAATTATCTCAATTAACTCTTATACTAAGGCCTGAACAGAGCATATGGAGTTGAAATCCAGATGTCTAATCAGCCATTGTTGTTTCCTGATCAAAACACATTATATCTGCTTCCATTTACTGACAGAGATACTCAGAGAAAAGCCGACACATGAAGAATACAAATGTCTTTACCTGCAAAGAAATTTGCAGCTAAGTTGCTGTCTACTATTGAAAGGAAGGCCTGTGTCATTGTTCTAGTGAGATAAAGGCATTGATTTGCCCTTAGCACTGTTGTTTTTCGATATTACTGAAGTCAAAAGAGCTACTTCCCTGAAATCTGAAAATATAAAACCTGACCTTGATACTCCATTTATGTAGGTAGATATAGGCATAAGAGAAAAGCTACAACACCACTTATGGGCTTCTACCTCCTGCCTTACAAATGAAGATGGAAGCTTACGATTTATAAAAGGGATATACTCACTGTTAGAATCTTAATGAGCACAAACCATGATAGATCCAGAGAGAAGCGAGATACTTTATAGAGCTTATAATACTTGATAGAAAATAATCATACTGTGGTTAAACTGTTAAACTCTAACTATGAATGTGCACAGATTGATGCATTTGAACACTTATAGTGACCAATACCAGAAAGCAACACCTCAAAATTTCCTGCTTTTAAATTTTGACTAATACGAATGAATGTCATAAGAGAAACAGCAGATTGAAGGACACTCTAAAATCAGCTGTACTTAAAACAAAACAAAACAAACAAACAACAACAAATCTGCAGTCTACAGTCGAGAGGCATGATGCTTCAGCATTAAGACCACGTGCTGCTCTTGCAGAAGAATCAGGTTTCATTCCCAGCACCCAGTTGGTTGGTTCACAAGTTTCTTGTAACTCCAGCTCTATAGGGTCCGGTGCTTTCTTCTAGTCTCTTAAATGACCAGCACTCACATGCACAAACCCACACAGAGACATATGATCAAAAATAAATTCAATTCAAACAAACAATAGGATATTACTTTATCATGTGAGAGTCGTATTCTTCAACCAATAGAAGAGCACATACTCTGACCATTGAGGAAAGCAGGTGGACATAACTCTCTGTTCAACCACACTGTGTTAAAATAGATTTTACTCTTGCATTTTTACTTGTTGTTATCTTATCTTTCTCATTTGAAACAGTGCCCCATGGCCAGACTGACCTCTAACTTGCTACATATCCAAAAATAAATTTGATTCCAATTCTTACTGCTTTCAGAATCAAATTTAGGGTTATAGATATTTCAGGTAAGAACTGTCATGCAAGGGCTAATTTTTTCTTTTATTCATGATGTTTGAAGTTGAACATAAAAATTTATACATGTCAGAACTCTTACTAACACTGTGTAACATCACTGAACATGATGTTTTCTAAGATTTTTTTCTAAGAAAAATATAACCCAAATTAGAGAGTCCTTCCTCAAACTATTATGTCTCCTGGACTCCAACCCAGTGTTATTTTTCCACCATTGTCATTCTTCATTTAAACTTAAGGTATTTTGTTAGTTTTGTGGGAATATAAATTCATATTAAATAAACATACACACTTTTTTCTTACTGCCTGTGCTATACTACACAAGTTCGTACAGTCAATCAGAATCATTAAACACATGGAAGAAAGGCATTACTTCCACTTAGGCATACAAGCATGGAATCATTACTGGAAACAGCAAACAGACACACCTATTCTCCTTAGGCTTTCTCATGTTATTTTTAATGTGTGTTTTCATTGAGATGAATAGTGCACAAAGATCTAGTCTCTTACTGAAGTTGTAAGTACACACACACACACACACACTCACATACACAATAATAATAATAATAATAATAATAATAATAATAATAATAATAATAATAAATCACTGAGTGTAGAAATGTTTCTGTAATACTAAGTGAACAGAACTTACTAAACTTGCCATGGAAAACTATTATGCTTTCTGAGTTTTGACATTTTAGACACCTCACATGAATGGAGTCATTTAATATTCAATCAATACAATGAATATGTAAGCAACGTAGTTACAATATGTGGATGCAGCTGGGGACATCACTCTAATGAAGTAAACCAAGCTCACAGGGTGCACACTCAGTTTTAACAAGTGTTATGACAGAGTGAAGTCAGTTTCTATGAGAACTCAAAAGCGTAAATTTATTCCAGACTAAGAAAATTATGAAAGATTTTTTTCTAAAGGAGACAAGTATAATTTGATTCTTGAAATTACGTAGGGTTTAAACATGTATTAGATGGAAAAATATTTCAGCCAAAAGAATCTTTATTTTATGTAGAAGGAGAGAAACATTTGGGCTTGTTGAAGAGTCCATGTAATCTAGAAGTTTCACATTCAGAAATGTGAAAATTAGAAAAACAGATATGGAGAAAAGAACCTGAGAATAAATCAGGAAGTTTTCATGCTGGTTCAAATAACTAACATAAGGGCCTATTTCCTAATATGTGTTCTCTGGAAACACAGTTGGAAAATAATACATAATGCATTATATATTAAGTAAGAAAATGCAAATTCAATTATTAATGGCTTAAAGAATTTCTAGAAAATGGAACTTACTCAATTTTAACACATTTTCTAAACATATTTGACCATAAAACTTCCTCAAGTAAATGTTTATTATGAAACACCAAGCACTCAAGTTGACAATGTTCATTATGTATAGATCAGTAGAAAAGAAGAGACAAAATACAACATAGACACATATGCCTAGGGAATGACCTGCTCCCTAAAGATTACTTCTGAGCTGACTTGAGATATCATTTTTTCTCTTAGAAGAAAAAAACAGAATATGATTTACAATAAATTGATTTATACTTGATTTACCCTGACTGAAATACAGCTCATTCTTTTTTTTTTTTTTTTTTTTTTTATGAACTGAGACTAGAGAAAGTCAATTCAGTTTTAAGACAGTATGGTTCACTTTTAGTGAACATACGCTTGTTTACATATTTCCTCTTGTAGCCTATTTTAGTATATGATATAGTATCTTACTATCATTCTTCTTGTAATGGGTTTAGTGTAGTAAGTACATGAGTTTGTTGAGTGCAAACTTTGTAATCAAATTACTACATGAATATCCTGTGATGTGCATCTTATAGTCATATCACAAAATGTTCTCCTCAAATACTTTTCCAATGTATAGACGGACACAGTGTATGTTAGATTGACTGCATGCTGCATATGACAGCTCAACAAATCCAATCATTGGTCTTTTTAATTAGAACCATTTATATAGCTGTTTGATACAATGTCCAAGTACTATATTTCCTAGAGTAATAATGATACTGAGCACTAAGTTATATGTGTTGATTATTTGTCTAATTTATTATGGCAAAATTTTAAATTGGCTTCATGAGATAGAGATGTGGATTAGTGGTTAAAAGCACTGGTGATATTATACAGGACGAGGGTTTAGTTCTCAGAATCCACTTGATGCTTTACAACTGTATGTAAATCCTATTCCAGGATACTTAATGCTGTCTTTTGATCTCAGCAGGTATCAGGCTCAGACATGCTGCATAGATGCATATATACAGGTGACACTCTCACATAAATAAAAAAAAATACATACATCTATCAACAATATTAATTGGATTGACAATTTAGATGGTTAACTGGTCTATTTCTATTTTCCTTTTATTGATTTCCTAAAGTTCTTTAAATACTACAAAGGCCAATTCTTTGTCAGTTATATGAATTATAAATATCATTAAATATTATTGCCCATTATGTTGCTTTGTTTTATATAGCCCTTTATTTTTTTATGAGAAGAAATATTCATAGGAGAAATCTTACTACAGGGTGAAATAAGGGTCAGAATACATTTTTTACAGGGTATATTCAATTAATATAGGGGAGTTTTATAGGAAGAGGTGCTTCCTATCCTCTGCAGTAAAAATATTGTGATTTCACCACTTCACCACCCATGGATGTCCATGTTCTGCTTTATTCTCAATTTTCAGCTCTTTTGTTTTGGTTTTGGTTTTGGTTTTAGTTCTAATTTATTTTTGGTTGGCTTTCGCATCTGTATGCCAACACCACCACAGCTCTTTAATATTTGTACCAGTAAATCCTAGATGAATTAATTTTGCATTTATGAATAAAGGTGATAAATCTGAGATGAGGGTGATATTTAATAAAGAAATTGAATAATTTTTGCTTACTTTCTGGGAATAAACAATAACACTTGGCAATAAGAAAAAAATAGGTATGCAAGTTATACAGACAAACAAAACTTCAACTTCTAAGGAGCCACACGATCAAAGCTTGTAGGTGAGGGTAAATCTGAATTAAATAAAATGGCTTAGTGGTAGCTATTTTGCCATAAGATTCCCTAACGGGGTCTTACCCTGAGAACTTAGTTCAGTGTTCTTGTTCAGCATTGGCTTGAATTAGTTTTTTGTCTCCCTAGCTACAGTCACTTGGCAAGAAGTGCATTTCATTAAGAAAATCCTCCCATAAAATTGGTCAATGGGAAAGTCTACTACTGGGCATTTTCTTGATTAATGATTGCGGTGAGTAGGCTTATTCTTTTGCAAGCAGTACCACTCCTGGGAAGATGATCCTGGAACATATAAGAAAACAAGCCAGCAAGAAGCGTTCAGCCAAACCTCTGCTTTATTGCCTGCTTCTAGGTTTCTGCCTTAAGTTCTTGCACTGACTGGAATATCATGTAAGCGTTGTAGGATTGCCCTGACTAAAGTATCACCTAAGAGATGTGGGGTGAAATAAATCCTTTCCTCTCAAAGTGTCTGTGTTTCATGGAGTTTTATAACACCAATAGAAAAGTAAATAATATAGTTATAATTGGCTCTTTGATCAACATATATAACTGTACACACCAAATCACACCCAGCACAACTTCTCCCTGACCTCTGGTCAAGGTGTAATCTAATTTGGAGTACTGTATTGTCCTTTTTTACTACTTCTTCCTCTTCTTCTTCTTCTTCTTCTTCTTCTTCTTCTTCTTCTTCTTCTTCTTCTTCTTCTTCTTCTTCTTCTTCTTCTTCTTCTTCTTCTTCTTCTTCAGACAAGGGGTCTTCCAACTCCAGGGTAATCATTAACTAAAACGGCAGCAAAAGAACTCAATAGTGCCTCATTTCCCTAGTTCTGGGATTACAGATGTACAGCACCAGGCCTGGTAGTATGAAGAATCCTTTATCGGAAAAATGAAAGCTATACTTATAATATCAGGCCCATAAATTCATGAAAACATAACTTTTAATTTTAATGAACCCTTGGCATGTTTATTTTTACATCAGGGTATGATTTGTTAGATTTGATGTATGTATTTGATGGACTTTACACTCTCTTTCATGGTTACGTATGGCTTATGCTTATACTGGCCATATGACAAGTACTATTATTAACCTGACTAACTGATTTGAACTATGTAAATTTTAGTTATTTTCATTTTCTATATCAAAAATGTATAATGTATGAATAAGGTTTTGTGTCTTCTTTAAATCATTTGCATTTTTCTTTTTATTGTTTCATAAAAATAATAGTACATTTAGTATAATGTCTAATAGAAATGATAAGATCAGGAATGGTTATTATATTTTTATATCTCATGGAGAAGATTTAAAATGTCATAATTTAATAAAATGCTTGCAAAAGAATCTTTTGAAACACATTTCATCAAATTAAAGAAATTATGCATTTCTGCAGTTATTTAAGAATCATTATTACAGGTTAAACTTTATTGATACTTATAAACTTTGTGAAAAAGTTCACATTATATTTATTTGTTAATATTAAGAATAAAATATACAGTAATTTTTCATATTAATGGAACTCTAAATTTCTATAAAATTAAGCTTGCCTGTAATATTTTCTATATATTATTGGATTTTTAATGTCATATTTATGGATGAGGATTTGATTTTAGTCATTTTCAATTACTACAAAATTACTTTTTCCTATGTTTTCTTGTAAAGTTTAATGTCTTATCTATAATTCTATGAATGTAAGACTTAAAGGTAAAGAGATAGACTAATTAGGGCCTAAAATTATTGGCATAAAGAAAGGGAAATAGACCCATAGAACCAAGAAATAGATGCATGCTTATATTTTTAATAGATTGTCTGCAGAAATGGAAGGGCCGTTCCGTGAAAGAAAACATGATATCTTATAAAAGTACTTCTGGAAAGCAGAAAAAACATCTCAAATCAACAAATAAATGAGAATAACATGGCCAAACCACAGGCCCTCCTATAAAGAACAGTTGCACACCTCATGTCCACTGTTGTAAAAATCTAAATTCCAATCATGGAGGTTGTCTCCCAACCTCAGCTAAAGCCTTGCTCCATAGAATCATTATCTTAGAACTTCATATTCAACATATGGATGAAAGCATGATACTGACAGCATCAAAACTGTCTGTAAGAATGGAAAACTTCTGGTAATTCAAAGTCAAAAAGGAAAAGGAAACAAATCAAAAAGGAAATTAGATTATATCAATTATTAAAAATAATCATTTAAATACATGTAAAATTAAATGTATAATTTACAATTCCATAAATACTAAAATAAAAATTTATTTACAAGCTTCATGTTTAGCTGTCCACAAAGCTTCATGAAAGAAATTAGGAATTTTTTTAATTTGTTTATTATTATTAATTGGGTATTTTAGTTTTTACATTTCAAATGTTGTCCCTCTACAGAAAGTTCCCATCTCTAGATGGCTTTTCCTTCATTCTCTGCTCCCTTTTTTTGTCATTTTCTTTAAACAGGAACAACTCTAGGTTAAGTTTGCAAGATGAATGGGTGACCTCATCCCTCAACTGGGAGTCATGTATATCTACTGGAGGCTGTCTTTTCAGGTTCTATCTCCCTCTACTAATGTCATCCCCATCGGGTCCTTGGAACCTCTTACTTCCCTGGCATCTGGGACTTTCTAGTGGTTATCCTGGTTCCCAACCCTCCACTACTACATGTTTCTATTCATTTCCCAGACCCTCTGGAATTCTCTCCTGTCACTTCTCATATCTCTGCTTTTTCACTCTCCCTCTCAGGTGCCATCTAGGTCCCTCCTTCTCTCTACCTTGCTTGATTATTTTGTTCCCCCTTCTAAGTAGGATTGAAGCACCTACACTTGATCCTTCTTTTTATTAAGTTTCATATGGTCTGTGAGTTGTACCATGGGTATACTACGCTTTTAGGCTAATATCCAATTATAAATGAGTACATACCATGTGTGTCCATTTTGTGTCTGGTTTACCTCACTCAGAATGATACTTTCTAGTTCCATCCATTTGCCTGCAAAATTCATGCATTCATCGTTTTTAAAAGCTGATTAGTACTCTGTTGTGTAAATGTTCCAGATTTTTCTGTATCCATTTTTCCATTTAGTGAAATATGGGTTGATTCCTGGTTATGGCTTTTATAAATGAGGCTACTACAAACATAGTGGAGCAGGTGTTGTTGTTATATGTTGGAGTATCTTTTGGGCATATACCCACTAGTGGTATAGCTGGGTCATAAGGCACAAATATTTCCAATTTTCTGAGAAAAGCCCAGATTGATTTAAAAAATGGTTTTTCCAACTTCCAATGGTGAAATGTTCTTTCTCCACATCCTGGCCAGCATCTTCTCTCACCAGAGGTTTTGATCGTAGCCATTCTGATTTGCCTAAGGTGGAATCTGAGGGTCCTTTTATTTTCATTTCCCTGATGACTACGGATGTTGAACATTTCTTTAGGTGCTTATCTACAATTCAATATTGCTCAGTTGAGAATCCTCTGTTTACCTCTATACTCCCCTTTTTAATAGGGTTATTTGGCTTTCTGGTGTCTAACTTCTTGACTTGGTATATTTTGAATATTTGCCCTCTATTGGATGTAGGGTTGGTAAAGATCTTTACCTAATCTGTTGATTGCTGTTTTGTCCTATTGATAGTGTCCTTTGACTTACAGAACCTTTTCAATTTTTTGAAATCCTATATGTCAATGGTTGATCTTAGAGCCTTAGTCACTGGTGTTATGTTCAGGAGATTTCCCCCTGTGCCAATGTATTAGAGGCTCTTCCCAATTTTTTCTATTAAAGTCAGCTTATGTGTTTTTTTTAAAGAGGTACATGTTCTACTAAGCTGTTTTTGTGTGTCATTTTTTTAATTGGATAATTTAATTACATTTCAAATGTTATCCCCTTTCCCAGTTTCCCTCCAGAAACCACCTATCCCATCCTCCTTCTCCCTGCTTTTATGAGGGTGATCCCCTACCCACCCACGTACACTGTCCTACCCACACTGGCATTCTCCTACACTGGTACACCAAGCCTTCGCAGGACCAGGGGCCTCTCCCAATTCGCAGCAACCACATGATGGCTCACAACCATCTGTAACAGGACCTGCTCTTCTCTTCTGAATGCACACACATATTAAATAAGCTTATCTGGTTTTAAGTGGAGATCTTTATTCCATTTGGATTGAGCCTTGTACAAGGAGATAAGAATGCATCAATTTGCATTCTTCTACATGCAGACCTCCAGTTAAACCAGCACCGTTTGTTGAAAATGCTATCTTTTTCTCCTGGGTGGTTTTGGCTTTTTCGTCAAATATCCTATTACTATATGTGTGTGGGTTTGTTTCTGGGTCTTCAATTCTACTCCATTGATCTACTCTGTCTGTCTGTCTGATCTGTCTGTCTCTGTACCAATAAGACACAGTTTTTATCACTATTGCTCGGTAGTACAGCTTGAGGTCAGAGATGGTATTCCCCCAGAAGTTCTTTTAGTGTTAAAATTTCTTTTCACTATCCTGGTGTTTTGTTATTTTATATTATATAGTCAGTTTTGGAGAAGGTACCATGAGGTACTGAGAAGAAGGTATATTCTTTTGTTTTAGGATGAAATGTTCTATAGGTATCTGTTAAATCCATTTGGTTCATAAGTTCTGTTAGTTTCACTATGTCTCTGTTTAGTTTCTGTTTCCATGTTCTGTCTATTGCTGAGAGTGGGATGTTGAAGCCTCCCACTATTATTGTGTGAGGTTCAATCTGTACTTTGAGTTTTAGTAACATTTTTTTTTTGAGAATGGGCGGGGTCTGGGGGGAGGAGTGCTGAAGCAAATGTTCTGCTCCTGGGTGCATTTGGGAACTGGAAGGAATATTGAAATCAAAGATTTAAATGCACAAAGAACCTAAAGTATTTGAATGGCAGAAGATTTTGCATACAATTATTTTCCCCAAGAATCATATAAAATATCAATTATATTATATTATTAAACCTTTTAACAGAAAATGACAAATTTATTCTGAAATTTTTGTAAAAAGCAAAGGACCAAAAAGAGCAAAAATAGCTTGAAAAGTAAGAATAGAAAGAATATGTATTTCAAAAGTTGATACTTTTTGATGCAATACTATGAAAAATGCTATCTGGTAAAAAATTATTTAATTTTTGGGAAAATGAAAGCTATCACTGTAAATGTGAATATTGCTTGACCTTCACAGCATGTAAAAAACTAATTCACAATTGATGATAGATATATTTGTAAAAGTCTAAAAGTACAAATTAAAAATGTGTAAAATCTTCCACGGCTGGTAGAAGATAATTAATACATCATTTAAACCATAGTCAGTAAAAATAAAATGACAGATTAGAGAGATATTTAAACCTTTTATCCCACAAAAGGAGACCTAAAAACAATAAGCAGTAATTCTACAAGTAATCCATTAGATAAGAACCACATAAACACAAACCCATCTAGAACACATAAAGAACTCTCAAGGCCAATAATAAAACTTGATGGAGTACAAGTAGAAAATGGGCAACACATAAAGAGATTTCACTAAATATAATAAACATAATAAACAAATGGTAGAGAAGACAGACACTACAAATATATAAATTGTAAGTAAACATGTTAGCTACAAATAACTGAAATTCAAATTTCAGAGAACATGACTTAGGAAAGCATGTCATGATATTGATCTCATAGGAGTTCAAGGAGAGAATTGGGTGCAATATGCTCAAAATACATTATGTGAAATTATGATTTGTAAAATATCAAAAATAAACAACCAAACTACAAATTAAATTGTTGATGTGGAAAGGCAGAATTACCAACCACTGGGGTTAGAATGCAGAAGTGCAGAATTGTGTAGCCATTCTTCAAAATCAGTTGCTAATTTCCATGCCAACTTTGATTTGGAACAATAAGTCCTTCAGAAAAGAAAACATCCATTCATAAAAAGGTACATATAAAAATGTTCATTGCTTCTTTACTTGTGATAATTAAAACAGTATAAACCTCAAATATTTTTCAACAGGTGAACAATTTAACAAAATGGCAAGCCCAACCATTGAATATTAAGTAGAGTATAATAAAACATTGACAGCCAAATGCATAATAATTCAGGTATAACATAAGTGTATTTTGCATAAGTAAAGAAAATTCAAATCTCAAAACTTACATAGTTAAATTTTCTTATACAATATTCTGAAAATTTTCTTTTTTTATTGGATATTATATTTACATTTCAGATTTTATCTCCTTACCCCTTTTCCCCCACCACCCAGAAACCTCCTATCTCATTTCCCCTCCTCCTGCTTCTATGAGGATGTGCCCCTACCCACCCCCCACTGCCACCTCCCCACCCTCGAATTCCCCCCCACTCGGTGTTCAGCCTTCATGGGACCAAGGATCTCCTCTCCCACCTATGCCCGACAAGGTCATCCTCCCCTACATATATAGCTGGAGTCATGGGTTTCTCCCTATGTGCTCCCTTTCAAACTATACATATATACATGAATATAGAATAATTGTCAAAGACTTAGGGACAAAGAAGAAGAGATGGATAAAACTGTTTCAAAATAGTCACAAAACCATATACTAAGGTCATCCAGATAGAAATTTTTCATATAGTCACTGGAGTTGTGGACAGTTACATTCATATATGTGACAAAGTGTGAGCTAATTACAGGAACATACAAATGTAAGCAATGTTAGGGAATCTAATATGATTTGTGGATTTTATGTGTGTACAATTAAGTACAATTAAGATGATGCTATAAACTTTATGTAAATCACTTCCTGTTGGAAAAAATGGACAAAGGATACAGAGTTATTTGATGTCTTCACTTTTATATTTATGTATGAATATATGTTTATCACAATCAGCATGCTGTTTTATTTATTTATATGTGTGGTACATTTTTGTGAGGAAGTGTGTGTGTCTGTGTGTGTATGTGTAGGTCTGCTTATACTAATGGACACATCTGGAAGCCAGATATTGGTTGCTTCTCCTCTTCCCTGAATACTGCACTAAACATAGAGCTGTCTGTTTGGCTAGATTGTGTTGCAGAGCGTTGGGATCCACTTATCTCCCTGCTGCAGCGCTAGTAATCTATTATGCTCGATCATTCCCTTGTTTTAAATGAGTTCAGAGGATCCAAATTCAAGGCCTCCAGCTTTGCAGGAAGCAGTCTTATCAACTAACTTACCTTTCTAGTTCACACTGAACACTGTAATTAACAGTATATATCTTTTAAATGAATACAAATGCAGAATCAGTTAATGTGTTTAGGATCATCAGAGAAAAATTAAAAGACTCCAGATTAGTGAGCTTGGATTGGAATCTTTGTTTTCTTACTCATTATCTGTATGTGTTTACATCTATCATCTAAATCAAACTGAGCTTCAATTTTCAAATTTGAGTTGAATATATACTAATATATGTTTGGTTAAAATATTTGGCATCAATATTTAAAAAAACATGCATCTTAATCTTTACATATTATTCATAAAATCACAGTTGTTGACATGGCTTTTTATCTACATTTAATACATTTCTTTTTTAGTAACATAAAATATTGAAAAATTAAATATCAATAATTTCTATTAATAAATATATTAGAGATAGCATTATTTCATGCTTTTATGACTTACAAAAGAGAACATTTAAATTCTATTTTAAGGGATAATAATTTTATAGAGTGGTAATTTGAATAAGAATTCCCCCATAGGCTCATATGTTTGAATATTTGATCTCCAATTTGAACAGTTTAAAAAGGATTATTAGGTGTGTTATTAGAGGAGATGTATCACTATGCTAGTTTCCTTTTCTCTGTCTCCTATTTAAGTCCAGCATGGACTATAACCCTCTGAAACTGTAACCCTAATTACACACTTTTTTAAAAGTTGCCTTGGTCACGGTAATAGAAAAGTAACTAAGACAAAGGGGAAAATGTCTGCCATTTCCCTCAACAACAGGAATTGTAGGTAATGATTTCCAGTAGGTACCTGATATTATAGACATCACTTGCTATATTTTGGAAATCGTTTCCCAAAAGCTCGTATGTTAAATTCTTGGTCTTCATTCGGGTGCTTTTGAATGGTAATGGAACCTTAATAGTTTAGAGCTTAGTGGAAATGATTAGCTCTTTGTGGGTTTACTCACTATGTGGGTATTAGCCAACTTTTGTTGTTGTTGTTGTTCTTTACTTTATGATTCAGGAGGGAAGCTGTTTCTCTCTGCTAAACTTTCCTGCCATGATGGCCTGTTGCATTTGAGACCAAAAGTACAAAAACAAAACAAATCAAAATGAAAAAAAACAAACAAACAAACAACTCCAAACCTGGTGTCAAATTAAGGCTTTTCTTTGTGTTCTCTCAGATATTTCTTTATAATTAGTAAGATCAAAGATGATGGTAATCTTTACCTATAACCTATTTTCCAATAAATACTTAGAATTAAGTTTAATTTATAAATACAATACAATATTAAATAAACAAGAATAGGTAATAATTCAAGCAATTAAAACAATATACCCTAATACATTTGGGTGAGCCATTCTTTAGCCCCTCTTCTCTCTCTCTCTCTCTCTCTTTCTCTCTCTCTCTCTCTCTTTCTCTTCTCTCTCTCTCCCCTTCCCTCCCCCATCTCTCTATTTATTATCACTATCATTATCTATATATCTCTCTGAACCTTATTGTACTATAGAAATCATGTACCCAGCAATTAAAGAAAGCACTTTTTGAGTCCTCTTTTGCATCTCTGACTAACCAGTGCAACTACTCTCATGTAGTTGTGATCATGTTAACAAAGAGCTCCTTAATTTAAACACATAATACTCCAAAGCTTACTTCATAAGCAAGTATCCAATGGGGGACATGACATGTACTCAGTTGACTTTACAGCATCAGAGAATACTTCACTGAATAGACAGAAGAATCATGAGACATGGCAGAGTAACTGAGTAAACTACACAGAACATGGCCAAGTTTGAATTATGAATTATTTCCATAACATGTCATTTAAAAAATCTGATGATGGTAGATTGTAGACAACTGGATTTGTCAAAATGAAGGGAAATACATAGGAATTACAGTTAGAACCATATTTTCCACACAAGAATGTAATTTGGATATCTTAAATGTTCTATTCTCTAAAATAACAAACATCTGAAATTTAATTGCTATTAACTAAAATGAAAAACAGGTAGAGACAGCTGAGAAATTATGTGCAAGCTTTTCAGCATTTAGATTTTTCAATTATTAAGTAATTTGTTCAGTTAGCATACCATTTGTTTTGTGCTAAGTAATTAGGAGGTGACACAGAATTCAGGAAGAAAGCTGCTCAATATAAATACCTGCTTCTGACGCAAACCTTTGGAATCATTGTCTCTCCTGTGACCTGTGTGTTTCTGTGACAGCCAATCTTTACTTACATTAAAATGCATGAAGCATGTATGTTCACTTTAAATATTAGAAAGAAAACCTGTTGCAAGTATCTTCTAATGATGCTTCATCTATTTGCATGACAAATTTCCTGAAATAATTTAAATTAGCAACTTTGCTTTCATTTACAACCAACCAAATCCCATTTGCAAAATTCAAAGTCTTCATTAACAAAATATATGTGTTGTCCATTGTTTCCATAGATGGCTTCTTTGGACACATAGACCTGAAGACATTTATTAAAAATATGAACAGCTTAAGGAGCTACAATGATAAACAGTGATATCAACTGTGAATGAAAGAAGTGGGGAGCCATAAATTCAAAGATAATTAAGAAGACTTTAATTAAAAATAAATGGAACAATTAAACTAACAGATAATATTTGCAAAATAAATTCATAAGATAGTACATGTTAGTGGTTTTGATTATATACATAAGTATAATTTGCAGTAATTTGCTACTAAAATAGATTAAGAGGAATTTCAAGAGGCAGGAACCATAGAAAATTTTCTTGGTGACTTTCCTCTTTACCAACAGGCTTATCATGAAACTGTTGACTGCTCACCAGCCATAGAATTATGATCTTTTGTTTCTTTCCTCTTCCAGTGTGTTACTGATATCTCATACTATGATACACAAGAGTCCTCATTGTTCCAAATGTGACCTAGTTTTTATATTTGTTATACAAAATTGTACAACTTAGTTTGTATATCTCATCCATTCTGGGCTGTTTTTCACTTTGCTATTTATAATAGAGCAAATAAAGGTAACGAACATTTTCAGTGATTTTAGTAAAGTATGCCAGAATTTTAAGAATTAATATACTTGTAAAAATGATGTTCAATGTAACTGAGAATTCGTTCTTTTCCCAACCACTATGGATACCTGTATTATTCTGTTCACATGCTGTAAAGTTGGACTTTAGTTACATCTGGCTTCTGAACATTTCCAAAATATACCACAAATTTGTGATCCTTACATCTTTAAGTGCATATGTAACTCAGTCTAAAACATCCTTCCCCAGGCTCCGATCACTGCCAAACACATGCCTCATTAGAACAAGCCAACAGAAATATCTTTATTCCAGTGTTACTACTACCCATGATTCATTTCCTTCCTCATACCCATTTCCTTCCTTCCTCCAAATCTCCTTTCATCCTCATTTTATGGCATTTACATCCTCTCATCTTTGAGGAGGCATTATGACACATTTCATCAGAGGACTTTTTATGGAGTTAGATAACAGGAGACTGAGTCAGTCCTGACTAGTTGCATATTTAAGCAAGGTCTTCTCATTTTCCACTTTGCTCATCATTAACACATAGGCATTATATATGATTGAAACATTAATAAATGAAGAAAAGTTATGCTTAGCACATAAACAGTCCATCTACCTACTTATTACCCTAGTGATTTTAAATGTGGTCTGAATTTGTTTTCTAACATTTTTTTTTCAAAATGGAATGATATATATCGTTTTCCAAGCTGCAATAGTCATCAGCTAACTAACTGAGGTTTGCAGAATTTTGCTTCTATTACAAGATAAAAGAGACAGTCTTAAAAAGGAGACCAGCTTGAAATACAGCATACATGGCCTAAAGATCACTTTATACCATATACTCAATTAAGCTATGTTTTGTCTATGACCCATCCATCATTTGAGGTCAAGTATAGAATTTATCACTATGTCAACATTAAAAGAATTATTGTGTTTTGGAGCATTTCACCGTTTGGATGTATGAATTAAGATGCACAAACTGTAAGAACAAAATCACAGCACAGTATAATTTGTAAATCCAGTATAATGGCCAAAGTACTGGACATCTAAGGTTTTACAGTCAGGAGCTTACCACTGATGCCCAAGAACATCTATCTAGAAATTGTCCAATTTAACAGCCATAGCTTCTGTGTAAGGAGTAGTTGGACATGTAAGGACACATGTCTAGGGACATCTCATCTTTTTCAAAATACCTGTAAGTGCATTCAGGAGAGACGACATGTAGTTTTAGATGAGTACTAATTGCGTATTGTCTTGGTAGAACCACAGGATTACACATAAATACAATAACTTGTGCAGCATAAAGGACAAATATCCATTTCTAATACCAGAATCATAGGAATATGCTAGAGTACTAGGAGTACACTCAGTGTCCACATCTTCTTTGGTCTTAATTTATAATGTGGAATCTTCATCCTCCATTCTTGATATTAGTGTCTATTGTCTACCCTTTTCTGTATAGGATCACTGGCTCTGACACCCTCCAGGAGATCTACTGTTAGTCTGTTTCAGGTTCCTAATTTGTCTAAGGTTGGAGATCACTGCAGGTGATTTGACATCTCTGTTGGATTTGCTGAGTCACCATTACTGCTTCAGTGTCTGCCTTCTACCAGAATTCTTTCTGTTGGGAGTTCAGATTCTAAGTTCTTTTCCTATTGGACTTCTGGTATTTTGACACTTTCTTACACGGAATCTGATTTTGATCTTACACTGCTGTACTTGCTGGTGGAATAAAGACACAACGGTTAAGATGTGGTAATTTACATGTCACTTTGTATAGTAATTTGAGTTACCAGTACAGAGGAGAATCAAAGGCTGATTAGAAAGTCTAGACTAATTTACATCAAAGAGAAGTGAAAGAATTATAATAAGAAGCACTGGGGCAGAGGAGTGAGTGAAATAGTCTGGTTAGTTTTGCATTTAGGAAAAATGGAGAGAGAGACCAAGACAGAGGCAGAGATAGTCAGAAAGAGAGGCAGAAACAGAGAGGTAGATATCAAGGACAAAGTCTTGCCATGCATTTGAAAATTACATGTCATCACATGTAATCCATGTCATCCTTTGAGTAATTTTAATAAGTGTTTTAATTGATTTTCAACTTTGTTTCATGTTGGAATACATCTGAATGGGAAACACTGCTGAAACCATGCACTCTGCTGAGCTTTACAGTTTATATTTGCTAACAACACTTCAGCATGGCCAAATCTGCCCAATTTATCCACTGGTTTACTTTAGGATTGAAATTATTTAGTAGCTGTTGTGCTGTTTGCCACACTGCAGGACTATCCTGGAGACTATACTATCTGAGCCAGACTATTAAAATCAGTAGCTAGCCATTTATACTGCAATTAAAAAAGGTGTTCTGTGGAAATATTCTGCATTAAATTGATAACAATTGACCTTTTGATCTTCTGTTAAAATCTAAGCAATCATGGTATACATGGCATTATGTTATACATAACAAAGAATTTTTTCTTTCATAGAACTTTCTATACCCTGCAAACATTTGTCTCTTTATTGAGAATAAAGGATCTATGTAACTCCCTATGGAGCTGTGAAATGTGTTGTCCACTCCACCAGAAGAAACAGTATGTGGTCTAAATAAAAGGGAAGGGGTGATGTATAAGACACTGAATTCCTTCTGAAATTAGGGTAGAATTCCTCAAAGTCCATGAATCAGTATTGGCAGTACTGCAAGCAAAGAATAATCTTAGAGCCAGTCTCAGCAGGATGCATGCTTCAGACATATCACCAAGATAAATAGCTTTAGTTAAGCACATTTGATACAACCATCAAAGTTTATTTCATGAAAACAAAGCAAAAGCATTCAGCTGCTCTCCAGACAAAAGTACATTTATATTCATAGAGTTGAAAGGGATCAAAATAGCCTTATCATGATAAATTTCAACAATCTGAGGTTCTAAAGGGTGAAGCTATCTTCTCAAGGTCATGATTAGATTTTAGAGCTAGATTTTAGGATTTGTGAGTCCCTATTCAGTGACCTTTATGCTTTATCACATTTGGTCTAAATAGTGATATATATGGTGTCAAAATATCAAAATATCAAAATTATTTGTATTTTTTTGTCCTAAATCATATGGTTTAATATCTAGGGTACATTTTTCAAGTACAGACATGTTTAATTTGAGCCTTTGCAAAGGGGTTACATAAACGGCAAGCAGAATGATTAATTTCATCAGAATTGTAACAACATGTTCAACTTAATTTAATTTAGACATGACTTTGAATGCTTAATCTAAAAGGACCTTTAAAGATCAACTGAAAACATATTAAACATATTAGTAACACTTTGACTAAAAGAATTAACTTAAACATTTTTTACTTATTTATATTTTTCTTTCTTTCAAAAGATGGTAAGCCCTATTAAAATTGCAGTCTGCACCATTAGTGCATAATATACAGTGTTTAAAATCACCAATATCATTGCCTCAAAACATTTTCTTTTGCCATATATAAATATGCTAAAGTAGGGATTAAGGTTTATAATTTAGAGATTGTTTATAAATAAATTATTATATATACTTAAGTATTGTAAGCACTCTCATAAGTCACATATCACCAAAATTCAAGTAAAATATTTCATATCTAGAATCTATGTGATTCCTGGAGCTATTTAGTGTGATTCAATATCAAATAAAAAATGTTTATGGGATACATCTGTAGGCATTGCTCAATGTTTCTATGTACTTAAAGTAGTCTATGCACTCTCTTTCTTTCTTTTTTTTTTTTTTTTTATCATTCAGAGAGCACAACTAGCCATACAATATAAGGCTGCTTTTATGTCACAGACAGGTAATATTTGTCTAGTTAATCCAGAATCCTATTTGTTAAATCTATATATTGGAAGTTTTAAAAGGTAATCAGTAGGAGAAATTGAGGATATCTGCTTAAGAAATTCTGTGAAGTGTCTGTTCAACAGCATGCCCGTATTTTTACAGTACACCTGAATAAAATAAAATCCCAATTTGATATGATTTGAAAATTAAATTAACCCCAGAGGCCCACTTAGTCTCCACCTGAGAGTCCTCTTTAGAAAGGTCATGGAAACTTAAGGAGATGGGATCTTTGAGAGTAAATATGTCATTGGGGGTATGCTTTAAAATGTTGTAGTCTGTCTTGATTCATTCTCTCTCTCTCTCTCTCTCTCTCTCTCTCTCTCTCTCTCTCTCTCTCTCTCTCTCTCTCTCTCCCTCCTTTCCTTTCTCCCTCCCTGTTCTCCCCTTTTCTTCCAACCTCCTCCTTCCTCTCCCCTTCCCTTCCCTCTCTCTGCTCCTACTACTATAGTTTTTCTGCCACGGTGAATTGTATTCTTTTTGGAACTGTAAGTCAAATAAACACAGTACTTCAACTTAACTTTAGTCAGAGTATTTTGTCACAGCAACAGAAAAATTAATACACATGCCTTGGCTAACCTTTCAAATTGTCCTTACTAGGTATCCATTGACTATTAAGTGTCATTTACTATTGTACTGTAGGAAGACAACATGAGTTTCTGCCATTTTCACATAGTTAAGACAGGATACTTTCTCTGTTCTCAGCCCAAGAACCTATCTCTAGCCTTACTATGATGTTATGCATAGTGAGTACAAACTTGTTAATGCTAACATATCTTTATTCCTCCCCTGTTAATATCTCCTTCAGTTCCTATCATAATAAGAATAATATTAATTTTGCTCTCTGTAAGGAAGAAGGATTTCAGTATTGCCTAGATGAATGAATAAATTGTTAGTAGTTTATTTTGATTCACATGTTACTATTTTCCTTATGAAAATAGCCTTGAGTGTTCCATCCTTCTGATCTCAACATACTCTTTCAATTCAATGACAGCTTTCACTAATTACAATGTGTAGCATGTTTGAGAGTCCCCAGCCACTTCTGTGTGGTCTGTCAATAAGAGGAAAAAGAACAACTCTATATAGTTATAACCTGGGCTGCACATTCACTCTCATCACAAGAGCAATACCCCTGACTTTTTTCATCCATTTACAAATGTCAAACATGTAATCAACTCAACACTGAAATATTGATTGAGCCACACAGAAACTTCATTTCAGTTAGGATCAAAAGACTGAGCACACAGATATACCTTCTTGTCTTATGGCATATTGTTACATTGCGAAAGAATGTGGAATGAGGCTGTCTTGGTGACAAATTCAACTATCTCATTAATTTCTATAACTTCTACAAGTAAATTCACTCACTAGCATATCCTAGCCCACAACACTCTGAAGAATACATTTAAAGTTTGCACACTTTGCTAATGTCTTGTTTAAAAATCATACTTGTTATTTAGGAAGGTGGACTTTATTTTAACTAGATAAACAATTAAGCATGCCTGGTGTAATAAACTGTCCTTCCCCATCTGCTTTTCATAAAGTTCAGGTAGTGTGGCTCTCAAGAAACAGATAGGAGAAAATATACTGACTTTGGATCTGAGTTCAAACAGGATGGAAATATCTAAACATTATAGTCAATACCACAGAGAAATTTACAGATTAACAATATAAACATGACATCAAGTTAAAATGTGGCATTTGAGATCAGAATGCGAGCCTCATACATTCTGCCCTTACTAAAAACAAAACAGAAGATTCTAAGTTGGTTGATTTATTTATTTTAAGATACTACATATTTTGACAGTTCCATCATAATGCAGCATTGTCATGAGAGTAGATTATTCTACTATGACAATCTATTATGACAGTAGATTTCAAAGTGTACATTATAAGTCACACAGAGAAATTATAACCCATAGATTTCACTCTATTTGTGAAAGAGAAATAATGGACAAGGGTATTCAGAACAGTGTTCTCTTTAAATTAGAAGAGAAAAACAATATTCATACTAAAGAACGAAGATAGCCTCACCAGACATGAATAAAAAGATACCATAGCAAGAATGCAGGCACAGTTAGGACTCTCAAATGACACAAGAAGAGGAATAGAAGTCTACATAAAACAAACAGAATAATGCTTAACACACAATCATGCATGTGAACACCTTGTTAATAAAAATAGCTCAAATTTTATAGACATCTGTTAGGTTATAGGAAATGTAACTCAATTAATAAGCAATTGAGTACTTTTTTTTTTTTATGAGCCTAACACAATGCTTATCTTGATGAAGCTCTAAAAGATACTAGTTACTATCACTTATCGGATCATTTGTCAGAAAATAAATACTCATGAGAAAGTTTTAACCTAGAATAAGTGTTTTTATATATGAAAAACATCACATATTCATTGGTTGTAATGAACATCCAGATAATAAAACATCACAAAGAAAGGCTTGGGACCACTTACTAAAAATGAGGTTCTGTTGAGGTGATTTTTTTATATTAATTCCTGTTGTGTTTTCACATTTTATAAAGCAAAATTTCAAAAAGTAAGTAGTTTTAATTAGTTATAATATCTATGTATTCTTCTTAAGTCTTCTCTTTCATAAGTGTTGCTAGATGTAAACTTATTGTTCACTAATCAATTGCTATAGAACAGAAAAGAAAAATATATACAGGGGAAACAAATATACAGGATTTTTTCAAAGTGGAGGCAATGTAAAAACATTTCAAAATATATACAAACTGAAGAAACATGTTACTAACACATTGTTAGAAGAATTAATACTGAAGCCACTTTAACCAAGAGGGAAATTATTTTCAATGGAAAACTGTCAACACAGAAAAGCAGTGCAAGTGTCAAATATGTCAACAGCTATAAAATATCTTGTATTTGAGTCACAATGAGACATTTTTCAAACAGAATCGCAAGTAATCTGTGATTCATGTACATATTACAAGTAGGAAAGCCAACTCCATACATAAGACAGTAGTAGTAGTTTATGAAAACTATTACTATATTTCTTGGAGTTAATTTTTAGAAAAAACTGTTATTCAATTAGCTATAAATGATAAGCTGATAAGTAAGGTAAATTAGAAAGTATAGCACTCTCCCTAAATAAAGCAAAATTTTGAAAGAGAATACGTTTAAAAAAGCAGAAATAGAACAAGATGGCTTAGCCAACCCAACCTAGCAAATAACCACATGCACTATAATTTTGAATATCTCAGATATATGACTATTGGACTAATTAAGAAAGAAATAAGCAAAGAATCTATAGACTACCAAAATATACTTCTTTTGAAAGTACCTCAATACAAACACAATTATAAGTAACAATGAAAACTAGATCATGCAATATAATTAATAATGTAAAGAAAATAAATTTATTTTCTAAACTCACTAGATAGCAGAAATTACTGTATCCAGCAAATTTCATAATGATGGCATAAAATAATCAGAAAAATGAAATAATCCTAACATTTTTTCATTTAAATCAAAGCTTCAAAGTAACCTTATATATTAACAATTCTTAAAGTTTATTAATTTTGTTACAATGTTTAAAAGTATTTGAAGCAAAATTAGCACATCTATAAGAAGAAATATACAAACCAATAAGTATAATAAGAGTATTCGACATTGCAGATTAATAATCGGTAAAACTTGTCTACTAAAAACAAGTAAAATGCTATTTAAAAAGTAATATGATCAAATGAACTTAAATTATATTTATAGTATGTATTCATTCAACAACAGCAGAAACTACATTTTCCAGAAGGTCTCAATATGCATTAATGAGATTGTTTTATGAGCTTTAAGATATTTTAAACTAGACCAGTAGCAAAGGGTATTACATAACCAAATATTGGTGAACTTATAAAGACTAACACAGTAATATATATGCATATATAATTATAGTTGTTATAGTTATGTATTCTAGATTTCAAGTCTACAATTTGACTTGGAGAATTTAGGCTGGGCCAGTCAAAAATTTCTTATAAGTTTTGGGTATCAGATAAGAGCTGATTCTAAGACATATAAAAACAATAAAACACACACACACACACACACACATACATACACATTATTTTTAAAGGATTACTAACAAAATAGCAAACTTTAAATGGCTTAATTAAAAAAAAAAAGGATTCAACTTGAATCACAGACATCAGTATGGCTTTGGGCAGTAACAGAGAACCACAGACACCAACATGGCCTCTGTGGCTGGGAAAATCTTGAACATCAACATGATCTAAAGTGGCATCACAAACCATTGGAACGGCATGGCCACCAGAGATCATGTGAATGTCTGTGGTTCATGCAGCCATTTGGGAAACATGGAGAAGACAATAATCTGCACTGCTGCTGGTTGTACTGAGCATGGAAGCATCTGATGCAGTGACATTGATGACTCCAGCCTCCTCATTGAGAATGAGAGACATTGCAGGTTTCTGCAACAACCTATACCCTGCCCCCAGTTTAAAAAAAAAAAAAAGCCAATTAGACAAGAAGCCATTGGGAAGAGTATTTAAATTTGTGATAACAAAGCTGAAGTATATCTTTTCACAATTCTTGCCTTCTATGGAGATGGGCTGGACACTAGGAATTTGACCAATGTCCAGTGAATATATGGATAACACAAATTGTACTTGGTGCATTTTGGGGATGAAAGGAGGGAACAAGTGCTGGAGGGAACAGGAAGTGAGTGTGACCAGGCTGCACGGTATGAAATTCTCAAATAATCAATAAAAATATTACATTGGAAAATACATTAATCATCCTAAATCATTTAAAAAACCAACACAGATTAAGCCATACACTATTATGTTGTACATATTTCCAAATCTGGAAAGTAGGACTTGAATGGTTTCCCCAGAAATAAATGTGCAGCATGGCGCAGTTAAAATACTTTAAAACTACACAATGTGGAAACAACATAATAATTATGTTGTATTCATTAGTGGGTATGGTTTTGTGATTATGTATGAGTTAAAAATAAACCTATACTAAATATAGCACAGGACATTAAAAGGTCTTCAAATAAGTTACTTGATTAAGAAATGATGACTTAAAAACACTACAGTATTTATTAGAGAAGCAAGTTAAAGTTGGAATATTATACTATCCTCTATTTTGCAAGAAGCATTATATATACTGTTGACCAGAATATATATAAGTAGAACTGTTACACATTCCTACTTGGCTTTGAGACAGTATAGCTACTTTGACATTCTGGCAGTATATACAGACAGCTTTAAGGTTCACATAGGATATTTCTCAGTAATTCAGCTGAAGGCATCCAATCAAGAGAAATTATACCCCATACTAATACAAGGAATTATACTTCAGTGTTCATGCATATGTCATTTTTAACAATTCATCTGCTGAGGTGTAGGAACAAGCAACAATTGCCTGATTACTAAATAAGATAACAGGGTGCTGGAGAGATGGCTCAGTGGTTAGATGCCATGACTGCTTGCTCTTCCAGAGGTCCTGAGTTCAATTCCCAGAAACTACTGGTGGCTCACAACCATCTGAATGGGATCTGATACTCTCTTCTGGTGTTTTTGAAGACAGCTACAATATATTCATATATATAAAATAATAAATCTAAATAAATAAATAAGATAATAATATAAACTATTGATACACAGTCTTCACCCTAAAAGGCTTTTGCTGAAAAAGAAAAAAACATAATAAAGGCCCCTCCTTAACTAGTACATCTAAAAACCTTAAGCAGATGGTTAGGTGCCTGACATAGGATGGACATTATCCTGTGGAAGACATAAAGAAAATAGTGAGAAGACAAAAATAAAAGTGTAAATAACTGACATCCATTATCTGACAGTTATTTTGTAACAATATGGGCGTTCTCATACATCAAAGCTCCTGAAATTATGTGATTTACACGTTTGTTATTTATTTTGACTCTATTATACCTATCTTAAAGCTGTTAGATCATATCCTAGTGGATTTACAAAAAAATCATTTATTTTCAGAAATATGCCATTTTTTAAAAGTGCACCATGTCATAAGCATAGGCTAGAACTGATCCTCGGAAGTCCAGACACTGCTGGCTTTGCTTTTATGGCTTTCATCTATTTTTCCTAGCAGATTAACTAGTGATTTTTTTAAGTGATGTTCTCATAACAGGATAATTAAAGACAGGTGAGGAGAAACAAGGTCAGCCTCTCCCATCTTCAAGGACCACCAAGCATACAATCACCCTTGCTTCTATTTAAAGCCAAATTACATAATCAGTCTCAAAGTCAGGGATATAAATACATTCTGCCCATTATGAGCCTTTGGTAAGGCTGTGTGTGCAGATGCACTTGAAATTAGGCCAAGAGAATCTAATGGCACAGAAGATGTGGCATTTTGTTCAAAATGTTTCTAAATCATACTCAACGTTGGGTTGCAGGAGTACTTTGACTGTTTATACCTTGATATTTTGTCAAGTAAACTGTAACAAACCACTTTGAAACATATTATTTTAATGTAAACTTCTTTGGTTCTGTGGAAAACAAATGTAGAAATAAGCTGCTGTTCTTGGGTGAGCTCTTTTCTCTTTCAGAATCTCCAGGAAGAGATGCTTGAATACATAACTATTGCAATTTAGATTTATAAATTTCTAATTTTCCCTCAGCTTGAAATTCTTATGACATTTATTGTATTCTCTTTAAGGAGTTTGGAATTAGCAAAATAAGACACTCTTCCTGCCTTCCTAGGCTCCTTATTTCAACAAAAATTACCTACGAGGATTTCAAGGTGACTCATGCATACATAGGTTTTGAGAAATGTTAAAAACATGACTCATCACCATGGATTGATAATTCTGCTGACTAACACAGCTGCCCACATGGTGTCCTAGTTAGAGAACAGGAAGTGAGAATCCTGTCTCTTGGCAAGATGTACAGTGCTTTAAAGCAGAAACATGAGCTTCGGGAGAGAGACAGGTTATGTTTGTCAAAGTAAGTTAACCATAGCTGTCTTACTAGAGATAATCATCTCTCTAGGGTGAAGTACACTCGGCTTCAGCAAAATCTCTAGTGAAGCAAAAATCACAATTTAATTTGGACAGAAAACATTGGTAATCTTCCACAGAAATACAGCCATGACACACAGTGGAGAGAGAAGAAATCTGTCAGGTTGATGTTTTTCTCTGACTTTTAAAATTATTTTTGTTTTTGTAGCAAGGGGCAAGAGAAGATAAACAAAAGGTGGGTTTCCCCATCTCCGTGACTTTTTCCATTAATGTTCATGTAAGAAAAGACCAAATCTATGACAATTACTTAGAACTGCTGCACAAAGAACATTTCTTTATCTGGATATTAGTACTGGAGGAAAATGAAAAGGAGTAGTAAAAGGCAGGATACAATAGTCCAGAACACACTTGGTCTCCAAGAAAAACTCAAAAGTAGGTAAACGCATAATAATAGGTCTACCCTTGCAGAACAAACTACAGCTGGAGAGCAGCCCCTGAGCATCCCCCATCTGTCCTTCTGATCTTATTATTATGTGGCACAGAAGGGGATGAAGGTCCCTGCTGCTAGGAAAAAGCAGATCATGGCTGGAAAGGTAAATGTCAAGGAGGCAATAAGGTTAAAATATAAAATCATAACCAAGGGCAACAGCATTGCTTTTCAGAGAATGCCAGCTGAAATCATTGTCGGAAAGCATTAAGAGAGAAACAAGAGGGAGAAATACAGAAGAGTTACAAAAATCCATTTCTAAGAAATCCTGAGGGGTCCGCTGGAAATTTCCAGATATGTATTAGAGGCATATAATAGGGAAAAGCATATGACATGAGTAAATTCTTGCTTTTTTTCATGGCAAAAGGCCTATGTATACCCACACAATGATGGTAAACTAAAGCCTATCACATTTCAGCTGTGCCTTGATACAATGATTATGAAAGAGATAGTGACATCATCTCCCCAACCAGGACAATGAAGAAAAAAATCAATGAAAACCTTTTGTCCCACCTCCTAGAAGGGCTTCCATTTAAAAAATTGTGTATATACAAGCCCCCATTGCTTCTGTCTCTTTCTTTGTTCAATAAATAATTAAGATGAGTCAAAACACTTCAATTTCCAAATAAAACACATCAAAAGGGTTTGGTTCAATTTGTTTAGGTTGTTGGCTTTGACGTTTGCTACCTAATCATTGCCATTTGTGGAATTCTCAAAATGATTGGTGGCGAATGTAGCACTTGAAGATTAGGTTTATATCCCATACTGGAAGAAAAAAGTTTTCTTTGAGCCCCAGCAAGTGAAATTGAGATTGTTCACCTAGCCATATTTTTCCTATAATGTCATTGATATGGTTTAGTAAAAGACTATTTTTTTAATATGGGACAATTTTATATAATTTGTAATTAAAAATAAATGAAAGTAAATAAGGAATGAATTTAAACTTATTGCTCTCAATCAAGACAGTACACACACACACACACACACACACACACACATCTGGAATCATCCTAACTGCTCTGAAAGTTTATTTCCTAGTTCTTGTCTGCAGAATATTATATATTATATTTTCTTAGTTGCAACACACTTTCAGTTATCAGGCTGAACTACATTTATAAAAACACCACAAAACATACACTATTGGAAAATATACTAAATAGTGTGCCATCTTTTTCCATTTGGCTACATGTAAGGTGGTCATTAGAAATGCTAGTAGGCAATCCACACATTTCAAGACTGTTCAGTGTCAGAAGTAATAAATCACACACTACTCTGGCCACTTTACTTGACTTCCCTTCCAAGTTCCTTATGCAACTTCACCTCTTGCTTGCTTGCTTTGCCAAACCCCATCACTGGTATCACTTCTGATCCATCTCAGTGGAATTCTATCATTGCTAACTTTAGTGCCAGGATTTGTAATTACAACCTATCAGGAATCTTACAAAGCTTAGATTATTCCTAGAAACTCATCAATATAATTCACTAAGAAAAAACAAGTTGAAGAAAATGGGAAGATTCCTCTAGAAAACAACCAAGGCATGCACTTACCATATTTTAGGTTAATCTAATAAAGGTAACAACTTTAGAAGTCTAGAGAATATCCATGTGTAGAGGTGCACATACACATGTGAACACATACATGGATAGACACACACAAGTTGGCTCAATGACAAAAAAATAATGAACTCCAATGATGTTTTACTCTTACACAAGGTATCCTACATGACATAGGCATGCCTCATAACAATAAAACTACTTTAATGACATATTACTATACCCACTTATCTGTACATCACTCAAACCTCATCATAAACTATTCTTGCAATAGTTAGCAATTAGTACAGTCATCTCCATCTAGTTAATGTGCAGAGAAGAATGCTCAGCCCTAAATGGAATGATGTCTTTATTGAATCTAAGAGATTTATGTAGAAGAGTGTGTAGAAAGATTGAAAAGCCAGACTGAATTAAAGGAAACAGTAGTTTCCAGACACAAACATACAAGATGTACCTATGACCTGACAGAGACTATGCAAAGTACCCAAAATGTGTACAAGTTCACCAGACAAAAATCCTGCATGGAAGATCAGAGGTAGTAACACTGTTCTACCCTTAGGTAAGGAGATAGATTGTTGTTTGGGAGAGGGAAAATCAATTTTCTTCATTGAGTTGACACCTATCAAATTGACCATACTCCAGAGCAGGCTCCACACATATAGTTAGCCAATACAAACTGGACTTTAATTTTCTGTTATAGAGGGAAAGAACATGAAGTTAAATGGGCCTGGAATTAAGTAAAGATGAGTAAAGAACTGGGGAAAAGGATGAAAATAATCAAAATGCACTGCATGAAATTTAAAAAGAAATATTCAAAACATTGTTTTAAAGTTTTATTTTCATTATACTGTTAGCAAATGGCCTATTTTTCAGCCTGTGATCGGGTAAAAATTGATAATTTACTAACCCTAAGATAATGATTTAGTATATTTACTGTAAATTAGTTAATTTGGTACAATTCTTCTAACAGTCAAATAATACCAAATTCTTGTAAAAAAGTAGTCAGGTCATGGGAGATTAATCCAGTGAATTAATTGGCCACTGTACTTTTTGTTGGTGTTGCACCTTATATTCAGTTATATTGGAATTTAGTTCTTCATTTTCCCCTTCAAACTCCAGCCAGTGTCTAAAATCAGAATTTAAAGCCTAACAGAAATGCCTACTTCTCTGTTTTCTGCTGTGACCACCAAGGCACACCGACAGATTGTCCCTTATTCTCGTTTGCACCTTTAATGACAAGTTGACTTACTTCTTTTAATAAAATAATATTGAAAAAAACAGTAAGGACAGCCATAACAGAGAATGAAGATTGAAAGAACGACTAAAAGATAGCTTTAATACTACAAGCTAATCGCTGCACTGAGAGAGAAGAAGAAACACTGGCAACATTTATGTCCCTCTGGTGACGTGATCAATACAGGATGAAAAAGTACCTGGACCAGATATTATCAGAATTCCACTTTCATATATATATAAAGTTTTTATTTTTTGATGTGAGTTCAAAAGTTCTGCTTCAATTCACAGATTTGTCCTCCCAGGTTTATTCTAAAGAACTGATTCACATTTGACTTGATAATGCATATCAAGAATCCCTACAGAATCTATGTAATATACCAGGCTGAAGTTATTATATCTATTTTACAGATTATATAAGAAAAATAGGGAAATTAAGAGGTTTTTTTCCTGAGACACACAGTGACAAAATGGATTTGAAGACAATGTTGAGTTCTGTGTGTTTTTAGGGCCATTTTGTTTTATTGTATCGAAATGCCCTCCATCCCAACCCCTGCAATGTACATGCTAAAGTCCTAACCCTCAGAACTTTATTTTATAAGTGCCATTGCATATATAATTAGTTACAATAAAGTCATGTCAAAACAGGATGCCCAGCCCTTCTGACTAGTGGATGTATAAGAATGGAAATGTGCACCTAGACGACACAAGGAACAAAACGACATCCAAATAATGAGATCAGAATAGTGTTCTGGAATGCCAAGGTAAGCAGAGTGATGACCACATGCATAGCCCAAAGCAGAAGAGCAAGAGCGGTACTCCCTGGAATCCACGGGTGGACCTGCCCTGGAAAGCTTTTACATGGACTTCTAGCCTCCAGGACTTTAACATAGAAAGGTGCTCTGCCATATTTTTAAGGTAGACTCAGGAAATGAATGTATACATTCTGGAATGGTTTCATGGAGGAAATTATAATTGCATTTGAATAAATAATGTGTTGTATGTCTCCTCTACTACAATAAACTTTCCCACAGTTGTGATGATTTTAATTTGGGCTCACATGTAAGAATGATCTAAATATAGTTGAAAACCAATTTAAAGTTAAGAATTTGAGTCTTAGCTAGATTCCAGAATTTAAATTCATGGGTGGGAAAAATCTTAGTTGAATTTTTCCAATACAAAAGACAAAGATTCCTTGCAATATCTTTTGGGTAAATTTAAATACAGATTGTGAATAGTCAGTTGGATTTTGTTTGTTTGTTTGTTTTTTGTTCTTTTTACTTTATAGGTCATTAATGAAAGTAGTATGATTGTTTTATTTCTATTAATATAAAATTAAAATCATCCATCTGAAAGAAACGCTATCCTTTTTATATTTTTGTAGATATAACCAAGGGCAATCCTTGATGATCTTGAAGTTGTGGGCTTCCCTGACACAGTCTCCCTAGTGCTGGGCTGGTGGGGATGCACCACCCTGCTCAGCTAAAAAATTCTCACAAATATCAGCATTAAATATTTATGTGGAAATATTAGGACAAACATAAAAAATATCTAAATTTAGAATGCATGTTAATTTGATATTCCAAAAGAGCTCAGCACATTTTTTTTCTGGTTCTAAAAAGCAAACAAACAAACAAAACCATATTCTTAATGAATCCCTCAGGATATTGAGTAGATGTTAGGTGGTAAAAAAAAATGAGTAAGAAGTATAAGTAGCTAAAGCAATATGTTTTAAAATTTACAAGATAACAAGATTGTCAGTTGCTATTGTTTTATATTTTGTCTTCTGTTTTTTACCTACTGTGCTTTTCGATTTCTGCTTGATAGTCTCTATTATTTTTAATCATGTGTGGGCATGTGAATCTGTGAATGTGTATGTGCAAATTTAAGTGCCGATGTCCATATCATCCGGAAGACAAAGTCAGAGCTGCTAGAGCTGGAGTCAGCAGCAGTTATGAGCCTCCTTATGTGTGTGCTGAGAACTGATTTCAAGTAGTCCAGGAGCTCCGTGTTCTCCTCATCACTCCCCACATCTGTTTTTAGGATCATCAGGAACTGATTTCCAATTTAAATTTCTACTAGTAATGTTCCTTTTCCTCACATTCTTGACAGCCTCTGATGTCATTTATTATCTTGATATAGTCATTTTGACTGGGGGAAATAGACTCTGAAATGTTTTGATTTGCATTTCCTGACGATTAAAGAGTATGTCAATGTTTCTGAAGCATTTTTGGTCATTTGTATGTCTTTCTTTAATAACCTTGCATCTAACTAACCATCTAACCATTTTATCTAACCATTTTATTGAGAGGCTTGTTCTTTTCGTTTGTAATATTTACAGTTCTATATTCTAATCTCTTGCTGTGTGGATAGTTGAGAGAATTAGGCTGTCTCTTAACTCTGTCCACGGTTCCTTTTGCTATTGTATGGAAGAAATGTAATGCCATGACATTAAATTGATCAGCTCTGGGGTGGTTAGTTACATTACTAAAGTTCTTTTTAGAAATCCCTTGGATCATGCACCATTCCACCTGTCTTACTTCTTCAGTCCTATACTAAGACTTTTGTTCTGCCATCAGGTGAACATTTTTACAGGGTGAGAGATATGGATCTATTTTCATAATTTAAACTGTAACTTCCCACAAATATTTGTTGGAGAGATTATCCTGTTTCTTTCTCCACTGTTTGATTTTTCAGTCTTTATAAATTACTTGGATAGTTGTTGTGTACAGTTGATTCCTGGGTTCATTTTAGGTTTTCTTTTACCGGAAGCATGCTGTTGTGCTCGTCTGGAATATAGTGTGAGGGCAATGCCCAGGTAGTGGAACACCAACAGCATTTCTCTTTGGTTTTAAATTTTCCTTGGCTATTTGACACTGGGTTTGCCTCCATGTGAATATCAACAGAGTTCTTCAAAACCATTCATTAGACTTATGAAGTTTCATCAAATCAGTTGATTGTTTGCAGTGATGGAATCATTTTTATAGTATTAATCAATTTTTTACAGTATTAATTATAACAATGTATGTGCTTATGGGGTCTGCCAATTCTCAACATCTTCTCTAATGGCTTTCTTCAGTGTTTGAAATTGTTTACGGCCTTAAGCTTTCATTCCCTGATTAGGTTTATTTCTGGGTATTTTACATTTATTAATTTTGGAAACCAGTGAATGGACTTTCTCCTAATTCATTTCTCAGAAAAGCTGTTTTTGAAATATAGAAAAGCTACTCATTTTCTTAATAATGTTACTTTGCTCCCAGTTTTATGCCCTTTTTATTATATATAATTTTAAACAGTCCGGTTCAATTTCTGCTACCAATATACTCATGCATGTAGGACCAGCTACTGAAGTATGATTGATCTACCAGAAACCCATCATTAAAGAAAAAAAACTGATTTTTCCTCGAAAGGTACCAACTGCCAATAGCTTCCCAGTGTGGAGTTTGACTCATGACTGTTACTTCCATGCTAGAATGCTGACTGGTTTTTCTTATGCAGGTCTTGTGCCAATGAATTGTGAGCTAATGAATTCATTGGTCCTGAGATCTCCAGAAAACCTTGTTTTGCCCTAACCTGTGGCTTCTACAATCTTCTCTCATATTCTTCTGAGATAGCCTCCTGAGGCTTTAAAGGATAACTCAGGTTCTAATTTGTGACTGAGCACATCTCCAAAATCTATCCCTTGCTTTGGATTAGATGACACGCATGTTAACTGCTGTGTATTACACAAAGAGCCTTCTCTGACGAGGTTTGTGAACTACAGAAATCTATGTGTAAAGAGTTGTTTGTTTCTTTGGTTTGACTAAGGATTTGCCAGTCTTAATTTTTTTCAAGAATTTATTATATGCCTGTCAACCAATTGAAATCAATCATGTTTTTTTACAAAGGTGCTTTTTATATATTTATAAGCCATAAAAAGAGGGATGAATTAAGAGTATTTAAATATTTTCTGAAGATGGAATGCTCTATATCTCATAGTAACTACAAAATAAAAATAAAAAATAAAACCATCAGAATTTTTCATTATATTAGAAATAGCAATGAGTCAACTTTACTATTACAAGCTTTATTATTAAGGGCACTTTTTAAATATATTAGCATCTTGTATAGCATGCCTAATGAGAACACCTACATTTCACAAAACACAATGTCAAGCTTGTCTTTGTTCTGTTTGTTATTTTGAGTCAGCACATTTTTGTGCACCTTTTTTTTTAAACTAGAAGGTTTATATTGATCAAATAAAATTCACATAATACCCTTATAGTAAATCTTCCCCTCCTGTCTCCCTGTATGGTAGTCCTGGCCATACACATAGTATTGATTGCAAAACTTTATTGTGCTTTCTTTTTATTACTTAGCACTGAAGATTACATTTCTAGTCCAGTTTTTGTGTGTAGATTTTTTTAATTTGTGAACACTCCTATTGAAACCTAAATTCCAATGGGTGATGTCTAATCTAAACAGACACAAAATTTTCTATAATGTATTTGGGGTTAGTCCAGAAGTGATAAGCTTAGGGCTTCAACATGGCGATTCTTAATTAACACAATTTATAGCTAAAATGTTAATGTCTCAAGACTAATAAAGACCATTCAAAGATATTCTCGGGATAAGAATGAAGTTTGAGAGCAATCCACATAGACCATGATATCTCATGGATGAAGACTAAAGTTTCTGTTTAAAAACACACCAAATATTTCAGGATCTTGTTCAATTCACAAACATTATTTTTAAAAAATCAGATGAAACATTAGTGTATAAACAAGACCAAAGTTAATTTCTTAATCCTAAGCTCTGAGAAAGCATCTCTGACATAGAAGAGCATTGTACGAGTGTAGTGATGCCTCTCATCACAGAAGGTGGTGACCCTTTTGATTTTTGATTTTATGATTTACCTTTATAATTATTTTCTTATAATTTAAACAGCAGAAATGAATCATTAAAATTTCTCATTCAATTTTAATAAAGTTTTTAATAAAGGTTTATATAGACCTTAACATGAACTGACTAAACATCTACTAACAGGATCCAGAAAATCGCATCATTGTATTATTGTATTATATTGTATTATAAAATACAATACAATATTCACAATATTTATTATTATGAATTAGAACATTTGACCAGACTTGATACATGGTCTACAAATTTTAGATTCTCTCACTTTTAAATGATCTTGAAAATACTTTTTTTCTTTCAAAATCTAATTCTAGTGGATAATCACCTTCTAAATTGGAAGAAAGAATTAGCTTGCAGACAAGAAATCAAAGTTCTGAGGCTCAATTATTCTTTTTTATAATTAGTTTATGCATTATTAAATAGTGGAACAAATTTGTAGCAAAGTGCCCTACTATTGCTATTGATTTTGAAGGGTTTTTTTTTTTTTCCTATTTTTACTTAGTGATGCTAGGTTTTCATCTCACATTTTGGATAGTTTCTAGTGATATTTCTTATTTAATAAATTCACAGTCTGTTGCCATTTATAGATTTATTAGCATATTGATGAGGTACTATTAGAAAAGTGTGGACTCTCCAAATTAACTTCCATTTGCACACATTTTGTTGAGCATTCCTCTAAGTTTCCATTACATTGCCCTAATGATCTGGCACAGACAACCTGAATATATTTATGTTATTTCCTCAGAAAATGTAAACGGTAATAGAATATCTGTGTAAAATATCAATATAATATTTAGATTATATACACTGCTGAGTATAGTATAGAGCATCTATATTTAATTAATAAATGTTATAGATTATGTTTAATGATTTGATTGGCTCAAATAAGTAGATTTACAATACACACACACACACTGGTTACAAAAAAAAATCTCACTAGTTATATTTGCATTGGAATAGATAAATGAGAACAATTTCACTTCTGAATCAAAATGCCAGTACCATGGGCTACATTCTGACAAGCTACACTGTGAAAATGACATATATTTTTCATTTATGCTTAAATATCCAAGAATGTTCCTTATTCTATTTTCTTTTACATTAATCTTTTTAAAAATAACTTTTCAATTTTAAATTCATGTTCTCAAACCTATGGTTGTCTTTTTGAGCTGCACCGTGATAGGCAGGATAAAAAAAAAAAAAAACCTTGGACCTCAAAGAAGCACATACATAATTCCTTTCTCTTGACAGTGGTAGATTCTGTGACTCTATTGAACTAGTTACAAATGGAAAGTGTGATGAGAAGACATTTTACTAATTTGGCTACATTGGATTGCACTGGATGTAAGATAGCTGTTCTCATCATTCTCGGAATTTAACAGGAGCGCTTCTTAAGGTCTGGGAAAAATAAACTGCCTCATTTATAGGGAAATTTGTGTTAGGATGGCATGGTCAGGTCTGAGGCTAAGAATTAAGAAGACCAGGTGACAATCACAGGTGTAATTTCACACCAGGTAACCAGATGTGAAAGCCACACCCTTAGTACTACAACAGCGAAGAGAAGTTCAATGAGAACATGGAAGAGGATACAAAACTCTATCAAAGAATGCACATCACTTAAGACAGTCGGCCTTTGTGGCATCATGAACAGAAGTCCAGAGAATACATGCTCAACTTTATATTCATGGAAATCCCAAGATGAGTGCATGTTGTTTTGATCAGTTAATGTGGTTAAATTTGAGAAAACAGAAAATAATTATTGTTATTTATTTTACAAAATACCTTTGAAGCCTTTTCTATCACTACTACTAGAAATTACCCCCAACTTGCCCTTTAAATTTACCTCATTGAATCATCATTTTTATCTGTCCTCATGTGTTATCACTCAGAAGACTTCTGTCACCTGTAGTATATAATAAATGTGACTCTGTCCCTTTTGTTTCTGTGACTGTTGGGGTGTTCTTTCTACACATTGTATTAAGGTGTGTCTCTGTGGTTCCAACTGTTAATTCTGTACTGGCAGAGAGCTAAGTCCTGGCCAGATTTTGGTACTGTCATTTTTATGGCCCATCACTGAGATTTCCATTAGTAAATGCTTGTCCTTCTACACCTGCCCAAAACATAAAGGCCAGGCAGCCCTCATTGCCTAAAGGCACTATTAAGAAATGGATCAGGTTTCTTCTTACTGCTGACTGATTACAATAAATATCTGACAGCCAATATCTGGAACAAAAAGTAAGGGGCAGAACTTGTGGGCAAACAGAGACAGAAAGGACACAAGCAGAGGGAGGAAAATCCAAGGAGATAGAAAAGGAATAGGATGGATGAGAACAAGAGTGTTACACCCATGTCACAGGGACCCCAAAGACGACTAGGGGCCAATTCTGATGCAAACAAGGGTTTTTATTATAATCTAGTGACCAAAGACTCTCACTGTCACCTTCAGCTAGTCAAAGGTGAAAGCCTTGAGTCTAGGGGTGCAGCATATTTACTGTGGTTACAGCAAGCTTGGACCATCTCCATATGGGTCAGCAAGTTAATATTTTACAAACTGCATTTCTGGTGTAATCTGCAGGACCCAAACATGGGTGGAGGGGAGGGGCAGGGACCACCTGTCAAACAGGATGGCTAGGTTATCTATTCTCTGCAGGACATTTTAGGTTATCTCTATGTACCTTGACCCTGCTGTTGTAGCCTGACTGGCTGTTGCTAAGGGCAGCGGGGTACCATAGGATGTTTGCTAAAGTGGACTTTGTGGTTCTCCTCCTGTAATTGGAGTTTAACCCCTGGTCACATCTCACACAAGATGGTGCTTCTTCTCAAAAAAACAGAGTTGGTTGGGCTTTACAGAGCAGGGAGGTAAAGAGCTAGCCACATGGTGGGGACACAGTGCCCAGAAGTCTATGTTAGCTGAGAGACTGCCGCAGCGAAAGGCCAAAAGCTTTAAATCCTACAGAAGTCTCCCTTATTTAAACTGCTAGCAGTCCTCTGCAATAATAATAATTACATCTAGTTTCCTTTATTTATTTCAACAGGTTTCTATTTAAGACTCTCTCATGTAAGAATAACGCTTTTCAATTATCTAAAATCTTTCTCAACACTAATATAATACATCCAGCTGCATCAAAATATAGAAATTCAAAATACTTTCCAAACCATCTATGCTCAAGTTGATGGTGGTTTATAAGTATGTTGACCCATCAAATTGTTCTAGTCTTAACTATTAGTCACATTCATGGGAATTATAGATGAGCAGAATTAGCTACAGTTTTCTCATTGTCTTATTGTCTCATCCATTGATGCTTTCTGCTTTTCCTTAGTATTCTGAGTGGTCGTTATCCTTTTAATGTTCAAATGTTCTTTGTTCAAAGTTCTGCTTGAAAGTCAATTTCTTTAAACAACAACAACAAAAAGATATTCTTTAACCCTAAAAAATCATAGAAACTTACTTCATAAAAAGCCATGTTTAAGAAAATGTTTCAAGAGCCATAGAGAATGGAGAGAATCAAGAAACAAGGTCTTCTAAGGGCAGCAGAACCATCATACACATGAAGTTACAGACTGGCAGCACAAGTCTGGGCCAGATGAGGTCCCAGAGCTTACAACAGAAATGAACATATGTTCTCATTCATAGCCCAGAAGCTATATCCAATTATTAACCACTTGCAAATGAAAACTTAGTTTTCTCCAATGAAGTGGGAATACAAACTCTTAAAGGCAAGCTCCATGCCCAGCATTAGATGGCCAACACAAAATAAAGTTAATGAATTTTAAAATTTTCTTTGTTGTATAATGCTTTGTTATTTTTACCTTCCAGGTCATTTATGTATGCAATATGATTTCCTTTTATTGTTCTATTAAGAGAAGCCTGTGTGGGCAAAGAGTGTGTCTCTCTGTGTATATGTACTCTTGGGCTTTTTCTTTGGTTATTTTTATTCTGTTTCTTTTTCCTTACTGGCTCATCTGTTTAGATGCCAGTTTGTTTCCTAATGAGAGAAAGAAACGCTATGAATTTGGGTGGGAGAGGAGGTAACAAGGATCTGAGAGGAGTTGGGAGAGAGAAAACTATAATCAGAATATATTGTAGGAAAAATACCTACTTTTCAATAAAATAACAACAAAGAACAAGAAAGATGAAAGAAAGAAAGAAAGAAAGAAAGAAAGAAAGAAAGAAAGAAAGAAAGAAAGAAAATGTCACCATCATACAGGCAATTCAGTAGGACACAGTCTTGAATAGTGATTAAAATGAGAGTGTACTGTTCACTGTAAGCAATGCCACTTCTGAACAGGTGGTCTTCTGTTGCATAAGAAAGCAAGATAATCAAGGCATGAAGAACAAGCAAGTAATCAGTGTTCCTTGATAGTCTCTGCTTTAGTACCTACCTCTCGGTTCAGCCTTGAATTCCTAACTCATCTTTCCTCAAAGGATTGTGACTTACCCTATGTAAGCCAAATAAACCCCCTTTTCCCATCCCCCAAATACAGTCTGAAATTCCCTCAAAACTAATAATTTCTGAACACATCCTCAATTTTTGTCTTTATGCCCACAAACTAGTGTAGCTCTCACTTTTCATCAAAGAAACTTTTCTTTGTAACCCGCCAAAATACAGAGAACAAGAGACTGTCAGGTGCCAAGTCCCAGGTGAAATGCAATTTCTATACGTAAGGCTCAGGAAACATTGGAGAGGAGAGGACAACATCATTGTAGAGGACCAGAAGAAATGCTGCAGTTACATAATTATGTCTGAAAGAAATAACAGCAAAGCATTGTATTTAAGCAATAACGATACCCAAACAGGCCCTAAAGATGTACATCAAAATTAGAAGTGCTAACAAGGAAAAGGGAAATCTTATACAGCCCTATCCCTAAACAGAGAAGTACAGAAAAGTAAGGATTTCTGGTCATGTTGTATAAAAATAACAACCAAAAACAAGAGTCCCTGATTTTGAGGTGTATAGACAGGGCTTTGGGGAAAAAAAGAGAAGAGGAAACATAATTATATTTTAATTAAAATTATTTTAAAGCATCTTGGTTTTTAGAATGCTGTAATTTGGAGAAAATCGTATGAATACACCCAGAACCACTATTAAGCATGGTATGATCCAACTTATCAGTGAAATAAATTAATTGGATATATAAAAATATTTTATATTTTTTTATGTTTTTTGACATCTTTAAAGGTAAGTGAAAATATGTTGTGATATATTTCATGACTCAACCTTCTCATTCCCTTTTAGTCATTGAAAAACTGCTAAAGAGTGATTTCCTGAATTCACTCTCTGAAACAAATGGCTTGCTTTTAGAATTTTTAGTTAATATTGCATGTGACTACAGAGGTTATCAGAATGCATTACATGAGTTTGGCAGACTTATCATCTTATCAAGAACAGTACTACTTGAGTTGAACTTAGTTAAAAGTAACAAAAAGAATATTGAAATATCTTCTAGTACTCAGCAAAAAGATATGACCAGTCTTTCCTATACCTAGCACCTTAATGAGAAGAATTATCTTCAATGGAAATTCAAACTCACCCAAGTGTTTGGGAGAAGAAAATAAGTTTACAAATAAGGGTACCGAAACAACGAGACTAATTTCCATGTTTAGTTCAGTGAAACCATTACATTATTGTGGTTATGATCCCGGATCATTGCCACTGACAACTTTATTCTTCAGTAAAGAATTACTAGCAAATTAGTGAATGAGGAAACAATTCACGCTTTTAATGTCAAGAAATACATTCTTGCCGTATGTTCTATACTTTATGTGAGGACCAAGTTAAAACTATCTTCTAAGAATGCATGAACAATAACAAAATATAAATACAAGAAAGTAATCTTTCTTTCATACTTCTGTCACATATATCCATAAACTTCTACAGATATCTAAAAATTCTACCTGAAAATAAATTACTTCCTATTTATGGCATTTCTAGTTCCAGATAAATGATCATAGCTTTTTTATTCTTCAGATGTGAGAACTTGAAATGTGTTTAATGAACAGAAAACAATTCAAAATTTTATTGATGAATTTACTGTTATTTTACTTGATACATTTTGAGATTTAACATTTTGCTGTTATATTATAATGAAAATGTTTAATGATATCATGTATCTCACCTGCCTGCAATTCCACAGCTTAGGAGGCTAAAGCAAGAGTATTATCATGAGTTCAAGTTAGCTTGCTGTACATAGCAAGTTATAGGCCAACCAGAGCTTCAGAGTGAGAACATATCTCAAAACGTAAATGTATATAATATATAGTAAACATGTGCCTTTACAATTTTATAATAATAATTATTATGTATATGTATCTTTAGATAAGTACACACCCTTTTTACAAAAATGTAAAATGTGTTTCTAAAATAGCCTTAAAGTACAGGATATTAAAGTGCCTTTTAGATATTTACAATTCATAAAAGAGTCTCATATAGGGTGGTTGCCTTAAAAAAAAAGCCTGTATAAGCACTGTATCAATCAACATGAAAATATGGATCACATAAGGCTTCAGTTTTATGTGAATAACTACAAACTATTAATGGCTGTTGACAGAGAGAGAATTAGTAATTTCCTTGCTAGGTTACACAGTTCTAAAGGTGAGACATAAACATTGTTCATCTGAACAATATTAAATGTGTTCAGGCCGTGGGTTGTGTGTGTGTGTGTGTGTGTGTGTGTGTGTGTGTGCTCATATTTGAAACAAATTAATTATAGAAGGTGAGGTAATGAATTGAGGACGGAATCTGGGAACATAAAGAACTTGGAGAGGCAAAAAGGAGGTGAGAATGATCACAACTAGAGTAGTGATATATGGATTTCTCAAATAAATAAAATATATATTTAAGAAATTAAAAAAATGAATCTCCAGACTACAACTTGACAATGTGCAGTCTTTCAAAGTTGAAAAAAATCAGTGTTCATTGTCTAAAAAATGCTCATTAAAGGTTTTTACTGATCCTTCAAAGAGTAATTATCAGTAGTTATGTGTAGGTACAAGGTGAAATGCTTTTAATCTTACAGCGAGAGCTAGACATTACAAAGAACTCTGTAGATAGCTGTTCACTACAACTGGCTATCAGAGCATAGTCATTTTATTGGACAGATTATATAATATGGTACCCTATTAATGTTGGCTGGATTTCAACCAACTATGTAGATGTAAAAAAACTTAATATCCTATTAGCAACTCCATGATTCATATAGTCCCTCAGGCTCATTTCTAATCATAGTTTCGGATATTGCATGTAATATTGGAATGTGCATATAAAATTTAACAAATTGAAGCTTGAACGTTTGAACTATATGCCAGATAAAAGCTTTCTTTTACATCACCATTTATATTACTGTATTTCCATGTACCTATGAAACCCATTGTTAGATTTAACTTAGTTTACACTTCTTTCAGAGCTAGAAAACCTATTAGGCTTTCAAGTAAAGTGCCGTATCTTAACATAAACAGAAATTGGCTTGTAAAAGGTATAATCTATTAGCTAAGTGTGGCTTAAAGGATTACTACACATTTATTTTACTACTAAATGCTAATGTGACTGAGGAGATTATCCATGTCTGATAGCCAAGAAGATAGGGAAGTAAAAACAAATTGTGAAGCACTCCCATCCAATAGAAAACTAAAAATAAAATGGGAACGCTTCCATCCAACAGAGGCATATCATTGCATTTGACGCACAAGCAGGCCAAACATTTTTTAACAACATTTAAATACTGGGAATGAACACTTTGAAGAATTATTGGGTCATATTTAAATAGAAACAAATTTGAACATTATGCACCTAATTTCTTTTACTAATTCAAGGACTTACAATAAAATTAGGAACCATAATAAACTATTTATTTTTTCTTTTAACCTTTATTCACTTACAGCAAAGCTTTCTTGAAATTAAACCTAGTAGCAAACACAAAGGGAACTAATAAAAGCTTTATCTCATACTGAGAATTTGAAACATTCCAATCTATCAGTGAAAGTACAAAAGCATGTAGCTTAGAACAGAATTACTTATTCTTTCAATACAAAGACATTAAAATGATTTATTATAAATGTGCCTAATCAGTTTAGATCATGTTAGGTCAAAATTGATAGGATAACAATATTTTCTGATGAGAAGCACTCATAATGCTTATAACAAAAATTGCTAAATGGTTGATTTACAATACAGGGAACAATTTGTCTTAACTATATGTTGTCTTCTCAAGCACATATTTTGTTGAAATCATCATGTGTCTCACAGTACCAAATAAAAAAATGCTTCAAAATAAAATAATACTGCAATCAGGACTATTATAAAAAAAATCTAGAAACAAACCACAGTGACAACAAATAATACAATTGTGCTTATTCAGGGAAGTACTGTTTTCATTGTATGAAGATCTACAGTTAGACATTAGGGTGACTTACAGTTAAATGTTGAGGAGATTATGTGTCAGTTTGAAAAATGATTGTAAAATCATGTGAATCTCAGTATTCCTTAAACTTAAAAAATGTATTAAGTATATCATTGATACTACAGTTTATGTTATATCTACATAAAATACTGGTTGAAAGTATTTTTTTCAAAAAAATTTCCTAGAATAATATAAAATATTTCACAAATCCAGCTCACTTGTATTAGGATATTCAATGTCTATAAGGAACTTCATTATTTAAACAAAGTCTGTGTTTGTAGCAATAAATTGAATGAATTAAAGTGATAAAGGCTGTATTGTTTTATATAAAGTATATATTTATACTTTATGATATGTGATAATAGTGAAATGTTCCACTGAATACATTTTTTCCTCTATACAATTTCTTTTGTTTTATTATTTGCTTTCACAAGATAAGAACAGGTAAATAAATGTTTATATAAAATGTAGCTAAAACACTTTGAGGTAATCTGATAGATGCTTTTTATCTGAATACTGTTCATCTGTGGGTCTTGATGCTGGCCTATTGAATATTGAGTCAAGTTCTCTTCAGAGTGTAAGATTTGCCTGCTAAGAACACATAAAAGAAGCATCAAGTCTTTCTTTTAGTCTACTACTACCAGATTCAAAGTGTCAGAATCTTATGCCTGTTATTATGGCTCCCCATAAAAAGCCATCTTGAGCCATATACCCTGACAAAAGACTTGATTACAACAGCCTACAACAGCTGAGCACACTCTGATAACATCTTGCTTTAGATACCCAGGATCTTCCCTTGGGTGTGTGAGACTTAAAGGTGTGTGACTTAAGGGAGTGACTTAGAGACAAGATTTAGAGACAAGGCCTAAGGGCATGACTTAAAGGCGTGGCTTAGAAGTTTGACATATAAAAGGTGAGAGGCAGACAGAAGAAATCAGTAGGAATTAGGAATTGAGGAAGAAGGCACTTGGACTAGAGAACTCAGAAGAAATTATTATTAAGTATTAGGCACTTGGAGTAGGCACTTGAGACTCGAGACAGGAACTAGGATTTAGACATTAGACACTAGAACTTGGAACTGGAAACTTGGAACTTGGAGGCACTAGGGACTAGGACCTAGGGATTAGGAACTCAAGACTTGGGAGTTGGACTAAGAAGAGAGACTGAAGAATAAATGGGATTGAATCACACTCTGTCTGGTCTCCATTCCTCACATCCGTCCACACTCTCTCTCTCTTGCTGAACCCCTAACGGCAGATCAGAGCAGCCCGGGGCAGTACGGGCTCTAACAGTTTAGCCCCTAAGGCTTTTGGCAGTGCGGTTCCCAACATATTATACTTTGCCAGAATGTTTATATTTTATAAAAAGGAAACTTTACTTGGATAAAATAGATGATTCTTCTATGAGAACATGGACATTTGTTAGAAATGATATCATTGAAAAAAAGCAAACATTTAAACCAACTGTGTCTGCTATTATATTCTCTCTTTGCAATTTTGGAGAAGTTAGACTGACATAATTTATTACTATGACTTAAATTCCAACCAGAAGGCAAATTGAAAATTACAGATTAAAACAAGAGATCATACCAGAATATGGTACATGTTTTATCTTTTTATAAAACAAAACTCTTATAACTTTATACATTATTGAACTGTTTATAGGAACACCAGATAACATAGAGAATGACACTTAAAATGGCATTTTTATCACTATGTAATAAATGCATGCTCATGTAATATTTTTTTCTGAACTGGCAAGTCTACTCTTTTAACTTATTCATTTTAGACTGACAAAAGTATATTTCTTAAAGACCTCTATCTTTGCTGAGACCTAAGACAAAATCTTAAACATAAGAGACATATTCAGACTGAGTTGGTTGGCCCTGAGTTATTGAGGATAAAATTGATATTTGGTCTTTAGAGCAGATCTGACCCACACCATGATTTTGATAATCATGAAGTTTTATTAAGTTGTTCATGATAAACATCAAACTTTAGTACTTTAGTGAGTACTCACAATTACTTTTGTTATATGTAGATAAAGTCATAGAACAAGATATAAAGTTCCCAACACTGAGAAAAGACAGACCATGGTAGAAATTTTCAGTCTGCCCATACATCATTTATATTCTTTTATTTCTTTTTCATTTTCATTTTGCTTTCTGTTTTTGTTTTCTGATTTCTATATGTACACTGCAATAGAGTACATAGACACCCACACAATAAACTAAATAAATGAAAGTAACAAAAATGTTTGTGTTTCTTGATTTATTAAAATAATATTAACATTTAATGTAATATTGTGACAAATAATAAAAATAAAATATAAGTACAGTATTTAAATATATAAAAATAAGATAATAAAAATCATAAAAATGAAAATAAGTACAGTATTTAAATATATAAAAACAATAAAATGAAGGATAAGAGAATAAAGCTAAAGCTTGCTATTGTTTATTCTTTTAGATAAGGAATTATTAGACAGAAATGTTAAGGCCTCTTACTATGTAAAAAAAAAAGGCAGTGTGTAAGAAAACAAATGGTTTAAGTGAAAGGCCCTAATAGAGCACAAGTTTTATAACTAAGGGAAGGGAATATGATGGTAGAAGTATCTAAAAGGGAAGAGCGTCCAGAGCAATGCCAAGGAGAGATAGATGAGAAGGAGAGCTCTGACTAAGGAGGTTTGAAACAGCCATTTGTAACCTTATCCTTCTGTGGACTCTGAGGGGGGCAGTAATAAAACAGCCCAGCAAGAGATGCACAGTGTACCATAGATGCTACACTGCCATGGGCACATCCCATAGCTTTATGGTTCAGTTTATTTTGTCGCTCATTTCACTTGGCCTAGTACTGCAAATCTGGCCAAGTACTCAATACTGTGAATCCATGACTGGGAACATCATAGGATTTGGGGCTGAAACTGTTAGTTTTATTTTGTGAAATGGACATAGAATGGCATCAATCTCCCCTTTATATCATTACATTCATAGATTCCTATAGCACGCCCCTTCATCAGAGAAACTTACTTTTGGGCTGATGGCAGGTTAATGCCGAGGTTGGGACTATAGAGACCACAACTCTAAATAGAACATTTGCATCACACCCCCTTTCCTGAAGTCTTAGGCAACATCAAGAAAGAAGGGCAGAAATATTCTAAGGACTATAGGTTGGAGAGGAATGTTACAAAGTAGTGTCTTCTGAACCCAACAGGGCTGGTGCACCCCTGAACTCACAACAGATGTGGCTGCCTGCACAAGCCCTACCCACAATCAAGTCAGTCAGCATTCCTAGAAGTATCAGGGAGAGGCTCATGAGACCCATAATATGGCTTAGGTGTTATTGGAAATGATGATTACTGGAAGACAGAGAATGTTCTTCAGGAGTTGTGGTTCCTGATTATTTTCATATGCCCCAGTGGATGGCTCTATATCCATGCAGTAATAATTGAACACAATGTATTACAAAAATGGAGGAGAAAATGAATTTGTATGGGAGATGTCCTGAGAAGAAATTTGGGAGCAGTTGAAGGTTTAAGGAGTGGATTTCAAAATGCATTATATATATATATATATATTACATTATATATGTATATATACATATATTTATATGTATATGTATATGTGTATATGCATATACATATATATATATTATATATACATATATAATGAAACTATCACAGAGTAAATAAATAAATAAAACCCTAATTGAATATTAAGTATTATACCCACAGACAAAACTATTTAAGAAATACAAGACTATCTTTTTGCCTTAATGCAGTTGTCCTTTGCCATACAAAAGCTTTTCAGCTTCCTGAGGTAGGTAAACTGTTGGTTTTATAGCCTCTGCCATTGGTATCCTGTTTATAAAGTCCCTTCCTGTGCCAATAAATTCAAGCCTATTCTCCACTGTCTTTTCACAGATTGAGAGAATCTGGTTTTGTGTTGTAACCCTTGGGACATTTATAGTTAAGTTTGTAGTTGAGATGTGAGTTAAATGTGATAAATACAGGTTGTTTATATTCTTCTACAACCATGCAGTTTGAACGGCATCACTTGCTGAAGATGCCGTCTTTTTATTTTTCCAGTGTGTATTTTTTGTTCTTTTCTCAAAAGTCAGGTGTTTATAGGTTTGTGGAATTATGTCTGTGCCTTCAGTTTGATTTCAATGATCAACCTATCTATTTTCATGCCAGTACCTTGCTGTATTTTATTATACTACCTCTGTAATATTACTTAAAATCAATAATAATGATATCTCCATCAGTTTTGTTATTATGGAAATTGTTTTAGATATGCTGTTTTTTTCTTGTTTTCATATAGGGCTGAAGATTGTTTATTTTCATATTTTCTGTGAAAAATCTGTTGGCGTTTTGATGGGAATTTGTAGATGGCTCCTGGAAGAATGAACATTTTTCACAATTTTAATTCTATCCAATGACTTATAGTTTATGCCATACAAATCATTGACTTGTTTGATTAGAATTTCCATAAGATATTTTTGAAGCTATTATTCAAGATAATATTTCCCAGAATTATTTCTCAGAAGATTTTGGATTTGTAGATAAGGCTTCTAATTTTTGCATGCTAATTTTTATCCTGATTAAAAATAAAAGTTACTCAGTATTTTTCAAAGTAAAGACAAGGACTAAATAATTGCTGATAAAATAATAAGCTCACAAAATATATCAGATTGTAGTTCTAATTATAAAAATATAAAATTTACAACTCTGTTAAACATATATGTACTAAATATGACAAAAGGTTATCAGATATTGCCAGGGTAAGCAAAACTGACAGAATGTTTCAACTCTTATAAAATCATAATTTCAATATTATGATATAACTTAAACATGTTGGTGCATGCCTTTTATGATAGCATTAAAGTAGCTGGTGAAGAGAATCTTGAATGTACTACATAGCAAGCTTTTACTTCATAGCAAGACCGTACCTCAGAAAACAAAATAAGGGAGAAAGACAAAACAGGACATAGGTGTATTAGGGAAAATGACTTAGGCCTAGCGACATTTGCAGTGCCAGCACTTAAGAGGTAAAAGTAGGATCAAGGCTTGAGAGCTATCTTTGTTACATAAGAAGTTCTAGTCTCTGCCTGAGATGTGTGAGCCTACAAAATATAAGATATTAATAATATTCACTTGAGTTATTCCTGAAACAAATTTCATGGTGATTTCATCCTGAATTTGGTTTAGTAAAGAGTTCTAGAGATATGTTCTTCAGAGTGGATGTCAAAACACAGAAAACAACCAACAGCATAAGTGAACAAAGTCAATATTATATATACGTATTCCATTATAATTGTCTTAATAATAGACAAAACAGGCATTAAATCAACAGAGATGAAACACTATAAAATCAAAAGAAATTTATCAATGAATTGTTTTGATTAATTCTAATAGGACATTCATCACAAAAAAACCCCAATATGTTCTTTTGCTTGAGAATGGAGTATTTACCAAAACAAGCCATCTTCTGACCCATAAATGGAAATGATTCAATCATAATGAAGCTTCTGGTTAAAAACTCAGTAAAGCAGAAATCAATAACAGAAGCTGGCCTAAAATTATCCACAAATCTGTAACTAGAGAAGGCTGAATTTGCTATCCCAGCCTGGCATCCCCTTTTGTTCCCTGCCTCAAGCCTTTTTGTACTATGACACAGTGTTTCGTCATAACAGGAGAAGCAACCTACAGGAACAGAGACCTACAGTGCCCACTAAGGAGATGAATTTCATTAGAAACACAATCTGAGTGAGTTTAGTTCTCTGGATTTGAGAAAGCACACTGAAGTTGTGGAGGACTCAGTAAGCAGCCATGATACAGCATAGAAGAAGGATGTGCAGCCCAGCAAGCAAACTGGTGGGCAAACCAATATTTAAACAGAGTTTTATGGCCACGAAATATCTATATTTCAGCAATTCAACAGCTAAGAATATCTTCATTTTCCTATGTAAGCTTGCACAAGATTGACCCCATCAACATTTAGCCATGTGTGAGAAGGGTCTTCTGGGGTTTTGTCCCACCCAGTGGAGCTCATGGCTCTTAATAATACTGAGGGAGAATAAGTCATTTTTTTTCCATCGATCTATAGCCTCTGTTGAGTTACACATCCTTCAATTGATAGCTTCAAACCTATATTTCAAAAATCGTCTTGGTTTAATCCAGTGGTTAAATCACTAAGCAGATTAGAAAAAAAAAAAAAAAAAAAAAAAACATTAAAGTAGAGAGTGCAAGAATGGCGGCATAGGGGAAGGGTAGACCTGGGAAGAGGAATAGGAAATGATAAAGGGATGAAAAGGGATGAATATGTTCAGAGTGTATTATATGCCAGTATGAGATCTTAAAGTATAAACATTCAAGAAATAAACATAATTCTTAAAAATAGCATAACTATCCCTAAAGTATATTTATGGTGACTTGTATGTTATGTCCTAAAAATGAAAGCAAAATGGTTTTCTTTTTCCTTAAGGTAGTGTTTCCACTGCCAGTGACTATTCAGAGTATCTATAGCTAATTTTACTTTTCTATTCCATTGTTGTATATGTCAAATTGAGACTCTATTGCACACCCAATTAGCATTTATCTTTACATCTACACAAACCTACGTAGACACACATACACATACACACACACGTGCACATGCACTTCCATTGTATCTTCTTGAATCAATTTTAGAATTTAACTACAATTAATGTATGGAAAGAAACTTTTAGCATTACTACTCATCTGTACAGCTAAGTTCTTAAGAATTTGTTATTTCCGCTCACTTTGAAAGCCTGTATTTCAGTAAATGCACAAGGAGATCCATTCCAGTGCTAAAGGCGTAATCCAATCAGTGTAGTGACTTCGGAGGAAGAAAGGAGGCTATATTCCCATTTAGGGCTGTAAAGACCAAGATAACAGAGGGAGTTCCTGGTAGAGGAGAGCCCCGGAACTGCTCCTGTTTCTGAAGCAAGAGGAACAGATAGTACACAGTAACAGAAGACCCTGTCTTCATTTGTAAGCTTCCCGCCCCATCTCCCCAGCTTCAAATCCATTTTAAAAATGGACTGAAGCAATAACTGAAAGGATTTGTACCCCAATAAAATCACCATTTTGAATGACAGCTCTGCTGCTTGGGGAAAATTTATCATAGTTCAAATGTTTCTATAATGAGGAGGAATAAATGTAAACCCGACTACCTGGACCCAGTCACTGAACTTAGATAATTATTTCCCAATAATTTTGGCATGCCCTGGTGTCTGTTAGCCTAGTTTTTTATAGCTTTAATTGGAATTTCGTAATCACAGAGTTCAAATACAGAACAGAAGAACAGATTTGAGTCATGAATCAATCGGGAACAATATCATTCTCTAGGAGCACTTCTTCTTTTTCAGAAAAGAACAACAACAACAAAAAAATTCCCAGGCTTTTCTGAGACTTTGTGCCTCTACTGATTCTTGGTATAAGAATTTCTAGTCTGAGGTTACAAGCTATTAAAGAACAGCCTGGGGCTAAACTCAATAGGGAAGTGAGTGGAAGAGGTAGATGAGCTCACCTAGATTATGGGTTTAGCTGGTTTATTGGGGAATTTAAGAGAAAAAAAAAATAAACGGAAAACCCTTGGGATTCAGCAAAAGCCAAAATGAATTTGGACCAAATGTGTTGTGAAGCAAAGTGTGTTTTTAAAAGAAATGTAATCCATGTTTCTGACTCATTTACAATGACCTTATCAAAATGCCATGCAAAGAAAAAAAATGTTATTCAGGGTCCAATAACTCTTTTGAGCTTCTAAACAGCATTTCAAAATATTCTGGTTTGATTATAAATGAATTCAAATTCTAAAAGGTCCACCAAGGTCGCTAAAATTCTCAAGAGTCATCATATTGAAAAAGAATTTAAGCTCTGCAATTTTCTCTTTCTTTTCTAAGTCATTAAAATGGTTACAGCAGGTTTAATTCAGTTGGAGACTTTCAATGGCATAATTACAATCACACCAAAATCAAGGAAAAGCTCCTAGGAGTTTTTAAAGCTATTTTGCACAATCATTATTCATCATTAAGGAAAAAAAATAACTAAAGTCTCTTGACTTTCTTCCTCTCTACTGTAAGAGCAAATTCCAATTGTTTCCTGAGTAACTAGAAATGAGTTGGCTTAAGCCAACAGCATTGCTATATTGAAGTCCTGATGACCTATAATTTTTTCACATGCTACATCTACATTAGTTTGCTGAGAAATACAGAGGGTCAGAGATGGAGGTTATTGTGGTAATTTAGCTCAAGCACTGAGCTTTGAAATGGACAAAGCTGCAGTACATAAGTTTAAGTTCTCTGCCATAGGGGCTATTAATAATATTAATGTTTGGTATCAAATATTGCCTTATACTGCCATCAAGATTACTTGAATGCTTCTAAAATGATGATACTTACTCTCTCTAGCATGCTACCTCTTTGAGACTGTCAAAACCTGCTATCCGGATGCCAATAATATAGGATGCTCTCTCCCATAGGCACGGTATTCTCTTGCTTAGACTGTTGCAGATGCCATGCCTCAGCCTTTTACTCGTTCTTTTTCCTCTGTAGTCAGTCATCTACCAAGCTGCAAAGGTTACTAAAAAGCCTTGCACATCCCTGGCTTTAAAATACCCCAATCAACTACCCTCTAGTTCTCTATCACACAGTGACACAGTCATACTGAATCTTGTGAAATTCTCTGATAAACTACACACTACATCTTCACAAAATGAGGTCACCTCAGCAGAAGGTTGTTTCTTCTCTTCTCCATTAAAACGTAATAGATCTTACACCTCTACTTCATTCACTTTTCTCCCTGAATCTTTATACTAAATAGTATACTACATACATTTCCTTTGATGCCTGGCTTTTCACTGATCCTCATTATTAGATAGCAAAAATAATAAGGAAATAATATTTTCCTCTGGGTGCATTATCAATATGTACGAGAAAAGTATTCCTAGCTACTTGTGATCTATTATATTCTTGTGTGTGCAATCTTGATATTCTTAAATGAAAATGCCTTTCAGAGTTGGTAATTCAACTTCAGCCAGAATTGACTCCTGCCCTTTAACATGAAGCTGTTCCTCTGTAGTCACCTATGTGCCATCAAGCCTACCAAGATAAATTTTAAGAAAGTGTGGTGGTGAATTCAACCTATCACCATGTTGCTTTATTCAGTATTGTAAGTTTACACACCTTGAAATGTGATCTTACATCTTTTTACCTCTTTGTTCAGCCAGCAGCCATGGGTAGTATAATTTACCTTGCATAGCGAAGAAGGTATAGCATCACATTTTATATTTGCAATGATTTGGGGGTACTAATAAAAATTAAGATGAGAAAGGAAACCTTTCATAGCTCTTGTGCATGTGGGCAAAACTGCTTTGTTGATATGTGCAGCTGCCATGTTGTGTCTAGAAAACACTCTGACTTTTGTCACCAACAAGTCTTTGGAGGTGAAGTTGTGATACATATGTTCAATACATAGTGGTACATTCTGCAGTCCCTTATTCCCTACAGTTAGCAAGTCTTTGTTAATCACTATCTACTAATAAAACAAGCTTTTATGATGTGGGTTGACAGGTACAATAATCTATGGGTATTATGATAACTCATTAGAAATCTGTTTAAAATGATCAAAATATGCTGCTTAAATTTTTCAAAGAATTGATAAAAATGTTAAGTTTATTTAAAAAACAGTTCAATGAAAATTTGTTCTATCAACAAAGAATAGCCTCTTTAATAATCAGCACTTAATATTATTTCTTGGAGTAACAAACAACATTCTATGGCTGTAATCTTCTCATTATTAAGGCAAAATTCAAGTTGTTTTCAAAAGTAATAAGAATGTATAAACTGACAAATATAGAATGATAATTTAACAATGATAACTAAGATCAGGCTATTCTCATTAAATTACTTTGTTAATAGGAAGTTATATAATTTAAACAATAGAAATGTAGATTCATGGAAAATAATTGATATGAAATTGTTACAGCATTGTAAAACTGTATCACTTATCCTGATTTATGTATTAGTCATCTTTGTTGTTTAGTTCACAGAAGAAAAAATAAGAAATGTTGAAGTAATAAGTTTTGAGTTTTCACTGATGCAGTGGTTCTCAGCCTGTGAGTTACAGGCTGTTTGGGGTAGTTACATTGTAAATATCCTGCATATTGGATATTTGGAACGTGATTAATAACAGTAGTAAGATTAGTTATGAAGTAGTAATGTAATCATTTTACAATTGGGGATCACTACAAAATGAGGAACTGTATTACAGGGTTGCAGAATTAGGAAGTTTGACAATCATTGCTCTAGGCTTGTGAAATATGAGATTGGAAAGGACTGGAGATTTTGTTTGGATTGTTAAAATTATATGATAATAAATAGGAAGTAATTATTTCTACTAGACACCCATATTCAGAAATTCTTTATACAACATTCTTCAATAGCTACACATTTTGGATTTAATTTTTAACTAGCCATATTGGAGATTGAAATTTTCAAATTTCTCCTCAAAGATAGTTCTTACCCAGTTAGAATTGCATCTACCCATGAGATATTTGCATGCAAAATCACCAGCAAAGCACAGCTGGATGCAAGCCAGCTACAAAATTTAAAGCAAAGCCTAGAGCAATCCACTTTTGTGAGTTTGAACATGTGGAGTTGATGGATGATGGCAGGATACTCTAGCATCTGGCCATGTCAGCAACTAAAGTAAGATTGGTCAAAGACCAGGCAAGCTGCTCTAAGAATACCCCAAAGCACAACTGTCAACCTAACTCTTGGTTTCTGAAAAACTGAAAGAGCAAAGCAAATTAACGTTTTGGCTCAATAGTCAAAAAGAAGTATATTTGAGCCAAGTTAGACCAACTAATCACTACATACAAAACATTATTAACTTAAAACATATCAGTGATGTATATACCATCTGTATGCCTCACACAGGTGGGTGAGTTCATCCTAAAATCCTTGCACTTCTCACTAGGGACAGTTTTGGTTTATTATTAGAAATGAAGAGTAGAGCTCGAGGCAAGACTTGGATAAAATAAACATAACAGTCCAAATTCTTTGTTTAGTCTTATTTATTTAGGAAACAGCCTCTGTTGTGTTTAGCATGCTAGATTAGTTTCAATAGACAAAAGTTATTGCAAAAATGCTATTCGGAGCCCAGAATTCTAAAACGCAACCCTCTGCAAATCATAGTTAGAGGCATTCACCACATTTGGAAGCTGTATTACTCACGGGAATGTTTTCAAAGTAGAATTATTTCTAAAACATTTTTGGAGAAGATCATAGACACTTTTTATCAGTTTATAAAATTAGTGAGCTATGGAGACAGCATGGAGAGTCACTTCTGAAACTATTTACGGGACTAAAACTGAAATTTCGAGGAGAAATAAATCTGTTGGCATTAAAACAAACAAGAAATAGGTCACAGTTTTAAATGAGCTCATGAGGACATTTTATTAAAGAAGCAATAGGGAAAGTTGTGATGAGAAAAGTGAAAGACAAACAACAACAATAACAACAACAGTAGTAGTACAATATGAAAAAGGATTGCAATAGTGAGAAGGGAAAGTCTCTAGCTTGAATAGTAATGGAAAGTAACCAATCCAGAAATATACTAAAAAACAAACAAACAAACAAACAAAAAAACTGTATGCAGCTTTCCAAAATTATGGTAGTACACAGAATGATGGAAATCCAGTAAATGGCTGATAGGCTCGTGAAAATAAAGACACTAGCATGCTCTTCCTCCTCTCATATCCTGACTACCAGAGCCTCTCATTGGCAAGAAGTATCTTTACACTAGATTCACAGTGTCATTTTCCTTCATATGCTCACAGATTCATGTTACAGGACAGATTAATCTGGTAGAACAAGCTGTAGATGTTTACCCAAAAATACTAAAAATTCTTAAGTAAGTCATAGTCAAACATCTAAGTGTTTTTCATAATCTCAATAACTACTGAGTTGAATACATAGTACATATTGCTATATAGTATATAATGAAGATATAATATATATAATTCTACTATATAAATCTGTACATGTATACACAGAGATGCATATACATGTACATATGTATTAATGTAAGTATGCATGTATATTGGTAGATGGTAGGTAGATAGGTAGGTAGATAGGTAGGTAGATAGGAAGGTAGGTATGCCTAGAGGTGTAGAAACTGCTGAGTCCAAGAAGGAGTGCTTTCTCCTTCTCTGGTGAATTATTGATCCAACCATCGTTAGTCTTTTTGATTGATCCCAGATGGAACATTTGAAATCTTATCACCCTTCATCTGTGGTGGATTAGAAGGTTATGCGTATTTGATTCAATGTGTATATAAGGAAAGAGCAGAGGAAATGATTTTGAGATAACTATTTGTGAAAGGCATTCCGAATTTTTTGACATGAGATCTGACAGATGCTGATGGCTGCCAAATATTGTGAGTGCAATTTTAGACCCAGTTGTATTCCACTTACAACAACATATCCTTCATGCTCATTTTCCCTTATAACATCTAAGCAGTGTTTCTGTTAGCTTTTGTTTTTAATGTTTGTGATATTTTGTTGTATAATGATGTTATAAAAAAGAAACTACAATATAGAGTGAAAATAAACAATATTTTTAAATGTCCTACTATTTGCAGCTCATATTACTTAGAATCAGTATTTTGTTTTCTCTGCCCTTGTTTTTTATAAATAATCGTGAATATAGAACCTCAGTATAATAAAATTAATTTATATGATTTATAAACAAATAAATTTTATGGAATCATTAAAATAACATACACATTAAATATTATTACTTTTGAATATTATAATTTAATGTGAGTTAAATATTACTTTGATGTCAATAACAAATTTTAATAGTAGTAAATTATTAGTATACCATGAGTTGTCTCTTCTGTACTTCTGCTTCTGGAATGACAGTGTGAAAAAATTGTATCCTACCATATCTACTAAGTGAAACTAAAAACATAAATTTAAAACAAGTGTAAGAAGAGGCTGAAAGTTAAAGGGGGAAAGGAAGACTGAACAGAGCTATGGGGACCTAGAATAACATAGCTATGAATTCTCTAGGATATTTTGCTCTCTAAAGTCTGTAATTGGTGTTAAAAATGGGTCTGAGTAGAAATCAAAATGTTCTGATAAATTTTCTTTCAAGAAAAGAGACTTTGAAATAGTTGATTTATTAAGATAAAGCCTATCAGATGATACAGTCACTCTAGAAAAATAGCATCAGACAAATCTGTCCCCACAAGTTTAGTACCAGGAAGTCCTGCACAGATATCTTGAACTCTAGCCTTGAAAGGTAGCTAACTCTCAGACAAATGTCTGAACAGAAAATTAAAAATACAACTGGATGTGAGCTATGCTGTGATCTCCAAAATTCATATGTAAAATTGCTAACACCCAACATCTCAGATTGTAACTGATTTTGAAATCAGAGTACTTAAAGATCTTACTAATTTGAACTATATTCATTAGTGCAGATGCTAATCCTACATTACTGGTATTAAAATAAGACATTACACATATGGTCACTGAGTAAGTAATACGTAATGACAAAGGGAAAAAATACAGAAATTTACACATCAAGAAGGAAAATGTTTAGAGAAGCAAGTTGGTGCATGCTGTAAGTAAAGAAGGAAGGGAAGTGCATGTCTTGTATATTTCAACCAGTCTGTAGTACTTTATTTGGCAAATGCAGAAACCAAATAGGAAGATTTTTGCTGAGCATGAAATGTTCCTTTTTGTTAGAAAGAACATGGTTGACACCAGAAATTATGTAACAGGCTGTCATTGGAAAGTAATCACCCATCTTTCCATTTCAAATAGGAATGGATCACTAACTGAGAAAGTATATCACATCTGGATCTCATGGAGGCATTTCGTCAGCTGAGGCTCCTTCCTCTTTGATAATTCTTGCTTGTGTCAAGTTGACACACAAAACAAACCAATGCATGTATTATTATCTGGAATCCTGAAATATTTGTAGTGCATGTTTACAGTTGTATACCAGTTTAATTATCACATTTGTATGATAATTTGTATATTACATTATGATAAAGGTCTCTGACAAGCTATTCCTTATACAAACAGTTTCTCTCCTTTATTCTAGCATCTCATCTCAGTAGGCTAATAGTTACTAATCTATCTTCCATCTCTTCATTTCTCTATTTTAGAGTCTTATGTTGATAGAAGTATACCTCATCTGACCAAGTTGAAAAATAATGTGAGAATTATAATTAATAATATTCCAGAAAAAAAATATTTATTTTAAAAATAAAATAGTATGGCAAAGTTGATTTTCTTCAAAGGCCTCTCAGGGCTGAGATAGTGAGTGAGAGACCTTTGAACACTCAACTCTAATTTGGATGTCTCCATCAAGGCATTCCCCTCAGAGCTCAGGAAACCCTGTAGAAAAGGAAGTAGGAAGTGTAGGAGCAAAAGGGGACAAAGGACCCCCAGAACTCAAAGGTTTTCTCAATCAACATAATCACAGCTCATTTGAATTCACACAGACTGATCAAGCAAGCACATGGCCTGGTAGGCTCTGAACCAAGTCCTCTCAATATATGTTATGCCTTCCAGTTTAGTGGATCTTGAGTATGGGATTCCTGAGTACGAAGACAAATGGGTCTCTGATTCCTATGTCTTCTCTTGAGCTCCTTTTCTTCTGTTGATGTGCCTTGTTCAAATTTGATAATTTGTGTTGTATTATATGTTTTATATTTTAAATGAATGAAAGAATGAAAGAAATAATGAAAGAGAGGGGAAGGGAAGAGTGGTTAGCCACTAGATTAAAGATTAACAACTGAACTATCAGTTTTATCTTTTGGAAGAGGGAAAACCGGTTTTCTCCAATGGAATGATAGTGGGTATGTCAACCATTCGAAATCAGGTCATTGCATGTTTATTGTATGTTGATGAACATAAAATGGATTCCACTGGTTTGGTTGGTATCCTTTTTATTTGATTATAGTTTGATAGGTGGTTTTGGTTGAGTATTTGCTTGTTTGCTTGTTTTGTTTTGTTTTGCTTTTTGGGTGCTGCTTTATTTTGATATCTTGGTTTGGGTGGGTGTTTTAGTTAGTGTTTTACTGATGTAAATAGACACCATGACCAAGGCCACTCTTATAAGGACAACATTTAATTGGGGCTGGCTTACAGGTTCAGAGGTTCAGTCCATTATCATCAAGGTGGGAACATGGCAACATCCAGGCAAGCATGGGGAGTTGCAAATACACATTAAATTTTTGTTGTGTATTTGTGCAGGGAGAGTTCAGAGTCCTACATCTTCATCTGAAGGCGGCTAGCAGAATACTGGCTTCTAGGCACCTAGGTCCCTGAGCTGAACACATACCAACCAACAGTGAGTGTTGTTGTTTATAGAAAATTAATCAATGCATCTGGTAAGTGAATCACAAAACAGCAGAGTTTAGGTATTATGCACAATTTATTTTGAAGTATTATATAATTCTCTGCCTTACATAATCAACGGCATTAACTAAGTAGACTTTAAATGTATATTCTCATAGTGAGATACACATGGAAGAAATACAAAAAGAATGTTTTGAAGTCTAATTACAAAATGAAACAAAATGTCTCATTTTACTCAATTCCAGGCTTATTTATGTAACGGGACTCCTTAAAATTTCTGGCATAACAAAAATGTAATGTGTATTTGAGTATCTTGACTAGAACAAATGGAAAAAGCATCAACCTTTTCACATCACAGAGAATACTGATTCAAAGCCACCTTTTTCATGTCTCTTAAACATTTCCATAAATGTTCACATATCTTCTTGAACTTTCTCAAATATCAAAAATAAATAATTAATTAACAAGGCCTGAAGACATGATTCAGTTAGTAGACAGGCTGCCAAATTGCCACACAAGTATTAAGATATGACCTTAGATCACCAGTAGTTATATAAAAATCAAAAACAAAACCCAAACCAGACAAAAGCAAAGCAAAACAAAACAAAGTTAACATTGCGTGCATCATAATTGTAATCCCACTGCTACAGGGGCAGAAATAGTTAAAGAAGTGAATCCTTACAGCTTATTGCTAACAACCGAGTTCTAGACTAAGTTTTGTAGGAAGATACTGTCTAAAGAAAATAATGTGGATAGCAATGAAGAAAGTATCTAACTTTGACACTGAACTCCATATTCAAAAATTAGTAAATTGGCATACACATACAATACACACATGCATAAACTTACACATATGCAAACCATAAAAAACAACAACAGCAAACTTGCCTGACCTTCTCAATAACTTATATTTTCCTTGGAGAGACATACACAAATTTCTGGCTATAAATGGATAGATGAATATCAAGATATATTTTATTAATTACTAATGCCTGATACATAATACTTTAAACTGCACTGATAATATGCTCTAATTAGTGGAATAAATTAATTCTTCATTTTACTGATCAAATCTGAATTATATTAGGTATTTATGTGGCTGCAGGTCACAAATTCATAAAAAAAATTATAGAGAAGATAAAGATAAAATTAAAAGAAATAATACAAAAAGTCTTAATGTTTCTTATCTAGTGTGTGAAAATAAATGTATTTTCTTCCTGGCCTTTTAGATTTAGGAAATTTAAAATATTAACTGTTAGAAATCAAACTAATAAATTACTGAACACAGGCAATTTTATCATTAACAAAATTGTGAAAAACAATGCTTTTTGTGTTGACAGTTCCTTTAAAAATGCTTTTAAAATTCTGAATGTTTTCTAACTACATAAATAAAAAATAATCTTCACATACTCTGGTATCTTCTTAATATTGTATTCAAATAGAGAATAGTTTTTCTATAACTCAAAAAGCTAAGGGCTAAACTTTAAATATTCCCCATTAAATTCTTTTTCATTGGTTATTTTATTTATTTATATTTTAAATACTGTTCCCCTCTCCAGTCTCTCTCCACAAACCCCCTATCCCATCCTCCTCCCTTTGCCTCTAAGAGGATGCTCTCCCACCCACCCACTCCTACCTCACCCCTCTACTATCTTCCTACGCTAGGGTATTAAGGCTCCACAGGATCAAGAACCTCCCTGCCCATTGATGCCAGATAAGGCAATCCTCAGCTACATATGTATCTAGAGCCATGGCTCTTTGGTTGGTGGTTTAGTCCCTGGGAACTCTTGGGGAGAGGGTATGGTTAGTTAATATTGTTGTTCTTTCTATGGGGTTGCAATCCGCTTCACCTCCTTCAATCCTTCCCCTAAATCTTCCATTGGGACCTCAAGGCTAAGTTTAATGGTTTACTATGAGTATCTGCATCTGTATTAGTCAGATGCTATCAGAGCCTTTCAGAGGACAGCTATACTAGGCTCTTGTACTTGGTATCAGCAAGAGTGTCAGGGTTTGTATTTGCATATGGGATGGATCCCAACATGGCACTGTCTCTGAATGACCTTTCCTTCGGCCTTTGCTTAATTCTTTTTCTCTACATTTTCTTTAGACTGGACAATTCTGGGTTAAAATTTTTGAGATGGGTATTTGGCCCAATTCCTCAACTGGGGACAGTGCCTTTCCTCTGGAGTTTTCCCTCTGTTGGGTATTTTCTCTAACATCATCATATCATCGTTGGGTCCCAGGAACCTCTTGCTAACCTGGCATCTAGAACATTCTAGTGGTTACTCCCACTTGTTCCTCACCATCTTACACATTGCTTACATATTTCTATTAATTTTCCTGACCCTCTGGACTTCTGTCCTTCCCATACCTGGTCCTGCCATCGTTTTTCCTCCCTGCCTTCTATCCCTCCCAGGTTCCTCCCTCCCTCTACATCCTATGATTATTTTGCTCCCTCTTCTAAGTAGGATACTTTGGTATTCCTTCTTGTTAAGTTTCATATGATCTGTAAGTTTCATATGGACACTCTGAGCTTTTGGGCTAAAATTCACTAATCACCAAGTGTGTACAATGTGTGTCTTTTTCGGTCTGGATTTCTTCAGTCACTTTTCCTTAAGATATTCTCATAAACTTCTTAGGGTTTAAGGAGGCACAGAGGACCAGTTGGAAATAGATTATTCTCTAGTCATCTTTCACTGATTCACTCAGTAACTTTTCTCATTCATTCAAGTATTATTGAGCTATTTACATGCCCCATATACAAATGAATAAGGCAATCAAAGGCTGAAAAGCAAAAACTAAAGCAGGTAAGAAGGCTTCTACATTGAAGCTTTAGCCAGGACCCAGAATATTCTGTTCATTTATTTAAAAAAAAAAAAAAACATTTAAAGAAGGTTGTATTTATTGTGCAAAAGCGAATACGTGACTGAAATAAAAATTGACTGCAGACTGCAGGAGTTTGTGGTCTACAATTAATAATAACACATTCTATATTGTAACATTAGCTACAGGAGAGACTTGGGTTTTAGATATCTTAACCCTTACAAGTTAGAGATTAAAAATGCCCCACTATATGTGTTCTCTGCATCTGACTTACTGAGAATAAATTATCAGGATTTTTATGTGTTAATTCTAGGCTGTCTATAGATTAAGTCTTCAGTTTACTAATCCACAGTCCAAAAGTTCTCCAGCCTGAGCTCCAGATAACCCCTTAATCCAGGCCAGTCATTGTACTGAGTTCTCCTACATTCAGAGACACTCCATCAGGGACCAATTAACTTAGGGGAAACATGGAACAGCCCAACACACAAATTCAGAAGTATACATAAGTAAAAAATCAGATCACATTGCAGTGATTCTTCAAATGTTTTCAATACCTTTCAGAATAAACAGGACTTCACTCTGTAGATTCTGCATATTTGGACATCATTGTATACTAAATTCATATTCCCATTGTTTAATATAATTGAAAATTTAATCTGACACGAGTGTTTATGACTCCCAGAAGTTATCATAGTTAGATGTGGTCATTCGGTAAACTCCCAAGACCAAGTCCTGATGGTACTACAAGAAGAATAAGCATATCTCTTTACATGAATCCCCTGTCTTTTGTCATGTAGTACAGTAAGCCACCTCTCTGACATCTGAAACATCGGAACTGTCACCAGATGAAGCTTGTAGTCCTTGGATCTCCAGAATTATGATCTTAAGCAACTTATTTCTTTATACAGTAGGCTATCTCCTGTATTTTGTTTGTGTAGCAATAAAGAAGAGATGCATACATTGGGGTTGGGAGACAGTATCCAAGGATTGTTATGGAGATCCTTTGATGAGAATATGGTATTTGAAAAAGTATGACATTTTGACTGAGAAATGAGGGAAGCAGAATTACAATAGAGCCAAGAGTATTAGTTAAGGTGTAGCTAGCATTGTATAAAAAAGAAAAAAAAAGTTGAGCTAAACTGTAGGGCACGATTGTACCATAGGGCACAATTAGCAGGTTATGGGGACTGAGAGTGACAGGAACACAGGCTCAAGTCCAAGTTGTCTCTTGTGGAAAGGAATGAGTAATGAGGTCAGTCACCATATAGTAAGAACAAGAAAAGGAACATTCTTGGCTGAAGCAATATCTCACATTCAAGTTTAGTAACTTGGTTAAACTTAATTCTTTAGTGTGTTGACATTTTTAAAAACAGAAAAATTCATTATTCCACTTGAGAGAGTGTGTCAGGATGTGAGATTTTTTTTTAAAAAAATTATTTACAGATGGCCTATACATGTCCTTCTATGTAGACAAATTGATCTGGACCAGTTCTTAAGATGAGATTATATAACAGAAATTAATATGGGGAAAGTGATAAGAAGCTTCAATTAGAATAATCCTAAATTCTGGGAGTTAAAGAGAAGACAGATTGTAAAGAAGGGATGATACAAACAGATAAAAAGTAGTACTTTATTATCAATATATTAATCTATTAGAAACATTCTAGAATATATTTCAGTTTAAGAGTTATGTTGTTCTCCCCATTGAATTCAAGAATATAGACATAGGAAAATGAAGGCTTTTTATATAGTTTTTTTTTTAATGTTAATTTGTTTCTAGTGTAATTTTATTGAATATTTTATTTATTTACATTTCAAATGTTATCTCCTTTCCTAGTTTCCCCTCTGGAAACTGCCTATCCCATCCTCTGCCCCTGCCTCTATGAGGATGTTCTTCCCCACACCCACCCAGTCTGGCCTCCCTGCCCTGGCATTCCCCTACACTGGGGAATTGAGCCTTTACAGGACCAAGGGTCCTTCCTTCCACTGATGCCTGACAAGGCCATCTTCTGCCACATATGCACCTGGAGCGATGAGTGGCTCCATGTGTATGTACCCTTTGGTTGGTGGTTTAGTCCCTGGGAGCTCTGGCTGGTCTGATTGGTTAAGATGTTCTTTCTATGGGGTTGCAATTTATATAGTTAAAAAATAGTTTTTAATGAGAAAACATAAATTAATTGTGGTGGCCTGTGGACAGGGTAAAATGACTTAATGTTGACATATCCTTATACAAATAATATGAAAATTAAACGTATCATTGTTTTTCTGAGAAATATACAGTAAAAGTATAAGTTTGCCTGACAATTTTGGAGAGAAAATTAATCATAGTGGATAAATTAAGAGATTAGAGGAAAAATAGACATTAGAAAACAGGATCTCTAGAGAGATCCTGAGATAGGCATGGATAGGGGATGCTGGTATGCTAATTCTGATGCAAATGCAAGTGTAACTGCAGAGAAACTAAAGACAGTTCTTTCTCAGTTAGTGAATGAGTAAAACAGACATGGGGCACCCTTGAGCTGTGGATTTGCACACATGCAGAGACAAGAATGTGGAGCATTTCATAAAAATCCAACAATTGATGAAAAGATGCAGAGAAAGTAAAAATACTTCCCTTCCTTCCCTCCCCCCCCCCCATTGATGTCAAGGGCAGAGTTGAGTATACTATAGGGTACCTATCAACAGCAAGGCTAAAAGAAGGCTTCAAGAAATAAACTAAATAGCTGCACATTTAGAACCATGGGATACATTTTTACCTGGGATAAGAATCTTTAAGCAAGGGAAGAAGAGTGTAAAATTTCTTTTTATAACATAACACCAGCGGCCAGACAAGAACTGATGGATTTAGATGGAGAAAAATACAGCTATATCCCTAAAGCACTTTCTGAAATAGAATCTACATTTGATAACTGAGCAAATATGTGTTATAAAGAAAGGGATCAGCAGAGCGCAACTGTAACAGAAGAACCAGGGATTTTAGAGACTGTATTTTAATCCAAGTAGCCTCTAAATCCCACCTGGAGTTTCTGGCCTTGCAAAACTGCATTCATTTTGAATTGAAATAATTTCTTTCAAAATGGAAATGCTTTATTTATTTATTTATTTTATTTATTTTTTAGTGTTTATGGTATTCTAGTGTAAAACACTAGAGAAGTGAATAAGATTCTACCTTTTTATGCCAAATATTCATAGCCTTATAGCAATATTAAAATAATATTAAAAGTAAGGTAATATTAAAGAACAAACTAGCAGGTCAAAGGCATAATTCACAATAGAGTTCCAATGTACTGCCTGGCTATGTAGTATAGTTACCTTCCCCAGAGATGAATGAGAATAAAAGAAAAGTTTGGTAAATGAGATAGGAAAGAGTAAATACATTCCAGATAAACAACCAAATATGTTGGATACCTAAGGAGTAAAGCAGAGATTGGTTTTAGAGGAATATCATAGTGAACAGTAAGAAGGTCTAAAAGTGTACATAAAAAAAGCTTTGAATACTGTGCTGTTGTTACTGACTATAGTCTCTGTTCATGCTGCTAACACAATGTACCAGCAAATGGATAATTTATTATGTATAGAAGTGTGTTTTGTAACACGTCTTAAAGCTAGGAATTCCAATCCCCCCCCCAAAAAAAAAAGGACTGATTTTTTTTTGAATGCTGGTGCTGTATTTCAAGCAACCAATACTAAGACATAATTAGTCTTAATATTACATAATATATTTGTGACCTTTTTCAGAGATTACAATTTATTGATATGAGTCAGTTATTTGTGTTGATGCAGAGGAAGAAAGAGCCAATCACAAGGAGCTGAGATTCCTGAAGAAGGCCTTTTAGAATGACCACCATGACCTCACAGAGTGTCATGAAATAAAGTAGATGGTAATATGACCAAGAATGGGCAATCACACTTTTTTTTTTTTCTTTTTTCGTGAGTGGATAAGTGCTGTTGACACAGAAAGCTTCTATTGCACAATAATGACAGCCATCCAGCCAAGATAGAAAATGTTCCCTCTGGCTCTGCCCACAGATGGAGCTGTGTGTTCATTAGCAAAGCTATAAAATGGCGTATCATGGGAGTGGGAGATGAAACTGTCTATGTAACTCTCACCATTCAAAAGTTTGTCAAAGCAGCGTTATTCTTTGAGGATAAGCAACTATCCTCTGTGGAAAGTTGACAAATAATAACTAAACTGCATCTGCACTGAGAATCTCCTTCCCATAGTCAGTGTGAAGGGAAGGAAAATATTTTCAGAATGTATTGACAATTTGCTCACTAATTTTTCAGACTTAAGTTATTTAGAAAATGTCCTCAACATAGAGTCAGCCATCTAACATTTAATCTACATAACATACACAATTTCATTGGGCTTATAATGTTTGAGAATTCCAGCTTTTCACATGCAGTGGAAGATTTAAAGTGTAGTATAAGATGACTCTGCCTTACAAAAATAAATGAGAAACTGCCTTTCTTTGTTCTAGGTCAAATGTCACTTTCAATTAAAGGTAGGTATTTAAGAGGGGGTTGTGATGCATGCAAGCAGTAAGCTTGCAAACCCACATGCATACATTCAAAGAGACATAGGACTCAAAGAAAGTAGTGTATGTAAATTTTTTAGAACTGTCAATTTTTCATGCGAATTTAGGTCTTTAACTATTTCTTGTATAATCTTCCCTAGTCAAGCGCATATTTATTTCTTTCAAACGTGCTCCTTACTTTGAAACTGTTGTTATATTTCCATGAAAATGACATCTTTGTTCTTTAGAAAATCATTCCCAGGTTATTGTCTGCCCAGAATTACAATAATCCTATATTTTTTAACAACCTAATCACTTCCACAGCAACATACTGTGAGGTTAGAAGTAGAGGATTAAAACTTCACATAGAAATACAAAACAAGCCCTTAACAAACCAAGATATATTTTTCAACATAAATATCCCAAGGAACAAAGAAGCGTTTTGACATAAGAACTCTGCAGAATATAGAAAAACGCAGCAGAACTGTTTATCAAAGTTTTCCTTGGTGTGTCAGCAGGTTCTGTGTAACTGACAGTGCTGATCCAAACGTTTTGATAGCAATAGAAGTGTTAACAGTGATAAGAACAAAAAAAAATATTAAACACTGTCGACTGTAACATTTCATTTCCACTGCCCTAATGCTGTTACTGCAGAAAAAATGGAACAAGAGGGAAGAGACTCAACCACACAGCCAATGGCAATAAAGATTTAGTAGCAGGATCTACCGAGGCAGATAGCCATTAACAAAAAAAGAAAACCAGGAAATGAAAGAAGAGAAGGAAGAACAAAAAGGAAGAGGAAAAACCAGGTTAATCATACCTCCATCTTTCTTGCTGACAGCAAAATTAAAGGAGATATTATTTGAAAACAAATGTGTAATAAATGAAACATAGAAGTTGTATTCAAAATAATTATCTCTCCACTGACAAAAGTATGTGGCCTTTGAGCTGAATATCATAACATAGCAATATAAATTACTGGTAAATAAAATGTTAGTGTAGTAAGTATCTAGTAACTTAGCACCTATAAATACAGCATTGCTCTTAAAGTATATTGCTATATTCTTCGCTACATAATTTATTTGAGTGTTCACTTTGATGTCTTTATATTTCATACTCAGTTTAAGTTGAAATATAATAAAAAAAAGAAACAAATTGGCCCCCAATTTCTAAGAACCCAGAGGAAGCAGGCCTCCCAGGAGCTCTAAGCAGAGCAGTATCTTAGGTAAGCAGACAGCAAGTCTGCCCCAAACAGGGAGTAACTGGGACCCACTAGGAACCAGGAAGTCTCTCCTGGCCAGGAGCACTGGTACTTTCCTGTCTGCACCTGAGCACTGAGTAGATTTTGGGCCCCACCTCTTACCCCACTTGTCACACCCACCCCACACAGTTCTGATACAACCAAGATAATAGGAAAGACCAGCTCCAGTCAGAGACAGGGTAGGTAGCACTAAGGAGATCCAGATGGGAAAAGGCAAGAGCAAGAATGTAAGCATCAGCAAGCCAGGGTACTTGGCATCATTAGAACATAGTTCTCCCACACTAGAATGTCCTGAATTCCCCATATCACCAGCAAAGCAAGATTCAGATTTAAAATCACTTCTAATGATGATGGTGATGATGAGGACTTTAAGAAGGTCATAAATAACACTCTCAAAGAATTTGAGAATACAGGTAAACAGGTAGAAGCCCTTAAAGAGGATACACAAAAATCCCTTTAAAAATTACAACCAAACAGGTGAAGGAATTGAACAAAACTATCCAGGACATAAAATTGGAAGTAAAAACAATAAAGAATCACAAAGGGAGACTACTCTGGAGATAGAAAACTTAGGAAAGAAATCAGGAGTCATAGACACAAGCATCACCAACAGAATACAAGAGATAGAAGAGAGAATCTCAGGTGCAGAAGATACAATAGAAAATATTGACACAACTGTCAAAGAAAACACAAAATGCAAAAAAGTTCTTAACACAAAATATCCAGGAAATCCAGGACACATGAGGAGACCAAACCTAAGGATAATAGGTATAGATGAGAGTGAAGATTCCCAACTTAAAGGGCCAGTAAATATCTTCAACAAAATTATAGAAGTAAACTTCCCTAATCTAAAGAACAAGATGCCCATAAACATACAAGAAGCCTATAGAACTCCAAATAGACTAGACCAGAAAAGAAATACCTCTCGTCACATAATAATCAAAACACTAAGTGCACAAAACAAAGAAAGAATATTAAATGCAGTAAGAAAGAAAGGCCAAGTAACATTTAAAGGCAGACATATCAAAATTACACCAGACTTCTCACCAGACACTATAAAAGCTAGAAGATGCTGGACAGATGACATACAGATCCTAAGAGAACACAAATGCCAGCCCAGGCTACTATACCCAGCAAAACTCTCAATTACCATAGATGGAGAAACCAAGATATTCCACGACAAAAACAGATTTAGACAATATCATTCCACAAACCCAGCATTACAAAGGATTATTAGCAGGAAAGCTCCAATGCAAGGAGGGAAATTATACCCTAGAAAGAGCAAGAAAGTAATTCTCTTCCAACAAATCCATAAGAAGATAACCACACAAAGATAATTTCACCTCTAATAACCAAAATAACATGAAGCAACAATCACTGTATCTTAATATCTCTTAACATTAATGGACTGGATTCCCCAATTAAAAGACATAGGCTAATGGGTTGGATACATAAACAGGGCCCAGCATTTTGCTGCATACAGAAAACCCACCTCAGTGACAAAGACAGATTCTACCTTAGAGTAAAAGGCTGGAAAACAATTTTTCAAGCAAATGGTCCTAAGAAACAAGCTGGAGTTGCCATTCTAAAATCTCCAGCCCGAGAACACAAAGGGAGGGACTCATGGCTCCACCTGTATAGGTAGTTGAGGATGGCCTTGCCAGGCATCAGTGGAAGTGGAGGGCCTTGGTGCCTGAAAGTTTGGATTCCCTAGTGTTGGGGAATTTAAGAGTAAGGAGGTGAAAATGAGAGGATGGTAGGAGTACACCCTATAGGAACTCCCGAAATTATATGGATTAGACATGACAGAGGCAGGCCGCCAGAAGACTAGATTCCAGAATTCAAACAAAAAATTATCTTGATACTAAAATATGTTTTGAGAATTGTATATTACAGAACACATAGCCTTGGTGTATCTACTCATCAAGCAAGCTGAGCAGACCTGCTTGAACCTCTGATGTCCTGGAATTCCAGCCGGATGCAGTGAAGACATAGCTTCAGAGGCTTATCAATTTACTCTTCCCTCTGCCCTTCTTCTAATATCTCAATGCCCATAATCAGCTTGAAGAAGTTAATGAAGAGTTGGCGCCCCTATTCACTGGGCTTGGGGACTGAGGTGGTTAATATTAGGTTGTCTTTCTAGGGAAAAGTAGTGGTTTTGTTGGACGAGGGAGGATTAGCTAGGATTTATTGCATAGCCATAACCTACTGGTAGAGATATGTATAATTGTTATCATGATGGAGATATAATTTCTTAAATGGTACAAAATTTACTTTGATTTCAAATTTAAGATTTTCATTGGTATGAGCTTCTTATTGATATAAAAGTTAGATGAATATTGTTACTCTCATAGGCATTGTGCCTGTATAACAAATTTAGGAATACAAGGCTTAGACCCAGTCCTTCTTTTAACGTTTTTTTTTAACTGATTTGAGTCAAGGGCCTATAGCATATTCATGTCTTTGAGTTTATTGTTAAGGTATTTTCTATATTTTATTTAGAAATAGCTGAGAGGAGTTAACAGACAACAGTCCAGGTTACCTTACATGGATAGTTGGTTTTCAAAAGATCAGAAGTCGATAGAATTGATGTTACAAACATTTCTGTATTAATGTTCATTTTGATTAGAGACCTGTCTGCTCCTGACAGCTTCCTGTCTTGGATTCTAAGAAGAAATTGAGCATCTTTGGAGTTATTCCAAATGGTGAGACAGTCACTAGGCAAGAATTGCCTCTTTCCATTTACAGACAAATCAGTGTCCAGAAAAGGACACACTCGCAGAATAGTCGACTGATTATATCTGCCAAGACAGAGTAATCAGCCCTTAATAATTCTGCATCACTAGGTCTGTCAGATGATCCTGGGCCCGAAGGCTGAAGATCGGGTGCTCCAACATTTTGTAGTATAGGGACTGTCCAGGTGTTCAGCGGTATCTATAAATTGGCTAAGTTTTAGAAGCTATGCTTTGTGCTTCCCACAATTTCAGTTAACTCAGTCATTCTGGATTTTTGACGGGGTTGAATACCTATAGTCTCATAGCCAATCCTGGCTATCTACTTTGAGAGAAAAGATTTGAGAGGATGGTTTTCATCTGACATTCATTCTAAAGCCAAGAAAAAAAAAAAAAAAAGCCAGGTTCAGAACTAAGTCTCTTAGTTAGGAGAGATGACAGAAGTTCTGGTTAGTCAACAAAATAATGGTCTAGGTATTAGATCTGTCTTGTACCTTACTGACACAAATTGGTATAGTTATGCTTTAACTGTATTTTGAGAGAAAAGTTTTATTTTAACAGGAAGGGTGATATGTAGGAGGAGCTAAGGTGGAAGGAGTATGGAGAAGAGGAGGAAGAATAAGGAGAGGAGGAGGAGAAGAAGAAGGAGAAGAGGATCTAGGTGATGAGAAAGAGAAAAAGAGGTGGGGGCGTTCATGGAGGAGGATGTTCACATGTCTCCGACAGTCAAAGATAGTTGATATATCTAGTTTGGGTGTTGTATTACACTTCTGATTGATATTGAGCACTACCAAACATATAAAGCCTTTGGTTAACACTAAAAATAAAATGTATAAAAGCAAAAAGGAGAAGGGGGTTTCTAGGGAGGGGAAATGGGGAAAGGGGATGGCATCTGAAATGTAAATAAAATATCCAATAAAAAAAATTGAAAAAAAAAAGAAAAAAAAGAAACAAGTTATACCATAAATATACATACATAAATATACCCATAATTTTCTTAATGTCAAAACATTTTGTGCTAACTTCTTACATTTTATAGATATTAATCTTATTAATTTAGGAATATTAATAATCTAGTAATCCTATACTGCCTGAGAAAATCTCATACTTGGACCATTAATATCTGCTCTTTGAACTTTCCAAATATATACATGTTTATTTATACATATATTTTTAATTAGGCTATGTGCAGTTGTCACTCACCCTAAACACTTATTAATTTATCATAAAGAGAAAAAAATGCTCATTTCCATCCACACATACGAAAGATATAAATCTTATTGCTTCAAATATTATATTCTCTGAGAAATTATATTCTAAACCTCAAGTAGTTAATTTTCAAGATGACTCCTTGATGTATCCCTTTTCAGTACCAGTTTGTAGGTTTAGATTATATAATATTAAGTTCCATTTTATATTATTGAATATATGCAATGTGTATCTTTATTAAATTTTTAACTTTTCATCCTTTAAAATAAGGGAAATGTTGTCTGTGTTTAAGCTATATGTACAGGAAGTTGTAATTCCCTTTGTTTGAATTATGATAAATTCACTTTGTACAAATATCAAATAATCTAAAAATTAATGTAGGAATATGTGGGGAATGATTAGCTTGGTGTGTGGTCACACACACAAGTGGGTTCTTGAATCTTGTTGGGCGGTTGTGATTCCCACAGGTCTACTGCCCCAGTCAGCTGGGACCACAACTCTGGGCAGCAGGAGCAGGAGCTTGGGATGTTTGATTAAGTAGGTTCAGCAGGATACTGGGCAGGTGCTGCACTGTGAGAAGTGGCCCAAGTGGGAAGTTCCCACTCAGTCTGAGGCTCTGCCGGGTGGGCAGAGCTCTCGAGTGGGGATTCCCAGGCCACAATTCTGGGGCTTCCAGAGGGCTGCTACTGGGGGCTGCAGCAGAATGGCGATGAGGAGAAACAGGGGTCGGGGAGCTCTTTGGTTACTCGCTTGGCTGAAAGGCAGTCCCCGTGGCTAGAATGCAGAGAAGTTCTCCACAACGGCAGCATGATGGCAGGTCCCATTGACAATAGGAAGTCAATGATTCCAAAACGGCTTTATTTTCATTAGTTGATGATAGTTGAATCTGGATGTACACTCTCCCTCCTTGTTAGGTCAGGGAGGGCCTGACTTAAATATGGAGGGAGTAGGGAGGAGGGTTTGGGGAATAGTTAATTACTTTAGGTAACTCATTAATATGGAAATCTCTCTAGGCCTGAGGCCTGTAGTCACTCCTTCTACCTGTGGATAGGGACACAAACCTCTCTGGGAGAGGCTGCATTGTCCTATGAATGAAAAGTGTGCATCAGAGGAGTTCTAGACAGCATGTCAGGACCCTGGGTTCTGGGGGCGTGGCTGAACACCTGCCATTGTCTTATTGGGGTCAGGGTTCAAGGCCTGTGCCCAGCCAAGAACCAAGCTATCCTTACATGGCCCCACAGGAATATTGGTTTAAGATTTTGTTTTTCAGAGACATAAATTTGCAAAACAATTTATTCTTTTCTGAAGCATGTTTATATACAACAAATCTCTGTCTTATATGTTTATAATTGCTGAAAAATATCAAAATCACAAAATAAGAAAACTAGTGTTATAAAACTAGACACAACTTTCTGTGCATAATTACAAGCCTCTGGGCATGCAAATTACAAGAATCTCCATTTTTTTTTTTTTTTTTTGTTCTCCATCGTGAATCAAAATAAGCAACCAAAACAACACGATCATATATTCTTAACATTTGAAAGATGAAAACAGATATTAGTTTCAGAAAAAGACTCAAATCTGTGTTGAGGACACAGTCTTTGGACAACTCTTGCTGTGTCATATGCGTGCTTGACAGCTAGGCAGTAACACTGCTACTGTTTATTACAAAACAACATATATTTTAGTGACGTTATTGTAGAGTTGTCCTGTGTATCCCTTTGCAATACCAGTTTGTAAGCTCTGATATTTTCTTAGGGTGTTTTCTGATTTCAAAGCTCTTGGAGTTTGAAGGTAAGAACCAGCTATAGTTATAATGGCCTCATACTACCTTGTTTCTCAGCTGAGCCCATCAGTGCATGGCCAGGTACAGTCAGGACATTATTACACTCTGCCATGAAAATAATGGCAAGTAATATCTTCCTCAGCTGATGCCATATGGAGTTTCAATTTAGTTTGGTCTTCCTGGCTTCAGCCTAATCCATCAGTCCCAAACGTAAATACTATAGCACTGTTCACTTTTCAATCTCTAAACTTCTCAGAAATTCAAGCTTCCCAGCATTCTATGCTTTGCAGCATGGAGCTTGCTGCACTAATCCCTGAGACCTGACCCTGTCAGGACTTGTTAGAGGTCACATACCAGATGTTTCTCATCAAGTGTCTGAAACGTCGCCTGAAGTGTCGTTCCTTTTGACTTCCATAACCTTACTTGCAGTCTTTGAATTTTATACCAGCCTTTAATTTTAAAAAGAAAAATACCCCTGATACCCATGTACTTCTAAATTGGAATATTAAAGAATTACCCTGAAAAAAATGGGTATTGGAAAAAAGAAATAAAACTTATCTCAAGAAAGGATTCTTAATAATTGGAAACTGAGACAAAAGTTTGTCTTCAGTTGGAACCCAGTTTTTGCTACAAAGTAATTTCCAGGTCACTCTCAGCTATAGTATAAGATCCTGCATACAAAATAAAAGAAAGAGAAGAGGAGAAGAGAGGAGAGGAGAGGAGAGGAGAGGAGAGGAGAGGGGAGGGGAGGGGAGGGGAGGGGAGGGGAGGGGAGGGGAGGGGAGGGGAGGGGAGGGGAGGGGGGAGGGGAGGGGAGGGGAGGGGAGAGGAGAGGAGAGGAGAGGAGAGGAATAACAAAACAGGTTATAATAGAAAATAATTAGGACCCTCAGGATTTTTTTATCTCCTTCCTATGAGAGTGAACACATAACTCAACCCTCATTGCATCCAACATCTCTGAGGCTGAAGTTAATTTAATATAATATTGTAGGCTGCATTGAGAGCAGATTAAAATGTAGTCTAAGCATCAATCAGATTCTTTGCTCACCTAAAAGAATAAACAAGTCATAGGTGAATGACAATGCTGTAACTTTGAGAAAGCAGGTTAGAGAATGGTATAAAAGCATTACATAGAAACTGAGGCATTTCAGGGTACCTGTCCCAAAAGAAAGTTCATGTTTATAAAATAAATTATAATACAGGACGTTACTGTGTTTACAAAACTTTAGTCATGTTTCTGACAGAATTTTTGCCAACAGACCAATGTGAGTATCACCAAGTATAGAAAAGAATTCCATCTATCAATTACTAAAATGCATTATAAAGGACACAGTAGGAAACACATACAAATTGAGAGGTGTCTCACTAAAAAAGTAGACTGTAGCCTATCATCTTTCAACTCCCAAGATGATAAAAGAGAAGACTGAAGAATTTCTTAAACAGACTAATAATCAGGAAACAAAACTCTACACGGCCATGAGCTAGAGTCTAGGCTGTGAACTGAGTCAAGTTTACTGATAGCACCGCTAGCACCACACCCATGTTTATTTTATAACAACACAAATTGTGTTGTAGGAGTAAAACCTAATTTTCTTGTTTTAGAAAATATGTCTTAGAGTGTCTAGATTTAAAACAATTCCTGATCTCTAAAATAAATTCAAATAACTGTGAATCTTGGTACCCTAAAGAAAGCAAGGGAAAATAATTGGATAAGTAAGTACTCAAATCAATAAAAAAAATTGTAACTAAAATGTAAACTAAAAAGCCCATTATTTATATATGCATTTTTTACTAAATATATATGCATTTTACTAAATGCATACTAAACATGCTCATTTGAAAAAATCAACATTGAGAAAATATTTCAAGGGAATGTTTTACTCTTTTACGTTATATTCTTTTTCATGGATGGACTTCAAAATTATGACATTCCTCTTCACCTTCTCTTACCACATAGGATGAAAATTATGTATATAGATATGTAAAAGTTCTGCCTGTAATATTTCAGATGAAGCTTGGCAATTAAAGTCTCTAGCTAGTGTTGGTGTCTTGTCTCTGCAGCCAGCCTTTAGCTCCTGACTGCCTCCATCTTTCACATGATTCTTCTCCCTGAGATTCTCACAAGAATCCATAGTCTTCAGGATTTGCCCCAGCCTATCACAACCTCCTCATGCTTCAGAATGAAAACTGTTCTAAATGTTCTTGTAGTAAGGTTCTCTAGAATATCCTACAGTGTTCATGGAGTTACCCGATAGAGTTTATCTGAGTACCTTACACTAAATAGCTCCAAAAAATAGCTGTCTACTTCCTGAAGAGCTGGGCACATCAATGGTCAGTCCAGGAAGGGGTAGCCTCGGGACTAAATGGACCAATGTGGCAAATGCAATGCAAAGCTGAAAGTTTAGAATCGCGCTGGAGATACACTGGTGCAATTCCACATTCAAAGACTGGAGCATAAATATGCATGGAGATTAGAATATATAAAATTGAACTGTGTCATTGGAGCAGGATTCCTGGGTGCTATAGGAATGCCTTTGTCTGGCCATCAGTTCCTGGCGTTTTTCTTCATTTTCTTTTCAGTTAGAATTTCACATGAGAATGGCGTTTATACAATTTCTGCTCCTGTCTCCCTTCTCCAACTCCTCTTTGTGTCCCACCACCATCCTCTAAGAAAGTTATTTATTTATTTATTTATTTATTTATTTGTTTGTTTGTTTTCAATTCCACCTGTGGTGGTTGCTAGCCTATTAGATGGTGCCATCTACACTTAGACTAAGCCTTCTACACACAGTCCAAAAATCCACATATCAACAGCCACAATCAGAAATGCACTTCGTTAGTTCTCTCAGCATAATTTAATCCAAAAAAGCTAGGATTCGTAACCATACCTCTCCATTGCTTATGATCCATTATTCTCTTAGGAAGACATCTACATTTGGAGATACTGCATGACTACTCAACAAAGAGGTTTATTCAGTTCCCTCTTCTGTTTGTAACTAGGAAATCCCGACTAACAGGAAAATTCATAACTATTCTCTGACATACTACCTCCTGAGCAAATGTCTACTAACAAACCTAGAGAAACAAGACCATCCACAGTTACATATAAGATCACTAGGCTGGACCAGCAACAAGGGAACTATAATTCAGAACACACACACAGAGAGAGAGAGAGAGAGAGAGAGAGAGAGAGAGAGAGAGAGAGAGAGAGAGAGTCAAATTGCTGCTAATGGCCAATTTCCTGACTATGAACTGGTTTTAAGAAGATTCTTCCATAGTCCTTTGTTCTGTGGGCTTTACTTTCAGAATATCTACTGAGTCCTCATGGTGACTCTTCAGAAGGTCCCCTGGTCCTAGTAGAAAGGTAGACAAGAGAGTATCTCTCTGAGGAGAGTCTACCATCACCATGTCCCAGAGCTATAATGAAAGACATTTTTTTTAACCACTCAATAAGCATTCTTCCCTTAAGGGAAGGAAAAAAAATAGATTTACAAGAAAGATCTGTGAAAGTCATAGTCCATGGGCATGGTAGCACTAAAAGATGAGGTTAATTGGCAGATTATACCGTTCTTCCCTTTGCATCCTGCAATTACAGCACATAGTCTATTTAATAATGGTGGATTACAAAGTTCCAAGACTCTATAAGGGGAAGGACATTCAAAGTCAAGAGCAGAGGCAAAATCAAGGACACTAAAAGAATTTGAAGCCTCCATCTCATTCAGCTAAACAAACACCAAAACAAAGCTCAGCCACTAGCCAGGATGACAGGAAACCTCAGTTCAGATCTACCCACTTCCCTTCTTATTCTCAAGGACAAAACATCTAGTTTCATAAATACACAAATGACATGTGAAGTAGCAAGAAATATATAGTCCAAAGTGTCAAGAAAAACATCAGAGCCAGACTGGAGTAACATGAAATTAAAATTATACAAATTAGATTAAATGTCTAGGATTGACTCACAGGTCCTTTAATACAGAAAATTAGGCAGCCTGCAAGAACAGTAGTTATGGAAGGAAAAGGCTTCTGCAAAGTACTGAAATAAAGTGGAAGAGTTTGAAAAGTATTTTCACAGAAAAGCCTTTTGATGGGCTCAACAGACGATTCAAGATAAGAATGAGTGAACTTAAATACGAGACTCTGTGTGTGTGTGTAATCTACAATCTTCATATATATATATGGTGATGGAGGTATATTAAACCAGAACATCAGAGAATTATTATAACACATTTTTATTTTACCCTAATGGAAGGTTTTTCTATATGTATACCACATGCTAGTTTTGAACTCAGGACTCTTGATTTTTGCTCGCTGAGCATTAGGATTATAACTATGACACTCAGCTCACAAATTTCCAAAGATAAGTTAATGACAGGCACAAACCCGCAGATCCACTAATAATCCAAACATATCTACTGAATAAATGAAATACACTTCCACCAAAGTATAACATATTTATAAATCAACAGCAAAATAAAACCTTCCAAGAATCTGGAAGAAGGAAACACTCTTCTTATGAAGTAATGAGTGGAGAAATTACATTAGCATTCCATGTAGAAACTATTGAGGAAGAAGGGAGTGGAAAAATATGTTAAAATATAACTTGAAAAAATAAGCCACTAAGCTAAAATATAAGTACTGAGTGACAGTATATTACATGATCATCACATGAATAAGTGAAATGCATGAGAAAATGTCATGGGAAGTAAATCATGAGCTCATTAAAACATCTATGCAGGATATTAGAAGGACAAAAGTATGTGAAAGTGGACATATTAAGAAAAATAAATGTAAGAAAAAATATAGTCAAAAGTACTATATCTAAAGAAGCAAAAGATAATAAATAGTGCCTGGAAAAATTTGCTATTAACCAATTCAAGTAGAAACACAGCAGGATACAAAGCAGCTTTATCAATAAATGTAAAACTATAAAACACTCACATTTGATACCTGTCTTAGTCAGGGTTTCTCTTCCTGCACAAAATATCATGACCAAGAAGCAAGTTGGGGAAGAAAGGGTTTATTCAGCTTACACTTTTAACACTGATGTTTATCACCAAAGGAAGTCAGGACTGGACCTCAAGCAGGTCAAGAAGCAGGAGCTGATACAGAGGCCATGGAGAAATGTTACTTGCTGGCTTGCTTCCCTTGGTTCACTCAGCTTGCTTTCTTATAGAACCCAAGACCATTGCCTAGGGATGGCACCACCTGCAATGGGCCCTCCTCCTTGATCAGTAATTGAGAAAATGCCTCTACAACTGGATTTCATAGAGGCATTTCCTCAGAGGAGGCTTGTTTCTCGGTGATACCTCCAGCTTATGTCAAGTTGACACACAAAACTAGTCAGTACAATACCAACCCAAGTATATCAGTAACAACTATAAATACAAGTGAACTCTAACATTATTTCAAAAGTAGATGTTGTCAAAGCAGGCATCAAATGCTGCATGCCATTTTTAAAAATATAATTTAAATATAGATGCTCTGACAGGTTAAAATGCAAGGATAGAGAAAGATATACCATGTTAACACATATAAAGATAAAAGTTTAGTAATATTTAACAATTAAATGTGGAGAAAGCCAGTGTCAGAGTTCTTGTAAGATATAAGCCCTAGATATATGATAAGAAAGCTATTAATTCTACAACTGCATGTAAGAATTCCACATGCAATTTTATTTATGCTTCTTTTTTAACTTTGCATTGATTCTTTGTGAGTTTCACATTATACACCACACTCCCACTCATCTCTCTGTCCCCTCATATCCACCTTTCACTCTTGCAACCTGTTCCCCCCAAATTAAACACATCATGGAAACAGTAGTATGTTACTGTGTCCCACAGTATACCCCTCTGTCCACACATCTTCACTTGAAAATATTCACTGTAATGAGTCTTTACTCTGGTTGGAGACTCTGGATTCTGCGATGCCATCAATATTGGATCTTCGTCCAGACTCCTCCCAGTTGTCCTGTTGTAGCCCTGTGTCATGGAGATCATACAACTTTGTATAAGCGGGACTGACTCTTCAATATATCATAACCATTTGCAGGTAATACAGATTTGGGGGTGGGCCAACTTTGGAGCTCTGGGTGTGGGTCTGGGTGGTTGGTAGCTGAACTGTTCAGTGGCTCCCTCTCCCTTATCTGCACCACCAGTGCAAGCTCTCCAGCACTATGCCAGCCAGGTCATGAAAACTGCCATCAGCAGGAAACAGGGTCAACTTTCCTGCTTTTATGCTTTTAGGAATGGCTCGCCCGAACCCATGCCTCCAGAGCCATCTCCGCTGTGCTCTCCAGTCAAGCCACAGCACCCACTCACCCAAGTGAGCAGCTTACAAGGAGTTGGGCCAGCTCTTCCTTTCTTGCATTTTCTGGGCTGGCTCACAGGTGCCTTCCCCATCTGGGCCAGCTTCACTGTTTTTCCCAGGCCAGGAGCAGTGCCTGCTCTCCTAAGTGCTGCAGCCTGTAAGGGACATGACCAGCTGACCTGCTCTCATGACTCCCCCCACCCCCCCACCCCGCACCCAAACCCCCCACCCCCCTGCCAGCCAGCTCTCCCAACTGCAGCAGGTATTGAAAAGTAAAGGACCAGAGGTAGAGAGGGCTTCAGTCCGCACCCAGTCACCTCATAGAGATGGTCGGGCCAGATCTCCCACATTTTTTTTACAGTAGGGCCTGCTCACCTGCACCACCCCTCACTGGGATCAGCTCTACTGTGTTGTCCAGATGAGGTGCAGTGTCTGCTCTCCTAAGTACTTCAGCTAGTGAGAGACAGGGATAGCCCTCCCATGCTCACGAACCTGTGGACAGCTTTTCTGACTGCAGGAGGGGTGTGTCTATGGAGGGAGGGTCTGTCTGTCTTCCTCTGTCTTCACTGTGCTACCTAGTTTGATTTGCTGTTTGTGCAGAGCAAGCATAAAACAGCTTTGGCCACCACGTCAGGCATCAAGGTAGGATGAACAAAAAATTGCCATCTGCTCAGCCCCTGACTTATATAAAAACATCACCAAGTCATCCCTTTGCCCATTGCCAAGGAGTATTTTGCTTTATTCTTAAAACAGAGAAACAAGAATAGAGAGATCTGAATGGATATATAAGCAAAAATGGAGCCTATTATTAACATTAACCCAGTGAACAATCTCAATATTGAAATTCTACTTTTTAAAAAAAAAAGATTTTATTTCTGTGTCTAGAGCACATGTAGCATGATGAATATTGCACAGTGCACCTGGCAAGGCATGCAGACACACACACACATACACACACACACTCATTAGAGTCAACAGAACAACATGAAGAGGTCTGTTCTCTCTTTCTAACATGAGTGGTCTAAGAATAAACTTGCATCAGGCTTGTCAGCAAGCCCCCAAACTGCTGAGTCATGTAATGTTCCTCTAATTAACTTTTCATGGAAAATTTCAAAACAAGTATCTGTTAATTCTTGAACTCATATGGAGCTTCCATCAACATTAACAGTTTTCTACGTTCAAAGTGCCATTACATAATAAACATAAACAAACAGGAACTCGCCACAAATGCTTCTACAAAGAGGAAGTGAAAAGGGTACTTCCTACTGCATTCTTTGAGGCTAGCATTTTCCTAACATCCCAATCAGATACAGATAATCAAAAAAGAAAACCACAAACCCACAGCTTATATGACAATAGAAAACAAATTAAACTAATGAAAATATAAGTCAAAATTTGTTATCAGAAATTTCCAGCCAAATATTAGCAAACGAAATCTCAAAATGTACAAAATGAGTTAGGAACTACTATAAAGATAGAACATTTTAAGTGTGCACATTGGTACAACATTTGAAAATCTAGCATTTTTACATCAACAGACTAAAAACTATGATCACACTAATTGATAAAAAAAATGGCTTTGATTCCCCCCCTCAGTGCTCAGCCTTCAGGGAACCATTGACCTTGTCTCCCACCTATGCCCAACAAGGCCATCCTCCCCTACATATACTGATGGAGTCATGTGTCTCTCTATATGTGCTCCTAGGCTGGTGGTTTAGACCCTGGGGAGCTCTGGCTGGTTGGTATTGTTGCTCTCCTCACTGGGCCACCAGCCCTTAAGGTTCCTTCAATTTACTCTCTAACTCCTCCATCGGGAACCTTTGATCAGATTAATGGATAGCTGTGGGTATCTGATCTGGGTATGTCTGACTCTGGGAGACCTCTAAGGAGACACACTTATCAGGCTGCTGTCAGCTTTCCCATCCTGACATCCCTATCAGCGTCTATTTTTGGTGACTGCCCATGGAATGAATACCCAGATGGAATGGTCTCCCTACAACCCCCCCACTTCAGATTCTGACCCACATTTGTCTCCATATTTGCTCCCTTGGATATTTAGTTACTCCTTCTAAGAAAGACCTAGGCATCCTCACTTGTTCTTTCTTCTTCATGAGCTTCATGTCGTCTGGTAGTTGAATCTTTGTTGTTTCAAATTTTTGGGCTAATCTCCACTTATCAGTGAGTAAATACCATGTGTGTTCTTTTGTGATTGGGTTACCTCACTCAGGATGATATTTTCTAGTTCCATCCATTTACCTAAGAATTTCTCAAATTCATTATTTTTAATAGCTGAGTAATATTCCATTTTGTAAATGTACCACATTTTTTTGTATCCATTCCTCTGTTGAAGGGCATCTGGGTTCTTTCCAGCTTCTGGCTATTATAATTAGTGGGGAGGGGGGCTGGGGGTAGGTGGATAAACACCTTCATAGAAGCAGGAGGAGGGGGGATGGGATAAGGGGTTCCTGGGTGGTGGGGGAAATATGGTAAAGGGATAAAATTTGAAATGTAAATATTATATCCAATAAAAGAGGGGAAAAAATAGAAAAGCGGGTAGAACCAACATTCTTAATAAAATGTCAGCCCTCTTAAAAAAAAAACTATCTTGATACTAAAATTTGTTTTGAGAATTGTATATTGCAGAATGATCAGCCTTGGTGTATCAACTCAACAAGCAAGCTGGGCAGACCTGCTCAAACCTCTGAGGTCCGGGAATTCCATCTGGAGGCAGCAAAGACATAGCATCAGAGGATTGTCAATTTGCTCTCCCCCCCACTCCTCTTCTAATATCTCAACGCCCGTAATCAGCTTGAAGAAGCTAATGAAGAGTCAGTGCCCCTATTCCCTGGGCATGGGGACTAAGGTGGTAAATGGTGGGCTGTCTCTCTAGGGAAAACTAGTGGTTTTGTCGGAATAGAGAGGATTAGCTAGGGTTTATTGCATGGCCATAACCTATTAGTAGAAATCTGTATAATTAATATCAAGATGAAAATATAAATTCTTAAATGGCACCAATTTACTTTGTTTACAAATTTTAAGGTTTTCATTGGCATGAGCTTCTTAGTGATATAAGAGTGAGACGAATATTGTTGCTCTCATAGGCATTGTACCAGTATAACACATTTAGGAATACAAAGCTTAGACCCAGTCCTTCTTTAACTTTTTTTAACTGATTTGAGATGGTCAGCCTGTGAGTTAAGGGACTATAGCAAATTCATGACTTGGAGTTTATTATAAGGGTGTTCTCTATGTTTTATTTAGAAATAGCTGGGTGGAGTTAACAGGCAACAGTCCAGATTACCTTACATGGACAGCTGGTTTTCAAAACATCAGAAATCCTTAGAATTGACATGACAAACATTTCAGTATTAATGTTCATTTTCATTAGAGACCTGTCTGCTCCAGACAGCTTCCTATATTGAATTCTAAGAAGAAATTGAGCATCCTTGAAGTTACTCCAGTTGTGGTAAGACAGCCACTAGGCAAGAATTGCCACTTTCCTTCTACAGACAAATTACTGTCCAGAAAAGGACACACTTGCAGAATAGTCGACTGATTATATCTGCCTAGACAGAGTAATCAGCCCTTAATAATTCTGCAGCACTAAGGTCTGTCAGAAGATCCTGGGCCAGAAGGCAGAAGAACAGATGCTCCAATGTTTTGAAGTAGAGCGAGTGTCCCGGTGGTCAGAGGTCTCTATAAATTGGCTGTTTTAGAAACTACGATTTGTTCTTCCCACAATTATAGTTAACTCAGTCATTCTGGATTTCTGATGGGGTTGAAAACATATAGCTATTGACCTTAAGAGAAAAGATTTGAGTGTATGGTCGTCAGCTGACATTCATCCTAAAGCCAGGTTCAGAACTAAATGTTCTAGTTAGGATAGATGACAGAGGTTCTGGTTAGTCAACAAAAGGATGAACTGGGTATTAAGACTATCTTGTACCTCACTGGTACAAATTGGCATAATTATGCTCTAACTGTATTTTGAGAGAAATGTTTCATTTTAACAGGAAGGGTGATGTGTAGGAGGAGCTAAGGTAGGAGGAGTACTGAGAGGAAGAAAAGGAGTAAGAAGAGGAGAAGAAGAAGGAGAGGAGAAGCTAGGTGATGAAAGAGAGAAAGAGGGGGGAGACAGGGAGGCAGATATTCATGTATCTCCACCAGTCAAAGATAGTTGATATATCTAGGTCGGTCAGTGGGTTACACCTGTGATTGAACAATTCCAAACTTATAAAGCCTATGATTAACATTTTTTTAAAAAAATGTAAAAGTGCGAAAAGGAAAAGGGGGCATGGGATAGGGGTTTCCTAAGGGGGGGGGGAATGGGGATAGGGGATGTCATCTGAAGTGTAAATAAAATATCTAATAAAATAAAAAAAAGAAAGAAAGAATAATGGCTTTGACAATATCCAATACACATTTACTATGAAAAACCTTTAGCATACCAGGCATAGTGAAGACTGGTTCAAATGTGACAAGAAAAACAAAACTTTTAAAACCCCTATAACAATCCCTGATCACATCCTTTACAATCAGCAATGATGCAAAAAACTGCCAGCTCCCTGATCACATTCAATTGAATTGTCAGGCCTAAAAGAGTTACTGCCACACCACAAAAAGAAATGATAACACCAAGCTGAATACACCTCTAATCTCAGCACTTCAAAGGTGGAAACAGAAGAATCAGGATTTCAACACAAATTCACAAATTTCAGGTTCACTGCGAGTTGCAGGGCAGCCTGGATTTTATAAACCCTATAAACCCTGTCTCTAACAAAATAAAATGTTTAAAATGTGTGAAGATGAAAATATTTAAATAATTTAAAGGGGTTATATGTGGCAACGCTCAACTGTAATCACTGAACTTGGAAGGCTATGCTGGGATAATTCGACGTGTTCCTGAATCTCTAGCTATATAGAGAGTTATTGGCCTCCCGAGCTATGTAGAAAGCTGGGCACAGAAGAGCAGCCATAATCTCAGTGGTACTAAGTGTCTCACTCAAGCAAATAAGTCACAACTCGTGTTGATGCACACAATTCTAACTCAAAACATTGGCTCACAAAACAAACAAACAAGAAACAAAACAAAACAAAGTGGGAGTAAAATTTAGGAAAAAATTTGCCAGCAGAAGATAAGAGAGTATAAGAGGGAATGTGGGGTTTCAAATGCAGGACATTCTTCATATCTGTGTACCTAATAGGAAATTATGAACAGTAAACATAAAGTCACATTTTAAATTGGAAATGAAGACATAAAATTTTATTCACATTCCATGAGTATAGGTATATAAAATTCAAAGAATCACTAAAAGTGCCTAGATTAATAGTACACTAACAACAGATGATATAAAGATTAGTTATAAAAATACATGCATCAAAGCATGAAACACTTTTATTATCACTATTAAACTAATAAACCATGGTTTTTGGTGAACATGGAATTCTAGCATGCCTGTTACTAACAACAGTTCTCAGTTACTTTCCTTAAAACTAAGAATCTAAAGTTAGAACCACACTCAAGTCTTTCTTTTCTTAACCCCTTACACCATCATATTCTTTTCTTGTTGAAGATGCATTATATATGCTTAGTTGTCCTTTCTCTATATCCTCTGGTCAATGACAGCTTCTCATCTTATCTGGGTTTTCAGAGCTTTCATGGTCTTGAAACGGATAATCTAACATGCCCCACTGTCTGTCAGTAGCTATATACAATGTTTGTCTTGTCACTGAACAAGAACTATGGGATTTTAAAAGCATACCAGAGTATTCATGTGGTCTCCTCACCTCATATGAGGGGTTTTAGGTCTCATGAGGTCTGAGCCATGTGTGCAGTTGTTTCAGACCTTGGTTAGAGAAATTTTTTACTTTTTGCTGCATTGTAAGGTTATCTGTTTTCCTTTCCCTTTAATATGTTTCAGAAATGACCAGTCAATAAATCTTTCTTTCAAGGACAAAGATTGTATGTGAGAGAAATTATCACTATTTTCTGAACAAAAGGTATCTATAATTCTTCTTCATAGGAAATTGAAATTAAAGTTACACAGTTCTCATATACTGGAACTGAACTATTAATGATCATAAATTAGATCTGGTTATTACCAATATTAGTAATGCATAAAACTCTTTATACAAACTTTGAATGCTACAAGATATTTGAAATAATAATGTATTCAGTGTTAACTGCTATGGTTCTAAGTACATAACTAACCTTGGGAAGGATAGAGGTTTTTGCTGGATAACAATTGGACATGTCACTTTTTTTCTCTTATTTTGTCTGTGGTGATGTGTATATTAAATGCAAGTCTCTCCAAAGTTCTTCTCCTTGATATTTAGAATAATACTTCATTTGCTGCAAAGGATAATTTTATTATGAGTATATCACATAAGCATGTGTTCATAAGATTACTGGACAAAACAGAATAACAATTCTCAAACTATGGTGCTCTTTAAAACTTAATAGACTCACAAAACTTTGACTTACTCCAGTGGTTTGTACTGGGCCTCAGTACTCTGTCACTGCTTTATAATATCTGTTATTATTCTATTTGAGAAATTGTTTTTATGTGTTGCTCAAATGTTTATATGTGTATGAAACCTTGGAAGTATCTGCTTTTAGGAAAAAATATGTACATAAATAAGAGATATTTTAATTCCTTCCTATTGAACTTTTATTGTATATCTTTTTTTCCCTCACAATCCCTCTTCTGAATTGGCAAAAAACAGGATGTCACCATCCTGGTACCATCACATATAGATATGTTCTCCTCCCATGTTCATTTAACACTATTTGTTATTACTGTAGAATAGATGCAGCACAAGAATCTACATGTATAAAGGGTAAAGAGGCTGTGATATACATAGAAAATGGAAAATGACTCTGTCTTTCAAAAGGAAGCTCCTCCTGCTGCTTTTGCTCCAGCATCTGTAAATCTAGAAGATATTATTCTAGGCAAAATATAACCATACACAGGAAGTACAACTGCTACAGGATCTCATAAATATAAAATCTGGTTTAAAAGATACATTTATAGGATTGTTGTAGAGAAAAAAAAGATGCATGAGAGGTATGGAGTTGAATATATCATAGAACACATGAAGAAGATTTTATGGTCTCTGACTTCATTATAAGAACTAGAATATCTACAATTCCAACTAAACTACTCCCAGGAAGATTGTTCATTTTTACATTCACTCTCATCTTTGCAAGTAACAAATACCACATGTACCATTGTTGGAACAATCCCTTAACCCTCCACACAAGCAATGAGCAAAGTCATTGATCATGAGGCTTCTGCCGATTCATTACATTTCCTCTTCCAGAAGAAATAGCAACTCTCTTATAAAATCTAGCAGAATTTAACATTTCCTTCAAAACTAGAAAAAGTTCTATGTGGCTATTAATAATTACTAGTGAATTTTAGACTAACACAAAGATCTATTAAACCAAAGCTCTATAATAACGACATAATACATAATATCAACAAAGTAGAAGTAATTATAACAGAGGTTCATAAAAACCATGAAATAAATCCAAAAAAACCTGTACTGGACAGGGGAGTAAATTTTATTTATTTTTACTAATTCCTGTGTGTTTTTTATACTTACAAAATATTAAGTACAGTCTTGGATTGAGGTGGAAGAATTTGAGTATTAAATTCCGGCTTGGTCAACTTCAGGTGTATAGCTTTCTGTAAAATTTTGAAAGCTCACATGCCTCAGTTTCTAACACAGAAGGTACCTAGATGAGACATACAAGACTATGTATTTGCATAAAAATAAAGACAATTAATATGCTATATACAATGTGTAGAGAATGTGTCTAGTAATTCTAAGAAGTTATTCAAGATTACTGATATCATTATGAGGGCCCTTTATATTTTATCTCACTCAACTGCACATAGAAATCTAGGCATATACGATTTTAAAGAAAGTATTCTAACATTTAAGTTTTCAAATCCTTGTTCTCTTCCAGCAAGTGGATTCAGATATTCCATCTCACCGAGCCCTCTGCCTGGAGCCATGTGGGCACACTGACAGTGCCCTGGCTAACTACCAGCTTACCAGGAGGGGGACTAGCTTAATTGCCTGAATTCTGGCTTCACAGAGCAGCTTTCACACCTAAAGCTGGAGTGGCTCACATCTGTAGCTGTCAGGCTTCTGCCTTGCAGATGAAGAAATCAGCTGTGCTTGGTTCCCCTCAGGACACTCAGGGGGTCCAAGGCTCATGCATAAAATCAAAACACATAAACCAATTTCCATATAGAATACAAATAACATATTCATTTAATAAGATAGCTACTGAAACTTACTGCCCATAATACTGTAAGCTTCTATGCAGGTAATTACAAATCTGCTTAGGAAAAATCGATGAAGCCATTAGGTCAAAACCAAATTCCCTTTGTTCTATCTGCAAGTGTAGACATCTCTGTGCTCATTTACAGTACCTGGAAAAATTTTTTTCCTTAATGTTTGACAATTCATGATGCTACCTCAGGCTGTGCAATGGATGTGCATGCATGATTTTGCACACACACACACACACAAATGCAATATATATGCACAGTGCAGAAGAGAAGACTTATTAGCTTTTATTGATGGGTGATTTCTTTATTTTTGTACATATAAGAAGTGTACTCTTATTGCTGTGACATAAGAAGTATCACTGGTTGATGATCGGTACAAGAAGCCAAGCCGCAGGATTCCATACAATAAAGTACCATGCTTGATTTCACTTCTGAGAGCACCAACTGGGTTCTGATAATGACACCTCTGACTGTGAGATTTTAATTACTAGGCGCCCACTCAGTACCACAACTACATAAGTGGAATGCAGGCGTTCTGCAATTTTGCAAACTTGGTTGTGGACCATTTCAGTTTTGAAACTGGCTATGTTTCTGTAAAACTTTCTTTGCATTATTCTTGACTAGTATAATCACATACTTGTGTGAGACAGGTTAATGTAAAAACAGATGTAAGCCAGTTGTCACTGTGACTAGACAGAATATACAAGACTCTTTGGCCCTTGGCTCCTGCAGCTCATACATTGTTCTCCTGTTGGTCTACTTTGTAGACTTGCAGCAATAACTTCACCTCAGTCTCCTCCCACAGCTTCTTTGGATTCTGGACTAGAAAAATATGCAACTTAATTACCCCCAATGAATACAGTGTTTCTAACTAGTTTGAATTGATCTGAGATTAAAGTGTTTGTTTTCTGAGTAAAACACTTGACAATGACATATAATCACACTGATCACAATGATATTAATATTCGATTATTAGTTTTAACATTAGTGGCATGAGCGGCCATCATTCATTTGATTTATTGTTATCATTATTAGCATAGTAGAAGAATGTAAGGGAATGTCACACAAATTAACTATGAATCAAAATAAACTCCAAGTCAAAATAAACCCCAGTTTCTGTAAACTTTATACTTATTAATGATGATATGATACGTTTTCCTCCTTGCAGTTGAAGAATATCCCCAGTGAATTCCCATGAGCATAGAAAGTATCTTCAGCCAACATGCAAGCATGTCATCTTTGCTTCCGTTAGCCATGCATCCTTGTGTGATAGACCATGGCTTCCCAAACCACTGATCATTGCTCTATATTTTGATTCCAGTATTTATCAGATGTTACCCAATAAGAAAAATTTACTTCATAAAGTGTTTTATATCTAACACTTGATACAGGACATGGATGTGAATGGGGCAGTGAAGACTGAGACAGGATGTTCATCACCACCAGAGAAGGAGATGTATACCCTGCTAGAGTTAAGTTCTTATAGATTTCTACTATACAAACATGAAAATAATTTTCCTGATACACATTAGTTCTTCCTTAGCAAGACAGGAGACAGCCTGAAATTAAAGTATTATATGATATAAGCAAAAGCTGTTGTTAGCTTCCAATATATCATTGCTTTATCAGAAATATACATAATATTTTCTTGTTGCTCCCTGGTGGTTTAATGATCCTATGGACATGTGTGTCATGGAACTGCAGAGTAAGGGCGGTAGCAATGGAGGTGACATGTGTGTAGTAGAGGAATGAAGTTATAAAATTTTAATAATTTTTATTTATCCAAGAAAAATCTTAGCATGGAAAAGTCTTCAATACTTCCATGTATATTTTTACACACTTAAGTGCTTCTTTTTTTTAACTTGTAAACACTTCACTTTCCCAAGAAATCCATATAGCTTTGTGAACAACCTCTGAATATCTTGCCTTAAATAATATAAGTATTATTTCCCTTACTTCTGTAACCTACAAAACTAAATATATTTCCAGGATGACTTAATGCTCTCCCGCTAAAACAGATAATGTCTCTTGTCTTACCTATATGAGACGAGAACAGTATTCACATAGTAAACTGTTAGTGTGAGCTGTACTTTCCTTCCTTGACAAATAGTTGAATTGCCTTTGTATTTTTCTCTCATAGAAACTATCACAAGAGGCTAAGACCTTTCATTGGCTCTTTAAAATTCTTCATGTATTTTACTAATTCATACACTCATAAATTTCATGGATAAAAAACTTTATGTTGGTGGAGAAACAGAAGTTGAAGTGAATATAGACATACATAAGTATGTCCATAAACATCAAGGAATGCTAAGCATGAGGACAGTGGTGGTAGGTTAAAAATATCTCTCGTCTTAAGTAGTGAGAAATGTAATACCAACAAATTCCCTATTATTGTCCAGCATTGAGAAACAAGTGTAGAAGCAAGAAAAAATGAAATTTTGATCAAATAAATTCTTGTCTACAACTATTGCTATAAAATAGATATCACAATAAAAAATTTATACTATCATACTTAAAGATTTTATGATAATTACTGGTTTTATGAATAACATGACAGTAAGTAATCATGTGAGAATATCCATCCCTATGAAAAAGCATTACATCAGGATCTTCCTAACTCTTGTCTTCCAAAGCATAAAAACAAGGTCCTTCAGCATATTAAGAAATCTATAATAATGGTAAAACAAACTGAGATAAAAGAGAAAAATCTACTCTGAGTCAATCGAAACAGTGCTTATTTAGAAAAAACAATTTGAATTATATATTTTTATATACTAAATAGTACAGTGCATTTATAAAATAAATATTAATTCTAAATAAACAATAAAGAAATATAAAGCAAGATAAAGTGGAAACAATAAACCAAAAAGCTGAATTCTACTTTCTTTTGAAAGTAGAAAAGAAGGGTCTAGAAATATAGTAGAATTATAAAGCACTTGCTTGATATATGACATGTCTGATGCCCTTGGATACATCCTAGCACCACCAGAAAGATAGAAAGAAAGAAACAAAAAGGAAAGAAAGAAAGAAAGAGAGAGAGAGAGAGAGAGAGCGAGAGAGAGGATGAAAGATGAAGCAGTTGATATACACAAGGGATGCAAACTTAACACAAATGTACTCAAACTCAAGTATTATTATTTTTGGATAAATAGTAACAATAGAATATTACTAATATGTTTTATTTAAAATTTAATAAAATACATGAAGCAAAATAAGCAAAAAGCAAGTATCCATCTTCTGACACCTTGCAAATAAAGGAATCAAAATGTTCTACAAAAGTCATTTAGAAATGCTTTGTAATTTGAGCTTCTCAAAAATACACAAATGAGATGACACATTATGTAACATTATCAAACATGATCTATGGAACTAAATATTAAAGGACATGTTCTATATATCATTCCAATTAAATACCACATATTACAGCAACATTGAATTAGCACCTACCTGCTACCATGTTTAAGATGTATAAAAGTAAAAAATGCCAGCTTAGAATGAAGACACAGGTCACAGAAAATACACTCACCTAGCAGGTGACTTGCAAGATGGAGCAGTTACTTTGGAAGATGGTCTGTCAGTTTGTTCCCAGATGAAACGTATTGTCACCATATTCTGTGTCAGTAATGCTTCAAGGTATTTATCCAACTGAACTAAAATATTACATTCAAAATATTTCTACCTTTCCCTCTTTATTCAATATAGTAATAGAAATATTAGAGTAGTCATGAAACAGAAACAAAGAAAACTTCAAGTTGAAAACTAAAAATCAAAAGTATCACTGCAGATCTTACAATGGTAAAGCATGACAAAACAAAACAAAAACAAAAAAACTAAGCTATACGTTCAAACATGTGCATACATACACACATATTTAACGCTAACAAAAAAGTTTGGCAGTTTTGTTATACAGAACTTGCCTATAACCGTGAGTTATAATAAATAAACCTGAGAAAACTATACCATACACCCCAAAATCTGTGAGAGTAAATAAAAACTATGTCACTGAAGAAGGAAACTAATGGGGACACAAAATAATAGACATACCTTGTTCGTGGTTTGAACATATCAATATTGTTAAAATGCCTTCACTACCCAGGTTTTTAATCTTTCTTAAAAGGCTAGTGACATTTACAGAACCAGAAAAATCAGTTTGGAAATGTGATTGGGCCTGCAAGAACTCCAACACCATCTTAAGTAAAAGAAGCAACATAGGACGTGTCCCATTGTAGGAAACCAAGTATATTTCAATTTTGCGATAATCACATATTGATAATGTTGGCATGAACATAGACACATAAAGCAAGAGACCAGAATAAAAAGCTTAAAAAATATACTGATGTGAATTTATCAAATTTAGGTTAATTCTGTTTGCTATTATAAACATCATAACAAAAAAACAGCATCGGGGAGTGAAGAGGAGTTTCATTTAGGGGCATCAGTGTAAGAGTTCAAAAAGGAAGCATGAAGGCCTTCTTGCTATTTTCCACAGCATTCCCCATGACAACGAAATGAACTTCACAGCTAAAGACATCCAGCAGAAACTATGGCAAAGGTTACCTGCTCTCTGGCTCACAAGCTTTATACTCAGCTAGTTGTCTCATGCAATGAGGCCACTGACCCAGCTATGCACACTCAATACTGATTGGGCACATGTAAACCAAATAGCAATCAAGACAACCACACAGATATGCCTATAGGCCAGAATTATGTGGACAATCTTTCAATTGACACCCTTTCTCACGCAACTCTAGGCTATGTTGTCCAACTGAGAAATAAAGAAAACTAGGACAGTGATAATTGACCTTCTAGAGTTACTGACAACATACACTGGAAAAAATGCATTTTTTTCTTTCAATACTCAGAAAACTGAGCATTCACATGTGAAATTGGAAGTCTATATTCATATGTCAGTTGTTTAAAAATATGAATTCAAAAGGTTTAAAGATTGAAGGTTAAAGCTTGTAAGTGTAAAAGTATTAGAAAAAAAAAGATGGAAAAGATGTTCCCAGTATGCAAGGAGCTTTAGACAACAGCTCTAAGGACAGAAAATGAAAGTAAAGGTAGACAAGTAAGATTTTATTAGACTAAAAAGCTTCTGCACAGAAAAAAAAGCAAAACCAAGTGAAATGATGACCTATATATATGGGAGGACATATTTTGTACTATATCTTGACATTCTTGCTGATAACCAGAATATATCTTCAGCTCATAGAATTCAGCAGTCTGATGTTGAACTGTGTAATGTAGCCAGAGAGATGTCTCATCAGTTAAGAGTATATGTTGCTCTTGCAGAGAACCTAAGTTCAGATGCCTACAGCCAGGCTGGGAAGCTCACACCCACAGGTAAATCGAGCTCTAGGAGATCCAGAGCTTTCTCCTGGCCTCCACAGGCACCTGTACTCCTGTGCACATATACTGTACACAAATACACATATACATTATAAACATGGAACATTAAAATGGAAAATAGAGCTACATAGGCATTTTTCAAAGAAAACATGCAAAACATCAGTAGGTATAAATGAAAAACAATTGAGTCTCACAGATAACCAAAAATACAAATCACAATCAATAAAATATTATATATAACCTCATCCCAGAGTGAATTGACACTAACAAAAAAAACATAATGGTAATTATGTATTGTATAAAACATCTTTAAAACTACCATATGATTGAGAATTCCCTCTACAAAAGAAATAAAATGAAATGAAAATAAAATCAGTATGAAAAGGCATTTAGCATTCTTATTGAAGAAATATGTACAAAAGCCAAAAAAGAAAATCATTACTGTCCATTAACTGATGGCTTGATAAGGAATATATATATATGTGTGTGTGTGTTTGTGTAATAAATTTATAATAAATACTTATCTATAATAAATATTTAGGGGTAATACACTTCTATTCAGCCATTTAAAGAAATTCTGGTATTTGTGACATTATGAAGATATGAAATAAGAAAGTACAGAAGACACAAGTTGTAACTCATTTGTCAAGTCTAAAAAAATGATGATATAAAAGTTGTGAAATGAACAGTAATTCCAAAATACCAGGAGTAATAAGGAGGATATGGGGTAAGAATCGATGATGAATTGGTACAAGTTGTAGACAGAAGCAAGACTGTTATGCTACTGCCTAGTTAGATGACTATAGATTAAAACTAATAAGTTCTATATGTGAAAACTCTAGAATAAAGGACAGTGAAAGTCTTCATCAGAAAGAAAAATGACTGAGATAGTAGGTACATCTACTCTGACTTCAAAATGTAATATTGTATATTTGTCTTAAAATACCTCCCTATGGATACATTTATTTTCTGCATTAATCATCAATTCTAATTTTTATTGAATAAATTTCATACTCATAAATATATGCATATTAATTTCTGCAATGCTTTTATTCATAACCCCTTTGAATCTGCAAATATGGTAATTAGTTAAAGTAAATCAGGGCCCCCAAACTTCTATAAATCAACAACTGGAGATTTGTTATTGTTGTATATTTTTAATTTCTAAACTTTGTATTTTCCTTTTTAAAGTTTTGAATTGAGAATTAAATACATAAAATGAGTTTTGATCAATCTCAGCTCCCCATTTCCTCCCTATTCCAAGTCCACCTTATCCCTCATATTCTATAGAGAATGTATTATATAAAGATTTTATAGGTATTCTATAAAAAATGTCTGCAACAAGCAATTATTCCTGGTCACAGCAGTAATGTTATGCACATCACATGAACACACAGCAGCAGGTTCTGCATACGTAAAACCTGCACAAGATCAACCTAAATCCATACATGGATAGGGAAGAGGCTCATCAAGTTTCTCTCTTGGCTCAAAAGCTATTAGCTAGCCATCAATAGCTGCTGAGGGAGGGAAAACAAGTTTTCCCCGGAAATCGGGGCCCTTAAGGGCTATCCATGCTATATCCATGTACATACAGGCAGCATTAAGCCAAGTCAACAGGATTTTTTTTTTTTAAGTAACATGTGACATAGGCAAGGAAAGTGGTGAGACATGGGGTGGAATTGGAGTAGGGAGGAAATGGGGAGTTGAGTTTGATCAAAACACATTTGTGTGTAATTCTCAATGAAAAAAACCTAAAAAGAAAACAACAAAGTTTAGAAATTAAAATAAACAGCAATAACAAAAATTAAGAGTATCAAGTGCCCATCTCCACCACAAACCCACAAAACAAACACCAGGCATGTATCCATAGAGTATATTGTAAGTAGCCTTCAGAATCCAAGAAAAGTAGAGGATAATGTCTGGATATCTCAGAGATCTTGATCCCTCAGTGCCAATTACTGGACTTGAAGCCTGAAGTGTAAGGAGGAAGGTCAACTTTAATCTTGTACTGTCTACATTGTTGCAAGACCTTCCTTGTCAGAGTGAAAGGACTTTTTCCAATTTTAGGAACTGGGCAATAAGACCAGGACATTAAGAGCCACTGGTGTAAGTGCCTAGACAAAAGAGGCCTGAGAAGAGCTGAACTCTATAGTTTATACCTCAAGCATGTGCTTAGAGAAACAGCCAATGTAGACACCCAAACCCCTCCCCTGCGGAATACCACTTCCCTTCTGTCCCTCTCCTGGATCTGAGGCCTGGCGCAGACCCCACCCTGGGCTGCTCCTGTGTGGACACCAGATCCCTCCCAAGACATCCTAGAGGGTCCACTGAACCCAGAGCTATAGGTAAGAACACCCCAACATGGCCCTATGCCAATAGCTGGGTGTGGGGAGCTCTCAGATTCCAGCAGGCCCACAAACACTGCCCCTGTGGAATACCACCTCACTTCCACCCCTCTCCTGGATCTGAGGCCTGGAGCAGACCCCTGCCTGGACTGCACCTGTGTGGACACCAGATCCTGAGACATCCTAGAGGGTCCACTGAACCAGAGTGGAAGAGGAACAACGGAACTCAGAGCAACAGTCAACATATCCTGAGACATCCTAGAGGAGCCACTGCACCCAGAGCAGTGGACACCTTATCCTGAGACATTCTAGAGGAGACACTGCACCCAGAACAGTGGACACCTATCTGGTCTGCTACCTTGGAGATACAATATCCTGAGACATCTTAGAGTTACCACTGTACTCAGAGAAGCTGGAGCTCAGGATTAAAAGATCACAGAGACATCTGGACCCCAAGGAGATCAGACACAAGCAAGATAAATGGAAAGGCAGGCCTCAGTCAGAGACAGTGAGTATAGGTAGCACTAGAGTTAACCAGATTTCGAAAGGCAAGCGCAAGAACGTAAGCAACAGAATCCAAAGTGAAGAGAACCTGGGGAAGATCCTAGAATACCTAGGCACAGGGAGAATGTTCCTGAACAGAACACCAATGGCTTATGCTCTAATATCAAGAATTGACTAATGGGACCTCATAAAATTGCAAAGATTCTGTAAGGCAAAGGACACTGTCAATAAGACAAAATGTCTATCAATAGATTGGGAAAAGATCTTTACCAATCCTACATAAAATAGAGAGCTAATATCCAAGATATACAAAGAACTGAAGAAATTATACTTCAAACAACCAAATAACCCTATTGAAAATGGGATACAGAGAAAAATGGGGTACAGAGCTAAAAAAAGAATTCTAAACTGAGGAAACTTGAATGGCTGAGAAGCACCTTAAGAAATGCTCAACATCCTTAGCCATCAGGGAAATGGAAATCAAAACAACACTGAGATACCACCTCACACCAGTCAGAATGGCTAAGATAAAAAAACTCAGGTGATAGTAGATGCTGGCGAGGATGTGGAAAAAGAGGAACACTCTTCCATTGTTGGTGGGATTGCAAGCTGGTACAACCACTCTAGAAATCAGTTTGGCGTTTCCTCAGAAAGCTGGACATAACATTACCTGAGGATCCAGCTATACCACTCCTGGGCATATAACCAGAAGATGCTCCAACATATAACAAGGACACATGCTCCACTATGTTCATAGCAGCCTTATTTATAATAGTCAGAAGCTGGAAAGAACCCAGATGTCCCTCAACAGAGGAATAGATACAAAAAATGTGGTACATTTACACAATGGAGTATTACTCAGCTATTAAAAATAATGAATTTGAGAAATTCTTAGGTAAATGGATGGAACTAGAAATTATCATCCTGAGTGAGTTAACCCAATCACAAAAGAACACACATGGTATTTACTCACTGATAATTGGATGTTAGCCCAAAAGCTTGGAATAGCGGAAACTCAACTCACAGACCACATGAAGCTCATGAAGAAGGAAGACCAAGTGGGGAATGCCTCAGTCCTACTTAGAAGGAGTAACAAAAATACTTAAGGAGCAAATATGGAAACAAATCGTGGGACAGAAACTGAAGGAGGGGCCATCTGGAGACCATTCCACCTGGGTATCTATCTCATGTACAGTCACCTAAGCTAGACACTGATGTGGACGGCTGGGTGTGTATGCTGACAAGAACCCGATATAGATGTCTCTTTAGAGGTCTGCCAGAGCCTGACACATTCAGAGGACAATGCTCACAACTAACTACTAATCTGATCAAGGGTTTTCCAATGGAGAGGTTAGAGAGAAGACTGAAAGAACAGAAAGGGTTTGTGACCCGATGAGGAGAGCAACAATACCAAACAACAAGAGCCCCCCAGGGTGTAAACCACCAGCCTGGGAGCACATAGGGAGGGACCCATGACTCCAGCAGCATATGTAGGAGAGGATGACCTTGTTGGGCATAGGTGGGAGAGGAGATTTTTGGTCCCATGAAGGATGAACACCGAGTGGGGGGAAATGTGAGGGTGGAGATGTGGGAGTAGGGGTGTTAGGAGGGCACAGCCTCATAGAAGCATGAGGAGGGGCGATGGGATAGGAGGTTTCTGGGTTCTGGGGGGTAGTGGGGTAAGGAGATAAAATCTGAAATGTAAATATAATACCCAATAAAATAAAATAAAATGAAAAAAAGGATTCTTGATCTTAAAAAAAGGAAGAAAGAAAGAAACAGCCAATGGTAAAGATAAAACAAAGAAAAAACAGTAACTAATATCTGAAAACCTTAAACAAGAAGGGAGGATTGAATTCATAGGTACTGAAATGCTAGTCTCCCATTTCCAGCCTATATACAACAACCTATATACAAAGAAATGGTCAAGTGTGTCTCTACACACACACACACACACACACACACTTTGTGACAGTGGCTTCAGTCAATTTAATTATGTTGAGAGTTGCCTAGAAGATTAGGGAAACACAGTCTGTGTCTGTGAGGGTATTTCCAGACATAATTGATATGAATCTGGTCATCTTTGTTGAATTGGCTGGGGCATAGGTGTAATAATTGCCAGACACCTAAAAGTATCCATAAAAGTGTTTTCAGCTTTTCAATGTGAACACACAGCAGTGTTTCTCAATGGAAATTTTAAGCTTTCAACCTTGACCTTGGGATGCATCACTGAGCGCTTTATTCTCAGTCTTCTAGATTCATGATATAAGCAGCTACAAGTACTCTAGTTCTTCTGTATGCATGCAGTCATTATTGAGCTATTAAGCCTCTATCTGTGTAAGCCAAACCAATAATTCCCCTTATAAATCCAACTTTATAGAAAATCATCAACACTCATTGGTTGTGTTTCTCACGAGAGCCCTGACTAACACAGATTGATGACAAATCTAAGTGTGTTAGTTATGGTTTCTATTGTAATAAAACAGCATGATGAAAAGCAAGTTGGGGAGGAAAGAGTTTATTTGGTTTACACTTCCATATCAATATTCATCATCAATGGAGGTTAGGACAGGAATACAAACAGAGCAGGAAGCTGAAGGCAGAGGCAATGGATCTAAGGCTACTTACTGGATTGTTCCTTATAGCTTTTTAATAGAACCTAGCTCCCCCTCCCAGACCAGGGATGGCACCACTCACTATGTCTGGACCCTCCCTGATTCATCACAAATTAGGAAAATGACCTACAGGTTTACCTACAATCCAATATTATAGAGGCATTTTCTTAGCTGAGGTTCTGTCCTCTCTGATGACTTTAGCTTGTGTCCAGTTGACATAAAACTATCTAGCACACAAAATAATTACACTAAAATAGCTGTCCAAAGATGGTCATAGAAGAACCTCCAAAGACATTGAAATGTTAATGAAACATTGTTTGAATAAAAAGAAGCATCTTTAAAGACAAAGAGGGCCTGGGCTTGATCTTAATTGGAATAGTTGAGAACAGATAGGAGATCTGAAAAGAAACCAAAAATAAACTTTACATGAAAACTGAAACTTACTAAAGAAATAAAAATATACATTTGAGATAATACAAGAAAGAATCAATCTGTTGAAAGCTAGGGAAACTGATGTTATCTAACTTGGAAAACAAAAGACCAAAGATACAAGACAAGTAAATAGAGGACTAGAAAGATCACATGTTAACACTTGACCTGTACAGTGCAAAAATATTTCAGTGGTTTCTTTAGAGGTAAATATAAAAAACAAAAAACAAGAAAACATACCAAAAACATTTGAAAGTAAAGTTTTCAGTTAATACATGAGAAATTATCTTATTTAATAGTATAATATTTTTCTTTCATTTTCAAAATTATAATATAATTACACGATTTCTCCATTCCATTTTCTCCTTTCAAACCTTCCCATAAACCTGTCTTTCAAATTCACACTTCTTTCCCATAGTTGTTAATATATATATATATATATATATATATATATATATATGCTTATATAGTTCCATATAATATATACTCTCTATATAACTTACACTATATATATAAGTATATATGTATATATAGATATATACATACATAGTTCTATATAATATATACTTTATATATAACATACACTGTATATACATACATGTATATATATATATATATATATATATACACATATATAATCTACTCAGATTGTATAATTTTTTTCCTTTAAATATTCTTTATTTATGTGGGATGAGTTGGCTTAGGTGTCCTTTTTCTTGTTCACTTCCCAACATCACAAAACTCATAGAAGAAATAATATACTATTAATAATAGAGTATAATTTTACATGTATGTTCATGGCTGACCATAATTTTTAAGTCCTTACTGTGTTTTCTACATGTTTTAATAGAGCAGTGAGTTTGAACTGCTTATAATCTCATAATTCCTACAATTCAAAGACATGGGAGCCATAAGAACTGAGTATGGGCAGTATAATTTCAGTTCAGAATGACAAAATTTTGGAATGTTAAGTTTACTCCTAATGAATCAATACAAAGAAAATATCTATGAGTTATACATAGACAGAAATGTGAAGAATTTAAAACAGTTCATTGGAAAAAATTAAACTGAACATAAAAAGTAATGCTAATGCAGGAAACTGAGCAAAAGAAAGCTATAAAATTTAGTAGTCATAAACAAACAACATTCCTATTTCTATAAACTAACAATAGTTGTGAAATGAGAGTTACAGAAACAATTTCAATTACAATATGGTAAAATGCACAAGAACTACCTTAGTTAAATAGCAATATAACTTATAACAGTGTAGAAGGAAAGGTAAGTATAATTAATAGTAAATAATTAGTTATAATTACATTAGTATATAACTAAAGTAGATATAAATAATAGGATACCAATCTCCCTTTTTACAGACTGAGAGGCAATGGTGATATGATAACAATATCACCCCAAATGGTACACAGACTGATTTTATTCTCTATCTAAATATCAATGATTTTCAGAAATAAAGACTCATTTTTACAATTTGTATAGAAGTTGAAGTGTCCCAATGTAGACCAGGTAATCAAAAAAAATTAAGATTATTCAAAGAATTCATACTTCTTAACCACAAACCTTCTTTGAAAATTTCAGTATACAAAGGTATAGTAGGATAAATAAAGAGATACATGTAGACCAATGATACAGAACATATAAACAAGAAAAAATCTTTAAATTTATGGAAAAAAATATTTGAGGCAGTTTAGAAAAACACTGACTATGAAAAGACCAAACTTTTCAATAATTGTTAGCAGGTATACATGTAGAATAAATAAATTGAGCATTTATCTAACTTTATGTACCTAAAAATTTAGGAGTGTTTTAATTGAAAATTACAAAAATCAAAACAAGGCAAAAGCATTGATATACCATTTAGCCAGGACCTCTTAGACATGACACAGGAGACCTAGACAATGACAACAAAAAAGCAAACAAAAGCTTTTAAAAATATGCATCAACCTTTCTGCCAGGACAGACTCCTAGCTGACCTGCTCCCTTGAAGGCTCCACATCCTGACTCATCCCAGAGGAACCAGTGTACTCAGAGCAGTGAAGAATCCTATGCACTCAAAGCAGTTGAGGAAGCTGGATTTTCAGGAGCTTTAACACCCCAAGATCATGGGACTTCAGGATCCCAGAAGCAGCCCGAGTCCCAGGAGTTCTTCCATCCAAAACTTCAGGATCATCTGATCACAGACACAGCTGAACTCTGAGGAGTTCTGACAGAAGCAAGATAAAAGGAGAAACAGGCTACAGTCAGAGAGAATGAGTGCAAATAGCACTAGAGATAACCAGATGGCAAAAGGCAAGCACAAGAATGTAAGAAACAGAAACCAAGGTTACCTGACATCATTAGAACCCAGTTCACCCACCATAGCAAGTACTGGACACCCCATCACACCGGAAAAGCAGGATTAAGATTTAAAATAACTTCTCATCATGATGATAGAGGGCTTAAGAGGGTCATAAATAACTTCCTTTAAAAAAATACATTAGAACACAAGTAAACAGGTAGAAGCTCTTAAAGAGGAAACACAAAAATCCCTTAAAGAATTGCATGAAAACTCAAACAAACAGGTAAAGGAATTAAACAAAACAACCCAGGATCTAAAAATGGAAGTAGAAACAATAAAGAAAGGGAGACTCCCAAACAATAAAGTAGAATCCCAAAGGGAGACTACCCTGGATATTGAAAACATAGAAAATATATCATAGAGTCATAGACACAAGAATCATCAACAAAATACAAGAGACAGAAGAGAGAATTTCATATGCAGAAGATACCATAAAAAACATTGACACAACTGTCAAAGAAAATACAAAATGCAAAATCTCCTAACCCAAAACATCTAGGAAATCCAGGAAAAAATGAGAAGACCAAACCTAAGGATAATAGGCATAGATGAAAGTGAAGATTCCCAACTTAAAGGTCAGGTAAATTTCTTTAACAAAATTATAGAAGAAAACTTCCCTAGCCTAAAGAAAGAGATGTCTATGAACATACAAGAAGCCTACAGAACTTTAAAAAGACTACACTAGAAAAGAAATTCATCCTGTCACATAATAATCAAAACATCAAACGCACAAAACAAAGAAAAAATACTAAAACCAGTAAGGAAAAAAGGTCAAGTAACATATAAAGACAGAGCTATAAGAATTACAGCAGACTTCTGACCAGAGACTATAAAGATCAGAAAATCCTGGACTGATATGATACAGACCCTAAGAAAACACTAATGCCAGCCCAGACTACTATACTCATCAAACCTCTCAATCACTATACATGGAGAAACCAAGATATTCCATGACTAAACAAAGTTTACACAATATCTTTCTACAAATCCAGCCTTACAACGGATAATAGATGGAAAATGCCAACACAAAATGGGAAACTACAACCTAGAAAAAGCAAGAAAATAATCTTCCAACAAACCCCAAATAAGATAGCTACACAAACAAAATTCCAACTCTAATAACAAAAAACCCAGTAAGCAATAATCATTTTGCCTTAATACTTTTTAACATCAATGAACTCAGTTCCTCAGTAAAAAAAAGACATATACTAAAAGACTGGATACTTACACAGAACCGAGAATTTTGCTGCATAAAGGAAATGCACCACAGTGAAAAAGACTGGCACTACCTCAAAGTAAACAGCTGGAAAACAAATTTCTAAGCAAATGGTCCAAAGAAAGAAGCTGGAATAGCCATTCTAACATGGAATAAAATTGACTTTCAACAAAAAGTTATCAAAAAAGATAAGGAAGGACACATCATAGTCATCAAAGGAAAAATCTACCAAGATGAACTCTCAATTCTGAACATCTATGCTCCAAATGCAAGAGCACCCACATTCATAAAAGAAACTTTACTAAAGCTCAAAGCACACATTGCACCTAACACAATGTTAGTGGGGGATATCAACACCTCACTCTCAGCAATAGACAGATCATGGAAACAGAAACTAAACAGAGACACAGTGAAACTAACAGAACTTATGAACCAAATAGATTTAACAGATATCTATAGAACATTTCATACTAAAACAAAAGAATATTCCTTTTTCTCAGCACCTCATAGTACCATCTTCAAAATAGACCACATAATTGGTCACAAAACAGGCCTCAACAGGTACAAACAGATTGAAATAGTCCCTTGCATCATATCAGACCACCATGGACTAAAGCTGGTCTTCAATAATAACAAAAACAATGGAAAGTCCTCATACATGTGGAAATTGAACAGTGCTCTATTCAATGATAACTTGGTCAAGGAAGAAAGAAAGAAAGAAAGAAAGAAAGAAAGAAAGAAAGAAAGAAAGAAAGAAAGAAAGAAAGAAAGAAAGAAAGAAAGAAAGAAAGAAAGAAAGAAATTAAAGAAGTTTTAGAATTTAATGAAAATGAAGGCCCTTCAAACCAAAATGTATGGGACACAATGAAAGCAGACCTAAGAAGAAAACTCATAGCTCTAACTGCCTAAAAAAGAAACTGGAGAGAGCATACACTAGCAGCATGACAACACACACATGAAAGCTCTAGACCAAAAAGAAGCAAACACACCCAAGAGGAGTAGACAGCAGGAAACAATCAAAATCAGGGCTGAAATTGACCAAGTAGGAAGAAAAAGAAGTATACACAGTGTCAACAAATCCAGGAGCTGGTTCTTTGAGAAAGTTTAGAGGATAGATAAACCCTTAGCTACACTAACCAGAGGGCACAGAGACAGAATCCAAATGAATAAAATAAGAATGGAAAAGGGAGACATAACAACAGAAACTGAGGAAATTCAAAAAATCACCAGATCCTACTACAAAAGCCTATACTCAACAAAACTGGAAAATCTGGATGAAATGGACAAATTTCTAGACAGATACCAGGTACCAAAGTTGAATCAGAAGGTGATAAACCATCTAAACAGACTCAAAACCCCTAAAGAAATAGCAGCAATCATTAAAAGTCTCCCCAAGAAAAAAGCCCAGGACTAGATTTTAGTGCTGAATTCTATCAGACCTTCAAGGAAGACCTAATACCAATTCTCTTCAAACTATTCCACAAAATAGAAACAGAAGGAACACAACCCAATTCATTCTATGAATCCACAGTTACGCTCATACCTAAACCTCACAAAGACCCAACAAAGAAAGAGAATTTCAGAGCAATCTCCCTCATGAAAATCTATGCAAAAATACTCAATAAAATTCTTGCAAACCGAGTCCAAGAACACATCAAAACAATCATCCATCATGATCAAGTAGGCTTTATCCCAGGAATGCAAGGATGGTTCAATATACAGAAATCCATCAATGTAATCCACTATATAAACAAACTCATAGAAAAAAGCCCACATAGTCATTTCACTAGATGCTGAGAAAGCATTTGGCAAAATTTAATACCCCTTCATGGTAAAAGTCCTGGAAAGATTAGGAATTCAAGGCCCAGACCTAAACATAGTAAAAACAATATACTCCAAGCCAGTGTCCAACATCAAACTAAATGTAGAGAAACTTGAAACTGTCCCACTAAAATCAGGACTAAACAATGCTGCCCACTCTCTCCCTATCTATTCAGTATAGTACTGGATATTCTAGCCAGACCAATTAGACAACAAAAGGAAGTCAAAGGGATACAAATAGAAAAGGAAGAAATCAAAATATCACTATTTGCAGATTATATGATAGTATACTTAAATGACTCCAAAGCATCTACCACAGAACTCCTAAATATGATAAACAACTTTAGCAAAGTGGCTGGATATAAAATTAATTCAAACAAATCAGTAGCCTTCTCTAATCAAAGGATAAACAGACTGAGATAGAAATTATTGTGAAAGGAAACAACACCCTTCACAATAGTCACAAATAATATAAAATATCTTGGAGTGACATTAACCAAGCAAGCGGCAGATCTGTATGTCAAGAATTTCAAGTCTCTGAAGAAAGAAATCGAGGAAGACCTTAGAAGATGGAAAGATCTCCCATGCTCATGGATTGACAGGATTAATATAGTAAAAATGGCCATCTTGCCAAGAGCAATGTACACATTCAATGCAATCCCCATCAAAATTCCAAATCAATTCTTCATAGAAATAGAAAGATCAATTTGCAAATTCATTTGAAATAACAAAAAAAAAAAAAAAAAAAAAAAAAAAACAGGATAGGGAGAACTATTCTCAACAATAAAAGAACTTCTTGGGGAATCACCATCCCTGACCTCAAACTGTACTACAGAGCAATAGTTTTAAAAACTGCATGGTATTGGTACAGAGACAGGCAGGAAGATCAATGGAATAGAACTGAAGATCCAGAAATGAACCCACACAATTATGATCACTTGATCTTTGACAAAGGAGCTAAAAACATCCAGTGGAAAAAAGACAGCATTTTCAGCAAATGGTGCTGGTTTAACTGGAGGTCAGCATGTAGAAGAATCCAAATCAATCCATTTTTATTCTCTTGTAAAAAGCTCAAGTCCAAGTGCATAAAGAACCCCCACATAAAACCAGATACACTGAAACTAATAGAAGAGAATGTGGGGAAAGACTCTCGAATACCTAGGCACAGGGGAAAAGTTTCTGAACAGAACACCAATGGCTTATGCTTTAATATCAAGTATTGACAAATAGGTCCTCATAAAATTGCAAAGCTTCTGTAAGGCAAATGACACTGTCAATAAGACAAAATGTCAACCAATAGACTGGGAAAAGATCTTTACCAATCCTACATCCAATAGAAGGCTAATATCCAAGATATACAAAGAACTCAAGAAATTATATTCCAGACAACCAAATAACCCTATTAAAAATGGCATACAGAGCTAAACAAAGAATTCTCAAGTGAGGAAACTTGAATGACTGAGAAGCACCTTATGAAATGCTCAACATCCTTAGTCATCAGGGAAATGCAAATCAAAACAACCCTGAGATACCACCTCACACCAGTCAGAATGGCTAAGATCAAAAACTCAGGTGATAGTAGATGTTGTCAAGGATGTGGAAAAAGAGGAACACTCCTCCATTGTTGGTGGGATTGCAAGCTGATACAACCACTCTGGAAATCAGTCTGTTGGTTCCTCAGAAAATTGGTCATAGCATTACCTGAGGATCCAGCTATACCACTCCTGGGCATATACCCAGAAGATGCTCCAACATATAACAAGGACACATGCTCCACTGTGTTCATAGCAGCCTTATTTATAACTGCCAGAAGCTAGAAAGAACCAAGATGTCCTTCAACAGAGGAATGGATACATAAAATGTGGTACATTTACACAATGGAGTATTACTCAGCTATTAAAAACAATGAATTTAAGAAATTATTAGGCAAATCGATGAAACTAGAAAATATCATTCTGAGTGAAGTAACCCAATCAGAAAAGAACACACTTCATATGCACTCACTGATAAGCGTATATTAGCCCAAAAGCTCACAATACCCAGGATACAACTCACAGACCACATGAAGCTCATGAAGAAGGAAGACCAAAGTATGGGTGCTTTGGTCCTTCTTAGAAGGAGTAACAAAATACTCAGGGATGCAAATATGTAGACAAAATGACACAAACTGAAGGAGGGGCTGTCCTGAGACTGCCCCACCTTGGTATCCATCTCTTGTGTAGCTACCAAGGCAGACACTGTTGTGGATGCCATGAAGTGCATGCTGACAGGAGCCTGACGTAGCTGTCTCCTTAGAGGCTCTGCCAGAACCTGACATGTACAAAGGCACATGCTCACAGCTAACCATAGAACTGATCATGGGGTTCCCCATGGGAAAGTGAGAGAGAAGACTGAAGGAGCTGAAGGGGTTTGTGGCCCTATGGGGAGAGCAACAATACTAACCAACCAGAGCTCCCAGGGCCTAAACCACCAGCCTGGGAGTACATAGGCAGGGACCCATGGCTCCAGCTGTAGGGGATTATGGCCTTTTTGGCATAGGAGGAAGTAAAAGTCCTTGGTCCTGTGAAGCTGGATGCTCCAGTGTAGGAGAATTCGAAGGTAGGGAGGAGGGAGTTGGTAGGTGGGATTGGGAACATTCTCATAGAAGCAGGAGGAGGGGATGGGATAGGGGGTCGGGTGGGGAGAAAATGGGAAAAGGGGATAACATCAGAAATGTAAATAAAATACTTAATAAAAAATTAATCCTAAAAAATAAAAATGAAAAAAATATATGCATCAGAAGATAACCTCAACGGAGTTAAATGAGGCTTTTGGACATGGAGAGTTTTGAACCAAATAAACATAATTTTTTAATAAAATGTTAAATCACATGTAATTCCTAGTAGCTGTATTAATAGAAAAAATTGCTACTGACTTGTTGGCTCATTAATATAACTATCACAAAGATGCTGAATGAGCTAGGAAATTGGTCAGTGGTCAAGGCGATAAATCACGGAGATGGTGAGTCATAAAAAACCTATAAAGCAGAATATACATGTAGTTCAAGCAAGTACTCACAAGTCACTACTAGGAAAAAGTCTTATGTAGAACTAACTGATAACTCTATTATAAATAAGGTTAAAAGTTATTCCTGTAACACTATTTTAAACAACTTGAATGAATTCTGCCCATGACTTAAAAGTTTATGGAGATCCAGTTGTAAAAAAAAATTTAAAAAAGGAGTGATGTTAGCAGAGTATTTTATAACTACAAAGCACCATGAAAGCAACTAATGGCCTCTTTTAGTCATATTTACAATAAGTCTCAAAAGAAAAACAGGAAAAAAATTGAAGAAAACAAGACAAAACAAAACAAAAAGCTATGTGAAAGAAAATAAATTGGTGGTGTGTTCCAGCAACTGTTAGCTAATGAATTTAGTACAGATAACCGTGAACCTGTCACTACACTGAGAGGAACTGGGAGAAGGCCTTAAGAATATATCATACACACTTGAAGCCATGATTTTACAGGCTCAGAAGACTTCCAGGGCAGAATTATTTCAGGAATGAGGCCTGCATACTCCTTCATTTTTGTACACTGTCCACAGGTCTGAACTGCTGAGATATTTTATGAATAAGACTTGCTTCTATCTCTAAATCAGTTAAAGATAGTTAAGGTTGTATTTTAATTAAAATATAACTCATCTTACTCAATATCTCCAGTTCCTTGATAAACAAGTATCAAAATCCAATTATTAAGATGTTTGGAGATTGTTCAATCACTAAAATGCTTCCTGAGCAAGTCTGAGTTTGACCCTTAGTAACTATGACCAAAAGCTTTCCTTTGCAAAAGAAGAGACCACATACTTGAGGATTGCTGGTCAACAAATGTAGCTACATTACTGATCTCCAGAATCAATAAGAGATCCTGTATTGAGGTCTGAAGAAATGACTCAGAGATTTAGAGCAATGGCTTGGCTTTCAAGGAACCTAGGTTTAATTCCAAGTACCCACACAGGTTCACAGGCACCTGTCTTTTCCAGAGATCTGATGTCCAATCCAATCTTCTGACTTCCACACGTATCAAGCATACATATGGCAAAGAGCTATACGTGAAGGCAACATTCATGCAATAAAAACACAGATACAAAATAAAAAGAGACTTCAATAAAAATTATATGAAGTCAGGCTGAGTGAGACATGCAAAGTTTTTACCTGGTCTTGACATGCACTTTTACATACACATATGCACCTCCACTTACACATGAGAATATATAGACACACAGAGGCACATGTACACGTATACACGCACACAAAGAGATTCAAAATTGTTGATTGAATTCTTCTTATCCTGAATCTTCTACAAGTAAATACTGTGGTTTCTGATATTATATATCAGACCAGCTCTCTCTCCCTCTGTCTCTGTGTATATATGTATGTCTCTCTGTCTCTGTCTGTCTCTCTATTTAGATAAAGAGACTATGTCATGCATATAACTATAACTCATTGATTCTCTATAATTTTACATCCATCATTCATTGACAGAGGCTGTACTTGGACACTACCACCCTGTTTAATTCACCAGAAACTTTAATCTATGGACAAACTGTGATCTCAGGTCTGGGATACATTATTTTGCTGTTATCATTGAGTAGAAAGTGGATAAAGTATTTGATGTGACTGTCATGTTGCTTTCAAAGAGCAGTAGAACCTGAGTCACTACTAGCATGTTGACCTTTGGCATTTTTTCTCTCTTTCTTCTTTTCCTGTCCACCTGATTCATCTCTATTCATAGCACATTATCATGATTTTGGTCTCTATAGTAAAACTTCTGGCTTATTAGGCTTTCCATTGCTGAGAAGAGACACCATGACCAAGGCAACTCTTATAGAGGACAACATTTAATATTGGCTAGCTTACAGATTCAGAAGTTTAGTCCATTGTCATAGTAGGAAGCAAGGCAGCACAGAGGCAGACATGATGTTGGAGAAATCGCTAAGAGTTCTGCATGGTGATTCAAAGACAACCAGAAAGCTGGCATCCTCTAGCAGCTAGGAAGAAGGTCTCTTTCACAATGGGTGAAACCTGAGCATAGAAGGGGACCTCCAAAGTCACCACCACACTTTTAACAAGACACACCTTCTAACAGTACAAGTCCCTACAGGCTAAACAGATTTAGACCACCACATTCCAGTCCCTGGCCCCCATAGTCTTGTCCAAAAACATGAGCTTATGGAGGCCATATACCTGCCATAGCATAATGCAAAATGTATTTAGTCTAACTTCAAAGATTCCCATAGTCTATCACAGTCTAATCAATGTTTAAATGTCCAAACTTCAAAGTCTATTCTGAGATTCATGCAATCTCTTAACTATAATACCCTATAAAATAAAAATAAAAGGATCATATATTTCCAACATATCAAGGCACAGGATGTATATTACCATTCCAAATTGTCATAGCAAGGAAATACTGGGACAAAACAAAACTAAAAACCAGCTGTTTAAACTGCAAATTTTGAGTTTCCATGTCAGATGTCAAAGTACTCTTCAGTTCTCCATTCCTTTCCTTCTTGAGAACTGTGTTGGTGTTCTTTTCAGCTGGTTCTACTCCTTTTTATGCAGCTATCTTTGACAGGCATCCCTCTGCTATGACATTAACATCTTAGGGTATCCAACTTTATAGCTTCTTACTTTAATATCTGGGGTCTTCTGGGCTCCTCTGAAGGCTTCAAACACTTCTCCAGCTCAGCTCTGTATAACACTCTATGCACTGGTTAACTCCATTCCAGTGCTGCTAATATTCTTGGTAGTCATCCTATGGTACTTCCATATCCAATACACTAGGGGCTTCCATAGCAACTAGGCTTTACTAATACCCTCTCTTACATCCCCTTCCTGGTGCCAATTTCTGTCTTAGTTAGGATTTCCATTGCAACCAAGAGACACCAGGACAAAGATAACGTTTATAAAGGATAACATTTAATTGGAACTGGGTTACAGATTCAGGTGTTTAGTTCACTATCCTAGCAGGAAACATGGCAGCAGTCAAGTAGACATGGAGCTGGAGAAGGAGCTGAGAGTTCTGCACCATAATTTGAGGGCAACGAGGAGAGATTGGCATGCTCTGACAGTTAGGACAAAGTACTCTTTCAAAATGGGTAGAGCCCAAGCATAGGAGAAGACCTCCAAGGCCCATCCCCATGGTGAAACACTTTTTCCAGCAAGGCAACAAATCCTAACAGTACCGCTCCCTTTTGGCAAAGGATATTTAAACCACCATGGTTAGGTAATGTCTCTTCTCTTCATAAACAATATTTTAATCCAATCTTTAGGCCTTGGCGGTCTTCAAAGTGGTGCCCCGACTCCCTTCCTACACCCTCCTTCAAATTCCTTGGTCTGTTTCTTGAGTGATTATTTAATTATTTTTCTCCTACTAAATAGCCAGATGTAAGGACTTTGGTATTCAGAGCAACACTAGACAAATTTTACATTAGGAAACAAATACTTATAGAAAGAAGACAAGTCCTCAACTTACAAATTAAAACATTAAGAGATGTTATAGGTTAAAAGATGTCAGTAAGAGTTGGGAAATAAGTAATGAACACTGTTAACCTCACATTTATCCAGCTATTGATATGCAGCAGATCATGTACTTGTCTGCGATTCAGTCATTTCAATGGGATAATTATAGTGGTCAGCTTATGGGCAGTTATATGCCCACACATGAATGAACAGACATGTGTGAGCACATATGTGTGTGCATATGAGTGTCTACAAATACTCCATGAGACATTTTAGATTATAAACATTTTGGATTGGAACACATATATTAGATTATCAAGATAAAAGAGAATTTTATATTCCCAGGTATCAAATGATCTGTGTAGAAAACTTGAAAATCTAAAATATTAAGATATAAACACATTTCTGAGTGATATTGCCATAACTGACACAAGAAACAGGTTTTATAATCAGTTAAAATATTCCAGAGATTAGGACTATTTATTCAAGTCATAGGTCAAAAATGCATTTATTTAATTTATAACATTTAATTTACATTTAATTTTTTAAGTAAAATATTCTTGTGATAAATAAACTAGATTACAAATAGTACTGCCATCCTTGGAAGTATATACAGAAAGAGAGATGATACAACAAATATAAGACAGAATCTAAAATACTTCCCTAAATGAATAAGCTAGTTTCCTTATTAATACTGTAGTGGTTTGAATAGGTATATCTCCCATAGACTTGTGCTTTAATGTTAACCACATAGAGAGTGAGACTGATAGCAGGTGTAGCCTTGTTTGGGTAGGAGGAGGTGTATTCTGCGGAGGCAGGCTTTGAGGACACATATATGCTCAAGCCATATCAGTGGAGACGGTCTTTCATTGCTGTCTTCAGATCAAGATTTAGAACTCTCAGCTTGGTTTCTAGCACCATGCCTGCCTGTATGCTGTCATTCTTTCTACCCTGGTGGTAATGACCTAAACGTCTGAAATGGGAAGCCAGCCCCAATTAAATGTTGTCTAAGAGTTGGCTTTGACATGGTGTCATTTCACAGCAATAAAACCCCAAGATAAATACTGTGACTGACAAATCAGAATTTTATTTCTTTGAAGGACACAAAATCATGTATCTTATATCCTATAATGTATAATTGATCACTGGCTAGGGCTCGACTTTTACACAATTGAAAAGAGCTATATGTAGAAAACACCCAAAGGAAAACTATTTCATTGAGATGACGTCTTCTTCCCAACTCAAGAAGAAAAGCAAATGTGGCTAGAGTTAAGAGTTACACTTTATTGACTCTAAATTATGTTTGGTTCCTACATTTCCCCTACAAAAGAAGACTTGCTGGTAGGTGCTTATGAGTAGTTTGCATCTTCAACTTGAAATATTGATTTGTGTTGAAGTCACTATTCACCTATTCACTCCAACATGACAGGCAAAGCAAGACTTTTCTTCTCACATGACCAGTGATTCAACACAAGAATATACATATTCTTTTCCCCAAATCTCTCACTATAATCTAAAATTTTGTAGCTGGTTTTCAATTTGTAAGACATTTGTCAAAAATGTAAAGATTTACCAAACATCTAAGAGGCTACTCTGAGTCAAAACCTGCCCTTAATCCTAGTTTTAGCAAAATGCAATAATCAAACCAAACTACCCCTGAGTACAATATTAAGAGTAAAACACTAGATGACACATTTAATAATGCAAAAAAATAAGTTTATAAAAGGTAATTTTAGAAAAAAAAAGACCAAGGAAGCCTCAATACATGACCAAACTTTATATTTTCTAACCTTATTTATACCCCTGAACTATATTACCTATCTATATAAACTGTGGCACTTCAAAACACAGTTTGACACTTAAGCTGCTACTTCAGCTTAGAATGCCTGATCTTCTGGCTTTTGTGGAAAATGAATGTTCACTCTTGAAAGTCACAAATCAATTTGACCTATTCTTTGAGAAATTGAAGGTGGAGGGGCATACATAGAAGAATAAAGATGCAATAAACATCAGAGTGGCCTGAATGTGGCTGACTGAACAAGCCATAGTAATTGCCTTGAAATTTCCAAAGAACAGTAGAGAGCATGTGAATACTTCCAATCAGATGCTCAGAAATTTCAGTCTGAGTATAGTAAACTGGCATGCAGTGGTTCTCAATCTTTATAATGCTCTGATCCTATAATATAATATCTTATGTTATCATAAGTTTTTTGTTGCCACTAATTGCAAATGTGCTACAATTGTGAATGATATTATAAATATCTGTATTTTCTGATGATCTTAGGTGATCCCTGTGGAAGGATCATTTGACCCTAAAGTGGTCTTGACCTACAGGTTGAGAACTGCTGTCTTAGAGACTAAAGCAGAGGCTGAGCCTCCTGGGAGAATGAAAATTGTAAAAGGTCTAACAGTAGAGAGAATATTCAAAGGGAACTCGAGAGTGGTACCTTAATTTCTTCTGCTGCTGATACTTGGCATTTATCTGAAAAAGACTTCACATAAGCACAGAGCAAGAAGCTATTGTTAGCCAAGAACATGACATTTGAGTCTCAAAAATATGATGCTTTTTTCCTGCTCTTCTTTTTAGGTTAGCTGAACAAAAATAACCCAAATCCAGGACAAAATGGACCTTTTGAAAAAGAGTTCTTCAGTAGCTGGAAGGCAATTATCTGAGACTGTGTGTTATTTCTATAACAAGATAGATTTTGTTTGGATTTTAAGATTGGGAGAAGTTTAAGGTCAATTTGATATAATCAACAAGTTCATGGCACAAAATAAGAATGCATATTTTCAATGAAAACAAACCACTCTTTTCAAAAGTAACAAAACTATGTTTCTAGAATTTACCACTGACTTTCTTGCATGTAGATTTTATGTGATGAAGACATATAAATTATAAATTTATTTTTTATTTTTAAACATTTGAACAAGGTCCTTAAAGTCTTCCAATTATGATTTCTAAGTGTGCGTATATGATTAGTAACACACCTCTACTTCACAATGCATAAAGAAGTCACAATGAGTATGTATAATAAGGAATGGACATAAGATTCTAAAAGAGAAGTTGCTGTTGTCATTAGCACAATAATTTTAGGGAATTGCCATACATTTCTAAGAGGTTGACATCAAATTTCATGAAATGTGAAAATTGACACTTCCAGTTTTAGCATCTCTTTATTAAATGGTAGTTCTCTTTTCTGCCATTTAAAAATATTTATATAATGAAAACATGAGGAAAAGATTTTTTAAAATGATGTTGAGAAATATATTGAATAAACGAAATTGTATTATTCTCCATTTGGTCAATTTCAAGTTAGATCAGATAGGACTGCATATCCCCGAACACGTAAATCAACTAAAAGTATAACTGCTTTCTTTTCATTTTTCTAAAAATGAATATTCTGGTTAAAATAAATGAATATATTTCTTTGTAAAATCATGTCTATGGACTATGTAACAAGTTTCTTTCTCCACAAATCTACCTGAGTTTGACAGCAGCAGAGTAATAGATTAGATCGCACGGGTGCTGACATACACGGAGAGAACATAATTTCATTTTATGGGCTGCTGTACTGCTAGACAGAATTCATTTGGCAAAAAGACTATTCCCTTGACTTTCCTTATGGCTAGTTTGAATTTTTTCTCCTTATGTTGTAATAATATTTTTAAAAATACATTGGTTCCCAAAAGGTTTTCCATTTGTACATAATTCAACATTGAACTCTTTTGTGTGCTAGTGCATGAGCACCTTTGTAAGATTCCTCAGAAATAAGTTAAATCTCCATGCTTGTAAGATAGTAAGCTAGCTTGTAAGATACTTTATGTGTCTGCATTCTGAAACACAGTTGCCATTTTCCAGAATGTCTTTATCCTTTGGCATAATTTTTCACTGGACCCCAAATACATGGGAAATATTCTAATTATTTTTTAAAACGTGTAACTGTAGGTTAGTAAAGTTATTATATAGGATAATATAATAATAAATGCATATCATTTCTATAAGTGCCCAATTCCACATATATACAACATTAAACATGAACTGTACTGTGGGCTCCAGATTCTATGTAACTATAATGGGCTAACCAGAATTTATTAATTGTATAAATATATGGCTGTAGAAAAAATGAAAGGAAGCTGTTTAGGAGCAAGGTAAAATACTCACCTCTATAATATCTCCTCAGGAACCCGAACTGCTCTAAAAAACTATTATCTATCTTGCTTTCTACAGTCACTTGAAACAACTTATCCAAACTGTCTGTCCAAGAATTCTTCACTTGCCTCTTCTCATTCGTTAACATGGGCTCCTTCTCCCTCTCCCTCTCCCTCTCCCTCTCCCTCTCCCTCTCCCTCTCCCTCTCCCTCTCCCTCTCCCTCTCCCTCTCCCTCTCCCTCTCCCTCTCCCTCTCCCTCTCCCTCTCCCTCTCCCTCTCCCTCTCCCTCTCCCTCTCCCTCTCCCTCTCCCTCTCCCCCTCCCCCTCCCCTCCCCCTCCCCTTCCCCCTCTGCCTCTCCCCCTCCCTCTTCCTTTCCCTTTTACTCTCATTCTCCCTTCACCCTCCACTCTCTCACACACACATACATACACAAACACCTTTTTGCTTTGGCTGTTATGTTATGACTGATAAGTATGGTGATAACTAGAAAATCTTCAAGTCACCTTTATGTAAATACTCAAAAATTTATTCCATCAAACATACATGTGTTCAAAGAAGCAAAGATAAAGTCATTGAACTGACAGTGATGAATCATGTGTATGATGACACAATTGCTGTGTTATCATGTACATAAATATAGATTCACACATTTCAAAACTCTTCTTTTTGTGTCCATATTACTGTGGAAAATAAAACAGATATTCATATGTTTTTTCTTCTCTTCAGGTTGAACTCTTAGAAAGATCAAATCAATAATATGTTTTATTTTTCTGAAAAAATAGCTGAGTCCAATTTAGAAGAAAAAAATCTTCCTTACAAAAAGATAAGATTTATTCCAAATGAAGAACATCTGTGTTCTTAGAGGAATCATATTTAATAGTTAGAATAATACCTAAAATACTTAAATCCTGAATAACATAATTCTGAATTTTTATTGAATTTGGTTTTCAGTAATGGTCTCTGTCCTTTGCAAAGAAATGTTTCCTTGATGAGAGATGAAAAGTACAGCTGTGGCTGTAAGGACAGATGTTTAAAGATTGTTGTTGTAATTATGCTGGTTTAGTAAATTGGTAGCTGTAGATTTTCCTTCAATAATCATGGCTTCACTATCACTAAGTAGTTTGCTAACTTTTCAGCACCAATGGTGGTCTTCCTCTTGTTGAGTAAATCTTAAATACAATTAGAGAAGGTATGCATGCCACGATGGTTCCTTTAGTAATCATGTCATGCTGGTCATTGACATGACTCATAAGCATCAGAGCTGTGACCTGTGACGTACTACCAGTTGCCTCTCTCCGTTGGTAGCTTTCATTTTACATTCTGGTACATGAAAGCTAGTCCTTTTGAGTGCAGCTTCTCAGATGAGTTCCAGCTCTTAGTCTTGTTTTGAAGTAAATGGTGTTTGCAGCAGTAGGAACTTACCTTCCACCAGTCCCAGTGGATAGATTTGCAAAACGCTACCATGACAAAGGCTCAAGGAATACTGGGAAGAGGGGGCAAAATGTTTTAAGAGCCAGAAGATTATAGAGCTTGCTTTGAGATTGTGTCTCTTAGTAGTGTCAGAAGCTACAATCATAAAATCTTACCACCATGATGGTTTAAATGTTAACTAATCAAGGATGATACCAGCGAACATGACCAACAGATCAGAGAAAAGACCATGTGGCCTCAATCCTACTCAAAAAAAAATTAGAGATAACTGACAAGAGAAAGACAAAGGTTGACTTCACCTGGGACAGCATACCAACTGATTTTCTACTGACATTGTCAGCCCTAATAACATACATGCAAGTAGCTTTATACAATATGAAAAGTTTATATTTATGAATATGTATACATATATTCATTCAATAACTATCCGTAAAATCATAAATAAAAAGCCCATGAATTTGTAGGAGAGTAGGAAGGTTATGGACAGAGGAAAGGTAATGGGGAAACATTGTAATTAATTTAAAATCTCAAAACTCTGATCTCTATAATAATTTACCTGGCAACTAAATAAAAAGATATATATGTTACATCTCACATTAACTTAAACATGAACTCTAATTACCTTGCTAGAGATGTGGGGGTTATATAAACATTGATATTGACAATGTCATCAGGAACATCAAATTTGAGTGTAATTGATTTACATTGAGCCATAAAATGGTGATCAAATAAAGGCCAGCTTTGTTTCCAAAACTATAGCTAAGGTTTTTATCATAGTCTTTATATTTTAAACAAATGCACTGTCTAAATACCATGGTAACCCTACTTGCTACAGCCTTCATTCTTGTTCTTTTGTTTGAGGACATTGTCTGGAAAAATTAAACCTGAAATATAACATGGAGACTTCTGGTGATTTTTTTCTTGACTCTCACTCACTGTTACTTTCATATATTGTAACATCATCAGAACTCTTAATTCAGTAGCATGTACTATACAATACATCCTTAACCTTGAGATTCTTGTAACTGATGAAGGTCTGGGATCAAGAGGCACATTCTTTGACAATGCTTAAGTTACCTATTGAAGATAATAAACTGAAATAAAGAAGCTGGATTCATCTGTCTCGAATCTTCCATGGCCGGAGCCTATGCTATTAAGTAGGAGGTTTTCTGTCCCTTTATTTCTCATTACTTGTCATAATAAAGAAAATAAAATATATTGAGTGGCTGACTGTGTCTCTCTGACTCTCCTTCTTTTAATTTCTTCCATAAAAGGGTGAAGAACGAAAGCTCAATAAATATAGTCGAGAGGAGGAAGCTCATGTTGTTACTACATCTCACATATTCGCAGAGCCTTCTAAATCGTAAAAATGTTAACAGCAAAGCTAAGTCTTGACATGTTGATAGCTAAAACCATACCACAATATGGCTCATCAATTGCCTGTTATGGTTTTGAAAACCAAAAAATATTCTCTTCTGTGCCATTAGCATAAATCATCCAGGTTAAATCACTTTAATCTCCAGGTAGTTATTTTTGTTCCTTTGTTTTGTTTAGATTTTTTAGATGACACGGATTTTGATGTCGGTTTGTGTTGAGGAAGGTATATCAGCTAGTGAATCAAAAGTGCAGACTTGCTGTGGAGTTATACCCATAAATCAAATTCAATAAACTTGTCAGATGAACATTACACATTAACCAACATAACAGCCAGTGATAGGACTTTAAGCTGTGTCTGTTTGTCCCAGTTTCATGAGAGCAGTTCAGAGCTGTAGGTTCATACATGAATGTTTTTGAAGCCAAGCCAATTACTTTTCATGACATCCATCATCCCATAGCTCTCCAAAAAACAAATTTTAGCACTTGTGAACAAGGAAAAGTACCAGGATTAATGGAACCTTTGTACACAGTAGAGTATTTTTTGAGACATCATATAACTGGAAAAATACTGAAAATAATATTTATTTCCCAGAGGCAGATATCAATTAATTCCTTAAACATACAGGTAATTATCAATTTTCCTGTTTTTGATTTTGGAGAGCTGGACCTGGTACCTGAAGCAAATAAGGTTGTGACCTCGGCATCCTCTCTGCTAGCCACAGTGTTTGATTTCATTCAAAGCTGCTCTATCCTCTCTCTCTGATGAATATTTTAATCCCTAAAGATGGCAGCAGCCCATGTTTGCAAAGCTTTCATTTTTAAAATAAACAGAGCTCTAAAAAAAAATACCTTATGAGTTCAAATAGGGTAATCAGACTTTGAGCTTTTTTCTCATGTGGCTGCTCATACATGCTGCTCTGGTCCATGAATTCTGTCTGTTGACTTTTGTGTACCCGTCTGCCCATTTTCTAATGGTTCCACTGTCAGATTGTGTCACCTGTTGCAATGAAACATGTTGTGTTCCTCAGCATGAAAATGTATTAGGTACTGGATGCATCATTTTAGTCAATAAATGTGTGCAATACCTTCCGACCACATATTACTTAAATTCTCAATCTAAAACTTCAGACCTCTTCGTATTGAAACTTCCAACAAGGAGCTGTGAATGTAAGTGAAGAATGAAAGAGTACTTATTTGTAGGACAAATTGGGGTGATAAAGAGAAATGTGCAAAAAAAAAAAAAAAAAAGGTAAAGGTAGGTGATATGAAGAGGGGGATGTGCAGAGTACGTGACATGTTTGTGTGAAAGCCTGTTTTTAAAGGAAAAATAAAATTTAACATTTAAGAGAGAAAGAAAATAGACCCTGTTGATTTTCAATGACCTACACTGTAGGGCAGACACTACTTTCTTTGTGAACTGTGTTACTGTGGACTCTCCATGTAAATGAAGTACTGCCTTGCATTCAGTGGGAGGGTCCTGTCACTCATCCCAGCAGTCTAAGAGAGCTGTGTTGGAGCATCCCTTCTTTTTGCAGCTTATGTCTCAGTGTATAAACAAACCAGATTTTGGAAGCCTATCACCACCCCATATATATTCATATGCATATGAATCACATGAATGAATGAATGGATGGATACATGAATGAGTGATAAGCTAATGCTTGCATATGGAGGTCAGAGAAAAACAACTGAACTTATTGCCTTGTAACTTTCTTAAAACAGGGTGTCTCATCATGTGCCGATGGGTAACAAACTACATTCTTCTGTCTTTATGTTCTTCAGACTTAAGTTTTGCTTTTTGAACTTGAGACTGTTTTTCTGACTATATACCCTTGTGTTATTTTCAAACTGATATCCCTGCCTTTGGTTTTCACACAGAAATATTACCTTCCTGGGCCATTATAAAATTGTGAAAGCAGTTTTATATTACATACAACTTTCTTTGAAGTGGGAGTCAGTGGATGGGTGGGGGAGCATCCTCATAAAAGCAGAGGGAGAGGGATGAGATAGGGGGTTTGCAGAATGGAAACTAAGAAAGGGGACAGCCTTTGAAATGTAAATAAATAAAATATCTAATAAAAGTATATGTTACAAGCAATCTTTGTCTTTTCAATTTTTAGTACTATCTTTTTCAGAGAAAATGATTTTGATTTTGATGTATCAAACTTATTATTTGTATGTATTCATATTTTAATTAATTAATAATTAATATATATTGTGCTTAACTCTTTTGCTGTTTTCTCTAAAGCTTTTACTAACCTTAGGTAACAAAGACTTCCCCCAATAATTTCTTGTAGTATTAGTTCTTGCTTTTAGTTATTTTTTTCTACTTTGAATTTTTCTTTAAGGTTTGAGTAAGGGTCTATTGACATCATTTTACATATAGCTACATAACTGTAATGAGCACAATTTATCCAGTTTCCTGGGAACTCTTTGTATAAATAAATTAGCTATAATATAACTATTTATTTATGGAAACAATCTTATCATAATAATAATTATATATATATATTATTTATAAGTGTGCTATCTAATTTTCTATTTGTGAATTTCTCAAGTATTTGTTACCTATTTCTAATTTAATTTCATTGTGGTAAAGATGGTAATTGGACAATACAATTCTTAGGTATTTAAAGAAGTTTATTTGGTAGCCTAGAATATGGTCTATATGTACATTTCAGGAGATTACACAGTCAAAATTGTTTGGTAGACTGTCTTAATATCTGTTAGTTCTTCCAAATTTCACAGTTGCATGATTTTTATTTGTTTTGTTTTTGTTACTGTTGTTTTGTTATGAATGCTGATATATACATGCAATAGTGTGCATGTGAAAGTGTGTACCTGTATTGATTTTGTTCTTACCTTCTGTCTGTTTCTGTCATAGGGTTACTTGTTCACTGCTGTTTACTCTAGGCTACCTAGCCAATGAACTTCTAAGAATTCTCCTATGCCTGTTTCCTCATTCTGCCATACAAATGCTGGCATTGCATGTGCTTTCTACTCTGCTTTGTATTAGTTCTGGGAATCCAAAATCCTGTCCTGTGTTTGCTCAGCAAGAGCCATCATCTTTTCAAATGACTTTTTTTTGTTTGTTTAAGTATTCTAAGTATCTTCATCTTCTGCCTACTTTCCTATTTATTATTGAAAGCAAGGTGTTGGATTTTCCATCCATTATTAATCCATGAACTCTTTTCACCTTCAATTCCTTCAACTTTTATTCCTTATATTCCAAGATAGATTTTCTAATTGACCATGAATTTACATCTATTTGTCTTATATCCTTTCAATGTTAATCTGTCTGCTAATTCTTTTTGCCTTGTGAAGCACTAATAACCATCAGTCCAATGCTCTCTGATATTTCATACTTAGAGCACATATTGCTCAGTAATCAGATCTAAACTTAGGGTCCTCCTCTGTAAATCCTTTGTTTGATGGTTCTCTCCTTTGTTATGGCTGCACAGTGACTCTTCTTGGCAATTTTTCCTCCCTCTGCTCTTTTTAAAAGTAGTGTTCTAAGAAGTTAAGGTATTGTCCACAAGGCCATAGGTCTCTCAATTCTTTACTACAAAAGTATTTTCTACTTCAAGATCAACTTCAAGCTCAGACTTTCCCACAATTTTGTTCAAAGTTAAACAGTGAGGTATTTTTTAGCCCTGCCTTCTGTGACCTACTCTTCTTCCAGAGCAAATCCTGAGCCAAAGATTCAGAATGAGAAAGAAGAAGATTGTAGGCAAAATACAGATTTTTCTGTGAACAGAATCTCAAATCACTGTGATTAGGTTCATTGATGGGAGAAGACTCACACCATATATGCACACTGCCAGAGTCTCTGTGGGTTCAGATGTGTGTCTATCCTGTCTGCTCATAGTTTTAATTTCTTCCAGAATGTAATGTCTAAGTTGTGAATGCATAACATACATTGCAGAAACTAACTCATAACACCCTTTTCTCTTTAACTGCATCAATTCTAATTCTCTGCTTACCTTTGCTTCCTTATGAGATTCAGGATGACCCTAGGCCATTGTTATCATACTTTCCCATGCTTTCTCCCATCTTCTCAACCTAAAGAGTGATTAAATCTTGTTTTTACTTCTTAGATATTGATCTTCATTGCCTGCCTATCACCGCTATTGTAATGGAAACTTCTTGCTATCCTTCTCATTTGAATTATTATAGAAATCTTGTAAGTGAAATTCATTTCTCAAGTTTCAGTACAATGCAATGTCTTTAAGTACTTTACATGTTCTTCATACTTTCTTGGTATTGAATAAAATAACTCAAGGGTGAGACTTAGATTCACAAAAAGGAATAGACTATCTAAGACAACAAAACTAACTTGAGTAAAGATGTTAAGATAACCTTGCCTCATTTCCACAGGAAGAAAACAGAGTTGTACATTCAAGGAAAAAGAGGTCAAGATTAATAAAGTCATAGGTCAAGACAAGGTTGGAGATTTAGGTTATTAACATGTTTACAATAGGATGATGTAACAATTAGCTTTGTATTCTAAAGACATCATATTTCTGTGTTGAAAAATACATATTAGATTCAGTAAGATTAACAAAAGAAATATAGATCAAGGAACATTGCAGAAGTACAGTCTGTGTCAGCTAATTCTGGAAGCTGAGAGATTACTCAAAGAGAACTACTGAAAGGATTAGCAGTGTAGGTCAAAGGAATATGTTGTAAATGGCTCCCCTTGGTGCAGGAACTGATGCCTGGGTATCCTTCTTAAGCACTGAGGTTGGCTTAATTTTAGATCTGCAATGGATCATTCACTCCAGCCTTCTACCTTATAAGTAGTAACAATACACAGATGTTAAGTAATTTGCCTAAGACCTTGCACTTGGTTTTCTAATCCTTAAATAAATAGAACATGAGTCTTTCCATTTTTGCTTCAGCTTGCTTTCCAATATATAGCATTATATGTAATGCCTTGTCTATCTTCTAGGCATTTGAGATGACATAAAGAGAAAATGCAGAGCTCTGGATTGCAAGAATCAGTGTGCTATGTATCAGGCAATGACAGACATGTCTTTTAGGATATGATATAAAATTTATCAGAAAGTTACTATAAGCAAATCTTTGTATTTTTAAAACTAAAAGTTCTAATTTCTTCCAATTTCGGAGTGTAAAAGTACCCATGCCATTAGGTTTCAGTGATGTATGCTTATCACTCGCCCATTAGATATAAATAACTGAGTTTGTTTTAAAATGAAATATTTTTCTTACACAAGACTTTACAAAAAAATTGACAAATCAATCTGGCTTCTCTTACTCATCTAAGGGACTTTACATATTAAAATGAGCACAACATAATTTTAAAATAGAAGAAAAATTTCATAATAATTCACTTGGGGAAATATGGATATGAATTACATGTGCTTGCATACATGTGTGTGTGTTTGTGTGTATGTGTGTGTGTGTGTATGTGTGTGTGTGTGTATGTTTATGGGTGGGGGTGGTACTAAATCACAATTCTGAGAGAGTATAGAAAATAAACAGGAAAATGTATGATACAGATAAACCAGACTCATAACAAAATATGCTATTTAACAAAATAATTCAGTCTACATGAAGACTTGGTTATACTGTAGGCTTATTTCATGTAAGTTGAGAGAAAAACCAAGTTCCTGATTATCAAAATATTTCACCAAATCTGTGGATGAAGCAGTAATGAGTTTATACAGGGGATTTTTTTTTCTGTTCTTCTCCTTAAAATTTAAACCTATCTTTGTTGTAGAAACTTGATGAAAATTGTTTACTCCAGTTCATAGACCTTTCACAAATAAGTCCTTTCCTTACTTCTGGGACAAAACTTCTTGGTCTTCCCAGTTCCTATAACATGCAAAGGTGATGTGTTCATTCATCTGAAGCTAACCACAGGCCCTGCACTGTGACAATATTTGTCTTTATAGCTACTTTTCCTTGCTCCAAACAAGCTGCCCCTTTTAAGCCAGTCTCTTTCCACAAGCTTCTCTCGGCAAACATCTTCAAGTCTTGAAGTTAGTACATTTCATAATTAACCACCTTACAGCCACCAACTAACTATAAACCATTGAGAGTAACACAGTGTTTCTTGCTGTCTGTTCTGAGACACATTAACTCACCAAACATTGGGTAACACAGACATTAATATCAAATAAGACAGAATTTACTTCTGAAGTGGATGAATTACCCTCTTTTTGGTTCTGAATTCCACTTAATTCCTTTTGTAACCATGCTTCATCTCTCTGGATTTGGCATATCTCAAACAATAAAGTTCAATAGAAATGGTAACATTAGATTCTGTTGGTTCTAAAAAGTCATACTTTCTCTGATGTTAGTATTATTTCTTGTAAATAAAGTAATTTGCTGGAAATTTGGTTCTTTATTCTATAGAGAAATAATTCACAAAAGAAATATAGTGACATAATAACATCTTATAAATACTCTGATCTCCTCAGACCTATGTAAGACAAGTTAGCATACATGTAACCTGATGTCAATATTCCATCATGGGTGAGATGAACTGTCTCAAGAAGAATTTCTAAGCCATTAGTTATATCATCACACAAGTGAGCAAGGCATATTATTCTGACTACATTTTGTTTATATTCACCACCACTCAGATACCAAATAAACACCATAGTAAGTCCAATCATACATAAAAATTACTAATAAATATATCAATCTATTAATTCAATTCATAAATAAATTCCATATGCTTTATATATGGCAAGCTCACAGGAATAATTTCAGAAGGCATTACACATTAAACAAAAAATGAAGCTCAAAAAGTTAAATAAATGGTCCAAGGTCATAGAACCAGTAGTCAAACACATGGCCTGGCTGTACCACAGCCCATGTGGCTTTCATTTCATTCCAGTGACCTCAAGAAGCTCCCAGTTTAGAGGAGAAAGTAGACAATCAAATAATTTCAAAAGACAGCAAAAGTTGAGGATTTGCTTTAAAGTACTTTGGAATACACTTTTGTTCTGAGTTCCTCATAAAATCATAAAAACAACTTTAATAAATTAACGTTTCCTTATTTTTTGTTTATTGGAATGTTTCTTTCAATAGTAGAGGCTGAGCTGCTCATGAGAATCTCTGATGCTATAGTTTGAACAGAGCTTACTTCATTGATGCATGAGATGGGAAGGAAATACTTTAAGTGTGACTTCTATGGAGATTATATTGTTTATTGGAGAACCTTGACATAAATTCTGAATAAATGTTGCTTTTCTTTGAGTATGTGTATATTTATACCTTTGCCTTTTTGCCTGAGCATCAGAAGAGATGAGATACAGAAAAGCAAACAAGGGACTGTTGCTAGCTCAGTCTGCAACTCCTTGGCTAACTATTGGCCCAAGTTAAGTGTGACACACATACTAAGGTAAGGACTTCTGTGTGAGGTACTCACTCTTAGAAACTTCATAAGAAAGTGCAATCCCTAGAGAGTCCCATGGATAGTAGCCCCATATTGTGCACAGAATGATCTGAAACTGAAATTCCAACTCTCCCTTTTGGTTTGATGTGCTCTGTTCTTATTTTACAGTTTCATGGAGTTGTGGAGGGGGAAGGAGAAATTGTATTATTTTATACTTGTTTTAAAAATTATTTCTTGATGAATGTGTCATTGGTTCTATATAAAGTGCTTTCTTGAAAGAAAATTAGCCTTCATGAGTTTTAGATCTTAAAATAAAGTTTTAGTTTGTTTTTGCAAGATCTACCTAAGGGCTATGAATTCACTGAATGGAGAAGACAAACATAGGGTAGAGAGAAATGAGTCATGGATTAGATTAGTAGACTCTGGAAGATATCATAGAAAGACTGCAATTGAAGGAAGAATAAGAAAAAAAAAGTATAATGGTAATTATCATCACCATCACTGTCACCACCACCACCACCACCATCATCATCATCACCATCACAGTAAAGAAGGGCAGATAGCGAATTCCTGACCAATAAAAAGCCATGTTGACTATCTCTAAGGATTTGAAGAATTTACTGTATAGGCTTTCTTCTTTGGATACCCCAGACAAGAATCAGGAAGAATACAGTAAAACTTTCAAAACATTCAAAGGTGACTATCATACTTTTTCTTCTCTAGTTTTGATTAGTAATGAAGAAAAGCTGAATGAATTAATTTGTGAACAATTATGAAGAAATATTTTTGGCTTAATAGCTAAAAACTGTGGTTTTTATTATTTTGACAAATCTATACTCACTTAGCCTTAAATGTTGCCTCATCAAGACAGTATTTTACCAGTTTGAAGAATAGACAGCTGATCCCAAAGATTTTCTGTAATTAGTGCCACTTCTTCATGCCTCCTCTTCATGCAACTTTCTCATTAAATAGAAGTGTCCTGCAGAAACAGCAAAACATCTCAAACATAAGACAGGAGACTCTTAAACTAAGAAATTAGACCATAACATTCACTGCAGTGGCCTACAATATTATAAATGAGGCCATAAAGTCATCTAAAAGTAAGCCAAAGTTCATAGTTTTAAACTGAATGCTAACTCAAACAAATCATAAATATGCCAGGCATGATGGTTTAAAGAGGAACCCATTAGGCTCACATATTTGAATGTTAGGTGTTTAGGGTTTAGGAGATGTGGTCTTCTTAAGTAAGATATGGTCTTCCTAAGGTAGGAGTGGCCTTGTTAGAGGAAGTGTGTCATTGAAGGTGAGATTTGGAGTTTCAAATGCTCAGGCCAAGCCCAGTATACATCTCTTCTTGCTGCCTGTAGATCTGAATCTAGTACTCTCAACTTTTTCTCCAGTACCATGTCTGCCTCTATGCCTCCGTGCTTCCTGCCATGAAGACAATGGAGTAAGCCTATTGAACTATATGCCAGCCCCAATTAAATGCTTTTTTTAAAATAGTAGTTGCTACAACCATGGCCTCTATCCACAGTAATAGAGCACACACTAAGACATCATCAAAACAAAACCAACAATAAAAAATAAAAGTCTAAGATGATCAATAAGTATATCACAGATGAAAATATCACTTAATCCACTTTCAGACTGCATCTTAGCATATTAATTCACACAATTTAGCAATTCAGATACTTCCACTGAGGCATAACCAGATTATCTCTGCTGCTACAATTATAGATTCTGGTAAGATAAATTAATGCTAACTATCACATCTTTACTTCTTGTCAACTTTACAGCAAAGCATATGATTCACACTATAACCTTCTACCTTTTAACCTCATAGGCTCATGACCACCTTATAATATACATGTATTCATATCAAAAGGTCTCCATAGTCATAAAGTATAATTATAAATACTTCCCAAACTTTTAAAAGACACATAGTTCCAACATATGCTGCCACTGAGAAAACATTCTCCTTACAAAGGGAAGAGTCAAGACATTGCAAGCAATTATCAGAAATCAAGATCAAAATTTACTGAGAAAAGCACCTAATATAGCAGCTCCATATCTAACATGTACAGCTTGTGATAGAATCAGCTGGACTGCTCATGAATGAGATAACCCCATCATTTTTTTCTGTTACCTGTAGCATACACTTCACTCGAGTATGCAAGTTCCTTGAGAGATGCCCCTAATTATGCAGTCTCCAACAACCTAGAGATTCCGTAGCAATTTATACTCTTCACCTTCACACCTTCATGAAGTGGCTTTTTATAGCCTCATTATAGGGACTCTGGCCTTTCCACATACTGACTAACATTAGGTGTTCTTTAAAGTTATAATGAAAGATTTCATGTATTTTCCATGCCTGCAGTAATAGTACCCTGGGTACTCTGCTCCCAGCTTGAGGTGTAGCCTGGTTCCTTTACATCAGAGAAATATCATTTTCTTTGTGTAAATCTTCGTGAAAAGCCTCCTTGGGCACATAATTTTGAGGAACAAGGGAGTTACTCAATTTCAAGTTTCTTCAAGTGAATTTGGGTCTAAACGAGAAGTGGCCTGTAATTGATGACATCTTGCTTTTAACACATTTGCTATACTCCCAAACAAATTGATCCATTATCTTTAAATTCATCTTCATTGAAGTTCTCAGATCATGGATTAAATGAAGGCAGGTTCTTGGCCAAAACATTACAAGAATGGCCTGCAGTACAAATCTTTTATAGAGTCTACATTCCATTTTGAAAAATCATGAGCTGAGAATCTAGTGTCTGCGTTTCTCTCAATATTATTGCCTTCCAAGCTTCCAACACAATCACACATTAAACTTTGCTTCCAACTTACTAAGTTTTCTGAATGTACTGAAGTCTTCCAAATTCCTGCCACATGACTCCATTTTATGATATCAATTTTTATTTCAGTTTCTTTTTCTGTGATAAAATTCTGATAAAAAAAAAACTTTAGAAGTATGATGGTTTGTATATGTTCTGCTCAGGGAGTAGCACTATTAGAAGTTGTGGCCCAACAGGAATAGGTGTGGCCTTGTTGGAGTAGGTGTATCAATGTAGGTGTGGGCTTTAATATCATAGTCCTAGCTGCCTGGAAGTCAGTATTCTGCTAGCAGCCTTTTTTTGTTGTTTTTTTTTTTTTTTTCATTTTTATATTGGCTATTTTATTTACACTTCAGATGCCATCTCCTTTCCCCATTCACCCCCCCCCCCCTTAGAAAACCCCTATCCCATGCCTCTTTTCCTTTTTTGCATTTATACACTTTTTAAAAATGTTAATCAAAGGCTTTATAAGTTTGGTAATGTTCAATCAGAGGTGTAACCCACTACCCAACCTAGATATATCAACTATCTTTGACTGGTGGAGACACATGAACATCTGCCTCCCTGTCTCCCCGCTCTTTCTCTTGCTCTTCACCTAGCTTCTCCTCTCCTTCTTCTCCTCTCCTTAGTCCTCTTGCTCTCAGTACTCCTCCTATCTTAGCTCCTCCTACATATCACCCTTCCTGTTAAAATAAAACTTTTCTCTCAAAATACAATTAGAGCATAATTATTCCTAATTGTACCAGTGAGGTACAAGATAGTCCTAATACCCAGTCCATCATTTTGTTGACTAACCAGAAGGCAAGCAGCCTTTAGATGAAGATGTAGAACTTGCAGCTCTGCCTGCCCCATGCCTGCCTGAAAGTTGCCATGCTCCCATTTTAATCATAATCGACTGAACCTCTAAACCTGTTAGCCCACCCCCAATTAAATGTTATCTTTTATTAGATTTGCATTGGTCATGGTATTTGTTTGCAGCAGTAAAACTCTAACTAAGATGAAAGGATGGTGCCCACAGTCAAGGAGCACAGAGTAATGAAGACATGGACTCAGTTTACTGTCCCTTTTTATTTAGCTTAGGACACAAAGCTAATAATATGATGTCATTCATTTTTAGCTTGGCTTTTCCTACCTTAATTAGCTCAATTAAAAGTAGTATCTCCCGAAGATGGGTAAAGGTTTGTCCCTCAAGAGATTCTTGATTATGAAGAGTTGAAAGCACTAACCATCACACCATGCAAGTGTAAAGACTCAAGTGTGGTACTCTAGCAGACACATTAAAATTTGACCTAGTGATGTTAGCATGCTTATGTAACTTCAATGCTAGTGTTCATATACCAGGCAGCTTAAGTTAGCCAGTGAGTTACAGGTTCAGGGAGAGAATGTCTCAAAAAACAGAGTACACAATTATTAAGTAAGATGGGTAATGTTGATCCATTTCTTTACATACTCCATCTTTTTCTCTTTTTTTTAATTTATGTCTTCTTCCTTATGATTCTTAAAGTCTAATATACAAAAATATTTTCTCAAGGAGTTCAAAGATTTATGGCATTAACTGTTTGGCTTAATTTTGTTTTAGAAGTTGAAACTTTATAAGGTTTGACTAAGGGGCTCTTACTTTAGGGACTTCTGTGAGATGGCTCACTGGGTAAGAGTACATTGTTGCTATTTCATAAGACCCAGGTTAGGTTGCATAAAGCACCTATACATGGCTGCTGTCTTATTTAGACTTTTATTATTGTGAAGAAACACCATGACCAAGACAACTCTTACAAAAGAAAAACTTAATTGGCTGGCTTATAGTATCAGTGGTTCAGTACATTATCATCATGGCAGGAAGCATGGCAGCCTACAGGCAGACATGGTGCTATAGAAGAAGCTGAGATTTCTACATCATGATCCAAATGCAGCCAGCAGGAGACTGGAATTCCATACCATGCAGTGCTTAAGCAAAGGAGACCTCAAAGCCCACCTCCACAGTGACATACTTCCTCCAACAAAGCCACACTCACACCAAAAAGGCCACACCTAATAGTGCTTCTTCTTGTGGGCCAAGCTGTCAAACACATGAGTCTATGGGGCCAAATTATTATAGCTACCCATAGATGTCTGAAACTCCAGTTTCTGGGAGTTTTTGATGGTCTCTTTTCCTGAACGCCAGGTACCCATGAAGGACATGTTGACAGAGAACTCTAGACATAAAATAACTAAATCTTTGAAAGTTTTAGTACATTAAAGAATCTAGTAATACATCATACTTTGATGCCTTTAAACTTCAGAAAAAATGATAATGAGCACAAGAATTTTAAAAATTCTTACTGAATAGTGGAATCCTAAGGTATATAAATATACCAAACTACATATGTACTCTTTAGAAAATATTAACTATAAAAAGATTAGCTTATCTAAATAAAAATTAGTATCACCCAAGTACTACTAAACTTCATAAGCTTATTTTTGTAAAATATTAAGATATAATAAGTATTTTAAAATAACCCCACATACCAAATAGCCTATAGATGCTTATCTATTATTAAAGGGAGATAAACTATATAGACAGAAAAACTCATAATAGTTGTGAGCTTTAAAATAAAAATGTCAGAGCAAGATGAGATACCTCCTAATGAGATTTTTCTATAGGGCCTCCTAAACAATACAGACTCTTCAATTTCTCTTGATTGACTATGAGAATTAGATGCTAAGCATCTACTATTGAAGATATCACAGCAATTTGATTACTTCATGGAGAAAAATCAGGCTATAACTGAATTGGAAGCATCCTCCTAACTGGGCATCTTTTGTAGTTCTCTAAGGTGCTTTGGTACTGATCAAGAAGAAAAATAATTCAATTAGCTTGTCTAGCTGGGAACTCTACAGTCTTTAACAAAAACCTGTCAGGCCCAATAGTTCAATAGTGGCACAAGTGTTATGTGTTGGGGTCCACACTAGCCCCACGTTGGGCGCCAAAATATGTTGAGAACCACACTAGCCCCACGCTGGGGCAGCCAAAGAATGTTGAGAACCACACTAGTTCACAATAGTTTGGGCACCAAAAATGTCGAGGCCCAAGCAAAATGTTGAGGCCCGGGCCAACCCACATTTGGGCGGCCACTGTATCCTGGCCCAAGCTGCTGCTCCAGTCCGTGGGTCGGGGTTCAGCAAGAGAGAGTGAAGACGGACTTGAAGAATGTAGACCAGACAGAATGTAATTCAATCCTGTTTATTCTTCAGTCTAAGTCCTAAGTCTTGAGTTCCTAGTGCCTAGTTCCTAGTCTCTAGTGCCTCCAAGTTCCAAATTACTTCTTCCAAGTTCTCTTCCAAGTGCCTGCTACCTGTCTTCTCTCTGCTGTGTCTGGTTCTGTCTCTGTGTCTCCCTAATGTCTGATGTGTCTCCCTAATGTCTGCTGTGTCTGGTTCTCTCCTCTGTGTCTCCCTAATGTCTGATGTGTCTGATTCTCTCTAGAGCCAAGTGTCTTCTACCTAATGTCTGATGTGTCTGATTCTCTGATCTCAGTCTGTCTCTGCCTTTTATGTCTCACTTCTAAGCCACGCCTCTAAGTTACACCTTTAATCATGCCCTTAGGTCTTATCTCTAAATCTTATCTCTAAATTACACTCTTAAGTCACACACCTTTAATCTCACACACCTTTAATCTCAGGCACCTTTAATCTCAAGGTATCTAAACCAAGATTATCGGAGTGTGCTCAGCTGTTGTAGGCTATTGTAATCCAAGTCACATGTCAGGGTATATGACTCAAGATGGCTGCAAAGCTGATAGCCTCTTTCTGCTAAAAGTTGGCCCCCAACAGTTATGGGAGTAACCAGCTAGCCTCTGATTGAGTATGGATCTCACTCCATAAAAGAGAATCCATATTTGGTATTTTAATACTAGTCAAAAACTCATGGTGGAAATATTACAGGTCATATGCTAAAATAAATACTGCTGTTTAACTATGTTGACATAGTGTCAAGATCATTTGTAAATATTTATTTTAATATTTATAGACAAGTAATATTCCCAGCCTTAATCAACCTTCTTTCGAAGGAATAGTATGGAATAAAAATACTCAGGGCTTCAAAATATGGTGAAAATATGTGAGGAACTAGTGTTGAATCACAAACTACACATTTAATCTATCCCCTTTAAAATCAAGAAATATAGAGAAGAAGGAATAGATCTTGAGGATAATAATGACTATTAAATGATATCCGTGTTTAAGACAAAAACATACTGTCTGCATAAGAATGGGCATATCAACAATCAGGGAGAGATGCAAGGAGAGGTTCAGATATCCCTAAATATCATTGGGAGCTATATTCAAGAAGGTTCAAGGAGACAGGGAGTTATTCTTTTTGTTATGTACTTACTCTTGTTCCTCCCAGTCTTTGATGAATTGTTCTAAACTGATGGTCACACAAATGATCCTGGTTAAAATAAATGAGTCACAATTCAAAACCAAAAGGCAGGAATCGGAAATATACTGTAGGGTTGGGGAGGGAGAGTTGTAGGATAAGAATGAACTAAGAAATAGAAGGTCATATCAGAGTGGGAAGTGAGAATAATTTTTGTGATAGTTTGTATATGGTCAGCCCAGGGAGTGGCATTATTTGGAGGCATGGCCTAATTGGAGTAGAAGAGGCCTTGTTGGAGAAAGTGTGTCACTGTGCACTTGGGCTTTAAGACTCACATCTTAACTGCCTAGAAGCCAGTCTTCTCCTGTTTGCTTTCAGAACAGGATATAGAACTGTGAGCCCTTCCTACATCATGCCTGCCTGGATGCTGCCTTGCTTCTGTTTCTGAACCTTTGAACCTGTAAGCCATCCCCAATTAAATGTTGTCCTTATAAAAGTTACATCGTTCATGTTGTCTGGCCATAGCAGTAAAACCCTAAGACAATCACATATACTAGATACATGAATAGATACATAAATGCAATCAACAAAATGCAAAATTAGTCAATAAAAAAGATGTTAGAGATTTTGTGCTGTTATTCTGTTCTTCATTTCACTTCATACACCTTTTCATACAGGCAATATATAAATGAAAAATAAGGGAATTAAAAGAAGTGAGTGGTACATTTATCTCTCCTTTTTACACAAATTACAGTGATTATCATAGCTTTCTCAACTGGTTTTATAATACAATTACAGGGCTCATTTGTATTATTATTTGGAGAACTTATGTATTACAATTATTACTATTTTAATAGTAGAACAAAGACCATTTTTTTCTTTCTTCTTAACTATAGAATACTAGACTTAGGGATATGGCCTATGAAATTAGGCATTGGAAAAATTAGGAATACATTTTATTCAGTATTTAAAGGCTTAAATATCTTATATAGACTTAACTTTTGTTGATCAATAATATTGTAAATTATTTAAATATCTTGAAAAATGTTTAATTGAATACCACACAATCTCTTCCAACCCCTGTCAAAAATGAGATCAAACATGAGAGGAAAACAGATATCCTATAATATATAATTTGAAGCATTTTTCTGAAGCTTTGCAATAATTCCAAAAGGCCAGATGAAGGATATGGCAGCACACCTGGTTACACTTAAGAAACAATACTGCACAAGTGAATATGACTTTATATATGTGAGAACAATATATAAATTACATATAATATTCATAAAACAATCCTAGAATGAATGAAGCTTTGACTTTTGTTCCCCTGTCAATTGGTACTTTACAGTTATTCTTCACAGGCCAGTTATAAAAGCAGGATTCATACAGATTAAATTATCAAATTATGCCCCAAATTCAAATTAAAGACTTTAATGTATGATCTTAGAGGTAGAAAGCATTGGGAAGTAAAAAAAAAAAAATGGGCACATTAGAAAACCAAGTATTTTAGTAATATAGACTTTCCTCATTAAAGTCTCAGACTTTAAGGACAGGTTTCTAATGCACCTAAAAAATAAACACTCACTCACTCACACACACACACACACACACACACACACGCACACACACAATTTTGATTATAGAAAATGAAGTCATTACACTGACAATAAAGTAATTTAGTAGAGGCTCCACAGTGCAAACTTTAGAAACTGTTAAATTAATGGTCAAATTGAATAATGCTCAATTAATTCATTTTCTATCCTAGAGTATTTGCATGCATCTTAACATAAAAACAACAAAAGTGACCAACAGGTTCATTACAATATTTGAGTTTATGATTAATGTTTATAATGAGGAGAATAATTTATGCCATAGTAATTGCTTTCCATTTCCATTTCTTTCTTTATAAAATATGCAAATATATTCTGTCTTGTTTCATGCTATATAATGAATCTTTGAAATCCATACAGAATAGAAAAAGCTATCATCTGAATTCCTCTAGAATAGCAATGTCTCATAAACATTAAGGACCCATTAATCTTAAATACCTGGTTAGAAAATAAGTGGTTTTCTTAACTACAAGTGCTTTTCTTATAAAAAAAATTATCAAACTCTCTACATAACAGAACATCCATAGAGAAAAAGTACGTGTGACACAGGGTAATTTGCTATATATTTGCTTTCAGCTGTACTGACTGGACCAAAAGATGAAAGTCTGAATTGAACTTCAGGGCATCATGGGTATACCTAAGGGAGGGAGTTAGCTGGTTCTCATTCCTCATGGACGGGTGCTTTTTTTAGTTCTTCTGGCTCTAGTGACATTTTCTTCTCATACCTTAGATAGTACTGCCCATGGAAAAAAACGAGACAAGAATGAACACCCTGCAGGGTGTTCTGCCATAAACATCCCAGCAATGAGATTTGCTAGAAATAGTTTTGTTTTTCCTTCATTATAATGGTGGTCCTTTAAGAAGAAAGAATGTGACATAAATAATATGTTAATCTATTGTGAAAGTCAAATTCACTTCAACCTTAAAAATTATAAAAACTAGGTCTGATTCATTTGCTAAAATGTTTTTTTTTTGTCTACATTTAACCATAATCTATTTTTTTATTACTGGAATATACCTTAAGCAACAGTACATCATGTTGGGGTATAAATAGTCAAATTCACTTCAATCTTAAAAATTATAAAAACTATGTTTGAGTCATTTACTAAAATAGTTTTAAATAGCAATTCAAAAGGAAGCCTCGTGTATTAACATTAAAGATGTTTGTGAGATAAAACATATTCAACACCAATATGGTTTACATAGATTAGGACATTTTATTGTTGAAAAGAAAAAGAATAATGACATTTTCTGAAACTCTATTGAATCTGAAATATATGACTAGGATATTTCTTGAAAATAGGACGGCTTCCAATTAAATTATCAGAGAGGCAATAAGTTGGAACATTCTTTGGGTTCATACACATCTTATGACCTATGTAAAGAAAAAAATTAAAAATAAGAATTTGGTTGAAGAGAGATCATTTCCAGACAGTTCCTTAAGAAGCACAGTGTTGAGGGGGAGAATGCAGACTTTCTTAGACTGCCACACTTTCTTAGACTGTTCATATGTGCACATATTCAAGCCTGTGTCTATGATTATTTTGTATACCTTCCTCCAGAGAACAAAAATCAAAAAAGGTCAGTCACTGATAAATATCCAAGATATTTACCTTTCTGCATGTTAAATATCTATATTAAAGAACAATGACCATCTTCTATATTCAGTCAACTGAAAAGACTGCTTAGTAAATGACTGAACCACCCTTTGCTTCTTTACCTTTGATGAGTCATCTGAAAGCATAGATAGTTTTGAGTATAACAGTTTACTGTATCATTTAAGTATTACAGTGTTTTAAATATTTGTCAAGTTTGTGTTATCTTATTGTAAGATATATTGATGTATATATGCTTTGTATTAGATGAGAAATGGAACTAATTCATTCTAAAAGCAATGAAGTATACTCCAAGTAAGAATTAGATCATTAAATATTACATGTTCATTAAAATGTGAAATAAGATTCATTGATTAATGTTAGTAGATATATTATAATTCATATATAAATCCATTTAATTAAAAGCAATCTGTTGAGCATTTCTCACTGTTCATATTTCCCCATGTGCCTTTGCTGTCATAATTAATTTGGTTCACTCAAGTGTATATGCAGTATGACTTTCTGGGAATTAGAGGCACATATTTTTGTTTATGGCAAAGGGCAAGTTTTGGGAAAGAACAATATAATGATATCAAATATTCTGAAAGAAATATCTTGGGAAATTATTGAGAGCAATTGAGAACAAGATTACTGCTTTTCATTTCTCTGAATTTATAGGAGAAAATATTATTACAATGTCCTAGCAAAATGTTTTTTACAGTCTTAAAAAGAAGTACTGTCTAAGCATGTGTTTGCAGGCTAGAAACTGTGGAGAACAACCTTGGAAATTCTGTCTCCCTTGATAGGCTTTGGACTGTGTATTCTTAGAACCATATTTATTTTCAAAGATTCCTTGGCTTATATCACAATCCTAACTTTGAATTCCCCAGCTTGAGATTGTTAGAAATAGTCTCGGTTTTCTTCACTGTAATGTGCTATTTTAAGAAGAAAAATATGACATAAATAATATCTTAATCTATTGTGAAAGTCAAATTCCCTTCACTCTTAAGAATTATAAAAACTATAATTTATAAAAAAATGATTCATCATTTTCCTACATCAGCTAAAGAATATCTTAAGTTACCAGGGGCTGAGGATATTGAATTTCTAAAGGAAGAATAATTAGGACAGGTTGCATTTCAGTTTAAGAGCATGACAAAATATGTTATTCTTCTTAATTACAATATATACTTCTTCCAAAGCAATGCTGATACAGAGCTATCGTAAGACATGTTATGAGTGTTTTAAAGATAAAACTTAAAATAAAATTAAACATAAGTAAGTAACTTGAAAATACAGATGTCAAAACACTTAAAAGATAATAAAAGCACATTAAAATGCATTTGAGTTGATATGAAGTCACAAACTGGTCAATCCAGGACAAGATATTTTAGGATTTTAAGGAAGAAGATTGAGGAGAATGTTTTGAATATATGCACATGGAAAAAAATTTTAAAAAGGTACCTGGCTCAAGGAGAATAGTATCTTTACAAATATGTAGTTGATGATTCACTAGAACTTTCTTTTTTTATGTCAAATTTTTCTTTTTGTATTACTTTGGGCTTGCCAATACATCTTTTTTTTAATTGGATAATTTATTTAATTACAATACAGATGTCATCCCCTTTCCCCATTTACCCTCCCTACCCCCTATCCTATACTCCCTCTTTCTTTATGTTTTTATATCATTTTGATCACATGCCTGTATTAAGGTCAATTCTAGGTTGAGGGTCTAGCAATACAATAAATGCAAATAGTCAAGAAACAATATTCCATGATGGGTAAGAAAGGCATTCTTGTCAGAATGACCTAAGACAGACTCAGTCTTGTTAACGAAATAAAAAAGGGGAAGAGGTAGAGAACCTTTGGGGCTGCTTGGCAAGAAGCTGACATGGGCCAAAGACAAGGAAATGGGCTGCTTGGCAGGAATATGACATTGGACAAGGACAAGGACAAGGAAGTAAGCTTCAAGCAGGAATCTGACATTAGACTAAAGCAAAGGAGTAACTTTGGGTAGAAATCTAAATCATAGGCTATAACAAATAAGTAATCTCAGGCAGAAATCTAAATATTAGGCCAGAAGAAAGAAGTAATTTCAGACAGGAACCTAAATTTTAAGCTAGAACAAGGAAGTAGACTTCAGACATGAAATGATATTGGGCTAGGATAGGGAAGTAGGCTCAGATACTTTGGTCATCCTGATAAGGCTTTAGAAACAGTGTTCATGGAAGGGTTTACATAACTGGGTTTAATGCCTTGCTTTTGCTTTGGCTATTTGTGCTTACTTTATTGCTTGTTCATCACTAGAACTTTCTAATTGGTAATATACCTAGTTATACATTAGCTGGCAGTTTCTAATTGATAAATCTTGAGCTCTACCTTTCTATGGTGTTGGAGTGTATGTGAGTTAAGTGTTTAACTATAAGATAATAAATCACCTTTTTAAAAAATTTTAAGTGATGAGGTTTGACCCAAGAGTAACACTCCATAGTAAATCCAGTCCCTGTTATATCTTAACTTCTCAAAAAACTTTTATTAACATCTTAGTAAAGGGTTTTCATTCTTTATATATTATTTATTATGTATTAGAAATTACTGTGAGTCCTCCATTTTAATATATAAGCCCTTTCAGTGGTGTGTGTGTCTATTATGAGATTAACTTTATGCTACACAGGTGTTTATGTGTTTATGTATTCTTACATTTTGGCTGAATTCTGAATACTTCCTATTAGCTTTGTACTATTCTTTACTTGGATAGTAAAATTACTATGTAAAGACTTTTGGAAGAGTTTCCTTTCACATAATTTTTACTGCTTTAAACCTGAATCTAACAATAAATTTTACTGAAAATCAGTTAGAAATTAATTTCATTACCTCACACATATTTTTAATGTACAAATTAAGGAAATGTCTTATAATAGTTATAATGGAATGAATATATATATATATATATACATATATGTAAAAGCAAACATCTCCCATTTGTCTCTGGTGCCTGAAAAGAACATTTAAGACTTCTAAAATATATATTGTGGAAACAAGAATGCCATGGCAATCCATAATTCTTATATCACATGGCTTTATGATAATGTGGAAATACAATATGCTGAGCCTCTAGATTAGTTTAGGATGTTATTAGTTATCAGAAAAGACAGTTACATGATCATAAATTTGGGATTTTCAAGCTAAAGCAAATCATGGAAGGGAGATAAGTGGTGGAAGTGAAGGTAACCCACAAAACAAGTCTTTTATTCATCATGTCTATGAGGTAAAACTCTATTGTACATAAGAGCTCAAGGGAGATTTTGGTAGTCTGTATATGCATTAATTTTGTTGTTCTGGATATGTATACTTTGCAATAAAATTCTGATCAAGAGTACTTCACTTTATATTGGGTAACCAATTAGTCATCTCTTCCCTGGGAAAGACTAATTCTCTTATTGGCAGCCATTAGTTTCTTGTAGTTCTTTGTTTTAGGTTGGAGTCCCCTGAGATTTCATCATTCTACTTGAGTATGTCTATTGGTGTTGTGCTTATTCAGATTTTTTTATGCAGCCATGTTTTGGAAGCATCACAGGCATAATGTCTCAGTCACTGTTAAAATATGCAATCTCTTACAAACTTGCCACACCATCTTCTGAGATGTTTCTTGATCCTGAGATGAAGGAGTGGTGTTGTAGATGTATCTATTAGGGCTGAGCACACCACAATCAGTCAATCAATCTTTTTCTTTATTTTAATCAGTGATAGTTTTCTAGAATGATCTCCAGTTGCTGCTAAAAAAAAGTTTATTTAATGCATGGATGGAATAATACATTTTAGAATACATGTAAGGACTGTACTGGCTTAGCAGACTGCCAGGAGTAATGTCTTCCCGAGGAGCCAAAATTTCAACCAAGCACACACAAACAGTAAATAGACTCAGCAGGTTATGTGTGTGTGTGTGTGTGTGTGTGTGTGTGTGTGTGTGCGTGTGCGCATGTTTTATTGTGTGCATTACAATAATAAAGGAAAAGAGGCCACAAACTTGGTAGGGAGTGAGAGATAGACGCATGAGAGGGCAGAGAGAGACAGAGAGACAAAGAGACAATGACAGACAAAGACAGTCATAGACAGACACAAACAGAGACAGAAAGATGAGAAAACTGGAAGGGGGAAAGAAAATATGGCCGTAAATTATATTCTAGTCATCTTTTTCAGAGATAAAAAAAAAGCGCAATAATAAAAGAAATACTTCAGTGGAAATGTTAACTTCCTTTTAAGGCATGTGTGTGGAGTGTGTGTGTGTGTGTGTGTGTGTGTGTGTGTGTGTATGTACAGTAGGCATGCCTTAAAAGGAAGTAGAACAAAAAAATAAGTTGAAAATATACTAGTTTACAAAATAACTAACTCGTTAGTAGCCTAAAATATGTGTAAACTAAATTCTCAGGAAAAACGAAAACAAAAATAATCAAGTAAACAATAATTTATATTTAGATAATTGAAGACTCATTATTGTTGCAGTGACAACAGTCAAAACCAAATACATTTCAATACAGTTCTAATAAATACTAAACAGGGAGTCATACAAATTGATTAAGAAATTCTAATTTTTATCTAGAAAATCAAGTTAGGGTAACCAAGCTAAAAGTATAAAAAGATAAAGAACAGCAGAGTTTGATAACACACAGTCTGATTTCTAAATTTACTGTCAAATACAAGACAGCAATGCATAACAAAAGCTTGGACAATAGGACAGGACATAGGTACTGACAGTGTAATGCTTAATCTTCATTTTTAACTTGGTAGACTTTAGAATAACTACAGAACCAGAACTCTGGGGAATTCTATGACAGTGTTTACAGAAAGACTTGACAGAAAAGGTAGAAAACACCTTGGATATAGGCAGTCCCATCTATACACTTGAGGCCCAGAGTGAATCAAAATGAGGAAGTCAGATAATTACTGACATGCAGTTCTCTCTGCTTTCTTACTGCAGACACAGAGTGACCAACTGCTTCATTCTCCAACTACCATGACTCTCCATTGTTGGATTATTTTTATAGCAAGAACAAAAGTGGTCTTGGCACTGTAAATGAAATATAAAGATTCATACACAAACACACACACACCACACTCTATCTATCTATTTATCTATATATCTACACACGCGCGCGTGTGCGCGCACACACACACACACACACACACATATATATATATATTAACTCTGAGTGTCCTATTCCCTCAAGCCATATGCATCAAAATGCATTTCCCTTTCAATATTGTATGGCTTATTAGAATTTGTGTCGACAGCATCCCACCTGGTTGAGACCATACTGAAGGAAATAATGTGAAGATAGAAATAGGATAACAAAGATAATATTCATGATACTAACCAGTCTTTCCTAAGACTCCTCTTAGAATCTACTTTTTCATGCAAAAAAGTTAAGTTTGCCTTTGATATTTAAATATGTCTGTACATTCAGAATGTAGTCACCACAAACTTATATGATGTTAAATATATATGTATATATATACATATAGCATTTTTCATTTTAGATTTTATGAATGAACTTTTGCTAACAAAGTCTTGAAAGATGGATTCATACATATATGTGCATAATTATAAATAAAATTGACACATTAGTACATTTACACTGAATATGTTTACAGTTATATTTCCATAAGTATCTATGGGATTTCCATGATGATGTTGTTTTAATGATAATAAGAAGCAAACATTCTCTGGAAATGCAATTAAGTCACCAGGCATGAAGATCTCTAAACACATCAGCTGACAACCCAAGCCTGGCTATGAGGTAACTTCTAACATCTGAAGCTCTGGAGTTAATCACGACTTCAGCAAAAGCACCCTCCTCCTCCTGTGCTGCATGAGAGAAGGAGTAATTAATCATTAAGAACCCTTACATTACACAGGGCTGCTGCTTTGGTTTCAAATCAACTGCAGTGGTGCCAAGCAGCAGGAGCAGTTTCTAGCATTAAATATAATGAAAAACGTGCACATTCCTCAAATTGGAGGGGGTTTTGTTTTGAAACTGAGATTTGAATTACTTAATAAAAACTACCAGGCATCAATTTTCTGACTTGTGCATTGTATTGGTTATTTGTTGAGAGTATTTTCTAACTTTCTACCAAATATTCCCTCAATTTTTTTTGTGGAGGTGTGAACTCTTAGACATACTATGTGGTACAATGGTAGAATGTAGTATTAAGAAATCAGGCTCTCGCCCAGATCCCGGTTGCTGAAGCAGTCACACAGCTGATCTGCTCCCCTTTGGAAACTGCGTCCTGAAGTATCCTAAAGACACAGAATGCAGAGCTGCAGGCATCCTAGAGAGGTCAGGGAACACAGAGCTGCAGGCATCCTAGAGTGGTCACAGACCACAGATCTGCAGAGCAGGGGGCACCATATCCTGAAGCATCCTAGAGGAGCGACTACACTCAGAGCAGCAAACAACTAACTGGTCTACTACCGTGGAGACACCATATCCTGAGATATCCTAGAAAAGTCACTGTACCCAGAACAGCTAGAGCTCAGGATTATAGAGAGATCTGGACCCCAAGTAGCTCTGACACAACCAAGATAGCTGGAAAGGTAGACTCCAGTCAGAACCAGTTAGTGCGAGTAGCACTACAGCAAACCAAATGGCGAAAGGCAAGCTTAAGAATGTAAACAACAGAAACCAAAGTTACTTGGCATCACCAGAACCCAGTTCCCCAACCATAGCAAGTCCTGAACACCACATCACACCGGAAAAGCAGGCCTCAGAATTAAAATCACTTCTCATGATGATGATAGAGGACTTTAAAAAGGACATAAATAACACTCTCAAAGAATTTGAGGAGAACACAGGTAAAACAGGTAGAAGCCCTTAAAGAAATGCAAGAAAACACAACCAAACAGGTGAAGGAATAACAGAGAACCATCCAGGATCTAAAATTAAAGTAGAAACAATAAAGAAATCTCAAAGGGAGACTACCCTGGAGATAGAAAACCTAGGAAAAAGATCAGGAGTCATAGACACAAGTATCACCAACAGAATACAAGAGATATAAGAGAGAATTTCGTGTGCAGAAGATACCATGAAAAACATTGACACAACTGTCAAAGAATATACAAAATACAAAAAGCTCCTAACCCAAAACATCCAGGAATTCTAGGACACAATGAGAAGTCCAAACCTAAGGATAATAGGTATAGATGAGGGTGAAGACTCCCAACTTAAAGGGCCAGTAAATATCTTCAACAAAATTATGGAGGAAAACTTCCCTACCTTAAAGAAAGAGATGTCCTTAAATATACAAGAAGCCTACAGAACCCCAAATAGACTAGACCAAAAAAGAAAAACCTCCCGTCACATAATAATCAAAGCATCAAATGTACAAAACAAAGAGAAGATGCTAAAAGCAGTATCTTTTAAAGGAAAAGTAACATATAAAGGCAGACCTATAAGAATTACACCAGACTTCTTACCAGATACTATAACAGCCAGAAGATCCTGGACTGGTATTATACAGACCTTAAGAGATCACAAATTCAGCCCAGACTACTATACCCAGCAAAACTCTCAATCAATATTGACAGAGAAACCAAGATATTCCATGACAAAACCAAATTTACACAATATCTTACCACAAATCCAGCACTTCAAAGAATAATGGATGGAAAACTCCAACACAAGAAGGGAAACTACAACCAAGAAAGAGCAAGAACGTAGTCTTCCAATAACCCAAAAGAAGATAGCTAAACAAACATAATTCCACCTCTAATAACAAAAATAACAGGAAGCAACAATCATTTTCCTTAATATCTCTTAATATCAATGAACTCAATTCACCAATAAAAAGAGGCACACTATCAGACTGGATACATAAACAGGACCCAACATTCTGCTGCATAAAGGAAACGCAACTCTGTGACAAAGACAGACACTACTACCTCAGAGTAAAAGGTTGGAAAAAAATTCTTCCAAGCAAATGGTCCCACAAAACAAGCTGGAGTAGCGATTCTAATATCAAATAAAATCAGTTTTCAACCAAAAGTAATAAAAAAGATAAAGAAGGACACTCCATATTCATCAAAGGAAAAATGTACCAAGAGGAACTCACAATTCTGAACATCTATGCCCCAAATGCAAGGGCACCCATATACATAAAAGAAACTTTACTAAAGCTTAAAGCATACATTGCACCCTACACAATAATAGTGGGAGATTTCAACACCTCACTCTCACATATGGACAGATCATGGAAACAGAAACTAAACTGAGACACAATGAAACTAACAGAAGTTATGAACCAATTGGACTTAACTGACATCTATAGAACATTTCATCCTAAAACAAAAGAATATACCTTTTTCTCAGCACCTCATGGTACCTTCTCCAAAATAGACCATATAATTGGTCACAAAACAGGCCTCAACAGATACAAAAAGATTGAAATAATCCCTTGTACCCCATCAGACCACCATGGACTAAGACTGGTCTTTGATATGGACAAAAACAACGGAGAGGCCACATAAACATGGAAACTGAACAGTGCTCTATTCAATGATAACTTGGTTACGGAAGAAATAAAGAAATTAAAGACTTTTAGAATTTAATGAAAATGAGGGCACATCATATCAAAACCTGTGGGACTCCATGAAAGCAGTATTAAGAGGAAAACTCATAGCTCTAAAGTGCCCACAAAAAGAAAATGAAAGAGCATACATTAACAACTTGACAGCATACCTGAAAGTGTTAGAACAAAAAGAAGCTAATATACCCAAAAGGAGTAGATGGCAGGAAATAATCAAACTCAGGGCTGAAATCAACCAAGTTGAAACAGAAAGAACTATACAAAATATCAACAAAACCAGGAGCTGGTTCTTTGAGAAAATCAACAAGATAGACAAACCCTTAGCAAGACTAACCAAAGGGCACAGAGCCAGTACTCAAATTAATAAAATCAAAACTGAAATGGGAGACATAACAATAGAAACAGAGGAAATTTAAAAAATCGTCAGATCCTACTACAAAGGCCTATACTGAACAAAATTGGAAAATCTGGATGAAATGGACAATTTTCTAGATAGATATCTGTTGGGGACCGCACTAGCCCCAAATTGTGGTGGCCAAAATAAATGTCTCGGCCTGAGCAAAATGTTGAGGCCCGGGCCAACCCACGTGTGGGCGGCCACTGTATCCCGGCCCAAACTGCCACTCCGGTCTTCAGGTCTGGAGTTCAGCAAGAGCGAGGGTGACGGCAGATTCTACCTAATGTCTGAGATTCGTCTCTGATGATCCCTCTATAGTCTCTGATCTCCGTCTATATTCTCTGATCTCTGGTTCTGTCTTCTATAATCTGACTAATGTCTTCTGTCGTCTCCCTAATGTCTTCTCTCTGCTATGTCTCCCTAATGTCTTCTCTCTGCTGTGTCTCCCTAATGTCTGAATCCTACTGTCTGCCTCTGCATTTTATATGTCTTACTTCTAAGCCACGCCTCTAAGTTACACCTTTAATCATGCCCTTAGGTCTTGTCTCTAACTCTGATCTCTATACTTCTAAATCATACTCTTAAATTACACACCTTTAATCTCACACACCTTTAATCTCACACACCTTTAATCTCAAGGTATCTAAACCAAGATTATCGGAGTGTTCTCAGCTGTTGTAGGCTATTGTAATTTAAATCTCATGTCAGGGTATATGGCTCAAGATGGCTACAAAGCTGATAGCCGCTTTCTGCTAAAAGTCGGCCCCCAACAGATATCAGGTGCCAAAGTTAAAGGACGAGCAGATAAACCATCTAAACAGTTGCATAACTCCTAAAGAAATAGAAGCAGTCATTAAAAATCTCCCAACCAAAAAAAGTCCGGGGCCAGATGGTTTTAGTGCAGAATTCTATCAGACCTTCCAGGAAGACCTAATACCAATTCTCTTCAAACTGTTCCACAGAATAGAAACAGAAGGACATAATATCCAATTCCTTCTACGAAGCTACAATTACGCTCATACCTAAGTCTCACAAAGACCCAACAAAGAAAGAGAACTATAGACCAATCTCTCTTATGAGATGCAAAAATACTCAATAAAATTCTCATAAACAGAATCCAAGAACACATCAAAGCAATCATCCATCATGATCAAGTAGGCTTTATCCCAGGAATGCAGGGATGGTTCAATATTCGGAAATCCATCAATACACTACATAAATAAACTCAAAGAAAAAAACACGTGATCATCTCACTAGCTGCTGAGAAAGCATTTGACAAAATTCAACATTCCTTCATGTTAAAAGTCTTGGAAAGATCAGGAATTCAAGGTCCATACCTAAACATAGTAAAAGCAATATACAGCAAGCCAGTAGCCAACATCAAACTAAATGGAGAGTAACTGGAAGCAATCCCACTAAGATCAGGGACTAGACAAGGCTGCCCACTCTCACCCTACCTATTCAATATAGTACTGAGAGTACTAGCTAGAGCGATTAGACAACAAAAGGAAGTCAAAGGGATACAAATAGGAAAGAAAGACATCAAAATTTCACTATTTGCAGATGATATGATAGTATACTTAAGTGACCCTAAAATTTCCATCAGAAAACTCCTAAACCTGATAAACACCTTCAGTAAAGTGGCTGGATATAAAATCAACTCAAACAAATCAGTAGCCTTCCTATACTCAAAAGATAAATGGGCTGAGAAAGAAATTATGGAAATGACACACTTCAAAATAGTTACAAACAATATAAAATATCTTATAGTGAATCTAACAAAGCAAGTGAAAGATCTGTACGACAAGAAATTCAAGTCTCTGAAGAAAGAAATAGAAGAAAATCTCAGAAGATGGAAAGATCTCCCATGCTCCTGGATTGGAAGGATTAATTTAGTAAAAATGGCCATCTTGCCTAAAGCAATCTATAGATACAATGCAATCCCAATCAAAATTCCAAATCAACTCTTCATAGAGATACAAAGAGCAATTTGCAAATTCATTTGGAATAACAAAAAACCCAGGATAGCAAGAACTATTCTCAACAATAAAAGAACTTCTGGGGGAATCACTGTCCCTGACCTCAAACTGTACTACAGGGCAATAATAATAAAAACTGCATGGTTTTGGTAGAGACAGGCAGGAAGATCAATGGGATAGAAGTGAAAATCCAGAAAGGAGCCCACACACCTATGATCATTTAATCTTTGACAAAGGTGCTAAAACCATCCAGTGAAAAACGGACAGCATTTTCAGCAAATGGTGCTGGTTCAACTGGAGGTCAACATGTAGAAGGATGCAAATCAATCCATTCTTATCTCCTTGTACAAAGCTCAAATCCAAGTGGATAAAAGATCTTCACTTAAAACCAGATACACTGAAACTAACAGAAGAGAAGGTGGGGAAGACCCTCGAATACCTAGGCACAGGGGAAAAGTTCTTGAACAGAACACCAATGGCTTATGCTCTAAGATCAAGAATTGACAAATGGGACCTCATAAAATTGCAAACCTTCTGTAAGGCAAAGGACATTGTCAATAAGACAAAAGGGCAACCAACAGATTGGGAAAAGATCTTAACCTACCCTACATCCAATAGAGGGCTAATATCCAAGATTTACAAGGAACTCAAGAAATTATACTCCAGACAACCATATAACCCTATTAAATATGGCATACAGAGCTAAACAAAGAATTCTCAACAGAGGAAACTCGAATGGTTGAGAAGCACCTTAAGAAATGCTCAACATCCTTAGTCATCAGGGAAATGCAAATCAAAACAATCCTAAGATACCACCTCACACCAGTCAGAATGGCTAAGATCAAAACTCAGGTGATAGTAGTTGTTGGCAAGCATGTGGAGAAAGAGGAACACTCCTCCATTGTTGGTGGGATTGCAAGCTGGTACAACCACTCTGGAAATCTGTCTGGCGGTTTCTCAGAAAACTAGACATAGCATTACCTGAGGATCCAACTATACCACTCCTGGGCATATACTGAGATGATGCTCCAACATATAACAAGGACATATGCTCCACTATGTTCATAGCAGCCTTATTTATAATAGCCAGAAGCTGGAAAGAACCAAGATGTCCCTCAACAGAAGAATGGATACAAAAAATGTGGTACATCTACACAATGGGGTATTACTCAGCTATTAAAAATAATGAATTTTAGAAATTTTATAAATGGATGGATCTAGAAATCATCATCCTGAGTGAGTTAACCCAATCACAAAAGAACACACATGGTATTTACTCACTGTTAAGAGGACTTTAGCCCAAAAGCTTGGAATAGCGAAGACTCAACCTGCAGACCACATGAAGCTCATGAAGAAGAAAGACCAAGAGGGGATGCCTCAGTTCTACTTAGAAGGAGTAACAAAAATACTCAAGGGAGCAAATATAGAAACAAAACATGGGACAGAAACTGAAGGAGGGGCCATCAGGAGACCATTCCAACTGGGTATTCATCCCATGTACAGTCACCTAAGCTAGACACTGATGTGGATGGCTGGAAGTGCATGCTGTCAAGAACATGATATAGCTGTCTCCTTATAGGTCTGCCAGCAACTGATACATTCAGAGGATGATGCTCATAGCTAACCACTGATCTGATCAAGGGTCCTCAAATGAAGAAGCTAGAGAGAAGACTGAAGGAGCAGAAAGGGTTTGTGACCCCAGAAGGAAAGCAACAAGACCAACCAACCAGAGCTCCCCAGGGTCTAATCCACCAGCCTGGGAGCACATAGGGAGGGACCCATGACTCCAGCAGCATATGTAGGAGAGGATGGCCTTGTTGGGCATAGGTGGGAGAGAAGATTCTTGGTCCCATGAAGGACATACACAGAGTTGGGGGGGGGATGTGATGGTGGGGAGGGTGTAGTTGAGGTGAGGGGTAGGTGGGGGCAAGGCCTCATAGAAGCAGGAGGGGGGATGGGATAGGAGATTTCTGGGTGGTGGGAAGAAGTGGGGTAAGGGGATAAAATCTGAAATGTTAATATAATACCCAATTTTTAAAAAGACAAAAAAAAAAGAAAGAAAAGAAAAGAAAGAAAAGAAGATTTAATAACACAAATGGAAGGATTTAGAAATTTAGGAGGCAGTTTATGTTAATGGAAACAGCATCATAGAAACAGGAAATTCACACCCTCACAGAAGCACAAGGAGGGGGGATGGGATAAGGGATTCCTGGGTGGTTGGGGAATGGGATAAGGGGATAAAATTTGAAATGTAAATATTATAACCAATTAAAAAAGGAAAAAAAGAAAAGTTGTTATAACCAACATCTTTAATACAATTTCAGCCCTCTAAAATACTATCTTGATACTAAAACTTGTTCTGATCATTGTATATTGCAGAATACAGAGCCTTGGAGTACCTACTCGTCAAGCACACTGAGCAGACCTGCTCAAACCTTTGATGTCCTGGAATTCTATCTGGATGCAGTGAAGACACAGCATCAGAGGCTTATCAATTTACTCTTCCCCCCCACCCCTCTTCTAATACCTCAACCCCCTTAATCAGCTTGAAGAAGTCAATGAAGAGTCAGCGCTCCTATTCCCTGGGCTTGGGGGCTAAAGTGGTTAATATTGGTCTGTCTTTCTAGGGAAAAGTAGTGGTTTTGTTGGACCAGGGAGGATTAACTAGGACTTATTGCATAGCTATAACCTATTAGTAGAAATCTGTATAATTATTATCAAGATGAAGTTATAATTTCTTAAATGGTACAAAATTTACTTTGATTTCAAATTTAAGGTTTTCATTGGTATGAGTTTCTTATTGATATAAAAGTGAGATGAATATTGTTACTCTCATGGGCATTGTGCCTGTATAACACATTTAGGAATACAATGCCTAGACCCAGTCCTTCTTTAACTTTTTAAACTGATTTGAGATGATTAGCCTGTGAGTTAAGGGACTTTAGCAAATTCATGGCTTTGAGTTTATTGTTAGGGTATTTTCTATATTTTATTTAGAAATAGCTGAGAGAAGTTAACAGAGAACAGTCCACATTACCTTACTTACATGGATAGTTGGTTTTCAAAATGTCAGAAGTCCATAGAATTGATGTTACAAACATTTCTATATTAATGTTCATTTTGATTAGAGACCTGTTCGGGTGTTCTGCGGTCTCTATAAATTGGCTAAGTTTTAGAAGCTATGCTTAGTGCTTCCTATAATTTCAGTTAACTCAGTCATTCTGGATTTCTGACGGGGTTGAATACCTATAGTCTCATAGCCAATCCTGGCTATTTACTTTGAGATAAAAGATCTGACTGGATGGTTTTCAGCTGACATTCACTCTAAAGCCAAGAAAAAAGCCAGGTTCAAAACTCAGTGTTTTAGTTAGAGGTTCTGGTTAGTCAACAAAATGATGGACTGGGTATTAGGACTATCTTGTACCTCACTGGTACAAATAGGCATAATTATGCTCTAATTGTATTTTGAGAGAAAAGTTTTATTTTAACAGGAAGGGTGATATGTAGGAGGAGCTAAGGGAGAAGGAGTACGGAGAGGAAGAGAAGGACTTAGGAGAGGAGAAGAAGAAGGAGAGGAGAAGCTAGGTGATGAGAGAGAGAAAGAGAGAGAAAGAGAGGGTGGGGCATGGAGGCAGATGTTCACGTATCTCCACCAGTCAAAGATAGTTGATATATCAAGGTTGGGTATTGGGTTACACTTCTGATTGAGCATTACCAAACTTATAAAACCTTTGATTAACATTTTTTTAAAAATTGTATAAAAGCAAAAATTAAAAGGGAGCATTATTGGGGGCCGACTTTTAGCAGAAAGCAGCTATCAGCTTTGCAGCCATCTTGAGCCATATACCTTGACATGAGACTTGGATTACAATAGCCTACAACAGCTGAGCACACTCCAATAATCTTGGTTTAGATACCTTGAGTGTGTGAGATTAAAGGTGTGTAACTTAAGAGTATGACTTAGAAGTGTAAAGATCAGATTTAGAGACAAGACCTAAGGTGTGACCAAAAGGCATGGCTTAGAAGTGAGACATATAAAAAGGCAGAGGCAGATGGTAGAGAATCAGACACTTTTAGGAGACACTTTTAGGAGACACTTCAGAGAGTACAACTTGGAACTAGGAATTAGGTTAGACAGTACAACTTGGAGTTAGTTATTAGGCATTAGGTAGCAGGCACTTGGAAGAAGTAACTTGGAGAAAGAATTTGGAGGCACTAGGGACTAGGAACTAGGGACTAGGAACTCAAGACGAGACACTTAGAGGAAGAGAGACTGAAGAATAAACGGGATTGAAACACACTCTGTCTGGTCTCCATTCTTCGAGTCCATCCTCACTCTCTCTCTTGCTGAACCCCGACCTGCGGACCAGAGCGGCAGCTTGGACCGGGATACAGTGGCTCCCAAATGCGGGGCAGCCCGGGCCTCAACATTTTGCTCAGGCCGCAACATTTTTTGGCTGCCCAAAGTGAGTCAGCTTAGGCCTCAACAGAGCATGGGATAGGAGTTTTCTAGGGAGGGGAAATGGGGAAAGGGGATGGCATCTGAAATGTAAATAAGATCTCCAATAAAAAAAGAAATCAGTACATTTGCAATTTGACATTTGTAATTGATGATCCAATACATTATTTGTAAGCTTGTATCTTATGGCCCTATGAAATAGCTGCTATCAGGCATATTTGACTAGGATTGTCAGATTTTTGACTCTTCTAAGCATATACTAACTCTTTTTAAGTGCCAAATTTTTATCAGTTCAATAAACATTAAATAACTCACAAATCAAATAAGCATTTTGTCAAGACCCACCAACCAAATAAATCTAGCATTAAAATATTGAGATATTAATGTTTATTTTCCTAAAGGAAATATCTGTTCTTTTCTAATAATTTTTAGTGTGCAAGCCATCCACATGCTTTGTATATATTATCTGTCTTGGTGAAAGTTTACTTTTGTGGATATTTATAAAATATCTGGCTAGGAAATTTTTTAAAATAATTTTACTTAACTCACAGTTTGAGAAGCTAAAAGTCCAAGATATGTCATCTTCATGAGTTCTTTCTCTGAAGAGTCCTGGGGTGACTCACTACAATACACTACATCACAACAGGAACACAAATAGAAAGGAAAGATCATATTGAAGAAAATAAGGCAGGAAGTGATTCACAACTCGGGTTTGCTTTTTTCAAAACCACATGTCCTCAGAGGCCCTAGAAACATCATTTATCTCATCCAAGGGCATCACTTACGATTACTTAATTGCATGACACTGAGTCCTACCTATTAAAGGTCTGATCACCTCAGAGTACTGTCACTTTGGGGATGTAAATTATACATTAGGGATACCAACAAACCCCAACAGGTACAGTAATTATTTTTATTAACTTGTGGATAAAATAGATCACAAAACCATTTAAGAATTTTTCCATGTGTATGAGATAATTAAACAGCAGAACTTGGGTCTTAAATCTCAGAGGCATGTCTTGTACATTTCACATGAATAAATATGTAGATACAATTGACTGAATTACTCCAATCAAAGTGAAGGCCAGTAGAACACAGAATCTTGTTTTGTTACCCCTAACCAGTAAATGTGTCAAAGGATACTGTTATGACTCAGACTAGTTTATTGCACAAGTCCTTGGTGGCTGGTTTGGCATTTTAGGTTAGAGCAGGACCTCTAAACTCTTTCTGTCACTGAAGCATTTTAGACATCTCAGCCTATTTCACCTGATTTAATAGAACAACATTCTTGGATATCCTTTAACAGGACCCATGATTTTTCTCATACAGAAAGCTGAGATCTACCATAACACCATATCAGTAATAAGAAATTCACCTGTTATAGGGTTCCAGTGCTACATTTTAAAAAAATAGATGCAATTGTCTTCTATACTCTATAACTCCATTTACATAAAATTCCAGATGATGTAAACTAATCTTTGTGAAATAAAGAAGACCATTTTTCTCTAGACAATATGATCACAACAAAATGGACTTTTTAAAAATTAAGAGTCAGAGTCCATTAGGTTTTTTTTTTTTTGTTCTTGATGATGATGTTTTGCTTTGTTTTTGTTTTTCTGTTACTTTGACTCCGTGACCCACATTCCCTGGAAATGTTTAATCATTTCTTTATTATTTGTCCTTCTTTCTCCTCTAATGTCTTTTCAATACACCACAAGGATGTTCACTGTAAAGTTCATGAAAGTTTATTTCCAAAGAACTATGCAGGATTTGAATTTATATTTTTAGACATTAATATGTATGATATCACATGAGGTTCTTAGTTCTGAAATCCTAGGTTGCCTTCCAGCTGACTTTCTTTGGGTTACTATGAAATGATTAATGTAATAAAGTGATAACTGTGCCTGGAGAGATTGCTCAGTAGGTAAAGTGCTTACTATGTAAACATGAAACTCTGTGTTCGGTTCACCAGAACACACATAAATGAGAATTTTAGCCGTACCTACCCCAAACCATGATCAAATATGTGTACCAGTATCTTTGCTGGATACTTTTATGCCAACTTCAACATAAGCTAAGTCATCTGAAAGTAGGGACCTTTAATTGGGAAATAAGAGTGGATTGTACTCAGACCTGTAGTACAAGAGAAATCATTCAATCCAATGTGAGTGGGAATATGCCTGAGCTGGTGGCCTTGGGTCCTATAAGAAAGCACATTGAGTAAGAAATGAAGAGCAAGCCAGAAAGCAGCAATCTTCCATAGCCTAGCATCTGTATCAGCTCCTGCCTTCAGGTTTCTGCCCAGTGTGAGTTCCTGCAGCCCTCAGCTTCCTTTCAAAGACTGTGCCTATGACTATGTAAGCCAAATAACTTAGGCTTTCTCCCCAAATTGCTTCTAGTTTGGGTACTTCATCACAGCCGTAGGAATCCTAAGACAGCATCCTGCCTTTCTTAATTTTCGCCTGTATTATTCATCTTCTTTACCCATTTGACCTTCCTTGTTCATTTCTGCTCAGTGTCATTAGGAAGCAGAGAACACTTCTACTGGGAAGTTTATCTGGACATATTCTCAGTTTTCTTACAGTTTTCTTCTCCAGGATACTGTCTTGAAAATTTTCATTGACTTGCACTAACTTATATTTTTAAGTGTATATAAATTTATTTGCCTGCTTTTTTTCATGTTCTAGTTGTTCTAAGTTTTAGTATAAATCCAAATTAGCTAGCCAATCAATAAAGGAAGATAAATTCTAGTTACTGTTTTTAAGTTATTTTTATTTTTAATGTATTATACAGAGACTACTTTTCAAAAGTGAATACATTTGTGTAAACAGTTCAGGAAATAAAATGTTCTCTACACCTGAAAACTGCCTGAGAACTCCCTACCCACCCAAGAAAGCCAATGTCCTGATGTTTAAAACCCTAGAGTGTTTTTGCTTGTGTTTGAATTTCTTAGCTTTGGGCAAAATATGATTAAGAGAATATCTGACACTCTCAAGGTAACTCTATATCAAGAGAAACAGAACCAAAGGTAGAAAACAATAAAAAACATATCTGAGAATTATGACTGGGGAATTATTAGAGGGCTGCAGCTAGTTTGTGGAATGGACTGAAATCACAAATATAACACATCTATTATATGGTTGAGAAAACGGACCTGCCAAACAAAAAAAGTTGGAACCAGCAGAATACTGTAATTGCAAATCTTAACCCCAATAGAAAAGGAAGTGAGCTGAAAAATCCCATCGGCTCTCAGTCAACCCAGTTTCTTTGGCTGCTGACTTTAGATGCAGTAATCCAGGGGGTATTAAGAAGAGTACATAAGTGAGCAAAAATAAGTATATTGAAGTATGCAAAAATAAGTGTACTGAAGTATGCTTATAGGATTCTGACTTCAAATAGAAAGGTCTTCAAAATCAACCCACTGGGATTTGGAAAACATTATGCACTAGGACCTATTTTGTGGCACTTGGTTTTTCCTCATCTAACAGAGCAAAAGGTATTTTGTATCTTTCGTTTCTATTATTAATGTATGGCATTCACTGCTCAGTGAGAAGATCCCCTTTCTATAGAATTTGTTAATCCTTTAATCTAGAGTCAATACTTCAAAAACACAGTGCCTACCCTTGCAGAAGTCTTGGACTTGGCACTCAGAGTGTTCTAGATTAATTAGGATTTCTGAATATGTTCTAAAGAGCAAAAGGATATTTTGGTGACCAGAATGGACTGCGGCATTGACAGTAGTTCTTAACATAATCACCATCTTATCTTTCATCTTCTTTAGCATGTTTGCAGTCAGATGAGACCTTATGACAAGGTTTGGCATTACTGTGTGCTATTTTAAGTACCCCCAAAGAAAAATGCTGATTGTACCTCTCTTCTGTTAAGACAGCTAGTAACCTTGATGTCTTCTTGACTCAGTCAGGTAATGGTGGTACTGCCGATTCTGGGGTACTCTGTAAGTTCTACTACACCTCTCTCTCTCTCTCTCTCTCTCTCTCTCTCTCTCTCTCTCTCTCTCTCTCTCTCTTCCTCTTATTCTTCCCACCTTCCCTCCTTCACGTTTCTTCTCTACCTCTTCATTGTTTTTTAGGTACTGAAGATGGAATTAGGAGCCTTGTATATTTGTCACTGAACAATACCCACAGACACATTATTATACTTCTTTTGTTTTTTGTTTTGAGCTTTAATTAAATTGCCAGTATTGTTTTTGAACACACTGTAACTCAGGCAGGCCTTGAAATTGTTATCTTCCTGTCCTATAACCCTCCTCATAGTTCAGGTTACAGGACCTCACTATGAGGTTCATTTTTATTTTCTCAGGACATTAAGATTTACATATGTAGTATAAAAATCTCTGGATACTTAGGAGTCTGCACAGTGGTTTGCAAATCTTCCCTACTTTTATCATCCTTAGAAAGTTTGTAAGCCAGTATTTTATCTGGTCTTGGTTAGTGGTAAGAATATAGGTGTCCTTTTAAAAGAGAATACATGTAAGCAACCTTACAATATTATTTATTATGAAAAATTGGCCAATGTGGCTACATTGAGTAAAGTGAGAGATAAAATATACTCTTCTCTTGGTTTCAAGATCTTATTCACTTAGCTAACCAATTACAGAAAAATTTCATTAAATTATAGCAAGTACCCAAAGACTCAATTAGGTAGAGGCACTCATGTTTTTCTGGGGTATTAATCAGATATTAAACAGTCTTAATGCAGATTTAAAATTACTATTAGTATTAATAATAAGAATTTTAGGTTTTTATTTCTTCTCATGTATTTTTTTTTTTTTTTAATAAATAAGCAGGGTTTAGGCAACTAGGATGCCTTGGTTGAAGAAAAGGACCAGACTTACCTAATTGGACTTTCTTTATGGCAGGATCAGACATATGGAACACTCTACAGACAACTTGCAAAAAACTACACAATGACTATTGATTGACCTGGGTTCTGACGGAACTCCTCACAAGGGCTTTTGGAAAGAATTTGAACCAGATGTTTTACTATCACCAACATTGTTGAACTCTAGATGACCCTCAAACACTTCCAACAAGATGTGTAAGAAACATTTCTGATGTAGCCTAGCAGGACTGCTGTGACAGGTACTAAAGAAGCAAAGGAGTAATTGGTCCAGAATACAAAGCTCAATGGCTATAGCCAATGTTCACAAAAGTAAGGCTTCTTTTGATGAAAAACAAATGTCTGTGATGGCTTGAACATCCTTCCCAGTCTATGTAACCAAGCTGCTTGTGCTCACTTGTTGAATTGGCTGGGAAACTCTCAGTGTTGTCTTTCATGGATTCAAAGTATTATCTAAATAAAGTACCACATTTTAGTAGGAGAGGTTGAGCTGATAACACAGATGGAAATTATAGATAGCAGAATCTTTGGTGGCAACACCAGAGAGACAGTGGCAGGAACCACTGAGCAGGTCACATACTGAGCAGTAAAAGTAGGTACTTGATAACTGGAAAAGCTGCAGTTGAGCCCTTTTGTAGAAATAGATACAAGGTAGAAATCTAAGCCTAAAGAATGATAAAATTCTATACGATGTCAGAAAAGAGGAACTGAAGATCCTGGTCAACTGGAAAAATTTCAGAGAGATGTAGTCTTTAGAAGCATGAGAATGTCAGGGTCTGTATTAAAAGCTCATTGGTATTAAAGGCTAAAACATAAAATAAAATTCCATGTTCTACATATGGAAAAGATGTTCTTCATCCAGAAAGGGTCAAGAAAAAATAGAATAATTGGGAGATACCCAGGATGACTATAATCTGTTACATACATATATAAAACTATCAAAGAATAATTAAAATGATCCTAATTTCTTAAGTATAAGAGCTATACCATTGGTTGTAGTCGATATTTATTTTCCTTAATTTTCAGAAAAGAGATGAATTATTTTTATATTTTAGGACCATTCAAGAGCTGTAAGCCTTAAAGTTTAGGGGCTACTGTAGCACTCATGCAGATTGTAACACTTCAGAGCATCACTTGAGGCTGCCGCCGCCGCTGCCGCCGCCGCTGCCGCCGCCGCTGCCGCCGCCGCTGCCGCTGCCGCCGCCGCTGCTGTTGCTGCTGCTGTTGCTGCTGCTGCTGCTGCTGCTGCTGCTGCTTCTGCTGTTGCCAGCTGCTCACTACTGCTATTGGCCACTGTCAAGCACCAAGTGAAACAGGAACTGAGATCAGCACTATCTGAGCTAAGCAAAGGAAACCCCAGGCATATGATTAATAACAAAATAGCTTAGATTATCCTCTATACTATTATATACTATAAAGATTCAAATAATTTTTTCCAAATTGTCATCAATTCCTAATTAGATCATCCTATTTGTAATTCCTTTCAATGTTACAAACACTGTAAAGTATCAGAAACAAGATTTGCCCTTCTTATCACCTTTTTATCTTCTCTAATGTCTATTCTTTTTATCATTTATCCATTGGAGGACAGGTTTCATTGCACTCATACTGAGAGCCAGCATGGTATAATGAAGCCCATAGGTGGTCAATAAGCACACTGTCATGACTGAACACCAGGGTGTGTCACTTCAGGACAGCAGCAGACATTATATACATGATTTTAGGAACATGATCCATAAAAGAAGGAGCGTGTTAATATTTTCTCCAGGGACATGTTGTGAAGATTATATGAGACTGATATTCTCTAAGTGAAGTGACTTCATCTGGATTTTATTTATAATGTTTAACAAGTTATCCACAGTTACTTGTGCATGATATTAGGAAATAGCTCAAAAATAAAAAATGACCAACTGCACTAATCTTTCAAATGGTAAATATCTTTATCTAAAACTTTGGTAATGTGTAAATAATCCTAAAGAAAAATAAATTTAGTCACATATTCATTATAGTAACTGAGATAATAGTCTTTAACAGTGTTCTATAAATCAGCTGTTTCAGGATAATTATCCTTGTCCATCTTTGCAAAAATATTCCACTACTAAGGCAGAAAAATCAATTTAATATATCTCCTATTGACTTATGATGTAAATAGAATGGTATAAATATTTGTTTGTAAGGCTGTGATTAGGGCTTAAAATAACTCATCATCCTGTCTAGTAATAACTGAGAGTGGCCTTTCTACTTATTATGGGACCAAAATGCCAATGTACTCTTTAGATAAAACACTTGGTCATAAGCACAGAATATTCTCCATCTTGCTTTTATACTGCTCTTCTCTATGTCCAGAGAGAGTATTGAAAGCAAGTCTTACTCACTCACAGACTTAAATGTACATCTCTTGGTATTCTTGATCAATGAAAATACTACAGTATAAAAGTGAAAAAAAAATGTTTCAGGTGGACATAAGTTAAAAGAGTAACTTCCATTTCCAACTAATGCATTATGTAAAATAACCATACCGTATTATCCATGTTCTCTGCTACTTCCGCTTTTTAATGGCCTCAATTCAGAAAGAGAATAATGAAAGGAAAGACAACAGATAATGTCAAATCATCTGAATTCCACTCATCATTTTAAGCTGTTGAAATTACCCTGATGGATAAGGGAAAGTTGAGAGACTGGGAGTTAAATCCAGATGCAACAAAAAGTCCCAAGCTTTTCCTGGCTTCTCTTGGTCTTGGTCATACAAAGCCACCATTAGGACAGACAATTAAGAGTTTCTGAATTGAGGGTTTCTGTTTATTTGCTGTAGCATTTAAGATTTCCTTGTCTTTAAATGCTTAGATCTAAATGTGTTGCTCATAAAAGAGAGAAATTGAAGTCTATCCTGTAGTAATAGTTTGGGATTTAGCTGGAAGACAAATTCCAAATGAAAGAATTATTTTCTCCTTTCTGCTAATGTCTGCAAGAGATGGTGTAATTACAAGAATGAGACTCTATGTAAATATTATATAAAGCTTTTTGGCTAGAAGCAAGGACAGCCTGCAGAAAACATTGTATTATAATAGACACATCTTTATTGAAAGAAGAAGTTAGAGCTAATTCTAAAGTCCCCTAAATGCCACTGTATTATGATTACAGATTATAAGTCATTTACTCCAGTAATATCTACTGGCTTTTGTGGACCTTTACAAGGTGAAAAAAACAAAAGATAAAACCAGGTGACTGCCTGTCATTAGTTTTATATGCCTAGATAACAACAGAATTACATGAAAATTAACACTGCATACGATCTTGTCATTTAAATAGTGTTGTATTTTAGTTCCCATATGATTATTAAGAATGAAAAGACTTCAAAAATATGAAAGTAGGATTTATTTTGTAAGAAGATAGCATCTTATTGGTCCAAAAAGGGAAAGATGTTTCCATTCAAAAAATAGACACCTAGTATTTCTCTAATGCTCTAAGCTTGCCCTTAGGTGTAGATTGTCACTCCACAACAATATGTTTTCTATTGAACTTAAGATAAACATCAAACCAAGTAAATTAAGCCAAATTTATCACTGAAATCATAAGTAACACTAGTCCAAAAGCAGTTTGTGTTAGCCTCAATCATATGCAATGCTTAAGTCTGCAGTAAAATCTAAGAAATAATACATAAAGAAAACATGCCACCCATACTCCAAAATAGATATTACACATCTAACAGATAAATATGTGGTTACTTTCAGTCAGGGAATGCCTAACAGGCTTCAAGAGCTTTCTGATCCACATCATTCCATTGAATGTCAATATCTCTCAATAAGCCAAGCTAGGATTTGCACAGGACAGGATACACTTCTGATATTACGTATATCAGTGCCTTTGTTGTTGTTGTTGTTGTTGTTGTTGGTTTTTACTTATTCACTTTACAGCCTGCTCAATGCCCCCTTTCCCATCAGCCCTGCCTCATCCCTTCCCCTGGCAGGATCCTCTTCTCCTCTAAACGGGTTGGGACTCCCGTAAGTATCGCCTCATCCTGACACATCAAGGCTCTGGGAGGCTAAGCATTCCCTCTCTTACTGAGACCAGACAAAGCAGCCCAGCTAGAACATATCCCATGTGTACACAACAGCTTTTGGGATAGCTCGGGCTCCAGTTGTTTAGGACTCACATGAAGACCAAGCTGTACATCTGCTACATGTGTAGGGGGAGGCCTAGGTCCACTTCTGTATGTTCTATGGTTAGTGGTTCAGTCTCTGAGACCCTCAAGAGTCTGTGATAGTTGAATTTGTTGGTCTTACCACAGAGTTCCTTAGGGGCCCAAATCCTTCCTTCTCTTCTTTCGTAGGTGTTCTCAAGCTTTACCCACTGTCTTATTGTGGGCCTCTGCATCTGTCTGAGTCAACTGCCGGGTGGAGCCTTTTAAAGGGCAGCCATGCTAAACTCCTGTTTGCAAGCATAACAGAGTACCGTTAATAGTGATAGGGATTGGTGCTTGGTCCTGGGATGAATCTCAAGTTAAGTCAGTTATTGAGGTTATTGGTTAGCCTTTTATTCAGTCCTTGCATTTCTTGTAGACAGAAAAATAATTGGTTGAAAGTTTTTTGAGTGTGCTGGTGTCCCTATCATTCCATTGGGATTTCTGTCTGGTGGCCTCTTCAGGCTCCATATTCCCAGTGCTGGTAGTCAAAGCTAAGGACACTCCCATTGATGCCAGGTCTCTGTCTCTTTCTGGAGATGTGCTCTACCGCCATACCCCTGTCACTTGCAGATCTCCATTCATTCTCATGTCCATCTGGCCATCCCTCTTTTTCCCTTTCCACACTTGATCCTGAAACCCTCATTCCCTTCCTCATCCCCCCTCCCACACAGTTCTCTCCCTCAATCTGCCTCTTTTGACTATTATATTCCCCATTCTTAGTGAGATTCCAGTATCCATGCTTATCACAGGATACCCATGCTAAACTCAGAAGAACCAAAGAAACTAAACAAGAAAGAAGGCACAAGCAAGGATGCTTGAATCTCAGTATCTCTTTTGTTACACTACTGTAAATCACAACTCTCAGAGGCTCATTTTATTTAGTTTTGTACTTAAAGAGACACTGACCCAACCCCAAACCACCTTAACATGTATCAAATTTGAGAATAATATAACCCATGTTGACAGTAGATAAAAAAAAATATTTAAGTCCTATCATAATCATTTCAATTAAGTAGAAATTAAGTTGACTAAATTACATCTTTGTTATCAATATGTTTAACATTGTTTTGTGGCAGTTATCATTAATCCTGTATGTTGATTAATTAAACTTAATTTTATTTTCAATTCCAGAATTTTTATTAGGTTTTTATTCATTGATAATGACATAACCGGCACTAGCATCCTAGAGGGATACAGCCTCATCATTTTGTTATTTGAATTTTATTATGGCAATATATGATTCCATAATTTCAAATCATAGTAGGATTTGCCCTAAAATCATGAATGAATTTTGATATAGTGAATATTTTGTAATATTCTCTGTATCAAAATTGTTTTGCTGAAGAATTCTAAGGAAAAGTATACAGCTATAGATACAGCACAGTGCTATACCATTTGTCTAATACTCAAGTTCCTAGTTTTGAACAGGAGGCATGAAGAAAATTACTGACATGCATTGTTGTTTTAAATAAGAAAAGTTACTCAATCTAAACCTAATAGCATGGCAAAATTAGCAGCATACACTTAGTTTTATTGAAAGTAAAAATCCATACTTAATTTCCTCCAGTAATAATCACAATGCTTCTGTAGCTTCTTTGCCAGACAGAACTAAATGAGGAGACACAAATATCTTCCATATGAGGAGCTGGTAGATGGCTCAGCTGTTAAAAGTATGTGATGCTCTTGTAGAGAGGATCCAAGTTCAGTACACAGCATCTGGATTAGGAAGCTCAGAGTGGCCTGTAACTCCAGCTCCAGGAGCATCCTTCTCTCTATGCCTTTGGCCTTAGTACACTCAACTGCATATGCTTACATACAACATAAAAACACAAATAAATATAGTTAAACCTAAAGTCTTCTAAAATTTTGACTTCTAGCAAAATGTCTATTAAGGAATACAGTAGTGGCACATATTCTTTGCTGAACTCTCTAATTGAACTTAAGACCTGTTTTTAAAAAGGATGCCACCATGCCGTCTACTAGAAACTTAATAACTATTCAATGTTAGTGAAGTCATGGTCATTAGAGAGAACCAATAACCATTAATAACCAAGCCATCGTAATCCCAACAACAATCTACAAACATTTGACCTTATATTCAAAGATAGGTATAATCTTCACCTTCATAAGGAAATTTCTCTTCGCAATACATATGAACCAGTGGAAAAAAAACCCACAACCAATATAAATGCATAGTTTTGTAGCTCAGTTTCTTTGGATAAATCTACAAAACATTCACACAATTAAGTCCCAGATTGTGGAAGAAAAGGCAGGGTGACTGTAGAAGCCAGAGGATCCCTGAGTTTGCTATGAAAATGTGTGTCCTCTTAACATCAGAAGCCATGCCTATAAAGTCTCACCAATGTAACTCATCAAATATGAGCTGAACCAGGAGGGCATCAAGAAACATGGAAGACTGGACATGAAACCCTCATGAGTCCTCAACCCTACACAAAAAAACTACACATGTAATTGAGTAAAGCTGGGAGCAGAGAAAAATATAACAATTGGTTTTCTAGTGTCAAATAATCAGCCCTAAAAACATATATACAAGTAATATTATATAGATCCAACAGACTATATTTAGGAATATATATATATATATATATATATATATATATATATATATAGGAATATATATATGCAATTACACTTAGTAGAGAAGAGGCAACAAGTTTGAAGGAGACCTAGGAGTATGTGAGAGGGTTTGAAGAAATGACAGGGAAAGAAATGTAATTAACTTAAAATGTCAAAAATAAACAAAAAAACAGAAAGAATTCTTAAATATATAAATGTAGTATGCATTTAGAAGAGCATACTTATTTTTAATTTATATTATGTTACTTATATGTGGAACCAAATTATTTATGCTGTTTAATTGCATTGGTACATAATAATTGTGATAAACATTGGGTTTTGTTGTAGTATTTGCATTACATCATGTAGTATATAAGACAATCACATTAACATTATGACCTGATCTTATCTCCCCTCCCCCTACATTATTTTCTGTTCTGAATCTTCATTTATTTTTATGACTATCTCACCCCAAATCCACATGTAAGAGAAAGTGTGATATTTGTCAGTTTGACTTATTTCTATTAACATGTTGCTTTCAAATCACATACTTTATCTGAAGTCAATATATTTACTCTTACAACTGAGCAAGTCTCCATTGAGTATATATATAATATATATGCATATATATTATATATATTTTTTTCTTTATCCATTCATCCACTAATAAGATCTAGACTGATTCTATATCTTGACTATTGAAAATAGTGCTGTGATTAAAAAGGAGCATATATATCAGCATACATATATACATATGTGCACGCACATATACATGTACAAGCACATATGTGTGTATACAGAACATGTATGTGTGTGTATAGTTAAGACCTTTATTATTCAAAGGATATATGGATCCCCCTTCTTGCTCTCTATCTTTTTGTGTGTGTTTGTGTGTTTGTGTATATGTGTGTAGAAGTTGTAATGCTGGATTACTGAATCATATAGAAGTTCTTTTCTAGTTGTTTGAGGGACTCCCTTACTGACATCCATAGTGGCTTCACTAATTTCTATTCTACTAACACTGCATAAGTACACCTTTCCCTCCATATATATTCCTTGTATTCATTGGTTTCTTGTAAATTATATTAATATTGTAGCTTTGATTGTTTATAAAACTGTTGAACAACTTTATACAACATTTCATGCTTTCATTGTCTATCTGATTTCTTCATTTGATCATTATATATTCACTTCATGAGCCCACCAGTCTATAGGAAAGAGAAAACACCTGTTAAAAACTGCATGTTATTCACATATGTTGCAATAAGAACATGGGCTGTTGTTGAAAAAAGAATAAGAGTTAAAATACTGCAATATCTTGACATAGGGAAAGATTAAAAAGAGGAGTTATAGTGGGATAATGAAAGTAGGTGAATAAGAGACAGGGCCAAGTTCTGGACAATGACAGGAGGCTTGTTGTTCCTCCTTCCACAAGCTCTGGAGCACATAGATAAGGCACCACTGACCTTTCTTGTATTTTTGCTTTTAGTGCAGGTAATTGTAACAAACTAAGTTTTATGTGGTTATCACCTCTAACAAGAAGCTCCTGCCTAGAAAACTACTCCACAGACAGGAAGCTGAGTATGATGCAACCAAAAGAGACTGCACCTACATTTTATAGCTCTGATAGAACTTACTCTGACATAGTAGAACTTAAAGCCGATTTATGTGAATATGAGACCAGTACTTAGTATTAGTAACAACTCTTTAGGCATCTCCAAGGGCAAAGGTAGAAATACTAGCCAAAGAGTAACAGTCATTTAAGACACAGGACTCCATAGCATGGTAATCATCATACCACTACAATGATAGCTTGCATCTTGTTTTATTCTTATTTCAAATGAACCTTTTCAAAGGGCACCATTAATTGCAGTGTTCTCCTTTTCTCATAATAATTCATTGCATTTAAATGGTATCATTGGTTTGCTAATTATTTTATAAATGCTGGAATATTTTTCTGTTTAGTGATATGAATATAATTATGCTTTATTTTGTAGATGACCACATTTAGATATTTTCCAGTGTTAAATTTACATACCTATGGAGTACATTGAAGAACTATGTCATCCCTCACTTTTCCTACATTTCTTGTCTCAATTTGCTAATGTTTCATCTACAGATTTTTCTCCTGAATTGATGGATGACTTGGTTTTGATGTCTCTTTCTTTCAGATATCCTGCCATACGTTCTATTCTAACTTATATGAGTTCATACAATAATGTGTAAACTTAGACTGCCCTCTCTTGTTTCTGCTTCTCTGAAAGCTTCTGGGAAGTTTGAAAATACTCCCACTTGAGGAGCCATGAAAACAATTGCACAGTGATCATTAGGCCCACTGAAGTCAGACTTTGTTCTATTGGTTTTGGTTAGATCATAATAGTATAGATTCTCTAGATTTCTCCACTTTCACTTTTATATTTAATCTATCTTTGTAATTAACTATCAATTCACCCCAGAAGTAGAAACAGTGCAGAGTACTCTACACAAAAAAGGTTCATAGGAAATAGTTCTCAGTATATTTTACTTGGTCTTTTGAGCTGAAATCATTCAACATTAGGTCAAGGAAGGCAAGGAGAAGATGAGTTTGAGGGACCTGATGCTCAGACTCAAAAAAAGCTTTTTGGAAGTAGAATTTGAAGAAAAATGCCAACCATGAGAATGAGTGATCTATATAGAACTCTTAGAACTCTGGAAAAAGGAATCTCCATGACTGAAAATAGCATAAATGCTAAGGATCACGTAAATCTGGACTGTTGTAAAATGAGTAAAGATGAGAAAACTAAGATTGTGTGAAAGATCAGAATGACAGAGAGTTGTACTGATTCTTTTGTTTCTTTGCCTTTTTTTTTTTTTTTTTTAGAATTTCTTAGCTGATTATATTTGAATGGAATTTTGGACACAGAATTGATGTTTTAATGGCTTGAATATTTGTGAGACACTTCTATTGACTATTTTTCACATACAGAGCAGTTATAAATACGTGGTGACAGAATACTAAATACTGGCCTCCTCAAATGTCTCACTGTATTCTTTTTATTTAATTGGATATTTTATTTAGTTACATTTCAAATGTTATCCACTTTCCCAATCTTCCCTCTGCAAACACCTTATCTCATGCATCCTCCCTTACCTTGCTTCTATGAGGCTGCTCCCCAGCCCACCTACCCATGCCTCATGGACTTTGCAGTCCTCTACACTGGGTCATTAAACCTTCACAGGAGCAAGGGCTTCCCATCCCATTGATGCCAGATACAGCTGCTTCAGCTCCTTAAGTCCTTCCTTAACTCCTCCATTGGGAGTTCCTGTGCTCAGTCTGATGGTTGGCTGAGAGCATCTGCATTTGTGTTGGTCAAGATCTGTCAGAGCCTCTCAGGCTCCTGTCAGAAAGCACTTCTTGGCATACACAATAGTGTCTGGGTTTGGTGTCTGCATGTGGGATGTATCCCCAGGCGGGGTAGTCTATGGATGGAGTTTCCTTCAGTCTCTGCTCCACTCTTAGTCCCCATATTTCCTTTAGACATGAGCAATTCTGGGTTAAAATTTTGGAGATGGGTGGATGGCCCCATTCTTCAACTGGTAGGACATGCTTAACATGTGAATATGGTCTCTACAGGTAATCCCTCTCCTTTGTGGGGTATTTCAGCTAATGTCATTCCTGTGGGGTCCTGGGATGCTCTTGCTTTCCTGGCACCTGTGACTCTCTGGTTGCTCCCCCCACCTCCACTTCACATCCCCCATTACTACCCACCTCTGTTCAATTTCCTGACCCACTGAGTTATACTGATTCTTTAACATTGATGCCAATGTTAAAGTTAGCACATTCCCCTCTGTTTAATAAGAATTTGATAGAGGTTTCAGTATGTATTTTAAAAGCTTTATCTTTTTTACTGTAGTAAGGAACAAAATAAAGAAGGCTGAAAGAGCACTCTGGAAGTCAGCCTTTCAGCATTCCTGGTAGCAGAAGAGAATTTGTAAGCTATCTGTGATGCTTGGCTTTAAAGTGAAAACAACCATGTTTATCAGGGTGTTTGAGTCTGTCTTTTTTTTTTTGAAAATCTATACTACTTCTGCCAGAGGATTCTTATAAATATACTTTAAAAATTTGCACCTACACTTTACAAAATATCTAGACCAGTGCTTCTCAAACTGTGAATCACAACCCATTCAACAAATATTTCTGAAAATATATACATTGTGATTCATAATGGTAGCAAAGTCATAAAGTAGCAAAAAAAATAATGTTATGGTTGCAATCAGCACAATATGAGAAACGGTGTTAAGGGGTTATATCATTAAGAAGGCTGAGAATTATTGATCTAGGCTCAATCTGTAAAACCAAGGGTGATTAATATAAATATGTATAAGGGTGATCATTATAATTTTTAAAGTGTATGATTGATGCTTTCAGTTCTTTTATAATGCTGACTGAGGCCAGGACAATAAAGAAGATGAAAAAAATTTTGTGAGATAAAGCATAATGTATATAATATGAGAATATATATATCCATACACACACATGCACACACATACATACATACACACACACACACATACATAATAGTGCGGATAGGATTGCAGACATTGGGTTTAGCCATTCCTAAAGGACACAATTATCAAGAGTCCCATCTAAGTGATGACTAATAAAGGTGAAGAATATTTATACAATGGTTCTGAATTGACCTTTATGTCAACTTGAATGCTTATCAAGTGATCAGGAAGAGAATGATTAATCGGTGATACCATAAAATAAATAACATTGCTCTCTGGCAATGGCTGAGTCAAATTCTTGCAGATAACCTTTAAATGTAGGAACTTTTTTCTTTTATTCATGAATGGTGGCCAATCAGCAATGTGAGTCTAGGCAGAAGAATACTCCTTCTAGTCTGCCTCTGTTTTCCCAGTACCAGAGTCTATAGACATACTCTTCCCTATCAATTCCTATGATAGACAATTTGAGAATTATTTACTGAAAATACCTGGCCAATCACTTCTATACAAATTCTATGTTCTGTTAATAATTTTCATTAATGTGCCTTTAGAAGATTTACCATATTTATTTCTGTGAACAGCAATGATCTAACAATTTTAAAGTTTAACTACACAGGAAAAGCATGATTATATATTCCAATGTGGCTAATAAAAACATTTTGGAAAAAAAATTAATGGAGTTTGCAAGGTCTCCAAACCCTTTCAAAATACCCAAACTTGAAATTCTTGTGCTCATATATTATCACAGACTCTTTATGGCAATAGCTTAAAATAAAACTAAAAATAATAAGCAAATTGCAATCCAAGCCCTTAAAAATAAACAATGCTTTGTCATTACTTAGTAAATTCTGCTAGATTTTGTGATTACTTTTAATCTGAAGTGCAGAAAGATGACATGCAACCTACACAACAAACATCACACCAAAATACTCCAGAAACTTTCTTATAATAACCAGGGCTTGGAGTATAGCTTTAGGCTTCCTAGTTGTTGTTGTTGCTGGTGCTGATATTTTTTCATTTGTTATCTGTTTTGTTTTGACCTGCCCTTCCACCTTAAGAACATCCAAATATACTCTGCAAGCAATTGCACAGTGAGCCTACTTGCAGTTTCCAAATGAGAACAATGGTCAGATACATTCTTTCATTTTTATTACTTTTTAAAAATTAAATACAATGTATTTTGATCATATTCACCCCTTCATTTCATTCCATCCCAGATGCAACTTCCCTTTCTTACCCACCCAACTTTGTGTCTTACATTTTGTTAATTCACAAAAAGGTGATCATATACTCCTGGATAAATAGCTTTCTCCTAGACAGTGCAAGTAATTTACCAAGTGCCACACTATTAAGTAAACCAACCCTAGCCCCTGCCAGCAGCTGTCAGTTGCCAACTCGAATAGCTCTAAAGCAGGGGATGGTACATATTGCTGATTTTCCCTGTCCATGCTGGGATTTGGTCTGGCTTGACTATAATCAGATCTTGTGCATGCTGCCTCAACTACTGTGAATTCATTGAGGAAATTGTCCTGCTATGTCTAGAAAACACTTTTCCCATAGTTATCCACTATCTTTGACTCTTAAACTCTTTCAGCAACCACTCTTCTGCATCATCACTGAACGTTGAAAATATGAAATATATTATAGATGTGCCATTTTTCCATATTCTCTTATTCCCTGTGACAAGGGTTGAAAGGGTACCAGTCTATGAATACTACCCAAAGTCATTAGAAGTCAATTTGTTACTGTGCTCAACTAGCAGATTATTAGTAGTAGGTTTCTCCTATGCCCTAAGACCTGTGTTTTGCTATGGGGCCAAGAACTTTTATTTATTTTAAATGTAAGCGCTATTAAGCTTTTGTGGCCTCTCTTAGATAGAGTTTTTCTGCTGTGAACAGACATCATGACCAAGTCTTATAAAGAACAACATTTAATTGAGGCTGGCTTGCAGTTTCAGACATTCAGTCTATCACATCAAAGTGGGAGCAGGACAACATCTAGGCAGGCAAGATGTAGGAAGAGCTGAGAGTTCTACATCTTCATCTTAATGCTGCTAGTTGGAAGACTCATTTCCAGCAGCTAGGATGAGGGTCTTAGGGCCTACACCCACAGTGATACACCTACTCCAATAAGTCCTCACATACTCCAGCAGGACCTCACCTACTAACAGTGCCACTCCCTGGGCTGAGTATATACAAATCATCACATGGCCCCTGCCTGTCTTTGGATATCATCTAGTGGACACATGTAACTGCAGGTGACTCCCTAGCTAAAGAAGTATAGACAGACGTAGGTTTGTTTATTCTCATTTGGAGGAGTGGTCTTCATTTATTTCCATGATATAAAATCATTTCAGGACATGGAACAAATGCAATGCCAGTCTTGAAAGTTTATGGTAGAATTTAGAAGGATAATTTTACTGAGTGAATCTTGCCTGACTTCCATAGTCTGATACAATCAGACTCCAGAGGGAAAGTTCCTGAGTTGAGATTTCAAACAGGCATCCAGCTAAGTGTCCTTGTTCTATCCTCTCTATGAGTGTACCTCAGAATGAATTTGCCTCAACACAGTGAGGTCAGGACAATACAGAAGATGGAGAAAACCTCTTGAGAATAAAATAGGCTTTTTTAAAGTACCCAAATTACAGTGAAGACAACTGGAATTGAAATGGACTAAGAATGCCTTTAAGCATAAATAAAGGCCAATAGGAAAAAGACTTTAGCTACTGAAGAAATAAAGCTATCTATCCCTGATAGAACAGAAGTTGGTGAAATATTCAACTCATGCAGCAATACAGACCAAAGAAGGAATCATTTTTAGATAAGAAGACAAAAACTAATGGATATTCTCAGCTAGCCTAAAAGCTGTGTTACTGCAATAGAGCAAAGATAATGGCTTCTACCTCTACAATTCCTTTCAATGATTGTTTTGCCAATATACAATGTAAAGGAAACAAAGACTAATAATTGCTTGTCAGTATTGACAAAGCATGATGGGCACTGTGAAGGGGAAGAATGGGGGAGGAAGGTGGATGCTACTTTCCACTATAGAAAGTACTGACAAGCTGTGCTTCCTCCATGCCGAGGAATGAGAAAAGAAGAGGCATTTGAAGGTCAAGCGAAATGAGCTGTTTTTTATCTTTCCTGTTAACAAAACACATTTCAAAGGCCAAATTTGAGTCATTGAGGAAAATTGAAAAGGTGCAAAATGATGCAAGGAAATAACATTGACTTAGAATACTGGATAACAATTCCCATTACATGTGGGCTGCAAGAAAGCTGGGCTATAGAATCATAAGGAAAATAGTCAATTGTGACCTGTTTCAGAATATGGAGAAGACTTGTATTACAGTCAGATTTCTCAGTGACACATAATACAAAACACTCAAACTGGTTTATGCATCAGAAATTCTTTCAGGATCTGCAAAAAGAAATTCTGTTGATATGATAAATAATTGACATATTACCTCAAGTGAAGTAGCCTCCAAGGACAGTGGCTGAGCAAGGCACTGTCCTTCAAGGCACAGGGAACTTTTGCTTTATGCTTAGAGCAGTGGTTCTCAACCTTCCTAATGCTAAAATATTTTAAGACAGTTCCTCATGTTGTGGTGACCCCCAAACATAAAATTATTCCATTGCTAATTAATAATTGTAATCATGGTACTGCAGTGAACTGTAACAAAATTATCTGATATGCAAGATACCAGATACGCAATTCCCAAAGGGGTTGCAACCCACAGGTTGAAAACTGCTCATCTTGAGTTTTATGGAAAGTGTGGACTTGAGGAACTTCAAATGAGAGAAGAATACAATAAGAGGGTGCAATAGGATATCATCACTATTTCATCCAGCTGAACTGAAAAACAGGCTTTGCCCAGTAAGATCTCACAACACAAACCGAGAGATGAAAAAAAAAGGATGGCTTAGACATGTGATATCCCACTGTGCTGCTTCACGCTGCCCCATGTTTGGGGGCCAAATGCTCTAGTCCATGGGTCAGTCAACAGAGTCTAGCAAGAGAGAGATAGAGAGAGTGGGGATGGAGGCAAGACAGTCTGATCAAGTTTCCCTTATTGAAAGGAAAATCGTGGATATTTATACACTTTTCCATGTACCTTGCTGCCATGGACAAGCAAGGGAACACGGCTGAAGATGCTTTACCACGGTGCCTTGCAGCCGTGGATACCACCTGCGACTTGCAGCTGGGAGCACTAAACAGCAAAACAAGATATGTGAGAAAAACAAGATGTTTATCAGAGTGTGCTCAGCTGTTGTAGGCTGTTGAAAAACAAGTCTCTTGTCAGGGTCTATGGCTCAAGATGGCTGCAAAGATGATAGCTGCTTTCTGCTAAAAGTCAGCTCCCAACAATGTGGATGGCTACACAAAAACAGTAGCATCTTATCCATGTTTAAATCATTCAGTCAATGATTTTAAAACAAACTTATTTTATATCTGCCCTGTCAACAGTATAATAATTGAATACTCCTAAATGTTTTAATGCAGTAGGGTTGATCCAGGCAGAAGCTTAGGTTGACAACAATAGTCAATTATCCTAATAATGTAAACAATAGTAACATTCAATTTTGTGAGGGTCAGACTTGTCCTATACTAGCTTTGAAATTTTCTACCTGCCTTTTAGCAGTAAATCTCACTTCTCCAGTATTCTTTTCCTGGCTATCCTAATTGTAACTCCTGCTGTGAGGCAGTGAAATGCTAAGAAACTGTACTCAGTAAACAGATTTGATGTTATGTAGTCATTAGTGTTTTGTTTGGGGGCTTTAAGACCCCTCCTGTTCAACAACCATCTGGATGCCAGTATAGGGGAGTCATCTGTTATAAAATTTTCTAGTTGCAGAAAAATAGTAAGATTTTATATTCTTGAAAATGGTGTGTGTGTGTGTGTGTGTGTGTGTGTGTGTGTGTGTGTGTGTATGTATGTATGTATGTACTGTATGCATTCATCCCAGGGGAAGATGCCAGGTGTCCTTTATTGATTTTCACCTTTCCACTTGTAACAAAGTAACTTACTAAACCTGAAATCCACAGATTTGGCTAGAATGGATAGCCAGTGAGGACCTAAGATTATAGGGAACTGCACTGCCTAAGTACTGGGGACTTGAACTCAAGTTCCTCCACATTTACAACAATCACTCTGATTGAACCATCTACCTACCCCCGAATCCTATCCTCATGTTAGATAAAGCTTCCTGCTATAGCTTAAAACACAGAAAGCCATCTTAATTTATTAGCTTGAAACAGTTTTAGAAGTACAGTCAAAGAGTGTCAAAATTGATTGAGATTTTATGTCAGGCAGTCAATTAAACAGAGTTAAAATTAAGATGTACCCTTTTATAGACAAGTGTCTTAGTTTTGTTAACGTGACACAGTCTACAGTTATCTGAAATAGAGCCTCAGTTGAGAAACTGCCTATATTTGCTTGGTTTATGGGCATGCATATGGGAATTACCTTATCAACTGATAAAAGAAGGTACAGCCTATTGTGGGCAGTATCATCTTTAGGAAAGTGGTAACATAATAAAAATAGCTAACTATTAGTAAATCAGAGAGCCAGCAGAGCAAGCAACATCTTTCATTGCTCCTATCTACTTTCTTGGTTATGAATAAGATCCTGATTAAAAGTTATGGTGCATGAAATAACAAGTAGTCCTCCCTTTGGGTTACTATTTTGAGTCTCTAGGTTCCTTCAATGATGGAATATGACCTGGAAATATAAGATAAAATAAACCCTTTTCTTTCCAAGTTGCTTTTGGTCACAATACTTTATCATAACAACAGAATGAAATGAAAATAAATAAAGAAATGTTGTCATTACCTAGACAATCAAACACATCTGTTCAAATTTTCCCCATAATTATTTTTTCTCATCATTTTTCTTCATGGTATATATTTAATTTCAGGATGATAGGACTGTTCTGTGTAAAGACAAAATAAAGTTCCTGCAATTTGTCCTCAACCTTCACCTGTGCCCACACAGAAAGATGAGTAGGAAATAAGAAATTCCCAGGACAAAAAAGGACTAGCATGATCAAGCTATATATACCATTTTTGAAGCTTAACCAAAATAGAAAGACTGACCTCAGGCCATGAGTAATTTTATTAGCAGTATCTACCTCATCAACACTCAGCAGAGCAGCATTCCTGAAATTCATAAGTTCACTATATAAAGTTAAAACATCCAGAGAGGTGTTAGAATTATGCCCAGTATTTTTATTCCTGCCCATTGTGTTAAAGCTTGTCTTTAACAACACCAACATGTTGGCAGCCAAAGTACATGGCTTGAACCTGAAAATGGACACCCAGACAGAGTTATTAAATTAACAGCCTGGCAAGCCAAAGACAGATAAGATTCTGCACAGAGCCTTACAAACCTAAGACAGAAGAGCATTGCTTTTGATGCATATTCCATGATGGGTAAGGAAGGTATTCTTGTCAGAATGACCTAAGACAGGTTCAGTCTTGTTAATGAAATTTTAAAAAAAGGGGGGTGGGGTGGAGAGAAATGGCCCCTTTGGGGCTGCTTGGCAAGAATCTGACATGGACCAAGGAGAAGGAAATGAGCTGCTTGACAGAAATATGACATTGGCCAAGGACAAGAAAGTAGGCTTCAGGCAGGAGTATGACATTAGGCTAGAACAAAAAAGTAATTTCAGGCAAGAATCTAAATATTAGGCTAAAACAAAGAAGTAATTTCAGTCAGGAGTCTAAATTTTAGGCTAGAACAAGGAACTAGGCTTCAGACATGAAAATGACTTTGGGCTAGAAAGTTGGCTCAGCTCAGATATTTTGGTCATCCTGATAAACCCTTAGAAACAGTGATCTTGGGAGTGTTCCCAGAACTTTGTTTATTGCCTTGCTTGTTCTTTGACTATTTGTGTTTATTGTCTTGCTTGTTTTTTGACTATTTGTATCTTTTGTATTGCTAGTCCCTCAACCTGGAACTGACCAGAATGATTACATGTAATTAAAATGGTATAAAAGCAAGAAGAAGAAGGAGAATGGGATAGGAGGTTCTAGGGAGAGGAAATGGAAAAAGAGGATGACATCTGAAAGGTAAATAAATAAAATATCCAATAAAAAAGAAAGAAATGTATGACAGCAACGAATCTGAAAAAACAAGAAATTAATTTTTAAAAATCTTTATTTAATATATTGTCTAAAATCACATTAAGTCTAAAGAGCCAATATCTACATTATTTACAATTCTATTGAAAATGCCTTTTAAAAGACAGCAAACCCAAATGATTTTTTCCTCAGGACACTGTTTGGTATATGTTTTCTTCCTGTAATTTATGTAGGATCTTTATAGTGTCTTGGCAAATTTGCAATTAAATTTAAAAAGTCTTGAAACTAACACATCTTTCTGCTCAAATCCACTTTTAACAATCCTAACAATGTTTTTCTAAGACTAGCATCTGATTATGTCACTTTTTTCAACATCTGGTTATCTAAAGAGTAAGCCAAATTCTCTAATTTCACTAACTTTATTGCTAAGTATATTTTAGATTTTTGTTTTTGTTTTTGTCTTTTCTAATGCATAACCACTAATTTCCCCCAAAATGAAATTCTTCTCATGTCATATATTGGTCAAATTAGAAGTTACAAAAAACTGCTTAGCCCCAATGTTTAACCTGTCTTACAGAATAAACATATTGGGAAGATGATCTCAGAATTTACCATCAGAAATCCTATATTTAACTTTCTGTAAAATCTGAAACAACTGTATTCATACAGCTTCTTCAACATTCTTCCAGAATTGTTAAACCAATCATGTGTATTATGAATTGTACTAATACATGTGTCAATTTTAAATAAGTGATTATTAAACTTTATGTTTCGAGGACCTTGATCTGTGATTCCAATATAAACACAAGTGGTGACATTCATAAATGTTGCCTGAATTGATGAAATGAATAAGCACTTGAATAAATTTTTCTGTCATGATACACTACAGGAACATGATCATCTACATTTCAGAATAGGATAAGTAGTTTATAGCTGTATATTTATGAGAATCACAAGTAGAATACAGAAGAATTTCTATAATATGACAATAACATTATGCACATATATCTATCACTTTGAGGTTTTTACTCTTTTAGGCAATTGCTAGTGGTAATGTATTGTTAGTTTTCATTGCAACACTCCTACAGTGTTTCTCAATTTCATCATTTAGGTAAAGGAATGGGATACTGTTCTCTCTTAAAAGACTGGAGACAGCCTTAACTTGCTTTTGTTACATGAATATATTCTAAAACTCATTCTTTCTTAAAATTCTAATTTGAAGTTATTAGATAAAATTAAGGTGTCTAGCTACAGATTTTGAGTTGTTTTTATTTAAGAGATGATTGCTATCATATCTGATGGCATTTATGCTAATTGATCACCTCATTTCCATAATTTACTTATTATTGCTTTAATTAAGTTATAATTTTGAAGCCAGTAAATATTAAAATAAAAGAACTATATATAAATATTAGTGGCTGGATTCAGCAGGTAAAGATATTTTTTGCCAAGCTTAATAGCTTGAGTTTGATCATGTGAACCCACATTATAAAAGTGAGTTGTCATCTGACCATTATATCCACAAAGTCTGCCCAAATACACATATACATGTAGTTACATTTTAAAAATAATTAAGAGTGTATATAGGCAGTTTTTAATAGCCAGTCTAATTGTGAATTTTCAAGAAATGTACTAAACAGGAGCCAGTCTTCGTAATATTAATACAAATAACGTGGTAATAATCAAAATATGAAGAATTTTACAGATACTTTGAGGAATACATGAAGAAATGGACTACATCGAAATTATTCATCTCATAGCAAAAGAAAAAGACATGGATCATGTTCACCACTAGGTTATCTATGAAAGAGAAAGAAAACAAAAAAATTAACATATACTAATACCCAATGGTATAATATGAAACTTGGAAGTTTATCCTAGGGTCCTGGCAGGCCTCATTGGGAACAGAACTGGTATGCTTTTCTATATCTCAAACACAGAATCTGATAAAAAAATTTTTGCTAAGTTTATTAATACCTTGGCTTCAATTTTATTTTCTAATTGTTTAAATCTTTCATTTCCACTGCTGTTATCTTTGATTTTTCTTCTGACTGAATACTCATTACTCTTGTTTTTCTATTTCAATATCTCTGTTACAGTTAGCAAGAGTGTACTTCTTTGCAGCTCCATAGGCATAGCCAAAATACACAACAAATGGAAGATGCAACCTGTAGAGCTCACCTGCAGTAGATAGGCATGGGCCCCAGTTGGGGGATTTTGAGCCATTTCAAAATTTTTAACCCAGAAATGCTCCTGTCCAAATGAAAGACAGGGACAAAATTTGGAACAGTGACCACCCCATCTAGGGATCCATCCCATCTGCAGCGACCAAACAATCACACTATTGTGATGGCAAGAAGTACTTGCTAACAGGAGCCTGATCTAGCTTTTCTCTGAGAGGTTCTCCCAGCACATGACCAATACAGATGCAGATACTCACAACCAACCATCAGACTGAGCCCAGGCACCCTAATGAAAGAGCTAGGGGAAGAACTAAAGGAGCTGAAGGGGATTGAACCCCATATGAAGAACAATATCAACTAATGGACCAGCCAGAGCTCCCAGGGACTAAATCAATGAGTACACATGAAGGGAGCCATGACTGCAGATACATATATAGCAGAGGATGCCTTATCCAACATCAGTGGGAGGGAAGGGAGGCCTGACTGTCCAGTGTAGGGAAATGCTAGAGGGGTGAGGCAGGAGTGGCTTAGTAGGTGGAAGAGCATCCTCATAGACGTAAAGGGGAAGGGGGAAAAGGAGGCTGGGATGAAGGCAGTTGTGGAGGGGTAGCCAGGACAGGGGATATCATTTGAAATGTAAAGGAATAAAATGATTAATTAAAAAAAAACCCAAACTACAAACAAAAAATACTTCCTCAAATTTGGAAAAATTAAACAAAAAGGATGATTTTCTTGAGAGATAATACTTAACAAAGTGAAATCAAGATCAGGAAAGCAATGTAAATATCCCCTATGGAAACAGAAGCAGTAATATGTCTCAGCCCTAAAAAAGACCCTAGCCAGATACTTTTAGCACAGAATTCTACTAGCCTTTCACAAAAGAGCTAATATCAAAACTCCTTGAAGTATTCCTCAAAATAAAATCAAAAGGAACATTGCAAAACTTAAGTTTAAGCCAAGAAAGACCTCAAAAAACAGAATACACTAAATCTAATAAAAAAGAAAGCTCAAGCACTAAGATCAGCATTTAATAAATGGGACCTCATGAAACTGAAACACTCCAATAATGCAGAGGATAAAAACAGAAGCCTACATAATGGAAAATATCTCACCAACACTACATCCATCAGATGTAGAGAACTCAATATAGAGAGAACTCAAGGAATTGTTGGTGTAGACACCAACAATTATGTCTACACAATTGGATCAGCAACCACCCCCCCTAGGGATCCATCTCATCTGCAGACACTAAACACATACACTATTGTGATGCCAAGAAGCACTTGTTAACAGGAGCCTGATAGAGCTGTTCCCTGAGAGGTTCTACCAGCACCTGACCATTACAGATGCACTGGGTTATTGGAAAACCAAATTACCCAATTTTAAAAATGACACTATTAATGTATTCTGTTACATGTGCAGACAGAACTGTAGCATAACTGTCCTCTATTTTACCCAGCAGCTGATGCAAACAGATACAGAGAATCAGAGATAAATATTAGCTGCAGCTTTGGGGAATATTGCTGAACAGGGAGACACAAAGGATTGAAGGAACCAGAGAGGTCAAGAACATCATAAAAATACCTATAGAATCATCTATTCTTGTCCCATAGGAGCTCACAGACCCTGAACCACCAACCAAAGAGCATGCATGGGATAAATCAAATACCCCTACAAATATGTTATAGATGTGCAGCTTGGTCTTTATGTAAGTTCCCTAACAACTGGATCAGAGTTGACTCTGACTCTGTTACCTGAATTTAGATCCCATTCCCCAAACTGGGTTGCCTTGTCTCTCTCAGTAGAAGATGCTCCTGGTCCTACTGCATCTTGATATTTCAAGGTGGGCTGATATCCATGGGAGGCCTCCCCTCCTCTAAGGAGATAAAAAAGAGAGGTGAATGGAGGCAGAGGAGGTGAGAGATGAGTATAAGGAGGGGAAGCCGTAATAAGGATATAAATTTAATTAACTAATTAATTAATACCTCAGTGATTTTATATTAAAGCATTCTATTAATTGAATAAAATGTAATAAAGTTAAAAATAGTTTCTGACATAGTTATGTTCGTTACATAGTAGCTTAGTTACTTTTTTCATTGTTTGACAAATAATGACTGATAAGCATCAGCTGAAAAGTTAAATATAAACTTTACTTCATTTTGAAGGGAAACAGTCCATCACAGTGATGAAGGAACAGTAGCAGAATTCAAAGGCTGGCTGCTCATATCACATACACACCCAGAAAATGGAATGAACAGAAAGTGAGGCCAGGTCATAAAAATGTCAAAGAGCAGGGTGAGAGAGGTGGTTCAGTGGTTTAGGGTACTGACAGCACTTCAAGAGGACCTGAGTTTGTTTCTCAGACCCTACACTGTGGCTAACAACCAACTGTCATTCCAGTTTAAGGAGATCAGATGCCCTTTTCTGGTCTGTGAGGGCACTGCAAGCAAATGTCACATAAATGTATATGCAGGCATAACACCCATACAGACAAAAGAGTTAATGGAAAAATATATATGTCAAGACCTACCCAGTAAACTAGTTTCTTCAACAAATCTCCACCTCCCTAAGAGTCCCATAATCTTGGCACCGACCGTGTAAACCTATGGGAGATATTTCACATTCAAACTACAAATCATTTTAAATATTCAATAACTAGTAGCTGTCATATTTTCTGCCTTACTAGTCACAAGACATATAACTAAATAATTACATTAAATACAACTGTCAGTCATGCCTGAGATGTCGCATGTATTAGTACACATTCTACCAATAACTCCCTCCCAGACTTTAAACATCTAATGCACACTAAAGGTACCTGCCAATCTCCTTTCCTCCTCTTCCTATCCTTTAAAAATATGATCATGAATCATCTTATTTTCTTCCTACCATTATCAAGCCCTGAGTTATCTTATTAACTAAAATAATGTTTGTGCAGGAAAAAGATCTATTTAGCCTCAATTTCACTGAATCAAACATGACTTCATATTCAAAATTGCATGCCTTTCATTTAGTAATAAGATGCCAATATGGTATTCCATATATACTTGGTCCTCATGCCCATCTTCTGATATACATGTACTATACTTGGTTCTTGAATGATCAGTGTGTCTTATGTAATAACTTAGTGACTGGTATCTGTAATTTCCAAGTAGGACTCTTCATAAAAGTTGGTACACTTGCAAAAGGGATGGAACTCTGGTCTTCTTATACCCATACTCACACTGGAATTTTTTTTTCATAAGAGGTCCCAGATATCTGTAAGACACTGACATTTTTTGAACCTAAAAAGAGAGTTGTAGTAATCCCTAGTTTAGTAGATGTCAACCATAATTTCATATAACAACCTACTGCTAGATACTGGAATCTAAAACTGGACACTGATCTTCCATATATATTCTGATAATATTAATAGAATCAAAATGAACTAAAATGAATTGAGTTGAACTGAACTGAAGGATCTAGAGTACAAACAATAGATTCAGTTCTGTCACCCTTTAAACACCCACACATTTTGACAGCAACCTCTTCTATGTTTATAGCATGGTGTGCAGTGTAATGTTATTTTTTTTCTCTATTCCTAAGACTCTTTGCTCTATAAACACTTTACAAGACATAAGTTCTATAGTCATGTAACTTTAGAAAGAATTGTCTATAGTTTTTCATTGTAAAAATTGATCTTCCTGTAACCAGTATTTTCAAACATATTTGACCATTATTCACTATTGTGGAGTAACACTGCTAGTGTGTTTAGAAAATGTTATCTTTAGGAAGGAGAAAAGGACAACGTTTACTTGATATATAGAGAGATATTAACTCTGCCATTAACAAAAAGTTATTATATTTTTGCTGAAGATATCCCATACTTGAATCACAGTATGTAGAGAAATTAGGCTGGTACTAAACAGAAAGCTTTATCATCAAAGCTATTACCAGATAGCTTTCATGTTTTGAAGGGTCCATACATACCAGAGAAGGAAAAGAATAATAAGTCATAGCCAACCATAACCTCTGAGCAGTAAAATAGTAACAGTGTAGGAGTATATTTCCTCCCCCTGCCCCAGACATTTTACAATAAACTCGGTCATTTGGGAGGAGATAATGTGGGAGGAGTAAGGAGAGGAAGAGGAGAAGGAATAGGAGATCTAGAGAGAGGAAGAGAGATGTAGGAGTCATGAAGAACCACGCATGGGTTCAGGGTGGTCCTAGGTAATGATTTATATTGTAAGGTTAGATATTGGGAAACAACTCTAATTGAGTGGGCAAATTGTTAATTGAACATTTCTAAATATATAAAGCCTTTGGATAATAATTAAGCATTAGAGTCTCACTTCTACCGGGTACCAAGTGGATGGCGGATATTGTATGGGGTTCAGCCAAGCTTTGTGGACACAGTGTGGTAGATTGGCAGAGCCATCTCCCATGCTGCTGTCTCGTGGGTGCCAGTGCTGATGTTTCTGGCCAGTCAGAACTGAGAAGCGGCAAGAGCACACTGTTCCTCATGACCTCAGGTCTTGCCTAGTCGGTAACATGGTGGCCCCATAAGAACAAGACAGATTGGGTGCAGCCATTTTTAATATTAACCTCAACATAACAAACCTGGAAAGATGTCCACTGATTTCATAGTGTGGCTTTCTGGAAGTAACTAATAACTTTCTGATTTGAAGTACTGCTTACTCTACAAAATGAAACACATATTTGGAACTATTGTAGGGCTATAGATAGACAAAAAAGACCCTAAAAGAGAAGATACTATGGTTCTTCTGAATGGGCAAAGTATTAAACCTACTCCTATTGACTTATCTTTATTCCCATGGATTAGTTAATGTTTCAACCTCCACAAAAAGGCTCTTATTTGCAGCAGATAGTTATAAAGAGAAACCAACAAATGGCCAAAGTTCAGAGAATAGGAGGCAGAAGAATGTTTAGTGGCAAGTGGAAAATATACACCACATCCCCTCTGCCAAAACCCCAGCAAAAAGGAGGTAGAAAGAGTGAAGAGCTGAAACGGGTTGATGACTAAGTGAAAATGGTGTTGTCTGAACACACCAGGGAAACTGTATGTATGATTTCCTAGTTATTGTGACAGAAGGCACAAGACCTGTGCAAGCCAAGCCAGAACTAACCCCAACATGGAGAGCATGGAGAGGGGAGTTGAGAATTAAGTCCTACCCCTAGTAAAGGAGCTGAAATCAATTGTCAGCTGCTGGGGGGGGGGCAGGAGGAGGGGGAATTTTCTTTAAGAATGTAGCACCTAATAAATCAACAATGCTTCAACTGGAAGCATTCAAAACTACTTAAGCATCACAAATTGACCATTAAAAGTGGAGAGAGAGAGAGAGAGAGAGAGAGAGAGAGAGAGAGAATGAGAATAATCAAAACACATCCCATAAAATTCATGCATAATTATTAAAAATAATGGATTTTATCTCATATGTAAAAAGTAGAGCCAACATTTACTTCCAATCACTCAGACTCAAAGATAGCTCCTCTATCCTCCAGATTCACCTTAATTCTCAAGGTAATATTCAGTCTGTCTGCTGTCACATTTGAAGCCTTTATTAATTTTATTGAACATGTAATTTACTTATAAATGTCACAAGTTCCATTCTAAAATTTCGGCTGAGAAGGGAAATCAAATGGGAAAAATCAAGATCAAGTTTTAAAAAAAATCTTATTATATGTAAAGTGAATAAAATAAAGCAAATTCAATAAAATTATGAAATATGTCTGAAATAACCATTGTAAATATAAGTATCCTGTAGGATATTCCATAGAATATATATACTCAATTAATTTTGCCAGTCTTTAAAATTACTGTTATCCTATTAATGATTCAATCTTCTGATTATTACAGGCGTCCAACAAACCACTTGTAAGTCTCAGACAAAAATGAATGTCATATTCTACTATATAAGCTTTGAATCACTAAGTCTAACAAAGCCAACCATAATAGACAGTCTATCCAAATTTTACATTATACAATGACACAACATAAAGTCATATTTAAATAGACCCTTGATAGAAAACTCTAAGCCAAATCCACAGTCAGATTTCCTGTCCTTTTCTTCTCAGGCCTCTTGAAAATACAAGGTTCATTCTAACAAGTAGTATCAAACTACATGTCATCAATGCGTCCTGCTGCAGCAATACCTTTCAGTTCTATTGTCCTGGCGTAGCAACTGAGAGTGATACTATCAGTACCAAGATGATGGAATCCTTGCCAGCTGAAACCATGAGCAAGTTTATGGCACCAATGTCTCTAATGAGCCATGTAAAAATTGTACAATTAGGAAAGAAAACAGCAATTAGATTTGTCCAGCCCTTGAGAAATGGCAGTATTTCACTATCTTAGTGTGAAAACCTGGCCTATTATGACATGCAAAATCAATTTGCTTGTCAACTAACTTCTAATTTTTTACAGGGATAATACCTTTGTCTTCTTTACACCTTTCCAAGGAATGAGTGCATTTTTATTTTAGAGAAGGAAACACAATGAACCCTGTTTAAATAATCCTGTAGTTTTCTCAGGAGGACCCAAAGTAAAGGCCAGGGTAGCATCACCAGAATAAAGAAAGATATTACTATTTATTTTTCTATTTTTTAAGCATGCCATATAACTACAGGAAATGCATTGATGTTAACAATGGCAGTGTTCCAGGTAACCAACCATACATATTTTATTACAGTCATTCCACTTGAGGGAAAAAAGGACTTGGTACTCAGAATAAAATTGCCTGACAAGCATAATGTTCACAAGAGATACATAAGAAAATATCTAACACTTAGAAAATTAAGAATGAAGAATCATTGCTAGGCTTATAAGAATAAAGCTTGCATAATACTTTCTGAGCCTTAAAATGTTTAAATACAGTATGTTATTGTTACAGAGGACAGAGGCCTTGGTTGTTTTCCTCTAGTGATATTGGTGGTGTGCTTTCTGAATATAAAGAGATTTTCCTAAATGATTCTATCTTCTTAAGAGGAACCCATGTCTCCGGCTGCATATGTAGCAGGGGATTGACTTAACAGCCATCAGTGGGAGGGAAGGCCCTTGGTTCTGTGGAGGCTCAATGCCCCAACATAGTGGGATGCTAGAGGCAAGAATGAATGAGTGGGTGTAAGAGAACACTCATAGAGGCAAAGGGGAGTGAGGATGAGGGGATGGGATGGCAAGGTTGTAGAGGGGTAACTGGAAAGGGAGATATCATTTAAAATGTAAATAAATAAAATAACCAATAAAAAAGAACAAAATAAAAAAGAATTTTCGTTATTATCTGAATCATTTAGGGACAAGAGTGGATTTTAAAGCTTTACTATTTGCTGGATCATCATTCCACCCCCAAATCTTACAATTTTTCTCCAGTACACAGTGGTTTCCTGATATGTAGATATGGAATGATTTGGGGCTTATAAAAAGAATTTACATTTTATTATAAGAGACATACTACTTCCCAATCGCTTTTATTGACAACCAAAGAAAATGATCTGGTTATATTTTGCTTGAGATAAAAAGATTCTGCCTCCTTCCATGGCATCTCATTTAGGAGTACTGAAAACAGGGAAAGTAGATTGGTATAAATACCACAGGGGCAGTAAAATTATTTTCTTGCCTGTAGGGGCATCTTCTTTGTTCTCATCGATATCTGGGCCTTGCTTTGCAAAAATCTCCAGCATCCCTTTCTTTACTTATTCAGAAAAACTCTAATGACTTCTTACAAAAGATGAATCACACTCACATATGAATAGTGAAAGAATGTCAGATCATTGTCTAAATTTCAGTGTTTTTTTCTTTAATAGCCTTAAATTAAAAATGAAAATTTTAATGTTCAGCTTTTGTTTGACCTTTGCTTTCTTATTTCAGGTGTTTATTGAAAAGGATTTTAATAAAATATGATCACATTAGCTGAGGCTTTTCAAAGGTCAGTTTCTCTATTGTCTGACCATGTTTGTATCTTTAAATGGTGCTGTTTTCATTGGTGTACCATCCATAAGCATGGTAAATGGTATCTTTTGCTTCAGACTTTTACATTTCTGTGGTTTGGTTGAAATATAAAGTATCAGTTAGAAAATTGTAATATACTCTTTCCTGCATTGCTGGCTGTTAAAGAAATAAGCCTACACTATGAGGAAATGGGGGATCACTGGAGAAACAGAGAGCAGTGTTCCAAGAAGGGTGAACACAAAACGGAAACAGATTCTCTGGACTTCTCCATTGTTCTCTCGGGATAAGTCTCCACAAATTTGCGATGTTATCTTTTGCATGTTCACATATATATATAGGTCAATATACATGTTATAAAGAACTGCTGAAACAAATTGAAATAAAAATTTAACTCGACATTAAAGGATCATGGACAGGAAAAGGTGCTGGAAGAGGAACAGTTTGAATGAAGTACTTGGTTTGTGACTGTTAACCAGAAACATTTCACTGTCCTCAAGAGCACAGTGCTGTGGTGAGTTAAATATTGCCTGCAAAAGAGGTAGGGAAGAGGATGTTTGGGTGGTTTTCTGAAGAACTTTGCTGAGAAGAAGAACTTCACACAATTCTGCTTTTTAATGAAAGGACACAAACAAAACCATAAAGCTCAAATAATGCTTTCTTGATTTAAGAATAAAAATAACACTTCATATATTTATCTTGTATTGAAAAATATTTATTAGATATATTGCTTAATACAAACAACCATTGTATAACCATTGTAACAAGGATGCACAAAGATGTCCCCGACCCCCAAAATCCTCATCAATAGCAATCATAACATTGGCAACAAAGACCTGTTATTTGGGGTTTGTGATGCTCCTATCCACATGGATGGCTTTCTTTACTATGATGGTAATCTTGACATACATTTTACTTTTAAAACTATAACAGCCCAATCATTTCAAAAATATCTTTCTTTGTTTGAAAAGGCCTGGTGTAGAAATAAAAAAGAACTGTAATTTTATAGTCTACCAAATGCTCCCCTGTGATAACAAACATGGCCCAAGGATTTAGAATTAATTTCCAAATTAATTCTAAAGAGCTGGTTTTGCAGCTTTTCTGTACACACAATGTTCTGGTCACAGGAAAGAAAGAAAATACAAAAAAAATACCAAATACAAATTTCAAATATCAATATTCATTATAACCTATCACTAATAATTGAAATTTCCTTTACATTAATTGAATTCTATGTCATTCTAATGAAAGTATTAATTATAATGTAAAAAACATTCATGATTAAAGATTATGAATAGTGAATCTAAATATGAAATTTTTGGTCTGCCTTTAAGTTTCACATACAAATTTCTCTCTCTCTCTTTCTCTTTCTCTCTCTTTCTCTTTCTCTCTGCCTTTCTTCCCTTTTTTCTTACTTTACAAGAAAGCAGTCAGGGCTTTAAAGAGTGGGTGTTTTTCTTAAAGTAATAACACATAAAGATTTGACTGAAGTTTTATTTTGAGCCTAGTATATGACACATCACATATCCTTGTTGTAGGTTGCATACACTCAGCATTGTTTGATATGGGAAAATCTGTAGTCATCTGTCACTGGGGAATAGTACTACTAATCAGTTTGGGAAAGACTGTGGTTTGCTTACTTATTCTGAGAATCACTCACACATTTCTTCTAAGTGGTTTTCAAGATGTCTCAACTCCACCTCATAAAGTGACATCATGATTTTTGAATGAAAAATTTTAAGAGCTATAAGGGGAGAAGTGTCATTGTCAGACATTCTACATATATTCAGTTAATAGAACCTTCACGAGCACAAAAATCAGCCTGTGAAAATAAAATCTAAATGACTGGAAACAAAAGGCAGACACTCAGTCATTGATTGATTTAGTTGGGAAGGCCCAGGAACAAGCTGACATTGATTTATCTTTTAATCTAACAGAATAACAACAAATCTTAAAGCAATCAGTTTTAATGGTCTTAATAGCTCCAATCAAATTATTCACCATCCACATTAATATAGGAGGTTGGCTTCATATTTATTCATCAGATTTGTCAAATAAATAGCACTGTTTGCCAAACTGTGCTTCAGTTCTAATAGCTTTGGTTACCATTTCATTTTCTATTGCCCTCTCTTTATAATTAGGTTGACCAGAAGTCCCTGTTTTCCAGACAACAGTCCTGGTAATGCATTTTCAAAGACATATTTGTTCTTTATAGTACCTCTCGGTTTTCTTTAGAGTCTTGCTTAGAAAGATATGGTCTATAGTGACCATGCACACAGCGATGCTTTTATTATTTTCTGATCCAAAAGAAAGAACCTATTAAAAGCTCAAAATCTTTAAGATCATTTTGAGCAAATACTTGAAAAGAAACACAACCCAGGAAATCTACTTGAGATTTCCTCACCTCAGTGACCTAAAGAAAGATGTTCTTCAGCAGCATCAGCTGTATCTGTTTCTAAAAGCAGGAGCCTAGGGAGATAAAACTTGGCTGGCCAGCCAATCTATACACGTTCAATGACTACACCTGGATTTTTTTTTCCTTTTAACAGAAGAAGAAACTAAGGTGGACTTTGAAAGTGATCTTTTTAAAAAGAGCTTCTCTTTTGTTTATTTCATCTGAAATTTCCTCAAACAAACTTTAAATGTGGAAAATAATGATGCAATAACATGCAGGTGCTGTTCAGTCAGATCCCCATTTTCCATACATTTTAGATTTTAATATAGTGATTATATTAGTGACAAAAATGATTAGCACAAAAAGATTGTACTCTGTTGGAGTCATGCTGAAGTTTTCTCTATGAAAGGTATAATTGTACAAAGAGATTTGCTCCTTGAGCCCCCTGGGGATCTCTATAAGAGGCTGATAGGTGAGGAAATGACACACTAGCAGGACTGGAAGCTCAGTGGATACCAGGCAAGGCTGATACCAGGAAAGAGAAAATGATGGTCACACTAATACCACTTCTGCTTCTGCAGAGCTTCCCACCTAATGGATTTCTCATTTAGCTGGACCGTAAATTTGATCCTAAGAAGCATTTACTTTCCTTATTTAGATCAGGATTAAAAGTGATTGCCTAGAAAGGCCACATAGGATGAAGAGGTAGAAACGTTGTCAAATGAAGGAGCAGTTTTCTGAGGATATAAATAGATTGTTTTGATCCATTTAAAAGGTCATCAGTCAACAGTTCTGGATTTTTCTTTCCTCTCACTTCTGCTTTATCTTCTTAAACACAGAGCTCTATGTTAGAAAAATAGAAAGCAAATTAAAATAGTCAATCCACTCTTAACTTTAGCCATAAAACACAGACTTAGAATTCAGTTTTCAGTAGTTTTAAGATACACATCCATGTGCTCAGATAATTGCAGGCCTCTTTCATTTACTTGGATGCACTTAAAGAAATCCACACTTGAGGAAATGATGAATTCAAGAGCCTTGTTTAAAATTGTATGGATTTAAGAAATTGCAAAGACAAATTTTCCCTCTCTCTAACATTATAACCAGATCAATCTATAAGACTGAAGTATTCAGCTGTTCTGTTAAAGTTCTTATAAAGGATCTAATAAATTACTAATTGCTGATAGTCATCAGCTTTTACCAGGTTGGTAAAACCAATTTTGAGGTGCTGATAGGCCCTAATGGGGAAATTAGTCCTCAGTTAAATAAACAAATCATTAAGTTGTGGTGGAAAAGTTAATGTGGGGACAGATTGCAAAATTGTTAATGTCTTAGTAGCCTAAATATTGTTCAAATTAATTCTAGAATTAAAGTTAGAACACCATGGCAGGAAAAGGGGCCAACTGCTATAAAGGAAAAGATGATTCATGGACATTTTGTTGTTTGTATTTAATTAGTAAGAGACAAAATGGGGTGTCGTAAGCAACAGAAACATGCATAAGCAGCCTCAAGGATGTTTGATTTTAAGTTCTGGCTTCCATGTTCAATGTCTTAAACTATGTTTAATATTTAACATGTGCTAATTAAGTAGTAATTGTTGGGTACTACATTGAAAACTGGTTTGTACCATTGACAAAAACTAACTGAGGAGCATACATCGTCTTAGGAGAAAGGGTAATAGGTCAGAATCTAGTCTTCAAGAGGAACATAAATAATTAGGAGAGGCCTGAGGTGAAGAAAGAAGAGACGGAGAATGAAAGGGTTAAATGCAGTAGAGATAATGAAGTATATATGATCCAGAAGCAAAAGTGAGCATGGTACTTTACTAAAGCCAAAGCAAATTTGACACATACTGAAGTCTAAGTTGTGCAGGGACTCAGACTATGACTTTTCACTTCTGCAGCTCAGAGTATAGACTTATGACATAAAGTAGGAAAGTAACAGGAATGAAGTTGTGATTCTATTTTTAAAAATGTGATTTTTTTTCTAGCTTCAGTGATCAATGTAGTGTATTTTCTTGGAGAATAACATCTCCAGTGTTGTCTCACATATATATGTCCCACTATGCAGATGTATTCTTAGAGTCCAATACTCACCACATTGAACATCACTGACAAGTGAGAGATGTGAATAGTAGATTGTTAGGAGCTGAGGTGAGCGTGACAGCATTCGACATTACAAGATGGCACAGGCATCCTGTGCTCCCACAAGTAAACAACTAACTGCGCAGGTGCAAAATGCAAAAGTGCACCAAAGTCACTGCCCATCCCGGGGCGTAATAGGGAGTAATGGGTGAACAGCCAATCAGAAGTGAACACGCCATTCTAGGGTACATATAGCAGTGCCTTTCCCGGGCTTGGGGTCTTCCACTTCTGCTGATACAAGAATAAAGCCTCGTTGTAGTAACCACCCGAACACTGCCTCACGTGTCTCTTTTGCGGGTGAGGGGACTCGGAGGGGCACAGAACAATCTGGTGCCGAAACCCGGGAATTTCAAGGCGCCTTGGAGACCCCCCCCGAGATTCGGGGTGGGTTAAAAGACTACAGGATCGAGGTATGTCTCTGAGAGATATGTTTGGGGTGGAAGCCTTTGTTGTGAGCAGATTGTCATCCATTGTTGCTGCTGCACTAGTTGGCCTCTTGTTTGTGTTGCTTTTGCTTTTAGCTTATTTGTGTTGTGGGGATCCAGCTCGCAGCACAGCTAGTAGTGCAAGTCAAGAGGTTTCAAAAGAGGTCCACTCCAGGGTATCAGAAACAGAGCGTGTTAGCCGGCATCAGGCCAAGGAGCCTGGGGAAAAAGATAAGGCCAAGGAGTCTGGAAAGAAGAAGCAGGCAAAAAAGCCTGGGCAACAGAGACAGGCCAAGGAACCTGGTCAAAGAAAAGAGTACTCAAAAGGAACAGGGGCCACTGCAGGGCCTGTTAAGGTTAAGGACCCTTCACCAGCTGGTGAAGAGAGAGTAGAGGTCAAAAGGACCCCCTATACCCCATTCAGGAGCTTGCCTCCATAGACCTTAGCTCCGAAGAAGAAAGCCTACAAGAGGAGGCAGCCGCCTATGCAAAAAATAACTGTTCTGAGATAAGACTAAGAAAGACCTTGAACCCCTCGGCCCCGCCCTTGCCTCCGGCCTATGCCCCAGGCAGCATCTCTAATTCATTTCTCAGCCCAGGAGATCTGAGACAGCTACAGCTGGCATTTCCAGTCTTTGAAGGGGCAGAAGGCCTCCTTGTTCATGCCCCAGTAGAGTATAGGCAGGTCAAAGAATTAGCTGAGGCAGTACACGAATATGGAATTGGGGCTAATTTTACTATATCCCAAGTGTTGAGGTTAAGTGCAGCTGCTATGATGCCAGGAGACTGGCAGGACACGGTGAAGGCGGTACTTAACAATATGGGCCAATACCTAGATTGGAAGGCCTTGTGGCACGAGGCACTGCAAGCACAAGCCAGGATTAATGCAAACACTGAGGGACAACAATTATGGACTTTTGACATGCTGGCTGGAGTTGGCGTACACGCGAACGACCAGACCACTCATCCCTGGCAGGTCTATGCACAGATACCATCAGCTGCAATAAAGGCATGGAAGTCTCTCCCTAGGAAGGAAGGCAGTAATCTTTATTTGTCCAAAATAACTCAGGGGACCAGTGAGTCCTTCTCTGACTTTGTGGCCCACATGACTGAGGCAGCTGGCAGAATCTTTGGGGAACCAGAGCAAGCAATGCAATTAATTGAACGAACGATTTTTGAAAATGCCACAGCTGAATGCTGTGCAGCCATTGCTCCTGGGAGAGCCAAGGGGCTACAACACTGGTTAGGAATTTGTCGCGACTTGGGAGGTCCCCTCACTAATGCAGGACTTGTGGCAGCAAATTTAGAGATGGCTGCTGTCCTTCTCCAAGGTCAGAGACGCAATAGACCCCCCCCCCCCCGCCATGGCTGGGGAGGGGAGCGGTCTGTGTTTTTCCACAGGGTGAAGACAATCCAATTTGGGTCCCCACGCGGCTGGTGTAGATCGTGAAGAATGAAGCTAGATTGCAAGATAATGGCTCTGATTCTCCTGATGCTGATGTTCGATTTGGAGATAAGTATACCACTATGGGCCATAGTTAGATCTTGGCCTGTTCCCTTGCCAGTACATTCAAATTCTGCAGTGCTGCTGTTGTTTACAGCTACTGAGTGTTACATGGATGCCCCGTGCTCTCAGCTCACCTACCAGCAGCCTGAGTTATATAATGCTACAAGTTTTCCATTAAATTTTACACTTTGTTTTGTGGCAGCAAGCAAGGATAATAGACAAGTAAACTACATACACCTTGTATGATTCTTAAGAAACCTACTCTTGCTAATTGGGTGGATCCTGTGACTTACAGTAAGGTAGAGACAAGAGTGCTAGGGGCTGTCTTGAATCAGATTAGTTCAGGACAGATGGAAGGACCGGGAAATGTCGGTCTGAATTAATCAGCACCTATAAACATTACCACCACTATGATTAGAAGTAATGTTACTATAATTAAGAGGTCCAATTGGCATACCAATAATGCCACTTCGAAACAGATGATACCGTGGTGCTATCCAGATTTGTCCTTTCCAGTGGTGTTTTCACCTTGCCAGTCTAAGATTAAACCCAAGAAACAAATTGCCAGAGGTTTTAATTTATCCCCTCCCCTCGATTTGGCTATAATGAATAATACAGGTAAGAGCACTGGCATAGAAAATATTTGGCCCTTTTATCATTGGGTGTTGAGTTGAGGCTGGAGCTAGTGCCAGTGTATCTGGCTTTGCCTTGTTGAATGGTATATTTCATGAAGTACAAAACGTTTCAGCTACACGATCTAATATCTCTAGCCATTTGAATAACATTAAAATTAATAAGGTGTTTAGGAATGCATCTGCACAACCGGTGTCGGTGTGTATGGACCCCCATTTTTCTTTATGTTATCCAACTTTTAAAATAATTCTGATATCTTGGATTGTAACAATGTTACATGCTTTTTAGCACAATGCTGGAATGGATCACTAGACCTAGCCTTGGTTGTGCACGTGCCTACCTTTGTGCCCATCCCAGTAGAAGCCGATCCTGAAACTTTCCCTATTACATCATTAATAAGACATAAAAGAGACTTTGGCATTATTGCAGCCATTATCACTGCTATTACCATCTCTGCAGCTGCAGCTGTGACAGCCAGCATAGCCATGGCTAATCAAGATACAGCAGCTACTGTTGTTAATCAAATTTCAGAAAAGACTTCTGAGGCTTTGACCACTCTACAGAAAGTGGATGCACACTTGGCATCAGACATTCTGTTGGTCAATCAGAGAGTTGATTTGCTCCAAGCCCATGTAGAACAACTCACAGATGTGGTTCAAATGAGCTGCGTGTCAGCAACCCCACATCTATGTATTACACCTCTGAGATTTATGAATGATACATTTATTCAAAGCCATAATCTTTCTGCTTATTTACAAGGGAATTGGACTAGGGAGCTGGACCAGATGTAGCAGCAATTGCAGATCCGGATTTTGAGCCTTGATGGAACACGAGTGGACCCTGTTACCCCTGGCGATTTTACTTCTTGGCTTACCTCTGCCTTTTCTTTCTTTCTTAAAGGGTGGGGATAGGCCTGTTTGGTGCAGCCCTATGTTGTGGATTAGTGCTCATGTTATAATTGGTCTGCAAGCTCAGAGCCCAACAAAAATGTGACAAGGCCGCTATCGCCCAAGCACTCGTAGCCTGGAGCAAGGATCTTCCCCTGAAATTGGGCTATCTGTGGTAAGAAAGTAACTGATGACTGAGACCCTCAGTCGATGCACCCCAAGGGTTCAGCCCATTGCACTGGGTCGATAAGAGGTCTAAGTCTAGCCAGCCCTTGCCTGAATAACTGTGGTACCTGAATATTTAGAGGTGTTTGCGAGTGGGTACTCGACAGGGAATGTTCCACGAGTGTGGATAGATTTCCCGAAAGTATGCCTGATTGCACAAAGGTTTGATGCCAAAAACCTCCTCTCCTGGTGGCGCCCCAGGGAGGAGGCTCCCTTTCCCCAACAAAGGCATCAAGATAGGTATGGGAAGTATTAATGATTGCACGACGACAAGAGAAGAAACCCATTACAATATCTCATTTTGCACAGGGGATCAGGCCTCTGCTTTCCCTCACTGAGTTGGTGCTGTGCTTGATAGGCAAAAGGCTGTTCCATTTTAATAAAATTGATAGGGGGAGATGTTAGGAGCCGAGGTGAGCGTGACAACATTTGTCATTACAAGATGGCACAGGCATCCTGTGCTCCCACAAGTAAACAACTAACTGTGCAGGTGCAAAAGGCAAAAGCGTGCCAAAGTCACTGCCCATCCCGGGGCGTAATAGGGGGTGATGAGTGAACAGCCAATCAGAAGTGAACACGCCACTCTAGGGTACATTTAGCAGTGCCTTTCCTGGGCTTGGGGTCTTCCACTTCTGCTGATACAAGAATAAAGCCTCGCTGTAGTAACTACCCAAACACTGCCTCACGTGTCTCTTTCGTGGGCGAAGGGGACTTGGAGGGGCACGGAACAGTAGATGACTATCATCTACTAGTCAAAGTTAACTCCACCTCCCACCCCTGTGCCTTTGCTAAGAAAGACAACATCTACTCATCTGCAACCAATTAACATCACTGCCTTGCATCCACTGAATCACCAAGCCATATTATATCCAACTCCCACAGTGTTCTCTGCTTATTTTTATCACTGTTGAATATATTGGTCCAGCATTGATTTCTTCAGTCATACCCTTTCAATTCATATTGCACACTGTCTTTCAAACTCCCCTACCAGAGTGACCCTTATGGGAAAAATGTTGTAACTGTGCAGCAGGAACAGAAGATCACATTTATCTCCCATGGCCCAAAATGCCCCAGACATCCAATGGCCACTTCTTTATAAACCAACAGCTTTTGTTTAAAATATACTCTACAGCATAAGAGACTTTTAAATATAAAAGAGAAGATAAGAGAACATGTTGTAGTCATGTACTTTAATGAATTTTGTTATTTTGCTATATTTGATTTAGAATTTTAATTATTCTTAAATTATTTTTTGGTTTTATAGCACTTCTACATCCATATGTGTGTGTGGAATGGGCTTATGTATATGCATGTTCACACTTGTATAGTTGGGTGTAGAGGGTAAAGTAAAAATTACTTATCTTCATCTGTCTCCTTTTATTTATTCAAGTAGAGCTCCTAATTTCCTACTACTCTAGCTAACCAGCTTGCCGTGATGACTTCCTGCCTCTGCCTCCAAAGTGTTGAGATCACAGGTAGCCAACAACACACTGCCCAACCCTCATATCAGTTCTGAGGATCATCCAAACTCTGGTGCCCTTCCTTGCACAGCATGTATTTCATTCACTAAAACATATCCCAGTCCCTGAGATAGTTAATTGCTTCACTTCAACTATTAATGAAAGACAATGGTTATTTTTAAATTATTATTAATTCCCATGAATTAATTTCCCAGAAATTTTCCTGCCTAATCTATTTACAGCAAAATGCCTATGACTGGACAGGAAAAGGGAGGCAGAGCTAAGAGTGGCAGAGAGAGAGTGAGACCCAGAGCCAGAGCGACAGTGAGCGAGAGACAGACAGACAGACCGACAGACAGACAGACGGCGGGGGGCAGAAAAAATGGGAGGGAGGAAGATGAAATGGTAGTAGATGTTGACCCTCATGGTTTCAAGTAGGTAGACATGAAATGTAAAGATTAAGAAAATTGGAATAACATTCTAAACTGTGAGGGCATCCTGTGTATTGAGATTTTATTGATATATATGTAAATCCATTGGTTAACGTTAAGCATCTAGAGTTTTGATTTACTGGGTTACTGGAAGGTGGGTCTGCTGACAACCGGGTGGTTTTGGCTGTGTGGGAACTAGCAGCTCCAGGGACTAGCAAACCAGAGCTGGAAACACAGCAACTGGTTGCTATGGGGGCAAGCTAGACAAAGTAGCCAGGCAGAACCAGCTTGGGAGCTTGCCGAGACAAAATGGGCTTAGTGTGGGAACATGGCACCTCCTGCTACAAATTCTTTTCTAAATGTGCCTTTAAAAGTTATCAAGCAGGTATTTGCCTCTAAGAAAAGTAGTTATTTTAAATGTTTTTTCTAAAGGAAATCATTCTAGTCATATTTTCCAGACTCCGTTATTTACAAATTATCCATGGTGAAACACAATGAAGGCTGATTCACTGCAATGCATCACAATATTGTGTTGATTTACAGAATTATTCCATGAATAAGTGGTACTTATTACATGCCAGGCACATACTTTCTCTATAAAGCAAACAAACTTCCTCAATCAGCTACTTCCAGATTTTGATCTTCAAATTCTGTACTGTGATGTAATTTCTTTATCCCTGCATCTGTACAATGGCAATGCTGAGAATACCACTCTTGGATTATGACTTAAAGCTTCGTTAATTTGCTAGATATGATCTAACTGTTCTGTGAAGATTCCAGTTGTTCAGTTTTCACCAGAAGCATGTAAGTTCTACATTTATTAATGTTTGGGATAACATTTTATTATGAGATGTTTTTATCTACAATATATACACATAAGAAAATACTAAAACCATGCCTCCATTATATTTTGGCTTAGTGACAAAATAACTGTACTTAGTAGAATAAAAGAAAAATATTTTTATGTTATGATTAATTTTTTATACATACAAAACTCAGACAGAGGCACACATTTATATTGACTTTGGGATGTGGGGACAAGAAGATCAAGAATTGCTCATTCTTAGCTAAGAATTCCAAGCCTACAGAATTCCAAGCCAGCTTAGGCTGCATCAGACCCTTTATCTAAAAATAAGCAAACATTCTACCATTACTATCACCACCAACAACAAAGTATTAAGATGCAATGAAGACTAAATTGAATCTACTTCAATGATTGTATTCATCACTTCAGGTAAGGTAATCACTCAGGTAGGGGAGTCACAAAAACTGATGGAAACTAGCAACTGAGCTTTGAAATCAAGAGACCTATACAATACATACATCTTCTAAACAATGCACCAGTCTCAGGAAAATCAAAACTTGTTCAAGGGAAAGTGTATTCTAAGTGAGAATAATCCTGGCCTTTGTGACCTAGTAGGCATGTCAATCTGAGGCTAACACAAATGGTAGGATTACCTACAACATTTCCAGAGAATGATTTTTGTATAATATACCTGTTGCATGTAAAATGTTTAACCCTAATTAAGCCCAAATTCCACTGTATTATATTTAATATATTGAAAACACCTAAAAATCAACTATATTCAATGAATGGGAATTCTTATTTATTTCTTGTCTGAGGAAAAAGTCTTTAAAAATGTAGCAAAAATGTACATAGACATCATTAACAAAAAATTCATTAACATTTATTCCTATGTTGTTATACTTACCCTTGTATTCTTTTTCTCACAATTATGTGTTCATATGGCTGACCATTATTTAGATTGTTGTCACTGTTAAATAAAGGAAGAGTTTTAAGTATGTTATGTCAAATTCTTTATGAACCAAATAAATTCTAATTACCTTCATGTTGTGGTTTATACATTGCTACCTTTCTTATTATCAAATCTTTTTTCTTTCATTGAAAATAGATTATTTTCTTACATAACTTTTTTTCTTATTACTGTTTCCCCTTCCTCTACTCCTTTCAGCTTCTTCCATTTCCCCTCTCATCTGAAACAACCCTTTTACTGTCTATCATGTGAAAATAAACAGGATTCTAAGAGAATATGATATGTTATGATACAATATGATAAAACCATAATAAGGTAAAGTAAAAATAATACATCAGAATTGGACAAAATAAAGAAGGAAAAGAACTGACAGGAAGACACAAGAAATAGAGACACATACTTTCACACACTGAAGAGTTCCATAAAAATCATGGAAGCCATGATATATACTCAATAATATATACTCAATAGACCTGTATGGTATAAAGGAATAGATATATTCTCTATGCATATAATATGTATTTATAATAAATATATTTTATGTATATGGGTATATAAATATTGGGTATATAAATATGGGTATAAAATATATAAATAGAAATATTGTACATATATGTTTTTAAAAAAATATTGGGATAAGATTTTATTTTAGAAAAAGGAAGTGGCCTGTCACAACATTATGAGACAAGATGCCTTCAAAGATGCATTGACTTTATTTACTTTTGGCCAACTACTGCTGAAGATGTAGTGTCTTAACCTTAAGAATAATTTGTTTTCCTGATGAAACCCCCATGAGAAAAATAAATTTATACTCATAAGTGGTTATCAATTGGAGATTGTGGCTGTGTTAGGGATGGGGACATATGCTTACTTCTTCAACTTTAGGGTACCAACTAATGTATATCCTTCCAGGCCCTGTGCATGCTCCCTCAGACTCTATGAATTCATATGTGCATTAATTCTGGTAATTTTGAGGTCCTGGTTCTTGTAGAGTACTCCATACATTAAGACTCTCTCTCTCTCTCTCTCTCTCTCTCTCTCTCTGTCTCTCTCTCTGTCTCTCTCTCTCTCTTTCTGCAAATATATATATATATGTGTCTGTGTGTGTACATCTATATACAACATATAGATATTATCTATATTCATTTATAGATATGCAGTATATAGACATAGATAGACACATATATGTAGTGCATTGGTTCAATCATGTATATACTTGTATTTAATCTCTATACATATGTATATATCATAGTATAGATTCTTGCATATATGCATTAGTGTATATGTATTTCTTTTTGTACATGTGAGCATCTTTATATGTACTATATCTTCAGCGTAAATGTTATTTTTATCTTGCAGTATAAATGTATTATTTTTTTTAGTATTCTGAGTTATTTATTTTACCCATAAGCTTTAAGATCAATTTATTAACATCTATTGAGTAACATCTGCTAAAAATGTTACTGTTTAAAGAATTGCATTAAATACAGACACTAATATGAGAAAAAAAGAGAGACCTTTGAATGTGCCTTCCTTTTCACTTAATAAGCATGCTTCATTTTCAATTTTCCTTGCAGATGGTTTTGTATTTCTGTAAAACTATTCTCAAGAAGCATGGCATTTTGAGAATTTTATTTTATTATATTTTATTTTATTCCTATTATTGTTACTGGGACGAATGCTATGCATTTCTATATTGATTTGATCAAGATTTGTTATTAGTTCTGAGAATTTTGGGGCAAAGCTAGGTTTTTTATGTAGATGATAATTTATCTGTGAATGATGCCTATTTTAGAGCATGTTTCCCTATATTAAAGTCAGACTCTGTTGTAGCATCACGGGTCATGCTACATGGACTGCTCTTCTAATAAAGTCTTCTTTCTTTTTTTTCTGTTTTGTAGGTTCTAATTAGACTAATTCATATATGATGGCCACATTTTAATCCTCATACTACTTTCCAAGGTTTCTAAATGCCTTGCTACATCATTTTAACCAAACTTTTTATTTGGGGTAGAGAGATGGCTCAGCCATTTAGATCTCTTACTGATCTTACAGAGAACTCAGGTCTGGTTCCAAATATCTACATGGTAAATTATTCAAAGTGATCCAGTGCCCTTCTTTGAATTCCATGAACTCCTGCATGCACATAGAGCATGTACACACACTCAAGCATGTGCATATACCCTTTTACAAAAGATTTTATTTAGTTAAGATAATTTCCAACTTTCCTTTTCCACCTTTTTGCATAAATGAAGTTGAAATACTTAATATTAATTTTGTTTTAATACTAAGCTTCTTTTTAATTTCTTAAGTTAACATTTCTCTCTCATCACTTTTAATCTATAGTAAGTCAGTTACATTACCAATGGCAAACCATCCTTAGGTTTTGGTCTTCATGCACTACTGGCTAATTAATGATCATAAGCACTTTACCCATATACTCGTTGATCCTCTAAATTTTTATTTTGAGAAATGTTGATTAGGTATGTTAGCCATATTTTATTGCCATATTATCATTGTCACAAGCATCATGATTATCATTATTGTTATTATTATCATTATTATTACTAATTTGCTTTGTGATCTTTTAGTTCTTTCTCTATCACAGACATCAATATTTTGTTAAGCACTGATTTTCAAAATGTTCTTTTCAACTCCATTGCTGGCACCCCACCCTGTTTACTGTTCCTTTGCTATGTACAAGTCTTAATGCAACCTCACTTGTCCGTTATTAATTTCATGCCCTGAGATTATTGTATTCATTCCCAAAATTTCTTGCCTAGAACATTGACTGAATTTATTAAGTGTTAACACTTAAAAATTTTAAGTAGCAATTGACACAAAGTAAACACTGTTATTATTCATAATTCTTAAATATTCCATATACTTTTTCATGACTTCAGATTCTTATACTTTTCCACTCTTCCTTAGGAGATCACTGGCCTGTATTTTATATTATTGAAGGTGGAACCATTTTTTTCTAGAAGGTTACAAGAAAGGAATTATTCAGTACACTTTTACTCCTATGGTTTTCTTCACTCAATCTAAATCTGTCAGTTTCTATCCATCAGTTTCTTTCGGGCTTATTACAGGCAAGCCTTCCTTTGTTGTTTGAAATTCCTTTACATATGCCAGGAAAAGTCTATTCTTAGATTTATGTTTTTTTAATAGTTTTCTTTCACTCTATGGTTATGACTTTTATTATTGAACTAGAAGAGTTGTTTAACAATGTCTCTTTATAGATTATGCTTTGGGATATCTCATCTAAGAGATCTTTACCTAACACAAGATAATATGCTTTCCCTTGCAAATTTTTTATTCAAGTTTTATATTATTTCTGTGATTAAAGTTATTCCTTATATATAGTATAAAGTACAAGATATTAATTGTGCATATGAAATTATTCAAGTACCATTTGTTGAAAGGCAATAAATTGACTTCTTTCCTGGTACACAAAATTCCCATACTAGAAGCTGAGAAAGTGACTTTTTGTACTAGGTTTGCATCATCACAACTGATGCCACAGCATCTCATGCATTCATCAAGAAGAATTCTCCAAACAAGCTGTGATCCTGACTAGAGAAATCATGATGAGGTTTGTGTGGAAGAAAATTCAAATTATAACAAATGTTCTATTGAGATGGTTCATTCGTAATTCAAAGAACCAAATGTTATTGTATCATTCCCATTTCAAATTAATGTAAACTGCTTTGTCATAGTATATTTATTTTATTGTAATCTTTTTATTCTTTACTTTCATTATATATTTTATCAAATTCACAAGACTTCAATTAGATTGATTTTTTTTCTTAGTCAACAACATCTGTGTCTTGAAGAATTACACTCAGTCTGCAGTTAAGAATATTAAAAACATGTGTCTTGAGATGTTAAAACAGCCCCAAATCACAGAGCCAGTTAACAACAAAATAAAGGCTTAAATCCACATGACTTATTTATTATTATTATTATTATCATTATTATTATTCAATATCTTTATGTACTTTTATAATAAAATGATAAAAAGAAAATGCTAAAGATATTAGCAAAGCGAGACTTTCTGAATACTAGGGAGGTTTAAAATTGAGTTAAATCAACATGTCTCCCTATATGATGGTTTAAACATTTATAAATTTGTGTTTATTATCTCTGTGTGTTCAAAAGGGCACACATGCATTAGTGTGCATGCACATGCATATATGTGCACATGGGCAAGCTACAGTACACATGTTGATTTTGGAGGAAAACATTTGGAGTCATTTCTTTTCTACCATCTAGTTTCTGGAGACTGAACTCAGTTTTTTATGTTTGGAAGCAAAAACACTTATTTTCTAAGGCATCTCACTTGCCCATAAACATTTTAAATTAGATTTAATATATGTTTCCTGTATTCATTTTGAAAATTAAGAATTAAGAAACAGTTATTGAGACTTTATTATTTGTACAAATCCTAAGTTGTTACATGTTAAGAAAGATATATTGTCAAGCTATCAAACAAAGCAACTCAAAATATATTTTTATAGAAAAATTACTTATGTGTTTTAGGATTCACAATAATTTTAGTGACAATATTTGCTCAATGGATGCCACTGTGCAGTTATTGTGCACAGAGCTATTTACAAGGCACCATGAGACAATCCAAATAGCAAAGTCTCTGTCCCAAAGGAATTTACATCTCAAAGGAGATAGGGGAAACAATTTCACAACAGCTAGATTGCAACATACACTCTTGGTGGGGGAAATGAGCAACTGAGTAATAGAGCATTGTGGATGGAAATTAACAATGAGATTCATAATGAGTTAGGGATTTTTCCAGGTTTTCAAATTACTGTAGTAAATTCTTTATGTTCTACCAAATGACCAGTGATACAGTCAAAGCATGACCAGAAAGAAGAAGATGAATTAAAGATCCTCTGAGCACCTAGTCATGGGCAACACCCTCCCCTACACACATTCACAACAAATTAATTAAATAAAAATATTAAATCAGCCACCTCAATTTATTGATTTTTCTCAGAAGTTCTGATATCAGGGATACTGTTGATAGGTAACATAGACATTTTTAAATATATCTGTATTATTTATTATATAGTAAGGACTGATATTAAAACAGGAAAAGAGCATTATTCAAATGGTGCAATACTAATTTATCTAATACCAAACACATTTATGGTCACTTTAGGGCTAATTATATAGTTTAAAGGTGTGACTCATAAAATTTCTGCTCTTTTTATCTGAGAAATAGCTTAGTAAAGAACAAATAAAATTAATGTTACTGTATGAATAACATTGGATAAAATCCAATCTATAAACTTGAAATCACTTTGTACAACTTCAATACAAATAATGGATTACATAGGAGTTGCTTCACAGTGTTAAATGCATCATCTCGGGATCTCTGCTGAGGTGGACAAGAAGAGACAGAAGAAGATTGTAACATACAGTAAAATCCCAGTAACCAATATCTGGTTTATGAGACTACATACAGATTTCAAGTTAACATCCAGAAGTCTTGGATTATAAAAAATATGATGCTGTCTCTCTCCACAAAAGATTGATAAGTGAAGCCAAAGACAAGTGGTCCTGTTGACCTCAGACAGTCTTATTTGATGAAGGTAGTCTGAACTGGGTTTCTGAGAACATGGATTTTTCTTTCTAAAAAAACTGAAGAATAGAAATGTTATCTAAAAGCTACTTCATCAGCATTGAGTTAGAAGACAGGTAAACAAATAGCAAATCAAGAAAATGTGAAAGTAAAACATATCTAACCTCTCTGGTCACATGGAAAACTTTGTATGTCAGGAGACACATCATATCAAATTCCTTTCAACTCTGTGCTGATATTAAGTATTCCAAAATTATTTCCGAAATGTTAGACTCTTCTAACAAATATTTTACAACTGGAAAAATATTTAATTACATGTAAAATGTGTCCCATAAGGTTTTATTGTAGGTATATTTATATTTTTTGTTTAAATAAACAACAGTCTCATCATCTTTTGCATTGAATTATTACTATACTAATTTTTGTAACTGGGCAGAAATCTCTGAACTTTATGTGGGCCTCATGTTTAAAGGAAAGCTTTAGTACTATTGAAGACAGGAATTCTATATCACTGTAGCAAGAGTAAGTATTTTAGATTGAAATAAATCTTGATTCATAGTGATCTTGTATCTTGGATGGCATGAGAAATTTGCCAAATAAATATTATTGAGTTCATTTTTCCCTGTCTACTAAAAGAGATGATGATAACACCTTCATAACTTGAACTTGACATTAAAATACTGATATATGAGTTTGTACAGTAAATCTTCCACAGTGCTAGCTATGATCATTAAAAGCCCATTCCTGTAAAACATAATATCTCAAATTCAACCCAAATATCATATTTTCAACTATTTAAGTAATAAAAATATTTTCAGAGTATTGTTAATTACTGAACTCTTTCTTGCTTATGGATAAAATAGAATCTTCTCTCACAGCCAAAGCTGTTCTATCCATAACTAAGAATCTAGAAAGAGATGTTCTTGTATGTCTAATCTGTATCGCTCCAGAGCCAATAGCAGCTGCAGTTTAATGCTAATAAATGAGAATAAAATATGAGTAAACAATAAATCTAATATTCCCTAAATCATTTGTATAGATGAGGAGTCTCCATTCATTTATAAAATTACTACCATATCCATTTAGAATCCTGAAAATTTATATCTGCATTAATATCAAACATTCTTTCCATGAAAGATACTCTTAGAATCAAAATATTCTGCACAAAACTAAATGCTTCTTGGTCAGCAGGAATCTCTTCTATGCTTTCTAATAAAAAGTAAGTCTCAGCACTGATTATTTCTATAATCATAAAATCATTTAAGATGATCTCTGGCCAAAATTACAAGCTCACAGAACCTCATCAAATGTTGAACAACTATGAAATCAAAGGAAAGAAAAAATTAATCTACAAATGGAATGAAATTATTTTACCTACTTTCTATTTTAACGTCTTTTCAACCAATATTCCTGAAATTTTCTAATTACCAGTCTGGGTAGTTTATAATCTAGATCTTGTTGTTTAAGGAGATGCCAGAAGGAATCTATGTTCATTTTTTAAAGTTAATTTGGCAAAACAAAACTAAATTAAGTGTAAAATTAAACTAAAATAGAAACAAAACTAAACTAAAACTGCCATATATATCAAAATGTAACTTGACTTGGCTGCATTGAAATCCATCTTTAACTTACTCCCCCATCTGTACATTGTCCAACACCAAAAGCTCTGCATGGTTTTGGAGCTTAATCTTGAAATATCAGATACTTTACTTTCTGAAAGTGGCTCTTGTTTTATCTGCCAAGGCCAAGCAAGTATCCATGAACTACTGTACTTCTCTGACTAATGAACTTTACTTTTTTTATGATGAGGATTAAGTTCTGAAAAGCTTGGTAAGTCTAATACTGAACTATGTCCCATCCATGGTAGATGATTTCAAAACTATTGTGAACTCGTGGTACATTCTTGTTGTTTCCCAAATCTAATGTGTGGTTTATTTTCTCTATTAGGAATCAAAAAGTATAGCCTTTGTTCACTCAGATGTTGCAGCTTCTCAGTAGTTAATGTTTTTTTTTTCTGCATACAATCCATACAAGAAAAATATTAAAACATGTAAGGACAATTATATAATTTTTTCCAACACAAATAGGCATTTTGCTGTCATGAACACTCAGCACAAGAAATTAACACTGCTCTAGTGATGACATTGTCAAAAGCAGACTTAATAATATCAAAAGTCAGTAGATCCACTTTGCTCGACATCCATTATCTGGCTCCTGTCTGAATCATCCATTTTTTACTCATCAACAAGAATCTCTGACCCCTCCCCTTTCAATGGAAATAGGCATCTTCCCATCACTTCTCCTCTACTCTCTACTTCCCTAAACTTTTCTTCCCATTCATTTATTGATATGCAATAATTTTGTCCTTTCTGATCTTAAAATGTAGTAGAGAGAAAGGTAAAATTTAGAGGGAAAAACTATAAATATTAAAAGTATTATATATATTCTTGAGGGTGACCCTGTAGGAGGACCAGCAGTTTCAATTAATCTGGGCCCGCTGGAGATCTCTCAAACACTGGACTATCAAAAAGACAACATACACCAGCTGATATGAGGCATTCAACACATAAGCAGCAGAGGAGTGCTGAGTCTGTGTTCAATCAGAAATGGTGCACCTAGCCCTCAAGAGACTGGAGGCACCAGAGAGTTTAGAGGTCACATGAGATGGGGAGATGGGAAGTGGGGACAGCCTTGTGGAGACAGGGGGTGTTGAGGAGGTATGGAATATGAAATAGTCGGAGGGTAGATGGGGGAAAATAAAATCTGAAGTATAAATAAATAAATAAATAAATAAATAGATAAATAAATAAATAAATGAAAAAGTAAACCATTATTAATCATCAAGGGAAAAAAACAAAAAAGGAGTTAAATGACTACAAATTCTTGCTACTTTCAATGAGATGATAAAATTTTACTACAAGTGCAAATTTAATGAACAAGTAGTTTGATAAATGCTGCAAACTTTTCACTTCTAATCAAAGAAAAACTGACCTGACTCTCCATCAGACTGCCAAAAATAAATCTTGCTTAGTCTGAAGTATCTGTCAGAAAGCAAAACTGGTCATTCTGCATTTCCATGCAGTTTATTTCTGGTTTCTCCTCCATGTGCCACAAATTCCACTCTTTAAGATGCTGATTCATAAACACTTCTACAAACACTGACCACCTTGAAAACACCAGAGTCCTTGACAAATATGTGTTCTGCCCAAATCTCAAAATACAATAGAAACGAGACAGGGATATTGTAGTCCCCATGGAAACAACTCTGGAATTTAGAAGGGCCAATGAAAACCTCAGTCATCATTTGGAAAACACATAAACTCATTTGGTTTTAGCAGAACTTTTTGATGCTACAGACAGATCAAAGAAAGCCAGAAATGAAATATATTTCCCAAATTCATACCATCAGTAAGATACAGGGCTGGGTCTAAGCCAATTATTTACCACTTCTAACACTTTAGGTAGTGTTTTATCTTTAAGAAAATGAAAGTGTTTTTATGTGAACTTTATGAATTTTGTGATACTTTTAAATTCTTCCCATGCTATCTTAGGAAAACACAATGTTTAGTAATATTAGTAGAATTTATCAACATATTTACTATTTTTTAAAATCAAAATATTATGCATAAGCTATTTTGTTGAAGTAACATTTTCTTGGATTTGTAGAAGTAGTAAAATTTAGGAAATTAATATTCTAAAATCACTATGCATTTCCTTGGTAGATCAAGACTATGATTTAAGGAATCTACTTATTTTAACTGACTTAATGTGAGTATTACTGTAAATGTATCACTATAAAATATGCTAAAACTTATAAGTCAAGAAAAATAATCACAATGTCAAAGCAGTTCTACCTACCAGATATAAAATGTGACCTGACCTTTTCAAGAGATATCTTTATACATAACAAAAAATGACAGAGCTACTTGTCCAAACTAGTAAAATCAAAGAGCTATTAAAATGTAGAGAATAAATGCTGATTGGTAAAATATAATTAGCAGAATATTTACCCAGTGTGAATTTACTAGCAGATTTTAAGCAGCATGAGCATGATCTCCCCCACTTATGATGAATTAATGTCAGTTATCTGAAACTGATAGTAAAATGCCTAGGGACATAGTTTTTCTTTAGTTTTGGAAAACATTAAAGAAAGGGAAAAAACAAAGAGGAATGTGAGATTTATTTATTCTAAAGTGGTAGGTGGCAGCTGGACATTGCTGAAAAAAAAAAAAATCATCTGACCCACAAATCCCCTACAGCTTCGTCATGGAGACTGAAATATCACTGTTAAGAATGATGCTTAAATTGATTTCTCAACTCAACTACAATCTTTGAATAGAAAATTTAGCATACATTAGTCCGCTTTATCTAGGGAGAAGCCAAGCACATGACAAGGATGGAAAATATCAATTAAAGCAAAGAGCAATAAGGCGTTTAGAGACAAGAAGAAAACTGTGACATGGTTTAAGCATTGACTCTTCTCAGCTCAAATCTGCATGTATCAATCCACTGAGCCTCTTAGAATATTGCAATATCGATGTCAAAATTTCATACCTCAGGAATGCCCACACAACAGAAAATTGTGTGGTTTTTTTTTCCAAAGAATTGACTTTCTTGATCGAAAAGTAAACCCTGTACCCCTGAGCAACGAGTTTGGTAATAGTAGGTACTCAGTGTAACTCACACCAGTAACCATAGTAGAAATATATCGTGGGGATTTAAGGGATAAGGCTGAAGAAAGGCTTGGTAGTGGGACACTCAGTCTGGGCTTTGAAATCTAGCACTGGAAAACATTTAAAAACAAATTTTTTGCATCCTCTAATACTTATGATTTGAAAACGAAGAAGAAAAAGTTACCCAATGTGAATTCGATTAACTTAAATTATATAAGCAATGCTAAAGTTTAATACACACACACACACACACACACACACACACACACACATACAAGAAACGAAGGGTCTTGCTAGAGTTTGTGAATTACCCGGAAATGACAACAGTGGGGATCAGGAGAAAAGTTCAATTAGTCAAAAACATTTTATTTACACATCTGGAACACTCAACTATAGGACAGAAAGCAAGGATGATAGAGTTGGACCAGTGAGATGCTTCAGAAGTTAAAGGTGCTCATTGCCATTCCTGATGACCTCAGGTCAATGTCCAGGAGCCACATGGTGGAATGAGAGAAGCAACTCATGCAACTTGTTCTCTAACCTCCTCATACAAGCAATGAGATTCACATACGAATGCACATGCACGCATGCATGCGCGCACGTGCACACACACACACACACACACAAGAAAGAGAGGGGGAGAGCAAATTAATAATAAATAATAAATATAATATAATGAAAATTATAAAGTTTACAACAGCGAATTCTATCATGTTTGCTTCATATGATCTGACAAACCTCTTACCTCTATAATTGTATAAATACAGATTTTTTAAACACATGTACTGATTTAAGATAGATATTTTAGACACAAAAAAGGTAGCAGGCAATAGGGCTATTCCATTTTCCAGTATGGAGTTAAGTGGAGAGTCTGAAGCTTTATTGTAGGGAAGAATGGGATTATGAAGATTGGATGAGTCTCCTGTCTCACAAGCTTTCACAACATAATTCTATTGTGGTTACTAAGTTAGTGCTACTTCCAAACTGATATGCAGTGATAGGTATCTGTGATGGCTGGTATTGATGTTGCAATCTTTGAATATATGAGCATGGAGAACTTTTGAAACCAGAAAGAAATGACTGATTTTGTTTCAAAGTAGTAAAAAGTGTCTGTAAGCATAAATAACAAACCATTGTAGGAGTAGCTTGCATTTTGTTATTTCAAAGTATAATTGATTTTACAGTGTACAGGGATAAGTTATCATTGTCTATTTTAATCAAATATCCATTCATAAAACAGCATAGTTTCAAAGAGGTGGCATACCTCATAAAATTGAAACAGGATTTAATTTGATCATTTCAAGTAGATAATGAATATTTGGAAAAACTATGAGTAATTGATTATGATCAATAGAATTGCTTTGAGTGTGGATAAAACGGTAAATGAAGAAAACAGAAAATAATTGAAGCTGAAAACAACTGCAAGTTGATACGCTTCTTTAACAGTATTTTTCTCTTATGTTCCCTATGCCTCTAACTTTGTCATTCACAGCTTGATGCAACCAAACCTCTAGAGTTATTTTAAGGCCCTTCATTCCTAATACTAGGTGATTGGCCTTTTTATTGTTATTATGGACTCCGAGGCCAGAGAGGGCAGAGATTGATTTTTAGTAGAAATGGATCCTGACAAGAGGAAATTCAGCATTTTTCCTATGAATTAAGTTTCAAACAAACTTGATACTTGAACAATTGCTACCCAGGAGACTTATCATTATGACTCATATAGCATAGAAAAAGATTATTGGCTATTAAATTTATAATCCTGAAAACAGAATGTGTGTTTAAAAAACCTTAATGTGAAGGCCAGGGAGATGGTTTGGTAGGTAAAGGCACTGGCTTCTAATCCAAAGATGAGCTGTTTTCTCAGAATTAACATGGTAGAAGAAGAGAACTAACTCTGGAAAGTTGTCCTTTGATTTCCAAACCTGTACCATGGTACACACCTGCACGCATGTGCACACACACACATGCAAATACACACACACACGTACACACACAAACACACAAAGAAAAGAAACAAATATAATAAAAAATTAAAACTATTAAATAATTATTAAACAAAATTTCCTCCATTTGAAGAGACATGACTTAATGGAATCTTTATTGTAAAAGATATATGTTTTGGCAAAATTATTCATTAAGGTTTATTATTTTTATTAAATTATTTTATTTGTTTACTTTCCAAAAGTTGCCCTCCTTTCCAGTCTCCCCTCCCCAGGTTCTTTACCACTCGCCCCTCCTCCTCTACCTCTGAGAGGGTGCTCCCCAACAAGCAACCCACCCCCACCTAATTGTACTAGCCAGAAGCTAGAAACAACCCAGATGTCCCTGAACAAGAGAATGGATACAGAAAATGTGGTCCATTTACACAATGGAATAATATTCAGCTATTGACATCATGAATTTTGCAGGCAAATGGACGAAACTCAAAAATATCATTCTGAGTGAGGTAACCCAGACCCAAAAAGACATGCATGGTATGTACTCACTGATAAGTGTATATTAGCCAGAAAGTTCAGGTTACCCAGGTTACAACTCATAGACTGTAGGAAGCTTAACAAGAAGGAAGGTCCAAGTGTGGATACCTGAAACCACCTAGAAGGGGAACAAAATAATCATGGGAGACACAGGAGGGAGGAAACTGGGTGGAAGTGGAGAGGGGGAGGGGAAAGAAAAAGTTTTTTTTTTCTTTTAAATTATCATAGAAGACAAATAATAGAAAAAATAAGGAATGTGTTTAAGCTCTTTTTTATCCATGTGTTTTTATTACTGTGGCTAAAAACTGGATAGACAGTTTAGTTAGAGAAAAGGTAGCTTGATACACAGAGCAAAAAAAAGTGAAATGATTTTTAGTCTCATTTACCTTATCATGTTTATTTGCTGTTGTCAAAATATTTGACTTGATCTCAGCTTAAATGGAAAGACAGTACATCACAACACCATAAAGAAAGAATCATAGCTTTAATATTGTGGAAACAAAAGTAAAATCATATTCTTTACCAGGAGCAACGAGAAGGCTAGGAAAAAGAAAAGGCCATGGATGCAGAGAATTATTCTGCCTTCTTTATTTCATAAGAAACCTAAGGCAGTGTTGAATTGCAACAGAATGGAGCTTGGAGTTATTTCAGAAGCCTGGAGAAAACTGTTACAAGAATATAATTGACATATGATTAAAAGATTAAGAATTTCTCTAAAATAAGCCATATTTATGATCCCAGGGAAATGATACCAAATGTAAGAAAACTTTTGTATACATAATAACATCTATGCTAAGGAATATTTTAATGATGAAAATTTCTGTCTCTGGGGAAGAAGGAAAAGCAAATTACAATACTATTAGAAGTAAATTCCTTCTCATTTTAAAATTCTCATTAGTATTTTGTCATTTTAAGGCAATATATAAAATAGAATAAAATTTTTATTGAGGAAATTTTACTGAGATTACCTGAGATTTTAGATCATATTATTTCCATGGATTCATATTCTGTGAGTTATTTAAACCCCATATTCTTAGGCTCAGAATCTGATAATGTAAGGAAATTTCTACCCCTTTCCAACTACATAAAATCATGAGAAAAAATCACAATGTCTTATTAAAACCATAAAATTTCTTGTGAGTTCTATCTAGGGACAAGTCTGGTTAAAATCTCTATAATATTGCTTAAAATATATTATACAAATAGGTGATAAACTTTTTCATAGTAAACAATAAGGGAAAATGATACTTATATTCTTTGTATTAATAGTCTCTGATACATTTTCAAAATCATCAAACCATTTACGAGAAACAGTGACCCTAGGACCAGAAAACAACTAAGCTTTGAAAAAAGTAGATATTCATAAAACAATCTAGAAGATTCTCACAGAGTTAAGTGAGGAACTAGTTAATATCTTCAAGGATAAAAAGAGGAGCAATAGAAAATTAGTCTAATGCAATTATGATAGTTTGCAAAATTTCTTGCTAGTACTGTATAATGAACCAAAGAATACTTTAACATTGTTGGTTCTCAATCTTTCCAATGCTACCACCCTTTAGTACATTTTCTCATGCTATGGTGACCCCAACATACAATTATTTTGCTCCTACTTCAAAACAAAGTTTGCTACTTACTGTTAGCAACAGTAATGGCTCTATGCTTGCTGGTGGTGTTAGGAAACCCCTGTGAAAGGGTTATTGGACCTCTCTAAGACAGATCTACTCACAGGTATAGAAATACTGCTTTAGAAAGACAATAAGGTGCAAATACAACCAGAGAATAAAGTATTAATTAAATAAAAATGATTCAGAGTACAAGACTAACACAAGATTAAGTAAGCCAAAATCCATGAATTGATAGGATAACCAGTACTCACATCCCACTGCCTATTGGAAAACTATCAGCTGTGGATAGTAGTTAGTGTGGAAGAAATATTAATATTAATGTTAGTATTATTATTATATAATCATCATCATCATCATAATCATATTTAGAATGCTGTATCTGCTAGGTTTTCTGTACTTCAATTATTGGTCCCATATCCCACAACCATGCCTATTTGAGAGTACTAACTGAATATATTTAAATATAAATAAATAAAAGCCTTGAAATAAGGTATTTGGGGAAGGACATGAGAAAATTATAAGGGGGATGAATGCAGTAATCATTTGTCATTGTGTACATGTATACATTTCCCTAAATTAAACAAGAGTGAAAATAGCATATACATAACAAACATGCATTCAGTCTCCATATGGATCCTCCAACAATTGGATTGGATGCTCTCCTTAAAGGTGTAGCTTGTCTGTGGTATCCATTCCCAAACTGGGCTTTCTTGTCTGGCCTCAGGGGCAGAAGAGGCTCCTAATTTGGCAGAGACTTGACACCCCTGGGTCCAGACATTCTTAGAAGGCCCCACCTGTTGTGGCCTGAGCTGCCCAACGCTTGGGCGCCAAAAATGTTGAGAGCTGCTCTGTCAATGTTGGAATCCACACTGCCAAAAGCCTTGGGGGCTAACTTGTTAGAGCTCGCACTGCCCCAAGCTGCTCTAGTCTGCGGGTTGGGGTTCAGCAAGAGAGAGAGTGAGGGCAGACTCGAAGAATGGAGACCAGACAGAGTGTGATTCAATCTCGTTTATTCTTCAGTCTCTCTTCTTCTCTCAAAGTCCCTAGTTCCTGGTTCAAGTTCCAAGTCTTGAGTTCCTAGTCCCTAGTGCCTCCAAGTTCCAAGTTTCCTTCCGAGCTCCCTTCCAAGTGCCCTTTCCAAGTGTCTAATCCTAGTTGCCTGTCTCAAGTCTCAAGTGCCTACTCCAAGTGTCTAATACTTAATAATCATTTCTTCTGTCTGCCTCTCACCTTTTATATGTCTCACTTCTAAGCCACACCTTTAAGTCATTCTCACTTCTAAGCCACACCTTTAAGTCATGCCTTTAAGTCATGCCCTTAGGTCTTGTCTCTAAATCTGATCTCTAAGTCACAACCTTAAGTCACACACCTTTAAGTCTCACACACCCAAGGGAAAATCCTGGGTATCTAAAAGAAGATGTTATCAGAGTGTGCTCAGCTATTGTAGGCTATTGTAATGAAGTCTCTTGTCAGGGTATATGGCTCAAGATGGCTGCAAGGATGATGGCCGCCTTCTGTCGGCTCCCCACACCCACCCTCTCAGAGGAGAAGGGGAAGGAGTAGGGAGAGAGATTCTTTGATGGCAGGACCAGAAAGGGAGCCGAGTTCAGAGTTTATGTAAATAAATAAATAAATAAATCTAAATTAAATAAATTTAAATTAAAAAGACATGGGATGGCAGTAAGAAAATAATATACATGTTTTAAACACTTGAAAAGGGAACCCCACTCCTTCAACAGATTCTATAGCTCTTAGAAGCTATTATCAATTCACTCACAAGGCAAGAAGTAGGTGAGATGACTATAGTATAAGATGAAGTACTGACATGATATCAATCATGGCCTGCAGACTCCTTTCTGTGTGGAGCTCTCAAAGAAGTCACATATTTATATGAAAAAAAAAAAGAAAGAAAACTAAGATCCTAGCAAGGTGAAACTTCAAAGAGAATGAAAGGATAGAAAGCAAAAGATGATCAAGACACTCACTGTATGCTGCATTACCATTTAGAGAAGCACTAAGCCATATACAGTTGCACCGTAGTATTAGTAATTATGATTATGTAGATATATAACCTATCAGTTATGTTTCTCTAGAAAACTCTAATATAATAATGTTATATTTTCATTTACGCATTTGTATCTATGTGTGTTTTGTGTGGTGTGTGTGTGTGTGTATGTGTGTGTGTTGGGGGAGGGTATGTGCTTGGGAGTACCCATGGAGGCTATAAGAGAGCATCAGATTCCCTGGAGCTGAAATTACAGGAAGTTGTCAGCCATCCAAAATTTGAGCTGGGAACTTACTCGGGTCCTCTGAAAAACAACAAAGACTTTTCAACATCTCTTCAGGACTACCTTATAAAAGAAATGTTTATTTGTTAAATGTATGTACATGCCCACATGTGTCCGTGCACATGTATAGCTATCAGATAACTTGTAAAAATAAGTTCTCTCTACCTTGAGGGTTTCTTCATTCAAACTAATGTTTTCAAGCTTGACAGTGAGCATCAGTTCTTACTGTGCATCAAATGTGATCATAACCATGTTCGATGAAGGAGCTTTAATGGCCTTAAATGACTACTAATGATCTTAGTTTTTTTCCCTGGCAATGAGATGAAAAGACAAATGCTCATAAAATTAATTAATTAATTAATTAATAATCTTGAAAAAATTTTTCCTTACCAATTGAAGATTATAACTAACCTTCAAAAACTAACCACAGAGATATCGTGTCACACCTATATGAAGGATTTAAAATAAATTTGACAATATGAATAAATTTGACACAGTGCTCAGAAAATATAACTCATATTATTTCTATAATCATAAAACAGTAGAGTTTTATTTAAACATAGTTTTGCAGAATTTTACATATATATATATATATATGTGTGTAAATATATATACATTTCAGTACACATTTACCATATGAAGCACTGGATGTATGTTTCACTATATATCCCCAAAATAAGCACATTTAATTTCCAAGAGCTGGGGTGTAGAAGAGGAGAAAGCTGGAGTCTAAGTCATAGAATGAAGTACTTTTTTAACGTGATCCAATTATTCTACACCTCAATTTGTAAAGTCTTACACAGCAAAAAATAAAAGGAGACATTTTCCTGCATGGAAAATTAATAAAAAAGTATTTGTCTCAATTCTCTGACCAAAGTAAGAAGATTTGTACTCCAAACTGTGCTCTGAAATGGGAGAGGAGGATGCAGTGCCAGAGCATGCAAAAACTTCTTTCTTTGTATGTTCAAAGGTAAGACAAGAGGAATGTACAGTGTTAATTATTCTCACAGAAACATAGCTTGATTCTAGTTCAGATCCTACTTCTACAATGGTTAAGGTACCACCTACATCAAAGGACTCAAATTGTCATATCTGAAGCTAACATGTGTTTCTAATTATATCTCCTGAAAGAATCAGCAGTTTGTGCAAAGTGGGTGAAAAGGCTTCATGAACACAAAGAAATTAGGTTTGTTTGTTTTGTTTTGTTTGTAATATATACAAACAAAATTCTGTAAGACCTTTCTAGGTCAGATTATTTATCTGATTTTTTTTTTTTAAGTAAAAACCAAAATCACCAACCACGAAATTTTTTATTGTGGAAATATTTGGAAATAGAAAGGTGACTTAGTGGTATTATATTTTAAATTAACTTAATATTTTATTCACTTTACACCCCAATAGCAGCTCATATTTCCTCAGAGTACCCCATCATGGAGATCCTCCCTCCATTCCCTTCTCCCCACAGCCCCCACTAACCCACACCCCTACACCTCTACTAACCACCCACTACACGTCAAGTCATCTCAGTACTAGGGCATCTTTGCCCACTGTGGCCAGGATCCACAGGCAGGCAAGCAACAGATTCCTGGACAGCCCCCTCTCCAGTTTTTGTGAGGTCTATATGAAGACCAAGCTCGGCATCTGCTACATTTGAGCAGAGGGCCTGGGTTCAGCCCATGCTGGCTCTTTTGTTGGTTGTTAAGTCTCTGGGAGCTTCCAAAAGTCCAGGTTAGTTGACTTTGTTGCTCTTTCTGTGGAGTCCCTGTCCTCTACAGGTACTCCAATCCTTCTTCCAACTCTTCTATATTACTCCCCAGGCTCCATCTAATATTTGTCTGTGGGTCTCTGCATCTGTTTCCATTGGCTGCTGGGTTGATCTTCTCAAAAGACAGTTATGTTAGACTCCTGTCTACAAGCATAACAGAATATCATTGATAGTGGTAGGGATTGGTTCCTGTACATGGGATGGACTGCAATCTGATGGAAGTCATTAGTTTGCCATATAGAAGAATAGAAATAGGTCTATACTTATCACACCACAAAAAACTGAAGTCCAAGTAGATAAAGGACCTCAAAGTAAAACAGAATACACTAAACCTAACAGAAGAAAAAGTAGAGAACAGCTTTGAATACATTAGCACATGAAATAAATCCAGTGGTTCATGTGCTGAGATCAACAAGCAAAAATCGGAACCTCGTGAAGCAGAAAAGCTTCTGTAAATCAAAGAACATTGATAATAGGACAAAACAACAGCCTACAGTTTGGGAAAATATCTTTATCAACACTCCATCTGACAGAGGGCTAATATCCAATATATATAAAGAACACAAGAAGTTAGACACCAGCAAAACAAGTAACCCAGTTTAAAAGTGAGGTACAAAGCTTAACAGAGAGTTCTCATCAAGGAATCTTGAACAGCCGAGAAGCAATAGAAGAAATGTTCAAAGTCCTTGGTAATCAGGGAAACACAAATCAAAGTGACTCAGAGATTCCTCCTTACACCCATCAGAATGGCTAAGATCAAAACATGGTGAAAAAGAACCACTTTCTCATTGCTCGTGCAAGTGCAAACTTGTATAATCACTCTGGAAATCAATTTGGTAGTTCCTCAGAAAATTGAGAATAGTCCTATATCAATACCCAAATATACCACTTCTGGGCATATACCCAAAACATGTTCCACCATCTCACAAGGACATTTGCTTAAGTATATTCATAGTAGCTTTATTCATAATAGCCAGAAACTGGAAACAACCTAGATGTTACTCAGCTGAAGAATAGAAAAAGCAAATGGGGTTTATTTATATAATGGAACATTATTCAGTTATTAAAAACACAGTTATCATGAATTATATAGGTAAATGGATGGAACTAGAAAATATCCTCAGTGAGGTAATCCAGACCCAAAAGTACACACATGGTAAGTTCTCTTACAAGTGGGCATTAGCCATAAAGTACAGGTTAACCACACTATAATCTACAGACCCAAAGAAGACAAATAACAAGGAGGACCAAAGGGAGGACTATTGAATCTTTCTGAGAAGGAGAAATAAATAGATATCAGAGGTGGATACAGGGAGGGAACTGGATAGGAGAGGAGATGGAACGGGCAGGGGTATGGGATCTGGTGTAGGGAGAGTAGGGGAGAGAAAATGGAAATAGGCCAAGGATGGAGGCAGTCGCTAGATTATGCAGAGACCTGGGATGGAGGGAGGACCCCGGAAGTCTATGAGGATGACTCCAAGCAGTGGAGGATGTGAAGCCTGAAGTGGCCACCTCTTGTGGCTAGGAAGGACTCCCAATGAAGGAATAAGGACATCAACACCCTCACAAATCTCAGGCCCAAAATTTGTCCTTATCACTTACTCTTAAAGATATATGTTTGACTGGACTCAGCCTTAAAAGAAGGAATCCGTAGGGAGGACAGCCTACATCTCTTGGCGTTCTATTCCTGGCTTTTTCTTTGGCTCTGTTCATTCCCTTGGCTAAAAGTTTAGCATATTCTGGTGCTTCTTCCTGGTTTCCACAGTGTGTTATCTCTTCAGAACAGTATGCCAGTTTCTGTTACATGAAGAGGCTGAATCTTGTGTGTTTTGCTCCTGGGCTCTCACCTTCTTTGTTTAAAAGATTTTTTTTTTTTTTTTGACAGTGTATTGGGAGGCATCATCTTTAAAGAGATTGAAAGTTTTTCAGATTCTTCTACTTCTGTAAGGCCCCAATGAACAAGTCACAGTGTATCTATCAGTCCAGGAATATCTTTCTCTCATATTTTTTAATAATAACCAAGTTGAGAACACTCAGGTGGACATCCACAATGTATTCTCGAACATACATGTGCCTCCTCTCTTTTCAGTTCTCCTTGGCCTTAGTAAGAATAGTCCTTACTCAAAAGCAGGCACTTTACCATGGATCAAGATGTCTTGTTTCCAGGGAAATCTTATTTGTCATTTCCAGCAATGATTCAAACTACCTATCTTTCTGCTCTTCCCCAGAGTATCAGCAGCTTCTTCTCTGGCTGTGTGCTTCTTACAATACGTACAAAGCCTTTATCCATCATTCTTCTTCAGTGATATTCTGATAGCTGTCACCTTGGAAGGAGACATTTGGTTTCATCTTGACATAGGCAACCACCTAGGAGGCACTATGGAAAAGGGTAGTAAGTTCTAAAAAATAATTTCTGGTTATTTATCAGATTCTACAAGCAAACACCATTGCAGAACATAAACATGTTAATTATCTCTCTTCTTTCCCTTTGCCTAGGGAGATAATCATACCAATATTTTTTTGAAAATTTCCTTACAAAATAAACACATCTTTTTGTTTACTTTACATCTCAACATAAGACACACACCTGCATATACTTTAAAGTTATCTCCTGCAACAGTTCTTACTGTTGCAAGGATACTTTGTATCAAAGACTAGTACCAGATGGAAAGTTTCAACGATTGATTGGATTCAATTATGAGAAGTAAAAGGGACAACAGTATGCAGTGGCTTTATGATCCCATGTAAACAAAGTATTCCCTGGAGTGTTCCTGATTTTCTAGGTTGTCAGGGGCTCAATAAATTTTATCCAGTTTAGCTGTCTGATTCTTTTCTATTCTTGCCTTGTTTCACTTTTCTTTTTTTTTCTTTTCTTTTTCTCTTTCCTAATTTTATAGAAAGGGATGGAGTTTCTTCACCATTTTGATCAACTGGGTTGCTGAAGGATCTGGCTAAGGGATCACTCCTGAAGAATGGGGTTTCAGCTTAATATGCAAGTTTTTCTTTCCCAGAATTCTTTACCAAATGCCAACATGAAGCTTGTCTACATATGCCAAGAAAGAAAGGCATAATAGTTCCTTTTTCATTTCTCCTGAATGCTGACCACAGTGTAGGTGTAATCATAAACTCTGGTGCAGAAGGAATCCTTATCCTTCATCAAAAGTTTCCCTGACCACAACATGGCTGCCTGCTATGTGCCTGATCTCCGTGCTGATATTTCTTCATTTCTCCTCCATTTTGTAAATTTTATTAAAAAGTTGAAGAGAACCTCAAAAGGAAAGCCAAATTTCCTTCGTTTCATATGTGGGCTCCTCCATGACTCACCCAAGTTTCTGATAAGTCTTCTTTTCTGCCTTTTAATTCTTTAATTGACAGAGAAAACGAAGCTGATCCTTTACCACTTAATCCTTATACCTTCTTTTTTTGTTCCTTGAGATATGTTACTTCTACATAGCCCACATTATGGGCTTTGAACTTCTGACCATTTTGTCTCAGTCTCCTGAGAGCTGGATATCTGCCAGACTCAAGTATCACAGATATGGGTTGTGTACATTTCCAGAAATTCGATTTGATTTTTTTTACAAAGTGTTTGGTTCTTGAAGTTTGTGTTTGTTTCTTGCAGAAATCATCTTCACTGTTCTCAAATAAGTTCAACATTCTTATTTAAAAAATGAAATATTCACATTTTAAGTTTCTTAAAGGTTAGCATCACCTTAACAGATATCCATGATGGAACAAGTATGATGTGGGGAGGAAGGGCTGGCACCAATGTCTTGGAACCAATCAGAGAATAAACACAATCCTTAAGAAGCCAAGTCATAGAGTAAAACAACCCAGTGATGAAAGACACATATAATTCCAACCTCCCCCCACTATCTATATGTATGTGTGTGTGTGTGTGTGTGTGTGTGTGTATTCAGAATGTTTATCCTCCTATTAGTTTCTCCTATTACATTACTTTAATGTATGTGGTGATATATATTCTAATTCTCCATAATATATATGGATCTCAGAAATATTTATGGGCCTTTATAGTTTCAGAAATTACATTAGAAAAGAATCAAATGGAATTCTCATTAAAATGGGCTTTAAACCATATTAGTTTATTATATAATTGGATGATATTTATGGAGGATAGTATTTTGTGCTTGGTAGAGGCTTAGTGTTCAAGTTTCCAAGAATTTTTCTCTATACTAAGGATTATAGAGTCCAATAAATAGCACTCTCTGTGTTCAAAATAAGGGTTCTAAACTATTTGCATAGTGATTAAAAATAGATAAAAAAACAAAACACTATATTGATTACTCACAGACATAATGTTATGGGACAAAAAAATGACCTTGCTGATAACAAATTACATAATTCCCGAACATTCTTCTAAATGTACCCTCATCATATAAAATGTCAATCTTCTCGGTGATCACCTTTGTTTATAAAACATTGACATTTCAAGATATGACAGGACACACTGAAGCTGTGCTATCTCAGATAAAGAGATGAGGAGGGGAGACTAGATGTGGATGACTGCTTTTTCTACAAGCTAAATAATAAAATAACACTTTCTTCTTTCCCTAGAAGAATCCAACAAAAAAAAATGTTAAAGAAAATCAGACTTCTGTAGATGGAAGAAAATGTCACGTGAGGCTCATGAGCAGTGGCCCACTAGGCATGGACTGAGGCACTCTGGGGGTATTTGTTAGACTGTAGTGGGGTGAGGTTACCGCACAGCTGTAGATCCTTTCTATGTCTTCTCTCAGCATATTATTTAACAAATATTTGTGGACGCAGAAACAGCAGGAAGCAACTCTAACCCCAGAGCAGCTGAGCTAACTACAATCACCAAGTACAACCACCCCTCCAGGGATTTGCCAGATTCAAGAGAGCAGCTGCTGTGCTATTCTAATACTGGGGGAAGAACATGAGTTCAAGGGAAAATCAAAGTTTTCTTCTTCCTTTTTTTCTAATTCCTCAGGGAGGACTCAAAGCTAGCATCTTCCACAACTTGAAGAGGAAGGAGAATTGAGTCTGCCAAGAATATTAAAAATAGTGGATCCGGGATGTTCTCATAAACACCTTACTGATATTTAAAATATTTGTCATACTCCATGTAAACTTTTCACCTGAGCACCATGTCTTGCTTGGCACAAACTATTTTTGCTGTTCTTCCTTAGTAATTATAATAAGAAAAATTTCATTTTTCTTATAACCTCAAGTCTATAAATTGCAGGCTTGTAGATTGTGATCATGTGTCCTGGGGGACAGAAATTTCTTATGTTTATATCATTATTATGCTGTTCTTTCTGCTTTCACAAGAAGTCATATAAACATTAAGTCTATTTGATGAAATACTATCTTTACAAATGCAGAATTTATTTGACTAGGCTCCTATGCCTGTTTGGTCATCTCTGTGTGTGTGTGTGTGTGTGTGTGTGTATGTGTGTGTGTGTGTGTGTAAGCTCAGTGTCATGTGCAAGTGGATTTTGTCCTACAGTGGAATTAACATACAGTATAAAGTTTAAGTTTAAACAGAATAATAGAGACATTTACATCTCCCTTCAGAAATAAATACAAGGTGCTCAGAAACCTGCAAAGACCACTCCTTATTATTGTTGTTGTTATTTCTAACTTCGAAAACCTTTAGTGGTCATGTTAAATATGTACTTCTTTAGCCATGGCTTAAATAATGCAAATTCTAAAATAAATTGGAAAGGTCATACACAAAGTATTTAAAGATTACAGTGAAAATCTCAGCCAAGATGTCTAAGACAAAAACAATGCTGATATGAGGGTCATCTGCACAAGCCAAGCAAGATATACACAGGAACTTTCAAGACATATACAAGAATTTTCTTAGATTAGTCCTTAAAGATTCTATTTTCAAGCTATCTTATGCTAGCACCTTTAAAGCATTAGTCTGAAATTTGTTTCTATCCCTAGAAATTCTTATGGAAGGGCAGAATTGTGAAAATGAGTCAAGTAAAATATTTACTATTGATTGTATTACAGAGGAAGAATAGTAACTTTAAGAAGACATATTTTATTTGGTAGTTAATAATAAAATATAATATAGATAATAATCCCAAATTCTTATTTTGATCACAGTGGATCCTCAATTTATAAACTTTAATTATCTTATAAGTTTATAATTCCCATACAAATTTTTGTGAATAAAAATACAAAATAATGTAAGATTCTGCTGCAAACCGTGTTTTGGAAGAGGGAAATACATGATTTTATCTAACACACGTTACCATCATTTGTCTGATTGATTGTTGATAGAGTAACAATAGCAGCAAAGTTAAGAAGCAGACTTTGTCATGAGAAAAACATAAAGCTAACCTATTAGAAAGACCACACTAAAAAGTTGGACTCCAGAAAAAGTTAAAGAATATAAAGTCAGGGGAGTCTTAATTTTTCTAATATTCAAACTACATTTGAAGGGCAGGATTTCTGAGTACTGTTCTACACCTGATTTATGACGGTCCTGAATTATGCTAAACAGGTTGATCATATTTTGGTGTCTTGAAATAGTCTAGGATGAGAAGATATTTATGTGAAAATTATCAATGTTACCAATAAATGACTTGATTTTCCTTGAAAAGAGTTATTACTAAATATTTACTCACACAAAAATTGATTGCCCTCTTCTAAAACTTACCTGTCATGTGTATTAATAGGTATAATCTCTGTAGTGTACAAAGGACATTAAAAAGTTAGCATCTATTTTTTTTGCCACAAGTGGGGTTCCTTTGTTTCCTCTTCCATACTAAACCTAGAATTATCCCCATACAAACAAGAAATAACTACCAGGTGCAGAAATGCAATTATAAAGTGTGGAAAGGTGTTAGAAGGAAGTTGACTGCAACTGGAGAGAATGAATGTTGTTCAGTGGGAGCACGAAGAACATATGTGGAAATTTTCCAAGACTTGACTTACGTTATTTATTTTGAAGTGAAGAAACGTAAGGAGAAGGAATACATCTGGAGAAAAAAAAAATATGACTTCACTGCAAGAATTAAATAATTCCTAAAGCTGTGTATCTGGACCTGGATTTTATCTCACATAAAAAAATAAAAGATCTTTTATAAGCAAAACAAAGTACAAAGCTGTTAAATTGTAAAGACAGAGCCTTAAAACAAATATGGCAGTATTATCCCTTAAGACAATCTACTTTTGCCCTTCAGCCCCTTGCCTGGGCCTGATGCCTGAAGCAGACACCCGCCTGGTCGGCTCTTGTGTATCTTGAGACATCCTAGAGGGACCACTGAACTCAGAATTGCAGGTAAGAACACTCACACACTGCCCTACTCCTGCCCCAGAGGCATAACTGGGTGCAGGGAATGTCCGGGTTCCAGCAGACACCTAAACCCCTGCCCCTGTGGAATACCACTCCCCTTCTGTCCCTTGCCTGGCCCTGGTGCCTGAAGCAGACACCCAGCTGGTCTGCTCTTGTATATCCCAAGACATCCTAGAGGGACCACTGGAACCAGAGTGGCAGACATTGTATTCAGAAACATCCTTGAGGGACCACTGAACACAGAGCGACAGACTTCATATCCTAAGACATCCTAAAGGAGCTACTGAACTCAGATCAGTGGGCACCCATATCCTGAGACATCCTAGAGGAGCCACTGCACTCAGAGCAGTGGACATCTTATCCTGAGACATCCTAGAGGAGACACTGCACACAGAGCAGAAGACACCTAGCTGGTCTGCTACACTGGAGACACCATATCCTGAGACATCCTAGAGGAGCCACTGTACTCAGAGCAACAGGAGATCAGGATTAAAAGATAACAGAGACATCTGGACTCCGAGGAGTTCAGACACAAGCAAGATAAGTGGAAAAGCAGACTCCAGACAGAGACAGTGAGTGCAGGTAGCACTAGAGCTAACCAGATAGCAAAAGGCAAGCACAAGAATGTAAGCAACAGAATCCAAAGTTACATGGCATCATCAGAACCCAGTTCTCCCATCATAGCAAGCCCTGAACACCCGATCACACTGGAAAAGCAGAATTCAGAATTAATATCACTTCTCATGATGACGATAGAGGACTTAAAGAAGGACATAAATAACACTCTCAAACAATTTGAGGAGAACACAGGTAGACAGGTAGAAGCCCTTAAAGAGAAAACATAAATATTCTTTAAAGAATTGCAAGAAAACACAACCAAACAGGTGAAGGAATTAAACAAAACCGTCCAGGATCTAAAAATGGAAGTAGAAAAAGTAAAGAAATCACAAAGGGAGACTACCTTGGAGATAGAAAACCTAGGAAAAAGATCAGGAGTCATAGACACAAGTATCACCAACAGAATACAAGAGATAGAAAAGAGAAGCTCATGTGCAGAAGATACCATGGAAAACATTCACACAACTGTCAAAGAAAATACAAAATACAAAGAGCTCCTAACCCAAAACATCCAGGAAATCCAGGACACAATGAGGAGGCCAAACCTAAGGATAATAGGTATAGATGAGGGTGAAGACTCCCAACTTAAAGGACCAGTAAATATCTTCAACAAAATTATAGAAGAAAACTATCCTAACTTACAGAAAGAGATGTACATAAACATACAAGAAGCCTAGAGAACTCCAAATAGCCTAGACCAGAGAAGAAATACCTCCTGCTACATAGTAATCAAAACATCAAATGTACAAACCAAAGAAAAAATACCAAAAGCAGTAAGGGAAAAAGGTAAAGTAACGTATAAAGGCAGACCTATAAGAATTACACCAGACTTCTCACCAAAGACTATAAGAGCCAGAACATCCTGGACTGATATCATACAGACCCTAAGAGAACACAAATGCCAGCCCAGACTACTATACCCTGAAAAATCTCAATCAATATTGATGGAGAAACCAAAATATTCCATGACAAAACCAAGTTTATAAAATATCTTACCACAAATCGAGCATTTCAAAGAATAATTGGTGGAAAACTCCAACACAAGGAGGGAAACTACAACCTAGAAAAAGCAAGAAAGTAATCTTCCAACAACCCCAAAAAGAAGATAGCTACACAAACATAATTCCACCTCCAATGACAAAATTAAAAGGAAGCAACATTCATTTTTTCTTTAATATCTCTTAATATCAATGGACTCAATTCTCCAATAAAAAGACATAGACTATAAGACTGGATATATAAACATGACCCAACATTTTGCTGCATACAGGAAACACACCTCTGTGAAAAAGACAGACACTACCTCAGAGTAAAAAGTTGGAAAACAATCTTCCAAGTAAATGGTACCAAGAAACAAGCTGGTGTAGAGATTCTAATATCAAATAATATCAATTTTCAACCAAAAGTAAACAAAAAAGATAAGGAAGGACACTTTATATTCATCAAAGGAAAAAATGTACAAGATGAACTCTCAATTCTGAACATCTATGCCCCAAATGAAAGGGCACACACATACATAAAAGAAACATTACTAAAGCTTAAAGAATACATTGCACCTCACACAATAGTAGTGGGAGATTTCAACGCCCCACTCTCAGCAATGAACAGATCATGGAAACAGAAACTAAACAGAGACACAATTAAACTAACAGAAGTTATGAATCAATTGAACTTAACAAATATATATATATATATATATATATATATATATATATATATATAACATTTCATCCTAAAACAAAAGAATATACCTTTTTCTCAGCACCTCATGGTACCTTCTACAAATCTGATCATAATTGGTCACAAAACAGGATTGAAATAATCCTTTGTACCCTATCAGACCACCATGGACTAAGGCTGGTCTTTAAGAATGACAAAAACAATGGAAAGCCCACTTACACGTGGAAACTAAACAATGCTCTACTCAATGATGACTTGGTCAAGGAAGAAATAAAGAAAGAAATTAAAGACTTTTTAGAATTTAATGAAAATGAGGACAAATCATACCAAAACTTGTGGGACTCCATGAAAGCAGTACTAAGAGGAAAACTCATAGCTCCAAGTGCCTACAAAAAGAAAATGGAAAGAGCATACACTAACAACTTGACAGCACACCTGAAAGCTTTAGAACAAAAAGAAGCTAATATTTTCAAGAGGAGTAGATGGCAGGAAATAATCAAACTCAGGGCTGAAATCAATCAAGTAGAAACAGAAAAACAATACAAAATATCAACAAAACCAGGAGCTGGTTCTTCGAGAAAATCAACAAGGTAGATAAACCCTTAGCCAGACTAACCAAAGGGCAAAAGACAGTATTTGAATTAATAAAATCAGAACTGAAAAGGGAAACATAACAACAGAAACTGAGAAAATTAAAAAAAATTGTCATATCCTACTACAAGGGCCTATACTCAGCAAAATTGGAAAATCTGGATGAAATGGACAATTTACTAGACAGATACCAAGTATCAAAATTAAATCAGGAGCAGATAAACTATCTAAACTGTCCCATAACCCCTAGAAACAGAAAAGAAACAGAAGCCGTCATTAAAATCTACCCACCAAAAAAAGTCCAGGGCCAGATGGATTTTAGTGCAGAATTCTATCAGACCTTCCAGGAAGACCTAATACCAATTCTCTTCAAACTATTCCACAGAATAGAAACAGAAGGAACACTACCCAATTTGTTCTATGAAGCTACAATTACGCTCATACCTAAGCCTCACGAAGACCCAAAAAAGAAAGAGAACTACAAACCAATCTCTCTTATGAATATTGATTCAAAAATACTCAATAAAATTCTTGCAAACCAAGAACACAAAAAAACAATCATCCATCATGATCAAGTAGGCTTTATCCCAGGAATGCAGGCATGGTTCAACAACAGAAATCCATCAATGTAATCCACTACATAAATAAACTCAAAGAAAAAAACCACATGATCATCTCACTAGATGCTGAGAAAGCATTTGACAAAATTCAACATTCCTTCATGTTAAAAGTATTGGAAAGGTCAGGAATTCAAGGGACATACCTAAACATAGTAAAAGCAATATACAGCCAGCCAGTAGCCAACATCAAACTAAATCGAGAGAAACTTGTAGCAATCCCACTAAGATCAGGGACTAGACAAGGCCCACTCTCACCCTACCTATTCAATATAGTGCTGGAAGTAGGATCCTAGCCAGAGCAATTAGACAACAAAAGGATGTCAAAGGGATACAAATAGGAAAGGAAGAAGTCACTATTTGCAGATGATATGATAGTATACTTAAATGACACTAAAACTTCCACCAGAGAACTCCTAAACCTGATAAACAACTTTAGCAAAGTGGCTGGATATAAAATCAACTCAAACAAATCAGTAGCCTTCCTATATTCAAAGGATAAACAGGCTGAGAAAGAAATTAGGGAAATGATGCCTTTCACAATAGTCACAAATAATATAAAATACCTTGGAGTGAATCTAACCAAGCAAGTAAAAGATCTGTATGACAAGAATTTCAAGTCTCTGAAGAAAGAAATAGAAGATCTCAGAAGATAGAAAGATCTCCCATGCTCCTGGATTGGCAGGATTAGCTTAGTAAAAATGGTCATCTTGCCAAAAGCAATCTACAGATTCAATGCAATCCCCATCAAAATTCCAAATCAATTCTTCATAGAGATAGAAAGAGCAATTTGCAAATTCATTTAGAATAACAAAAAAAACCCAGGATAGGGAGAACTATTCTCAAAAATAAAAGAACTTCCAGGGGAATGACCATTCCTGACCTCAAACTGTACTACTGAGCAGTAGTGATAAAAAAAAAAAAAAAAAAAAAAAAAAAAAAAAAAAAAAAAAAAAAAAAAAAAAAAAAAAAAAAACCTGCATGGTATTGGTACAGAGACAGGCAGGAAGATCAATGGAATAGAATTGAAGATCCAGAAATGAACCCACACACCTATGATCACTTGATCTTTGACAAAGAAGCAAAAACCATCCAATGGAAAAAGGCAGCATTTTCAGCAAATGTTGCTGGTTCAACTGGAGATTAGCATGTAGAACGATGCAAACCAATCCATTCTTATGTCCTTTTACAAAGCTCACGTCAAGGTGGATAAAGGACCTTGACATAAAACCAGATTCACTGAAACTAATAGAAGAGAAGGTGGGGAAGACCCTTGAATACTTAGGCACAGGGGAAAAGTTCCTGAACAGAACACCAATGGCTTATGCTCTAAGATCAAGAATCGACAATGGCATCTCATAAAATTGCAAAGCTTCTGTAAGGCAAAGGACATTGTCAATAAGACAAAATGACAACCAACAGATTGGGAAAAGATCTTTACAAATCCTACATCCATTAGAGGGCTAATATTCAGTATATACAAAGAATTCAAGAAATTATACTCCAGACAACCAAATAACCCTATTCAAAATGGGGTACAGAGCTAAACAAAGAATTCTCAACTAAGGAAACTCGAATGGCCAAGTAGTACCTTAAGAAATGTTCAACATCCTTAGTCATCAGGAAAATGCAAATCAAAACAACCCTGAGATACCACCTCACACCAGTCAGAATGGCTAAGATAGAAAACACAGGTGATAGTAGATGCTGGCAAGAATGTGGAGAAGAGGAACACTCCTCCATTGTTGGTGGGTTACAAGCTGGTACAACCACTCTGGAAATCAGTCTGGCCGTTCCTCAGAAAATTGGACATACCATTACCTGTAGATCCAGCTATACCACTCCTGGGCATATACCTGGAAGATGCTCCAACACATAACAAGGACATATGCTCCACTATGTTCACAGCAGCCTTATTTATAATAGCCAGAAGCTGGAAAGAATCCAGATGTCCTTCAACAGAGGAATGGATACAAAAATATGTGTTACATTTACACAATGGAGTATTACTCAGCTCTTAAAAGTAATGAATTTGAGAAATTCTTAGGTAAATGGATGGAACTAGAAATTATCATCCTGAGTGAGTTGACCCAATCACAAAAGAACACACATAGTATTTAGTCTCTGATAAGTGGATGTTAGCCCAAAAGCTTGGAATAGCCAAGATTCAACACACAGACCACATGAAACTCATGAAGAAGGAAGACCAAGTGTGGATGCTTTGGTCCTACTTAGAAGGAGTAACAAAAATACTCAAGGGAGCAAATATAAAAACAAAGTGCGGGACAGAAACTGAAGGAGGGGCCATCTGGACACCATTCCACCTGGGTATCCATCCCATGTACAATCACCAAAGGTAGACACTGATGTGGATTGCAGGAAGTGCATGCTGACAAGAGCCTGATATAGCTGTCTCCTTAGAGGTCTGCCAAAAGCTGACACATTCATAAGCTGATGCTCATAGCTAACCACTGATCTGATCAAGGGTCCTCCAATGGAGAAGCTAGAGAGAAGACTGAAGGAGCAGAAAGGGTTTGTGGCCCCATGAGGAGAGCAACAATACCAACCAACCTGAGGTCCCCAAGGTCTAAACCACCAGCCTGGGAGCACATAGGGAGGGACCCATGACTCCATCTGTACATGAAGGGGAGGATGGCCTTGTTGGGCATAGGTGGGAGAGGAGATTTTTGATCCCATGAAGAATGAACACTGAGTTGGGGGGGGGGGATTCGAGGGTGGGGAGGTGGGAAATTCGAGGGTGGGGAGGTGGGAGTCGGGGGGTAGGTTGGGACTCATTCTCATAGCAGCATGAGGAGGGGGGATGGGATAGGAGGTCCCTGGGTGGTGGGGGTAATGGGGATAAGGGGATAAAATCTGAAATGTAAATATATCCAATAAAAATTTAAAAAAAAATAAAATTAAAAAAAAGAAAAAGACAATCTACTTTCTGATGACAAGACATGAATAAAGCAAACTTAAAAGAGATCAGGAAAATAACAGAAGAGGGAAGATACTAAACAGATTTTAGGAATCCTTAGATAATGACTAAAAAGTAAAAGTTTTATTCCTTTAAAATCAAAAGAACTGCTACACGGAAGTGAGAGAAATAACAAACATATCTGGTTAAATAATATGACTGGGAGAAAAGAACCTTTTGGTTCCCTTTTAAGACATACTCAAAAGATCAAATTCATCGATCTGTTTAAATTCATCTAATAAATGATCTACAACAAAAATACTGCAAGGGCAACCTGTATTTCCAATTAAGCAAGAACGAATCCATCAGCAGTACCTTGGAACAAAGTGCATAAACTATTATTGGAATAAGAATCTAACCCTAAGAACTTTATGGGTCAATTAACATTCATTTCATAGTTTAATAAGACTCTTGTTTTTCACATTAAGTAAGAGGTAACAGAATTAAGCAGACAAAGGGCATTTGAAAAAGCAAAGGCAGTAATTCCAAATCTCTTCATGTGGAAGGTACTGCTTTTTACATTTTAATTATACATGTCTATTTTGTATGAACTACACACACACATTTTGTTCTTCATGTAAGAATTTAAGTTCATACATTTTAAAAAGGTAACTGAGCCCATAGTTCACATACAGGAAGGCTCTTTTGACCTGAACCATTTGCTGGGGTTTCATACATTTTTGCCATGTACCTAACATTTCATTGCTACAGAGACAACTCTTACCTGTCACTAACTTGCCTGTGTCCTTTTCATTTACTCCTCACTTCTTTTCCCAGACTCTAAGTGAAAAAAAGTAGACTTTCAAATATCTGGAATTTGTTTTTCTCAAAATGGCATATGGCTTGGTTTGTATAGTAGATGTCTCTTTCACATATAAATGCACATTAAAGGCTCCCCTAAATGTTTCACTGATTTGTATTCAGTTTCTTTTTATCAATAAATAATATTCCATCATCAAAGGCAATGCACTTCTATCTTAGGCTGGTAAGGCTCTGTGCAGACTCTTACCAGTCCTTGGCTTGCCAGCCTGTTAATTTAATAACTCTGTCTAGGGGTTCATTTTCAGGTTCAAGCCATGTACTTTGGCAGTGAATATGCTGATGTTGTTAAAGACAAGTTTTAACACAATGGGCAGGAATAAAGTATTCCCAGGACAAAAAGGACTAGCATGATCAATCTATATATACCATTCTTGAAGCTTGACCAAAATATAAATATTGACCTCAGGCCATTAGTAATTTTATCAGCAGTATCTGCCACATCAACTCTCAGCACAGCAGCATTCTTTAAATTCATAAGCTCACTATGCAAAGTTAAAACATTCTGAGAAGTGTTAGAATTATGCCAAATATACTGAAAGTGTCTTTAAACTTTTTCCTAATTATAATGACTACCAATGTAAATTTTAGAACTATCATGAGTCCAACGGTATTTGGCATGACTCTCTAGATGGATCCTTACTCTTAAACTCTGAACCTCCTTCCAATTTTTTTTTTTTTTTTTTTTTTTTTTTTTTGGTTTTTCGAAACAAGGTTTCTCTGTGTAGTCCTGGCTGTCCTGGAACTCACTCTGTAGACCAGGCTGGCCTCGAACTCAGAAATCCACCTGCCTCTGCCTCCCAAGTGCTGGGATTAAAGGCATGTGCCACCACTGCCCGGCACAATAATTTGAATAAGATAAATAGCATCAATCCGTTGTTCCAAATGCCTATCTAAATCCTCTTGTATATTCAACACATTAGTAACATTTTTTGCTAAATGATTAACAAAAGTAGCTGCCTTAATTTCTTGTGTCAAAGCAATTGCAGAAGCAGTGGTGCTAGCAATTAATGTAATTAAAGCTGTTATACCAGTAATAATCAAGCCCACCACCCTCTTGCTACTGCTTAAAGCCTGACTCACTTCTTCCAGTACTTGCAAGCTTTTTTTCAGAAGATCAATGTTCTGTAATACTCAGGGCAATAAAACAAAAGCTGGGTGATAGACCTCCAAAACTGAAGTGCAGTAACACACTAACACAATTAGAATGTATACAATCAATGCAACTTACATTAAATATTGCAGGAGAAACAAAAGTAATTTTAACTTGACAATTAAAAGAGCCTTAACACATGCACTAACACTTGTTTGAAATTCAGATCCTGTCCCAGCTTTATCTCTTGCTAACATAACATCATAAAGACCTACAGTTAACTTCCAAATATGTCTCTGAAAATTTTCAGAACCAGCCTTCCAAATGAATACTTATATTTTCAATATTGAATTGATTTCATGACCAGTCCATTATTGAGTCTGAATAACTGGTCACATTTAAGCATTGTTTTGATAATGCATATTCCACAATGGGTAAGGAAGGCATTCTTGGCAGAACAAACTAAGACAGATCCAGTATTGTTTATGAAATAAAAATGGGGGAGATGTGGAGAGCTTTTGGGGCTGCTTGGCAAGAATTTCAGTCAGAAATCTAAATCTTAGTCTAGAACAAGGAAGTTGGCTTCAGACATGAAAATGACTTTGGGCTAGGAAAGTTAAGAAAAGGAGATTGCATCTGAAATGTAAATAAATAAATTATCCAATAAAAATTTTTAAAACTGAAAAAACATAATATTCCACTGATACTGTGATACTACAGTATTTTTTTTAACCCACTCACCTATTGAGTTCTTTCATTGCTGCTTGTGGATTTGGAAAATTATGAGCAAATTAATACAGATATTCATGCCCTTATTTTTGTGTGGGTACATATTTTTTAACTCATTGGAGGAAACTGTGCACTGAGCTGTGGGTATATCTGATGAGACTAAATATAACTTTGCAAGAAATCATTTGTTTTCTCAAATGAATGTTATGCTGATAACTTGACCAGCAATGACTGTCAACCCTGATTTACCTCTTTGCCAACAATAAAAGCTGTTCTCACAGGTGTCTAATGATATTTAATTGTTGTTTGAATAAAAGATTATTTAATGAACTATGATGTGGAGTGTACCTGTATACTTATTGCCAACCAAATTTCCCTTTGTGTATGTCAATTCAGATTTCTACTTATTGCTCATTTTAAAATTTCATTCACTGTTTCTTACTATTGATTTTCAAGTGTCTTTTTTTTTTCTTATCTTAGAGGGAAATGAAATGCCAGATGAGTCATACAACTATCCTAGGCCCCCTGAGGTCCTCTTTTTTAATTCTTCCAGGGGTATCTTTCATGCAAATTTTAAATATTTAATGAAGTCCAGCTTCTCAATGTTCTCACTTACAAACAGATCTTTGAGTTTCAGACCTTAAAGTCATTATCACACCCAAGATTTTCTCAAGTATAACAGCATCTCATAAAGCTCTGAGCCTTTGCATTTTACACAAAGTTCTGTGATCTATTTGATTGAATATTTCATTATAAATTCTTAGCCCCAGTTTTACACGTCTTAATTGTTTTTCTTTTTTCTTTCTTCCCATTTTAAGATATTAACTTTTCTAGACTGTCTTCCCCACTGAATTGCATTTTTTTAATTTGTAAAAGATAAATTGAACCTTTTTGTTTGTCTGTTCTATGCTATTCTTAAATTTTATTTTTCTCTGCTTTCCCTAACAGTAACTCTCTTTATTAATATGCTTTTCCTGAAAGGGCAAGTAATAGGGCAATGCTACTCTCTTGACACTTATTTTTAGTGTTTAGTGTTGACTTTTGAGGGTCTCTCTCTGCCTTTCTAAGTAAAAGAAAAATCAATTTGTTGATATGATCAAAATGAATGCTGAGATTTTTGATTAACACTGTGTTGATTTACATGTTAAACTATAGATCTGAATTATTGATATTTGAACAGTATTGAGTCTATTAGTGACTCGAAGACTGCTCCAAGAGGTTCAGAACCTTGGTTCAAAGTATGTCCTATTTGCTGAGCATGCAATCAATGCACGTGTTTCATCCTAAGTATTACTTCTCTTGCATTACATAAATTTGTTGAGTTGAATTTTCATTTTATTTCTAGTCTGCAATGGATATTATTGGTTTATAATGTCACTATCTCTGGAAAGAACTAAAACCCAATCCACCAGGTGTAGGTCTGAAGGTCATTTCTTGATTGAATTGCTTGAGATATGAAGATCCACCTTAAATCAGGGCCATACCTTCTAATGGCAGTCTATGTAAAGGCCATATTTGGTCTATGCCTGATGGCTTTTACTCTTACTTCACTGGCATTTGAGCCTACTTACTGAGGATTCTGATACATACTAAAGACCAGCTAAGAAATCCAGCCCCATGGACTTAACTACTAATAGATCCCCGGATTTCCACTAGGATACAGCCATTGTTAGATCAGCCTAGAAGCCATTCTAATAAATTCCCTTTTGTATGTATTTATACTCTCAGTTCTGTACCTCTAAAGAATCTTAGTTAATACAAAGTCCAAAGAATTTTTATTGTTGTTGTTGTTATGTTGTGGTTTTGCTTCTCTTGATTCTTCTTGGAGCCCTGTGTTGTTTACAGCTTTGGTGCTTTATTTATACTTTTTCTTGTTTAATAAAAGTTAACATTTGTCTACAAAACTATTAAATAATTGGCCAAAAGTATGTAAACCTATTGGGGCTTTATAAAGCTGTGCAACTCAAAAAAAAAAAAAAATCTCAAAACAAGACCACGTAAAATAATTTACTGTAAAGATCTGATTTTGACATATGGGAAAAATAAATAAATAAAGTTATAATAAATAAATAATAAAAGTTATAATAAATAAATAATAAAAGTTTTAAGAAAGAAAGATAGTTGTTCAGCTGATGTGTGTTCTACTATCCCCTCTAAGTATAATTTTACTTGGATCCAAAAATCATGAGGTTCTGTATAGTTTTTCATACACACTTCACAAATCTGAAAATTCTATGAGTTATTCACTTTGAATGGTAACCAAAGCTGAAACATTTTTTTTTTAAAAAAAATGCAACTTAAAAAATATTCACAGATCCAATATAACTTATAAAATGGTTGAGGAATTGTAAATAGCAGGCCATCACTGTTTGTTTTCTGATAAAAATCTTTTCAAAATAAAGCATCTATTTCTGAAATTCACTGTATTTCCCCTCTCTTGCTTGCCTTCTTCCACATATTTCTATTCCTCCTTATTCTCATCTCTCAATATATAAGTTCATGCTCTACTCATGAATCAACATGCTTACTGACTTACCAATAGGGCCATTCAAATTGAACTTTCAAAACCCTAAGCCAAAGCAAATCCCATTTTACATTGTACATGGACTTTTACATTGTATATGTATTTTTATTGTAACATGAAATTGATAATGCAGGATCTTAAACATGTCAAATTTACTTTTAAAATCTTTAGAACCACAATTAAGAATAATCGAATGCTTCCTGATGATATCCTCATATAAATATTTTTATATGATGAAACTAACGGTAGTTATATTACAATAATTTTTAATTCAATTAATTTAGTTTTTTTTTTACTTATTCACTTTATAGCCTGCTCACTGCCACTCTCCCATTCACCACCTCCCACAATCCTTTCCCTCTCTCCCTGTCTTTGCTCCCCCACCCTGTGCCTGCATTTCTTGTAGACATAATAAATTTGGGTTAAAAGTTTTGTGGGTGGGTTGGTGTCTCTTTCCCTCCATCATGCCACTGGGGTTCCTACCTGGTGTCAGGGGGTAGTCTCTTCAGATTCTATATCCCTGGTATAGTGAATCAAAGCTTAGGTCAGCATCAATGATTCTTGGGCACCTCTTTTATCCCAGGTCTCAATCTTATTTTGGAGGTGACTCCACCTCCTCACCACAGTCAGTTGCAGATTTCCATTCATTTTCTTTGCCTTCTCTCTTGTAATTTTTATGAATAATTTTCTTCCTGTTGAGAAGGCCAGGAAGCATCACCCAAGACTCTCTTTTCTCTGCTATCAAGTCTAAGTCAGTCTCCTCAGAAGCCAAGGCAGCCATGTAAAATCTTCATGGGAGCCTGAACTCTGAAACATGCAACACGAATCTCCAGAGTCATTTTGAACATGTAAAACACTCACCAACTGTATGGTAATGATTGATCCAAATACAATTGACCCAGGGGTTATGGATTTGTCATATAGGCCACTGTAGAACATCATTTGCAAGATTATTTTGAAAAGTATAGAAAAATGTTGTTATTAAAATCATGACTGACAGAAACAATGAAAAAGGGGATTTTGCTTTTGTCACCTTTGATGACCATTACTCCATGGATAACACTGTTATACCATATTATGAAAGGCCACAACTGTGAAACAGGAAAATCCCCTATAGAAGCAAGAGATGGCTGGTGCTTCCTCCATCTGAAGAGTTCCAAATGGTTCCAGAAAACTTTGGTGGTGGTTTTGTCAACAATTGAGAAGGATATATCAGTGGTTGTTGTGGCTTTGGTCACAGTCATGAAAATAGAGTACCCTCTATTTTGGTGGCAGACGGAAGGGATATAATGAATCTGATAGTGGCAAAAGCAGTTTTGGAGGTAGTGGAAGTTTCAGTGATTTTGCAAATTATAGTAATCAGTCTTCCAATTTTGGCACAATTAAGGGATCACACTTTGGAAATAGAAGCTCCATCCCTTATGAAGGTAAAGTCCAGTATTTGTTAAACCAAGAAAGCAAGGCAGGTATCCAGCTATTGTGGTTTAAGCAGCAGCAGCAGCAGCAGCAGCACCACAGTGGCAGTGGCTGGAGGTTCTAATTACTGCCTCAAACCAAGGCTCAGTAGGAGAGGAGAACCAGAGAGTTAAGAAAGCTACAGGTTACAACAAAATTGTACATTCAAGAGCAGTGTTGGTAGGGCCTAGTAGCCATGAAGAAGACATATTTTAAACAATACTCATGCACATGGGGAAACAAAAAAAAAAACCTTCCAAGACTGGGCTTGTGACTAGTCATATAACAGGTTTAGTTTTTGTTATGTGGAAAACATAAAGTATTCTAAAAAAGAGTTTTAATGTAGACCAGTTTTGACCCATTCTCTTGATTGCTAAATATAATAGTCTGACCATAATGCTTAGTCAATGTGTCCATTTTTGAAGATAAATAAATAAGAGGACATACACATGTCCTACACACATGTGTTGCTATACACATGTGACGTAATATGGAAATTATGAAAAATGGTAAGCAAAGGAGAAGATTGACACAATTATACACTATAACACTGCTAAATTTTCACACAAGTACATGAACACACAGATTACCCGAACATAGCAGAGAGAACCATACATATTGAAATATTTTGTTTTATGTATATGTATATGCCTGTGCGTTTGCACATTCTTAACAGAGGCCACGGACTCTGGATGCCCCTGGACATTGAGTTGTGAGTAGTTGTGAGTCAACTGAAATGGAAGCTAGAGATAGAACTCCCATCCTCTGCAAAGGCAGCACGGACAATTAATGGTAGGGAGACCTTTCTAGCCTTAAGTTTTAAAATAACTTTTTTGGAAATTATTTGATAATTTTATTTAATGTGTTTTGATCAAGCTCACAGATATAGAAATTTAATGATTACATCAGTCACACATCATCAATGTGCCTTAACGATATTTTATATTGCAGACCTATAATGGATAATAGCATAACAATATCTTCCCACACTGGACTAGAAATATGAATTAAGTTAGTTTTTCCTCAACAAATATATTTACTCACACATTGTCAAGTACAATACTCATAGAATATTTGTAAATATATAGTATGTATGTTTTAGTTTATGTGAAAATATATGATGTGTATGCACTGTGATATATAGAAACATAATATGAAATTCTTATATAAATGATATCTACACATGTATATAACTTTCCAGAATTGATTATAATTTTCAAAAAGAAACAAATCCTTGCCTGTGAATGAAACTGGTGATACTTGCACAAAGTTGCTGTCACAAATAATGACTTTCTCTGTTGTGGCCCGAGCTGCCTCACGTTTGGGGGCCAAAATGTCACAGACCACTCTGTCAATGTTAGAACCCTCACTGCCAAATCCTTGGGGGCTAAATTGTTAGAGCCTGCACTGCCCCAAGCTGCTCCAGTCCATGGGTCGGGGTTCAGCAAGAGAGAGAGTGAGGAATGGAAATCAGACAGAGTATGATTCAATCCCGTTTATTCTTCAGTCTCTCTTCTTCTCTCCAAGTCCCAAGTCTTGAGTTCCTAGTTCCTAGTTCCTAGTCCCTAGTGCCTCCAAGTTCCAAGTTACTTCTTCCAAGTGCTAAGTGCCTAATGTCTAATTCCAAGTTCTTCCTCCAAATGCCAAGTGCCTAATACCTAATAATCATTTCTTTTGAGTTCTCTAGTTCAAGTGTCTTCTTCTTCAATGCCTAATTCCTACTGATTTCTTCTGTCTGCCTCTTATGTCTCACTTCTAAGCCACACCTTTAAGTCATGCACTTAGGTCTTGTCTCTAAATCTGATCTCTAAGTCACGCCCTTAAGTCACATACCTTTAAGTCTCACACACCCAAAGGAAGATCCTGGGTATCTAAAGCAAGATGTTATCAGAGTGTGCTCAGATGTTGTAGGCTATTGTAATGAAGTCTCTTGTCAGGGTATATGGCTCAAGATGGTGGCACAGATGATAACTGCCTTCTGTTGGCTCCTCATACTTCTCTATTCAGTGAAACATAAGATGGTCAAGACATATTGTATTAACAAGTCAATTTGTTTTAGATGGAAATATGTACAAGAGCATGCATTAAAAATGTGGGACATAAGCCCAGAAAAGTGCAGAAGGCAATGCCATGTAAAGGGGTAGGGTATCCAACAGTGGATGAAAACCAGTCTTTTGTTCATTGGATTCATATGTATATGATTATTTGTCCACAGGTTACAAATTTACTTTTCAATGAAAATACAAGTTTGAAGCATGAAAACAGCAGAAAAACACCTGAAGAGGGCATTTCCTCACAATCAGAGACTCACTTCCATGAGTGAAACTATTCTCACTTTCAACAGTATTAATTCATTCCATTATAAAACCAATCTTAAAAGTGGTAATGAGGAACAAGCACTTACACATTTTACTTTGAGGGGAAGCAAAGAACATAAAGTTAAGTCATTAATCAATGTCAAACAGTTGGTGATAGGCAAATGAAAGAAATTAATCCAAGCAAAAAGATACAGATGCTAAGCTAATCATCTGGCAAGCTCCTAGCATATGTGAGACTGTCAATAAATGTTTGTTTGTTTGTTTGTTTGTTCTGCCTTTATTACATGATTAGATTGATCCAGGGATCAATGTCGGTCGAGAGAGGGAAATATATCAGCACATCACAGCTCTGTCCAATTTAGCACTTGTATTAACTGCTTATTCAAGAGCACAAAGGGTAAGGCAGTTAATTATACTAAAAGATGGAAGAATTTATTCACTGGCCAAGAGGTATTTCATTGCTAAAACAGGCAATGAGTTATTTTTATCAATAAAAGTAGATACAAAGTTTTGATAAATCATACATTGAGCTTGTATCTACATGGCAAAATTCAAGGTCACTAAAGCAGAAATCAATCTTGTTTATATGCCTTTGGCAGAAGACCTGCTTAAAATGACAAATGATAATTCACATAAATAATCTACAAGTAATTTAGGTATTGGTAATCATCTGACATTGGCAAAAGAAATATTTTTACCTTCAAAAGATTTTGTGTGACTCATACTGCAACATATAATAACATGGATACAATTTCATTTCTTTTGAATTATGTGGCAAATGTAAATTAAATCTATATTATCAAAATATCCAGAGCTAAAATTTTATTTTAAAACTCAGTAAAATTTGAGAATATTAAAATAATTGTGTAAGACATAAACATTTTTAAGAAATTTAAAGAAAACCAGTCATAAATTCTGTTATTCTAACATTTTGTTGGCTTTTGCTATGTAAACCACAGAGGCCAGATTACTGTGAAAAACTAGCTCCTTGTATTAAATTGGCCTCAATAAAAGAAAAAAGTAAACAAAACCTTATTCATTTAAATATTTTAATAAAACAATAGTGCCAAACTTGTCATTGACAGAAAGCAAAATAGATGGCCTTACTATGCCTTTATAAGAGACATTTCAAGAAAATTAAAATTTTCAGGTTAATAATTCTCACAAGGAAGGTCAAATGCCAGAAACTTTGTATGCAATACTTTCTAGAAACATCTACATATTATATCAAAACACAGTCAATAAAGGCAGCCCATAAATTTACAAGGTTCCTAGGTTCAACAGACCTAAAATCAATGAAGTCTTTGGGATCAATGTACCTTTCTCATGAATACAGTCTGTTAACTAATCAGGGTTTAAATGATTCTGCCTGCTGGACTGGAAATTCCTCTCTGCTCTGGATGTGATATTTGGATCAAGCCTTTATTCATTAACATGCCAGACACATGAGAATAGTCTATCGATCCCACACCCAGTGAAACACATTCACAAATGTCTGCAACATGTATTTATTAAAAATTGTTATTGTGATAAAGTCAGTGATCTCTGAGTATTTAGATAATGGGTAAAGGAAAGATATTTGCAGGCAATGTCCATGTACACTGGAGAAGGAAAGTTCACAGCAAGTTCATGTTCCTTTCATAAAACAGCTAACCTTTTGGCTTGTAAATTTGATGATGTTAGCTATATAGTATTAATTTTTTAATATCCAATGTTATGCATTATTTATCATATATCCCCAACTGATACTCCAATCTCTTCCCAATTCTACCTCTTTCTTTCCAGCCCCTCCCAAGCTCCTGCCGGTTTTATTCTTTAAATAACCCACCAGATCTAATCTGTGCTGCATATATACTCACGGGTATAGGATCATGTCCTGGAACATAGTTGACCTAGTAAAGACTACACACTTAAAAAGACTATTCCATTTTTTAAGCCATTACTTTTAAATAGCTTCAGTTAGGAGTGGAGGGCTCATGAATACCCTTCATTCTCCATACTAGACTGCTGACTGACTTGATTTTGTACATGTCTGGAACAGGCAACTATAGCGACTCTGAGTTCAAATGCACACAAGTCCTATCATGTCTAGAAACTTCTGTTTTAGTAGGTCTTTCCTGACATGCACCTCTTACAATTTTTCTACATACCCTTATGCCAGGATGACTTCCAAGTCTTGGTGGTTGTGATGTAAACATTGCATTTTTGGATAAACACTCCACTGACACTTATTCTGTATGCTTTGTTAAATATTAAGTTTCTGAATTAACCAACAGTTTACTACACAAAAAAAAAAACTTTGCACTATTCTATGTGAAGAGAGATTACAAATAGGGAACAGTTTGGCACTATATCTATTTAGCAAATAAATTGTAGAAAGTTTATTGTTGAAACTGTGATTTCCCTTGGTGAGATTTATCATACCATGCAAGAGTTTTGTTATGTGAAACAGGTCTTAAATCTAAACAGAAAACAATTAGTTAACCCCATAACATTTGAGCCACTGTTGAACTCACAGAAACAAGTTGCCAGGCTGTAACCAATGTGATAGCTGGGTAAGACTTCTGATTATGTTTTTTCCCAACAGCCTCTATGGTACACTCTGGAGATATAAAATTTTACCCACAAAAGGGGAAGCTTCTTAATCAGAATAGACTTGACTTTTCATGTTCTGTGACCTATTGATATGGTGGCTTCAGCAATATTGTCTTGCCAGCAAGTTACAAAGTTATGTCTGGCAGCTAAGGGCTTTGACAACAACATGTTTTGCTTTCTGGATCTAGGACATGCTTGTTAAATACATCAAAAGAAAATATTCCGCACCTGGCATTGGACTTTGGATTTGGCAACATATGGCCTCTGGACAAAGCAGTATCTCTGGTTATAATGACATCAATAAAACTCTTTTATGTGAATAAGAAAAGTCTTAAATGAATATCGAATTTATGATTATTCCTAATACATTCCAAATCAACACAAAAACACATATAAGTATGACTATATGTATATGTTCATATATGAAAACATGTAATATAAAATTATCCGAAACAATCTTATCTAATTGTTTCTAAGGCATTTTTTCCAAAATTAACTTTTAGCATAAAATACACCAATACTATAAGGAAAATATACAGTAAGTATTCACGTTGCCATTTCTCAATAATAATACTTTTCAAAATAATGTATTTATTATTTCCTGATTTTCAGAATATATGTTAAATCAGACTCATATATCATATGTACTTTTTTGAAAATATTTAATTATCAGTGTTATATACACTTTCTTGTACATGGAAAATTTCTCCATGTTTTTCATATTTATAGAATAATAAGGTTTTGAGTCTTAGAGTTTATTTATTTTTTTCTAATTCCAAACTATTTATTAGGCCTACCTATATCTTCACTGTTTTTTCTTTAAAACAAATTCCTGATGCTGGATTTAAAGTCAAAGGGCATACTAATGTCAACATATAGAAGTACATGCATGTGAATGCATGCTTGTATAAGCCTCATATCAAATTTTATTTTAAATTAAACCTTAGTATTAATATTCTAAATGTTAAATGTTGATCATTCATTAAAGAATAATCTGATGGACATTATATTTCATATCTATTCTTATTCTACATGAGATGGCAGCTTATAGGAATGTTTGCATTCCCTATATGTCTGTTTTTCTATGAAAAATAATTAGACATTTGAAATTATCTTGGCCACTATTAACTAATTAGTTTTTCCAATCAATGTATTAGTTAAGCAATATTATAAGGACTGTCTAATGTTGAAACTATGTTAATGAAATAGTAATGTTGATGTCCTGGGGCATGTCCTATTGATCTTTTAATGCAAATGATCAGAGCAAAGACTGGCCTCTTATGAATAAAGGCTTTAGACTTGATCTTTAGATAGGCTTTCACAAAAGAGAGTAATGAATAGTACAGCTGGAGCAAAGAGTTGAATTAGAATTGGTTATCAGATCATAATGAATCAATACCTAATAAATACAAGTAACTGGAGCCCAATCTAAGCAGCAGACCATGAAAAAACATAATCAGTGTCTTACATCATCTTAAAAAAAAAAAAAAACAAAGGAGATGAAGTAAACATATAATTGGTGACAACTTTGGCTCCAGCATTTTTCCAATATATCAAGTCAAATAATTCTCAACAAATATATTACAGTAGTATTCAAATTATCATTATGTTTTTAAGCATAAACGCAGGATATATATATATATATATATATATATATATATATATAGAGAGAGAGAGAGAGAGAGAGAGACAGAGACAGAGAGAGACAGAGAGACAGAGAGACAGAGAGAGACACACAGAGAGAGACAGAGAGAGAGACAGAGAGAGAGAAATATAAAAAGATCTGGAAATAAGTTCTTCCATACTTTTGCATTCATGTCAAGAAAACAAGTTTCTCACATTAAAAAAAAAATCTAGGTTTGTTCTTTTTGTATTTATTAGTCATTGTTTGGTGACATGTTGCAGAACACTAACAGAATGAATAGTTTGTTCTACTCTGTCCTTTGCTTAACATCTCTACAGATTTCTTGCAGTACTGAAAAAACATTCCCTAAAAACTGACTTAAAACAAAACAAAAAGTTGCCGAGACAGAATGTTCTTTGCAAATTTGGTGTGCGAGTCATAGGAGCAGGTGGCTGATTCCAAGAGCCTCACATCTGAGTGATGAAGCACAGGACTGAGGTAGAAAGTAAACAGGGGTGCAGGAAAGAGGCCATCCTAGATATCTAAAGAACAGGGTTTACTAAATGAAGACAAAGCCATCTTACACAAGTGAATTTGAAGATATCAACTTTGCTGGTCCTGGTCACAAGAGAAGAAGAAGAAATAATTTATAGAGATTAGCATAACTCTCTAAGCTTCAGTGTGGGTAACTGAAAGCCAGAGACTCATCACTTCTTCACAGCCTTCCTGAGAGCAAAATGACAGATGGAGAAATACAGCAAGCAGTAGAAGAGGAAAAATCTATGGGGTGGACATAGAATGGTTCAGAGAAGGCAAAATATTAAGGACCATTTCTCACATAAGCATAGACTATGCCAACAGCCCATTAAAAATACGTTTCATGTGAATAAGTACCTATGAAATCATGTTTAAGGGAGAAGAAAATGTATTAATGGGATAATGTATGCAATTATCTTGATCCTGCTTATTGGCACCCAGTGTTGATCTCCATAATAAGAAAGTGTTATTTTACTCAATAGAAGTAGCTATAACCTCAGATATGGTTTTATTTTTTTTTTTAATGCTTCTGTTGAGTTATCAGGAATTCCAGTTTGATCTGTGGCTGCATATACATTGAGTCTCTAAATTTATGTAATTCATATAGATTCATTTTTTCAAGAGTATCAAAAAGGAATAGTCAGCTATGAACTGTTGAATGACAAATGAAGTAGCGTAGCATAGATTTGGTGGAATCTTAGTTGTAACTGAACTATAAGCTTCTCACAAAAATTAGTTTAAAATAATTAATATATAGAGAGACCTAGTTTAATATGTTTCAGGGATCTAGGACAAGTTGTAAGTTCTATTACATCAGGTCCTGTCATTAGCTAACTTACACTGGCCTCATTGAACATGTGGCAATAAGACTGATCCCATTTAAAATGTAAGTAAAACCAATTAATTTCCTTGGTTTTGTATCATCTCAATTGAGATAATATGTAAAAAGTGACTAATGTATAAAATGTCACATCCATAGCTCCAGGGACAGGAAGAACTATGCTTACCATCTTCATGACTTTTAGGATCATCATTATTATTTTAACATTTCCCAACCACTGGTCACTTCCACCTATGAGTGGATATGCTGCTACCAAGCAATGTTCTAAATCTGTGATCTCACCCTACATGTAAACTAGCAAGTCACATTGTTACTATTTCATAAATACAGGCATATGGGATAGGAGCCTTGAAAAAGAGATAAGAGACTGCTAAATGGAAAATACAGTTGTCAGAGTTTCATATTGTTCCCTATATATGTTCTTCTTCAATTCACAAGAGCAACAAAAGCATCTGTGTTACTCAGGTAAGGGGACCATTATCAAATAACAAGAGCTGAGGGACAGAGCCAACAGCATTTATTTTCTCCTCGTTTTGAGAATCTAAGCAGGCTAAGGAGAATGATGGGGGGAGATTCAAAATATGAAATGTTTTTATTTGCAGTTCAGTTCATAGCAAAATCTATAATTATTCCTACACAAATAGTAGGCTGTATTGTTGGGAAAAACAACTGATCATAGAGCTTTGTAGATTTTATAGTGAGTGAAGTAAATATGCTTTGAGTCTAAGACTAGCATCCCATTTACAGGATGTTCCCTGCAAGCGACATTGTGATAAACCCTGAGATCCTGGAGAAGGGTAGACAAGGTTTTTTTCTGTCTTTGGGAGAACCAGTATGAACAGGCACAAGGATCAAAGCACAAGACAGATTACTCCTCCTCACACTAAATTGGAGGCGAGGATCAGTTCCTGTATTCTTATACACCTGGGGTTATCTGTAGATATCTGCCTTCACATGAACACTTGGGGAACAACCATGTCGTCATTGTTTTATGGATGAAGGAGAATGTCTGGCATTTCCAAGCAGCTAATACTCCATGGTGCTTGGGTGTTAGAAGTAATTCAGTGGAAAATGATGAGTCAGACAGAACACAGAAAAGCAGGTGAAAAAAACAAAGGCTACCAGTCTGTTTGTTGTTCTCTCCAGAGTAGAACTGTTGAAAAAGAAGGGGAGGATATGCAACCTACCATGGCAATTTATTTCTTTATTAGATAGTTACTTCTCTTAGGTGTTTTATGTGAGACATAACACTCTGTTCTCAGGAGTGGAAGTGGTCAATCCAATCATGAGCTTATGTGGTTTTAAAAGTAAGATAGGAGTCAAACCTAGACAACATAGAACTGATAGAAAGAACAATTTTGTTCTGAATACTGCAGGTTTATTCTTAGCAACACATTTCAAAGCAGTAAGGCGCACTGCAGCCCCTCCACTGGTTTGAACAAATGAGAATATATTTCACAACCTAACTCAGTTATTTTTAAATGTTTTAACATGTTTTCTATAATGAGAGCTAATTGGCATATCTTTATTAAAAGTAAACAGTTGTTTATAATCTATACTTATTTACATATTAAAAGGTATATAGACATGGATATACTGTTGAACTACACTACCAAAGATTAATAAACAAAAAGTGTTTTATTCCAGCATTTTTAGAAATGCAAAAATCCAGAATATGCCTTTTACTGAAACATATAGGGAATATTATTATAAATAAAGATTGAAAAGTAAATCATCACAATTTTCACAAAATATGTACCCAGAAATATCAGGCTGAAAATTCTATAACTCATTTGATATAGCAAAATCAGAAGACTCAAAACAAAATTCTAACTATATAGATAGAGAAATTTGTCAGCCAGTGGTGGCCCACACTTTTTTAACTTTAACATTTGGGAGGCAGAAGCAGGTGGAACTCTGAATTCCATGTCAGCCTGGTTTACAGAGTGAGTTAGGAGAGAGAGAGAGAGAGAGAGAGAGAGAGAGAGAGAGAGAGAGAGAGAGAGAGACAGAGACAGAGACAGGGAGACAGAGAGAGAGAGAACAAATCAGTCCACTCATCCACCCAATAACTAACTAGATAATTAAATCTAATAGACTATAAATGCAAACATACAAAACTAGTAAGATTTACTCTAGCACTGTAAAGTTAACTCATCATCTACAAAATGTAATTTGCTCAGGTGGGAAACTGACAAGATTAAGAAAAATGATGACTATAATCAAAGTATGGGTTCCAAAGGACCTGGGTTCAATTCCCAGCACCTACATGGCATCTCGCTGCTGTCTTTAACACCATTTCCAAGAGATCCAACAGATGCACTAGCAAGAAAAAAATTAAACACATGTAAAATTGGAAAAAAATTATCAGGATTAGGGTTAGAGTTAGGGTTAGGGTTAGGGTTAGGGTTAGGGTTAGGTAGAGTGTAAGGAAGCAATATCAAGAGAAAAGAAGCGAGAAGAGAAGAGGAGAGGGGAGGGGAGGGGAGGGGAGGGGAGGGGAGGGGAGGGGAGGGGAGGGGAGGTTAGGGGAGGGGAGGGGAGGGGAGGGGAGGGGAGGGGAGGGGAGGGGAGGAGAAGAGGAGTGAAGAGGGTACAAGCAGCCTCGATGCCAGCAGTGGGTATTTAGTTAAAGCCCTGGGAAGGGTAACTAAAATACATACATGTATGGAAGTGATACAATGAACCTATTTCTTAGTAAAGGAACTTAAATAAACAAAATCTTTGAAGAAAGCCCACAAAGTAAGGTTTTATGGAATCTAGAAGGTTGTAATACTCAACATGGTATGGTACTGGTGAATAAGCAAATACATAGCTGAATGGGAAAGAATAGATATTTCAGATATCAATTGTTTTATTAAAAAGCTTCCAACCTATTCTATTTACAATATTTTTCTAAAATGATTCTTATACACTGCACAGGAAAAAAAAGAAAGGAAAAATCTCAAAATTCTAAAACAGAAAAAAAAAAGCAAACTCAAAGAAGAAAATAAAGCAAAATGTTACTTTTTACCATATGAATGTATTTTTTTAAATGAATTAAAAATTCAAAGGTCAATAAATAAAGTAGCCAAAATGTGAAACTATGAAAATCACAGGAAACAGCAGGAAATCGGGCTTGGTTGTCGTCCCCTTGCAGATTACCTCTTTACTATGCAGAATGTTTAGCTTGATTTAAGCCCATTTGTCTCTTTGATTTTGTTGCCAGTGGTCTTAGATTCTTAATCAAAAATTTCTACCCATAATATTTTGAAATGTCTCTGTATTTTCCTTTAGTAGATTTGTATATCTAGATCCTTTATTTTCTGTTATTTTGTGACTATGGTAAAATATTAAACGTACTAAAGCAAGCCTATATGACAGTAACAGAAGTCCTTCGAGACATCACAATGCGGAGCCTTAGAACACACTACTAATATATACCAGCACAGTTACAGTAACTAACAAAGAGATTGGAGAAGGTTAGCAACCCAGATATCAAGCCATGAAAATATGATCAACTGGTTTTCAAAAGAGGTACAAAAAAACATATATTGGAGAAAAGTCTTCCATAAGTATCACTGGAAAAACATGATAGATTGATTATAAATAAACGATAAAGGGATAAATAGATAATAAATACATAATAAATAGATGATATGGATACAATGACAATAAAGAGATGACAGACATGTAGATAGATATATAGGTTTATAGATGATATACAGATGGTTATAGATAGGCAAATAGAGAGATATAGGTAGAGAAGTAGAAATTCTCTTCTGTAAAGATTGCTAAATTTATTAGCATGCATACTTATGTTCACATTTACACACATACATAAGCATGCCCATACTTACTGATTCAGCTCCATCAATTTTTAATAATAAAAGCACAAGAAGGAAACTAAGGCCCGAGACAGCATACACATGTGTATGTTATCTTTACATAAGTGCGGTCAGAGACAGAGACATTGGCGTAGGTGAAGTTAGGAGAAAACAGTAAGATTCAATAAATGAAATGTACTATATTTGAAAGATTCGACAGTCTAATGATAATGATAGTGACATGGTTTTGAGCAGTAAGATGAAATTGTTGAAGTAAATTAAAACCTACTGTGGGAAGAAAGATTAAGGACTGAGTAAAAATTATAGTGGAAAAAAAGAAAGTGGTTAGGAAAAAAGTTCAGAATCTGGTAAAAGTCCCTATAGTGGTGAGGACTTGGACTAAGGCACAGGAAGGGGAAATAACATTGAAAACAATATGTCTGTGGTGGCTGCCTGTGATAGTATCCCTGTCAGTTCTTTGCATATATTATAATCTTAAAACAATAATTATCTGAGGATACCTGGTCTTACAAAGATGCTATGTGGCTTTCTTAGAGACACATATATAGTAGTTACTGGTAAGCTGCCTGCCTTTCAATGGTTGGTTCACAAACCCATAGACATATGGTCAGCATTTATGAGATTAAAGGTGTTCTTTAAAAAAAAAAAAAAAAGGATAAAGGGGCATAAATTTGACAAGAAGATGGGTTGCAGGGTCCTGGGTAGAGTTGAAAATAGGTAGCTGAAAGATGGACAAGATCAAAAGACATGGCCTACTGGAATGAATTTTCAAAGAACAAACAAAAATATTTTTTAAAAGACACACATCCTGGCCATTGAGATGGCTAGGCAGGTAAAGGAGCTTGCTGCCAAACCTCATGGCTTGAATTTGATCCCTTGGATCTACCTTGTGGAAAGAAATAACCAACTCCTACAAGTTGTTCTTTCACTTCCATGAGTGTATTTTAACACACACATGAACATGCACACATACATATACACATATACAAAAACACACACACACACAGGCACACAGATAAACAAATATAACAGAAAATTAAAAAGTATATACCCAGGGAGTACATAGGAAGAGATTGGAACAATATTTTGCCTATGAAGTTATTTCCCCTCCAATACTAATGAAGACATATAAGCAAGTAGCCAGAGAGACTGACAGAAGTTTGTAATGAATGAACTTTAAATATGGTAAAATAGAAAAAGTCAGATAACTAGCAAAAGAGATGAAGAAGAGAAAATAGGTCAAATGATTTAAGCATGGATGTGAGAATTTTTCCCTTAAATAAGGAGACATGTGAAGTAGGGGTTATACTTAAAGAAAAGACAGAAAATTAGTAGTTTACTTTAGAATGTTAAAATGAAAAGTAATACACATTATTCAAGTAAAAATATCCTATGTATAGTTGTACACAGTTGGAGCTATTATGCTAGATTTGATGAAAAGTGCTATACCTGGTATGACTCATGTGTATATCTTTCTGGAAGAGAGGGAATAATTCTTTCCTTTTACTACTGTGCTCCCAGTACCTACTGTTTTGTGTTAGATCATCTGCAGGTATTGTTAGAGCATTGCTAATTTCTTTAAATAATTTGATCTTTGTAAATATTTACAGATATGGATATATGCTCTGTAAATGCAATCTAACTAGCCCATTTAGCTGACATGCCTCCCTTCTTCAAGAATAAAATCTAGAGTGGTCCTTATATGTTTTGGTGAGAGAAAAACAGAACAAAAACTAAATCAATAAACAAGAACAGACTTAAAAAAAAGTTTCCAACTTCCGACTCCATTGTAACCCAAACATAGAAACAAAACAAATTTATTATGAAAATCACATGTGAGTTACATTTTTCTTATCTATTCTAAAACCAGTAGGTAAATCTTTACACCACTTGAGAAAAATTGTTAATAAAAACTTTTGCTTCTTAACTTTTTATTGACACCACATAATTTTTAATGTACCATATTAACACTGAATGGTTTCCTTAAATAACACAACAGAACAAGTGTTAATTAGGTTGGATAATGTTTCTTACTGTTTTCCATTTAATAATGTTGAACAGTATAAAAACCTTCTGTATGTTTACAACTCTCTTCTTTGAGACTTGTATTCTACTACATAGAAAGAAAACATTTGTTTCCATTGGTGCTAAATTTATATCATGGCAGCATTCAGACATTAGAAGAATCTAGGTCACTGTGGGAAGATTAATAACACCTAAGGGACAAATAGGTAAGTTCCCATCATGCCATATTTCTAAAGTGTTTTCAGGGACATCAGGATGCCAATCTTTCTCTCTCTACTTCATGTCTCATATCCCTACAGGAAAGCCAATTACCTAAAGAGTCACCTGGCAGTTTTCCAGAATTTCTTTAAGTGACTCTATCTCTGGTTGTGGTTCAGCTAATTGAGGGTCTAATATTCTGTGATTTCCTATGACAACACTGAAAACACATTTATATTTCTTTATTTGGGTCATTCGCTTTGTAAAAACAAAATTATCTTTGTTCCAACAAAATTAGTTCTCCCCTCCCACCAAGCCTCCACAAAAAGAAAACTGTGCCAGAATTGTCATATCCTACAAGTTACTCAAGGAAAGAAATTATTAAAGACTCCTGCTTAGAAATAAAACCTACAGTTTTATGTTTGGAAGCTTGCTTGTGGTTTTGTCTGGAGTACAAATTTTTCTTTCCTATTTAAATTGACCTTCTCAAGCTGACATTCTACAATGATCTATTCCATTATGTAGAAATATTTCTACTGACCTTAACATGATGAAAAATCAACATGGTGATGTTTTTCTTCTGGCTTAAATATTATGTGTCTGTCAACTATGTTACATTATTGGCAGATCTCTCCCTTACATGCCATTAGGCCATAACAAATTGAATTTCATCCTTTAAGATTTGCATATGAAATAATTAAATCACATCTTCAGTGAACCCAAGAGTGAGCAGGCCAGAGAAGTCCTATTTAGATTTGCTTTGTTATTTTGTTTGTGGTAGTGGAAGGTTTTAATTATGTGTTTATTTGGTTAGTCAGTAGGTTTTTCTTTGTTTCCTGGACATGAGCTCCAGCTGAACTTGAACTTACAAACTTCTTAATTCTGCTTCCCACAATGCTAGAACTGCAGGCACAAATCAACACATCTCTCTGTGTATTTTTCTGTTTTGTCTTGTGGGATTTTTATTTTTGTATTTAAGGTCAGTAAGTTTACAGAACATGAAAAAAAATCAAGTGATAATTTTTAACCAAGTTTATGTTATTATGTTATTAGGGACTTTTTTTTCTTGCTTTCTTTTATTTGTTTTCTTCTGTGCATATATGTTAAAATCTTTGATTTTATATAGAATTATTCATAAATGCAGATCTTCTTTACAAATGACTCTCAATAAGACACCTCAAATGTAGTCTAAAGTCAAGAACTATTAGGATTTGTGAACTCACTGCTGGCCACTGCTATATATGGATATTTTAATCACAATTCCTTCAATAAGCATATGAGAAACTGAATCATGTTAGTTATGAATGCAAAAATAAACTCACAGTAATAAGCTAGTTCTTACTTCTCCAAATACTGAACAGAGTTCCACAGCTGGAAGGAGAAACAAGAAAGGATAGTGATGTAGCATGACAAATATTAGAAAAACACAGAGAAAATTAATAACAGATAGAGTGTTTTGACTTAGAGATATGTTATAAAATAAAATGCAAACATTTTTCAAATGAACCTGTGAGAAAGATAGGAATGTGATAAAAGAGTGTAAAAAGGAGGAAGAAAAAGATGAAGGCAGGGAAATAATTCAGAGAATTGAAAGTATGAAAGCAATATACTCACCTATAAAGCTATTGTCACAATATATCTTGTATAATGTTTTATAAGGCCGTTAGTGCCATCTTTAAATCTAGCTTTCCTTTGTGTATGCAGCCAGATTTTGTTGAAAACCTAGGACCTCTCTTAGTCTTCTGAAACGGCTCTTCCACTATTTAAATCCTACACAAATTTATCCTCCCACAATACATCACTGTCAACTTCTAGGTGATCTTCTGTATTCCAGTCTCTTCCATTTTGAGACTGAATGCATCCCGCTACCAAGGATACCTCTAAAGACTATTGATCATCCTATCTTCCAGACCAAAAGTTTATCATCACCCTGTTTATTCTTCCATCAGTAATCTTCGTTCTTACCTTCAGCTGTTTATAAACAGCAGAAATTTATTTCAATATTCCTGCATTTGATGTGCTGTGTGATTGCTCTCCCTGTCTATATTCTTGTTCTTCACTGGACAAGTTCCTCCTGCATGGAGCTGCCTTGTCAATATAGGGCTAAGAATCTTGGATTCACACAACATCAAATTCTTCTTCCCTGTCTCAAATCTCTTTGTTATTCTCCTACTGCACTTTTAATTAACCACCATAAGTCAAGTATACAGCATCAGCAACTCTTTCATGGTGCCCTTTCCTTACTTGAGGTCTTGTTTATGATCTAAATCCAGTTAGAAGGATAAAAAGAAGGGGTCACACCACTATTTATTTAACACAGGAATGCAATTATATTAGTTTGCTGGCTCTTCCTGTTTCTCTGCTAGTAGAACTGATGACCTTCTGATTCTCTAGCAAGACCTGGCAGGTGAGACTACCCCTGCTCATTTTAATTCCCACACCCTTTCTTCTGACTCTGTACTGAGTCACTTCAGTAGAGCACTGACAGCCTCATGAAAAACTTTCAACAAGGAAATGTATAAATCTCCATCATAGCAACTGATTGCGTCAAGTAGAGATGTCCTCCTCTCTCTGCCTCTCTCTGCCTCTCTCTGTCCATTTTTCCCTCTCCCTTTCCCTCTCCATCTCTTTCCCCCCTCTGTGTATCTCTCTCCCCTTTCTCTCTGTCTTTTCTATTTCATGTTCCCTAGTGTTTTGTTCAGTAGCTGCAGAGACTCATCACATGTTCCTTGCAAATCAAAGTGGGTCTGGAATTTCAATCTCACCACTGGACATGAGCACATAACTTTATAAATCACTACCTGTAGTTTCTTCACTAATAACAGTATAAAAAGATAAACATCCCTTTCTGGTCTTTGGACTGATAGCCCTGACTTCAACTCAGCAGGTCAAAACTCTAGAGACCCCTTCTCATCATTGAAATCTCCCTTCATTTTCTTATTTGCTTATATAAAGGTACAATGACTAAGGAGTGGAAAATAAGAAAGTAGTAATTTAAAGAACAGAAATAATTCTTTTAAGAATAACTCTGTGAATTATAAAATATAATACACCTTCTCTTCTGTGTCTACACATTTAAATATTATTGTTAACAGAAAGAAAAATATATGTTTAAAACCTCATTGTATCAAATATTTGTCCTGAGTATCAGTGAATGACTGATCAGTCATCATTTTCAATTTGAATCCTAAGAATTTTTATTAGCAGAGTGAAATCTCCTATAGAGAATGCAACTATTTGTAATATTTCTAAAAAGACCATGGAAATATATGACACATATCAGGAAGAAAGTAGGTGTTAAATAAATACAGATGCTTTCCTGGAACTGTTCTAATAGAAAGCGCACTGCTAGATCACTTGCTACTCATTTCTCTAATACATTCACTTTTCCAGATTCCATAGCAAAACTGCACTAGCATTACCACATGATTCTACATACTGCATTTCAATAATTCCATGGTACAAATAAAATGTGCTCACTTATTCAAAGAGAATAGCTATAGCCTTACCATATCACAAATATTGCCTTAAGATTTTTTTTCTCTTCATAGTATAGTCAGAACCTTGGATTGATATATTCAACCCTGTATACTAAAATATATTTAGTTTTTCATTATTTGCATAAGTCCTATTAAGTAATAAAATGGATTCTGAAACATGGCTGGATATAAATACATGTAATTGGAAAGGAAGCAACAATTACTGTGTTATCCTAAACTCCTTTTCTGCAAATATGAGCTGCAGCTCATATTTATATCTATTTCTTATACTAGATCCACTGCATATTTTATATGTTCTCAGGCAACCGGCTCTTTAGTTTCTGAGTAACTGGAGAAAAAAAGTATTTTAATTTTAAAGCAATTGAAAACCATCACTAGAACCCACAACTGGACACAGTGTAGAGTTCAGCACATTAGTGGGAGCATAACCCCAGGGAGATATCTATACCACAGCTCCTGCATTTAAGGATTAAGGAAACATTGTGGAACAAGGGACAGAAAGACTATAAGAGACCAAACACCAGGACGTCTGATGTGAAACAGTCTCTTCTAGAAATGGCTGTATAAACAAGGCCATAACAATGTCAATAATAATTGTCATGCTAAAATGGAAAGAGGAAAATTCCATGGAGTCCCACTCTTAGATGAAGAATGATAGGCATCTAGTGCTTGCTGGGAGGAGAATTAGTCTCCCTGGGGCTGACCCTGCCTTACTGGTTATCCAATACAAAAGCTCTGAAGCCATAAACACACAAACAATAAAAGCAGACTCAGCTGGTTGTATTTATATATTGACAGAGCCATCTCCCCAGTCTCTTTCTAAAGCTTTACAATATGCATTGAGTAAAGTCACAGAAAAAAGAAACAGAAAGCAAGTGGTCACTCCAATGCCCCCTGCAAAACCTCTTTACAACCATCACTCCAGATTCCCAGACTCATGTCACCATCTCTGCAGAAAATGATAACGTAAATGTTGTGCTTCTAAGAACTTGTTCTTTACCCTATTGCAGAAAATAAAATTTTAATTTTTATACAATCTGACTTGCCATTTAGTCTTAAACAAGCATTCTATTTCCTATCAGGCATGTTTATTTGGTGATAGAATCCATGTTTGTTTATAGTGATTATAAAATAGATATCGTGATCACTGAAATTTTTTTTTATTTCTTCTGTGGTAAGTAGAATTCTTTAGTAGGAAATTATGGTTTGTTCTATTTTCCTTTGCCTTCTATGAAAGAGAATAAAAAAATCTCTACTTATGAATGATAAAAATGGGAAAAATTAGAGGGAAAAATTCATATGTAGAATAAAAATCAATTCTAAGGAGAACAAGCCATTGTCCTTTTGAAAGAAAAATGTTCCAAAAATAACTGACATTTTCCCAAATTCTCAATTAGTGTATCCAGCACGTGATGCTCAATGGGAGTCCTGTATAAGTCCCTGCTCCCAGCAGGTAAGGCACTCCAAAGAGCCTATCAAGAATATTCTTGAGGAGAGAAGTCCTGTGTTCATAAATCTTCCTTGATACTTTATTCTGCACATCATGAGGCTTTGCACACAATCAAATAAAATAAGAACTTGGAGAAATTCAGGAAAAGATTGCTTGCAACAAAAAGGGAATCTTTCTAAGGATTATAGAGAGAGAGGTTCCTCTGCAGACAGAACCATCTGTGGATCATTCACACGGGACACCAATATTTCAAATGTGAGGCCCATTTACATAATTTTCTCTCAAATCTTGTCATTAATCTTCCAGACTTATCCTTCCAAATCCCTGATCATCTGGCCCAAAACTTGCTATAGCTCATAAATTTAAATGAAGACACACCCTGCTCATCACTTCTCCCAATCAAAGTGAAAAACTCATCTTTCCAACTCAAAGTTTTGCCTTCTCGTGGAATTTCTTTTCTGCGCTGTCATTTGAGGACAACTAAATGGTCTTTCTAGAATGTCCTGTTCCTGGTTACTGCTGGGTCATCATTCAGATGTAACCATTGGTAGGTTTTAAGTCTGTCATCCCCTGTCATAGACACAAGGAAGGTTCAGAAGCTGGGTCAGAAAGGAAGAGGTGCAGTGCTCAGTGCATGTGGACAGACAACTGCAAGTTGAACTTCCACGTTGATATTTTCCTCACATAAACCACTTCCAAGGCAATTGTATCTTTATAATGGAGGCTCAAGCTGCAAAACTGTCCCATGTCAAACAATGAACTTAGGACACCTAATAGGTAATAGCAGTTCCTTCAGAATAGTACAATATTTACTAGAGAACCTTGTTTTTCTTTCAAATATACAATTCTTTTTTATTGGATATTTTATTTACATTTCAGATGTAATCCCCTTCCCCCTCATCCAGGAACCCCAAATCCCACCCCCTCGTGCTTCTATGAAGACATGCCCCCACCCACTCTCCCACTCTCACCTCCCCACCCATGATTTTCGCCACTGGACTACCAAGAACTTCCTCACCCACCTATGCCTGACACTGTCATCCTTATGTACATATACAGTTGGAGACATAGGCCCCTCCCTATGTGCTCCCAGGCTGGTGGTTTAGGCCCTGGGAGCTCTGGTTGGTTGGTATTGTTTCTCTTCCCATGGGGCCACAAACCCTTTCAGCTCCTTCAGTCTTCTCTCTCACTCCTCCATTGGAAACCCCTAGATCAGTTCGATGGTTAGCTGTGAGCTTCCACCTATGTATATTTCAGGCTCTGGCAGACTTCTTAAGGAGACAGCTATATCAGGCTCCTGTCAGCATGCACTTCCTAGCATCCACATCAGTGTCTACCTTTGGTGAATGCAAAAGGGATGAATATCCAGGTGAAACAGTCTCTGGACAGCCCCTCCTTCAGTTTCTGGCCCATGCTTTGTCTCCATATTTGCTCCCATGAGTATTTTGTTACTCCTTCTAAGAAGGACTGAAGCACCCACACTTTGGTCTTTCTTGTTCATGAGCTTCATGCAGTCTGTGAGTTGTATCTTGGATATGGCAAGCGTTGGGGCTAATATCCAATTATCAGTGAGTACATGCCATCTGAGTTCATTTGTGATTGAGTTACCTCACTCAGGATGATATCTTCTAGTTCCATCCATTTACCTAAGAATTTTTTGAATTCATTATTTTAATAGCTGAGTAATATTCCATTGTGTAAATGTACCACATTTTCTGTATCCATTCCTCTGTTGAAGGACATCTGGGTTCTTTCCATCTTCTGGATATTATAAATAAGGCTGCTATGAACATAGTGGAGCATATGTCCTTGATATGTGTTGGAGCATCTTCCAGGTATATGCGCAGGAGTGCTATAGCTGGATCTAAAGGTAACGATATGTCCAATTATCTGAGGAACTGCCAGACTGATTTCCAGAGTGGTTGTACCAGCTTGTAACCCCATCAACAATGGAGGAGTGTTCCTCTCTCTCCACATCCTCACGAGCATGTGCTATCACCTGCGTTTTTGATCTTGGCCATTCTGACTGGGATGAGGTGGAATCTCAGGGTTGTTTTGATTTGCATTTCCCTGATGACTAAGGATATTGAATATTTCTTTAGGTGGTTCTCAAACATTCGAGTTTTCTCAGTTGGGAATTCTTTGTTTAGCTCTGTACCCCATTTTAATAGGGTTATTTGGTTGTCTGGAGTCTAATTTCTTGAGTCCTTTCCATATATTGAATATGAGCCCTCTATCAGATGTAGGATTGGTAAAAATATTTTCCCAATCTGTTGGCTGCAGTTTTGTCCTATTGACAATGACCCTTGCCTTACAGAAGCTTTGCAATTTTATGAGGTCCCATTTGTCAATTCTTGATCTTAGAGCATAAGCCATTGGTGTTCTGTTTCGGAACTTTTCCCCTTGCCTAGGGTTTTGATGGTCTTCTCCACCTTCTCTTCTATTAGTTCCTGTATATCTGGTTTTACGTGAAGGTCCTTTATCCACTTGGACTTGAGCTTTGTACAATGAGGAGATAAGAATGGATCTATTTTCATTCTTCGACATGCTGACCTCCAGTTGAACCAGTACCATTTATTAAAAATGCTGTCCTTTTTCCACTGGACAGTTTTAGCTCCTTTGGCAAAGATCAAGTGACCATAGGTGTGTGGGTTCATTTCTGGATCTTCAATTCTATTCCATTGATCTTCCTGCCTGTCTCTGTACCAATACCATGCAGTTTTTATCATTATCGCTCTGTAGTATAGCTTGAGGTCAGGGATGGTAATTCCCCCAGAAGTTCTTTTATTGTTGAGAATAGTTCTCACTATCCTGGGTTTTTTGTTTTTCCAAATGAGTTTGCAAATTGCTCTTTCTATTTCTATGAAGAATTGATTTGGAATTTTGACAAGGACTGCATTGAATCTGTAGATTGCTTTTGGCAAAATGGCTATTTTTTACTATATTAATCCTGCCAGCCACGAGCATGGGAGATCTTTCCATCTTCTGAGATCTTCTTCGATTTCTTTCTTCAGAGACTTGACGTCCTTGTCATACAGATGTGTCGCTTGCTTGGTTAGTGTTATACCAAGGTATTTTATATTATTTGTGATTATTGTGAAGAGTGTTGTTTTCCTAATTTCTTTCTCTTCCTGTTTATCCTTCTAGTAGAGGAAGGCTACTGATTTGTTTGAGTTGATTTTATATCCAGCCACTTTTCTGAAGTTGTTTATCATGTTTAGGAGTTCTCTGGTCAAAGTTTTAGGGTCACTTAAGTATACTATCATATCATCTGCAAATAGTGAAATTTTGACTTCTTCCTTTCCTATTTGTATTCCTTTGCTCTCCTTTTGTTGCCCAATTTTTCTGGCTAGGACTTCAAATACTATATTGAATATGTAGGGAGAGAGTGGGCAACCTTATATAGTCCCTGATTTTAGTGAGAATAATTCAAGCTTCTCTCCATTTAGTCTGATGTTGGCTACTAGATTGCTGTATATTGCTTTTACTATGTTTATGTATGGTTCTTGAATTCCTGATCATTTCAAGACTTTTACCATGAAGGGATGTTAAATTTTATCAAATGCTTTCTCAGCATTTAGTGAGATGATCATGTAGTTTTTGTCTTTGAGTTTATTTATATAGTACATTACATTGATGGATTTCTGTTGTTGAACCATGCCTGCATTCCTGGGATAAAGCCTACTTGTTCATGATGATTGATTGTTTTAATGTGTTCTTGGATTCAGTTTGCGAAAATTTTATTGAGTATTTTTGCATCGATATTCCTAAGGGAGACTGGTCTGAAGTTCTCTTTCTTGGTTGGGTCTTTGTGAAGTTTAAATATGAGCATGATTGTGGCTTCATAGAACAAATTAAGTAGTGTTCCTTCTGTTTCTTTTGTGGAATATGTTGAAGTCAATTTGTATTAGGTCTTCCTTGAAGGTCTGATAGAATTCTGCACTGAAAGCATTTGATCCTGAGCTTTTATTGTGGGGAGACTTTTAATGATTGCTACTCTTTATTAGGGGTTGTGATACTGTTTAGATGGTTTATCTGCTCCTGACTTAAATTTGGTACCTGGTATCTTTTTAGAAAGTTGTCCATTTTATCCAGATTTTCCAATTTTGTTGAGTATAGGCCTTTGTAGTAGGAGCTGATGATTTTTTGAATTTCCTCAGTTTCTGTTGTTATGTCTCCCTTTTCAGTTCTGATTTCATTAATTTACATACTGTCTCTGTGCCCTCTGCTTAGTCTGGTTAAGGGTTTATCTATCTTGTTGGTGTTCTCAAAGTACCAGTTCCTGGTTTTATTCATTCTTTGTATAATTCTTTTTGTTTCTATTTGGTTGATTTCAGCCCGAGTTTGATTATTTCCTGCCTTCTACTCCTCTTTGGTGTATTTGCTTCCTTTTGTTCTAGAGCTTTCAGTGTGCTGTTAAGTTGTAAGTGTGTGCTTTCTCCAGCTTCTTTTTGTAGGCACTTAGAGCTATGAGTTTTCCTCTTAGCACTGCTTTCATGGAATCTCACAAGTTTTGGTGTGATGTGTCCTCATTTTCATTAAATTCTAAAAAGTCTTTAATTTTTTTTTTATTCCTTCTTTGACCAAGTCATCATTCGGTAGAGTTTCCATATGTATGTGGAATTTCCTTTTTTTTTTTTATTGAAGTCCAGCCTTAGTCTGTAGTGATCTGATAGGATGCAAAGGATTATTTCAATCTTTTTGTATCTGGTGAGACCTGATTTGTGACCAATTATGGTCAATTTTGGAGAAGGTACCATGAGGTGCCGAGAAAAAGGTATATTCTTTTGTTTTAGGATGAAATGTTCTGTAGATATGTGTTAAATCCATTTGGTTCATAACTTCTGTTAATTTCATTGTGTCTCTCTCAGTTTCTGTTTCCATGATCTGTCCATTGCTGAGAGTGGGATGGTGAAATCTACCACTATTATTGTGTGAGGTGCAATGTGTGCTTTGAGTTTTAGTAAAGTTTCTTTTATGTATGTGGGTGCATTTGCATTTGGAGCATAGATGTTCAGAATTGAGAGTTCATCTTGGTAGATTTTTCCTTTGATAAGTATAAAGTGCCCTTCCTTATCTTTTTTTGATTACTTTTGGTTGAATGTCAATTTTATTTGATATTAGAATGGCTACTCCAGCTTTTCTCTTGTGGCCATTTGCTTGGAAAATTGTTTTCCATCCTTTTACTCTGAGGTAGTGTCTGTTTTTGTCACTGAGGTGTGTTTCCTGTATGCAGCAAAATTCTTGTTCCTGTTTATGTATGTACTCTGATAATCCACGTCTTTTTATAGGGAAGTTAAGTCCATTGATGTTAAGAGGTATTAAGGAAAAATGATTGTTGCTTCCTGTTATTTTTGTTATTAGAATTGGAATTATGTTTGTGTAGCTGTCTACTTTTGGGTTTGTTGGAAGATTACTTTCTTGCTTTTTCTAAGTTGTAGTTTCCCTCCTTGAGTTGTAGTTTTCCATCAATTATCATTTAAAGTGCTGGATTTGTGGGAAGGTATTATGTGAATTTGGTTTTGTCATGGAATATCTTGGTTTCTCCATCTATGGTGATTGAGAGTTTTGCTGGGTAGTCTGTGTTGGCATTTGTGTTCTCTTAGGGTCTGTATGATATCAGTCCAGGATCCTCTGGCTTTTATAGTCTCTGGTGAGAAGTCTGATGTAATTCTTATAGGTCTGCCTTTATATGTTACTTGACCTTTTTCCCTTATTGCTTTTTGTATTTTTTTTGTTTTGTCCATTTGATGTTTTGATTATTATGTGACAGGAATAATTTCTTTTCTGTTCTAGTCTATTTCGGGTTCTGTAGGCTCCTTGTATTTTCATGGGCATCTCTTTCTTTAGGTTAGTGAAATTTTACACTATAATTTTGTTGAAGATATTTACTGGCCCTTTAAGTTGGGAATCTTCACTCTCATCTATACCTATTATCCTTAGGTTTGGGCTTCTCATTGTGTCCTAGATTTCCTTGATGTTTTGGGTTAGGAGCTTTTTACCTTTTGCATTTTCTTTGACAGTTGTGTCAATGTTTTCCATAGTACCTTCTGCACATGAGATTTACTCTTCTATCTCTTGTATTCTGTTGGTGATGCTTGAGTCTACAACTCCTGATTTTTTTCATAGATTTTCTATCTCCAGGGTAGTCTCCCTTTGAGATTTCTTTATTGTTTCTAATTCCATTTTTAGATCCTGGATGGTTTTGTTTAATTCCTTCACCTGTTTGGTTGTGTTTTCTTGCAGTTCTTTAAGGGATTTTTGTGTTTCCTCTTTAAGGTCTTCTACATGTTTACCTGTGTTCTAACTCTACTTCTTTAAGGGAATTATTTACATCTCTCTTTATATCCTCTATCATCGTCATGAGAATTGATTTTAATTCTGAATACTGCTTTTCCAGTATGATGGGGTGTCCAGGGCTTGATATGGTGGGTTCTGATGATGCCAAGTAACTTTGGTTTCTGTTGCTTATGTTCTTGAGCTTGCCTTTAGCCATCTGGTTAACTCTAGTGCTACCTGCACTCACTGTCTCTGACTGGAGCCTGTCTTTCTAGTTATCATTCTTGTGTCAGAACTCCTGAGAGTCCAGACGTCTCTGTGATCCTGAGTTCCAGGGTGGAAGAATTGCTGGGACTCAGGCCACCTCTGGGATCCTGAAATCCTGCTGCTCTGAGTGCAGTTGTTCCTTCTCTGCTCTGTGTGCACTGGTTTCTCTATGATGGCTCAGGATATGGTGTCCGCTCCTCTAAGTGAGTTGGTTCTTCTAGTATGGCTCAGGATATGGTGTCCGCTGCTCTGAGTGCATTGTTTCTTCTAGGATGGCTCAGGATACAAAGTCTTCACAGGAGCAGACAAGCTAGGTGTCCACTGCTCTACATGCGGTGGTTCCTCTAGGATTGCTCAGGATATGGTGTCTTCACAGGAGAGACCAGCGAGGTGTCTGCCCCTGCCAAAAGGACCAAGCGAGGGGTGGAAAGGGAGTGGTATTCCAGAGGGGCAGGATTTGGGAGGCTGATGGGTCCTGAGCACCTCAGGCTCCCAGTTGTAGCTCTGGGGTGTAGGGTAGTGGGAGGGGGTTGTTACCCGCTGCTCTGTGTGCAGTGGCTTTTCTAGGATGTCTCAGGATATGGTATCTCAAGGGAGCAGACCAGGTAGATGTCCACCGCTCTGAGTGCAGTGGTTCCTCTAGTATGGCTTAGGATATGGTGTCTGCTGCTCTGATTGCAGTGGTTTCTCTAGGATGGGTCAGGATATGGTGTCTTCATGGGAGCAGACCAGCTAGGTGTCTGACCCAGCCAAAAGGGCCAAGTGAGGAGTGGGAGGGGAGTGGTATTCCAGAGGGGCAGGGTTTGAGTGGCTGATGGGTCCTGAGTGCCTCAGGCTCCCAGTTATAGCTCTGGAGTGTAGGGTAGTGGGAGAGATTTCTTACCTGATGCTCTGAGTGCAGTACTTTCTCTAGGATATCTCAGGATATGATGTCTTTATGGGAGCAGACCAGCTAGGTGTCTGCCCCAGCCAAAAGGACCAGGTGAGGGCAAAACATACAATTATTTATTTGGTCTTGTCCTAGGCTCTTCTCAAAACACTAATCAACCAGTCATACAACTGGAATTCTGCCAATCTATAAGAACTCAGGGTTAAAATTATTTCTTCAACAGCCTGAAACAATGCAGAATCAATTTTTGTTCAGTGGCTCAATTAGAAGTTGGTATCCTATTTATATAATAACTAGGTTTAGAATATATATATATTCGAAATTCAAATCAGTTTTCTATTACAAGATCTAGCCCCATACAGTATATTTTTACTTCGAAAATAACATCGCAGTATGATCCAGTGTATTCTTGGAAAATTGTCTTCTGGAGGATCTGAATTTCCTACAGGATGTGTGCATCTTATCAAAGTGTCTAAATAGCTGCTATTTCATCTTTCTTAGATCCTGGTCACATATGTCATCAATGAAAAGGCCTGGTGAGATACTCCAGGAGAGGTCGAAATGATGAACTTCTCTTTGAATGAAATTATGGCCTCAGGGTAGAGAAATGACACATATCTCAACTTAGGCATTGAAAGTATAGTTACTTGCCCAGCCAAGTGAAATAAATTCCATCTAGTGTTCTCAACTTACTGAAATAGAAAGTTGTTTAAATCAATAACTATATATCAAGCACCACAATAACACATTAGTGCCTACTTGTTTCTTTAGCACATATAATATTAAAAGCATTAGTTGTAAAGTAATACCAGTCTCTAAGGCAGAATCTATCTTCTTCCTCCAAAGTAAGCAGATGACTTGAATTGAGAGGGCAAAATTCCTGTTTCTCTTTAAGTCACTCTTCAACTTTATTAGCTTAAGCTTGTTAGGCTTCCCTGACTAATTGAATTGCTCAAAAATGCAGTATCAAAATTACTAGCAATGACTCAGTCTCCATTATTCAAAACTGCACAAGCAATTAAATTAGAATCAGTTTCCAATGTATAATTATTTTGGTGAACTGTCATAGGTCTTTTTGGAAGGTGCATATAAAATCTGGGAAGAAATTATATATTTTATATTTATGATATTTCAAACATCTCTCTCCCATGGACTTAACTATGCACTTATTAGAAATGTTGAGTATCTAAACTTATTTGCATCTGTTAGATTAATAGGTAATAAAATAAGAAATTTGCGGATCAGCTCATGCATTTGTGATACTTACAATTTATTTCCCTGTGGCAATCAAGAAAGCACTTAATGAAAAATTTCTCATTTATTTTGGTATCAAAGACCCCACAATAATTTGGCCCTCAGCAAAGACTTACATGGACCAGAATTTTCTGGTCACCAGTCTGTCTCTGCTGCCCAGTTTAAGACCCTTGCATTTTGTCAGATATAGGAACACTGTACTTTAGTTTATGACTATGGAACAAACTACTTAATTCAATAGCAAACTTTCATGATCATCTCAGGCGTCACAGAATGACTTACCATGGTGCGAATGGTACTAGAAGTAGGATACTTGGGAGCATCCTGAGAACCTTATCAGAACTTAAATGGATTGGATGTGATAAGTGTCCTGTAATATTACTCTCAGCATTTGTCATTGTACTTTTACTTTTGCATCCTTTTGTAAGGTGTTTTTTAAACCTATTATCCATTCAGGACAAGATTTATGAATAACGCCCATCAGCCAAAAAAAAAAAAAAAAAAAAAAAAAAATAGAAGCACTACCTACCGTTTTTGCTAACACACTAAGAATCTTTGGCAGGTTCACTCATGTAAATAAAGACATTAGTAATTATATTTCTTCTTCAATGATCAAAATTAATTTAAGGTCATGTTCATTGCCTACTCCTCTCTATTCCATTTTCTAAATTTTAGAAGGCTATAAATTTATGCAACCAACCTTTATAATACTATAATACTTTAAATTCTACAACTTATTTAGGAATTACTTGTTTTGCAGTTTGGGAACACAAGATTATTTTTTGGTGGGACTATGCATGGTACATATGTATATTGTTTGTGTGTGTGTGTGTGTGTGTGTGTGTGTGTGTGTGTGTGTGTGTGTTGGTCTGTCTGTCTGCATTTACAAATGTATAAGCCAGAGTTCTATATCATGTGCCTTCCACAATTGTCCTTTATCATATATTTTGAATCAAGGTCTCTTACTGAATCTAGAGATCTGGAGATTTTGGTGCTGGTAGACTAATAGACAGTAAATTCCAGAAACCCACTTGTCTCTGTCTCCCCAACACTAGAAGATGATGTGTGTACATGTGTGTCCAGGTTTCTATGTGGGTTCTGGTGAGCCAAATTCAAATCCCATGCTTGTGTAGCAAGCACCTAACTGACTAGAGCATTTCTCCCACCTCTGTTTTGTAAATACATTTATTTGAGTCAATTCTCAGAAGCTATGTGATAGCCACTTTTCTAACCAAACTTATCAATTTGCAACCATATCACTTTCTTCTATAAAATCTCTATTAGAGTTAGAAATAGGAAACCTAATTCATAATTATGTTCTCCATGATCTTCCAAGTGTCTGACACTACAGTCATTTAGTCTCTACTGGAGCCTTGTTTTTCTGAGGACGTTGAAGTGATATGGGGAGCAAAGCAACATAGTAGTTGACTATGTGAGCTCACACATCATGGAAGCTGTTCTCTTGGACTCCCTGGATCCATGCTGTTTCAAACTCAGAATGGGTGAGAAAATAGATTTGAAGTTCCATGTGTTTGAGGTTGAATTACTTGAAATGGTTAGTGTTTTGATCAGAGTTACTAGGTGAGGTCAGTGTTTCCCTTTTAAGATGTTATTGGGATCTGGCAACATGGATTAGAAGGTAGTCTTCACCACACAATAGTGAAGACAGGTGTTCCACCACTAGGATCCACGACAAAGTGAAAGAAATGAATTGATTCCACAAAAGGTTTGCCCTGACACACACACACACATATCACACACACACACACACACACACACACACACACACACACACACACATATATATATATATATATATATATATATATATATATATATATATATATATATAATGAGATGTAGGCTCCCTGGCACTCTATAATAAACATATAAACTCAAAATAATAAATGAATGGCTGTAAGTAAATACATATGCAGGACAAGAAGTTATTAAGAACTTAGAAAACTGATTTTTCAATTCAGGTAAATCCTGGCCAACATAGTTTTAAAAAATCACAACTTAATATCTATACTAGTGGTCCTCAAAAGTACTAATGCTGCATCCCTTTAATATAGTTCCTAATGTTGTGATGACCCCAAAGCATAAAATTATTTTTGTTACTAATTTATAACTGTAATTTTGCTATTGTTATGAATTGTAATGTTAATAGCTATGATTTCTTTCTTTTCCTGATGGTCTTAGGTAACCCCTGTGAAAGGGTCATTTGATCCTCAAAGGGATCAAAAACCAATGGCATGAAAAATTCTAACAAAGATGCTTGATGTTTTTTTCTTAAGTGTGGTTAATTTATACATCACTCTCATTTCATGAGGCTTAGCTGTTAGAGAAACACTAGTCTAGATGATTTTACAAATGCATATTTTTGAACATGATCAACACATAATTTGATTTTCAGTAAAAGAGATTACCTTTTCCATGTGGCTGAGTCTCTCCCAAATGTATAATGAGCAAATAGTTAGAGTTCCAGTGTTTAGTTTGTTATAAAGAAACTCTGCATGAGTGTTCATCTAAGATATTTGTTTTGAAATTTTGGACTCGATGTTGCAATTTTTTATAAATTTATTGTATTACATCCTAAAGGCAGGTTCCCCTCCCTCCATCACTCCTTCTCCATTTCCTTCAGAAAATGGCAGGCCTCCCAGGAATATCAACCAAACATGGCATATTATGTTGCAATAAGACTAGGCACTTCCTCTGATATCAACATGGAATGATGCAACCCAGTAAAAGGAAAATGATCCCAAAAGCAGTCAAAAGAGTCACAGAGATCCCATGATCCAACTTTTAGGAGTCCCACAAAAAGACAAAGCTACATAACTATAACATATAAACAGAGGTCTTAGGTCAGATCCATGTAGGCTCCCTAATTCATTCATTGTCTCTGAACCCACCCCTATGAGCCTAGGTTTGTTGATTCTGAAGATTTTCTTGTGGTGGCCTTGACCCTTAAACCTACTCACTTTCTCATTTTCTGTTGAGTTTGATATTTAAATAAAGGCCGCTGGACTGGCCGACTATCTATGTTGTGGCTGCTCTGCCTAGCTCAGCTGCCATGTTCCATAACCAGAGGCGATGTGTGCACCACAGATAGAAACAGCCAGCCAGAAACACCAGCCCTGCCACCCACCAGATGCCAGCATGGAAGATGGCTCTGCAAGGCTGAGCATTGCCCAGATCATTCCGCGAACCTCGCGGGCTTGGTATAAATGAGACTCTAATGCTTAGATTATCCAAAGGCTTATATATTGGTAATAATCAGTAACAAGATGCCCACACAACTAGAGGTGTAACCCAATACCCAACCTAGATACACCAACTACCTTTGACTGCAGGAGACAGGTGAACATCTGCCTCCATGTTTCTCTCTCTCTCTCTCTCTCTCTCTCTCTCTCTCTCTCTCTCTCTCCTCTCCTCTCCTCTCCTAGCTCCTCCTCTTCTTTCTCCTCCTCTTCCTCTCCTTACTCCTCATACCTTAGCTCCTCCTACAATTTTCTAGTCAATTTCACATTTGTCACATTTCTTACTTGTACAAGCCAGTTATTTATTATGTTGTGTGTGCACATAAGAATGTGAATGTATGTATGTGTGTGTGTCTATGTGGGTGTGTGCATGTGTGTGTGTGTGTTTAGCTCTAGATGCCATCTCATATCACTCTCCTCTAGATTCTAAGTAAGGCATACATTTATCAACTGAAGCTATCCTTGATTACTCAGAGAAATCTGTCTGCATTGAATTTCAGAAAATCTATTCTTAGTCTTCTGTGCTTTTTTGGAGAGATTAGCATGGCAGAGAAAGATTAAAAATCATATTCAATATGTCAGTTTTCAGAATCTGTAGCACAGATTTGTATTTTTTTTTTTTACATATTAGCCATCACTAGCAATTAGTCAGCTCTTTCAAACAATAGAACCAAAACTAACTCCATACAGGCCACCAAATGTAGCCACTGTGCTTGTCACTGTGTATAGTTAGAACCTAAAATATTTTGATTTCTGTGATTTTGCTTTTTATCATCAAGTCTACCTTTAATGAAAAGGAAAAGATGTTCTCTATTTTGAGGGCCCTCACACCCTAGTAATGAATAATTTCATCTAAACAAATGTAACCTAAGGAATTACAGACCCTGTTCTAAAACACATGACTTGTGAGATTTTATCAGTATTTTACTATGTAGCATGCAAAGTCAACATTATGACTATGTGGGTTTGTGCCTAGTCTCACTGTAATTTGTTATGCCTTATTCAATTGCAGTGGGGCAGAAGATGTGAAGGAGTGGAGAAAGGGGGACCTACAGTCAGGATGTAATGAATGAAAGAAAAAACTTAAAAATAAAGGAAAAATAGGAAGAAAGAAGGAAAGAGAAAAACAGAGATGGAGACAGATAGACACACACACAGACAGAGAGAGAGAGAGAGAGAGAGAGAGGTGATCACCTAGCTACAGTCTGGCTGGTCCATGTGAAAAGAAACCTGAACAAGTTGGGGGAAAGTGATAGTCCAAACACAGATATTCACAAACCCATACAGTCTCAAACATCACTGTTTCACAAAAAAAAAAAAAAAAAAAAAAAAAAAAAAAAAAAAAAAAAAAAAAAAAAAAAGCATGCAATGTATATAGGACATTCTTTCCTCTGGGTATTTAATTTGTTACCAATTTATATTTAGAATTTAGGAAACATTCCAAAATCCAAGCCGCAGCCTGTGCTCTCTCACTGAATTCAAATAGCCCACTTTTATTGAACATTTTACTAAGCTTAGATAAATCAGAGAGATTATCCCAAAGCATTCAGCTCATTGTAAAAAACACCACAGAGACCCTTAAAAGGATTGTAAAGACTCTCAATCAAACCAGTTCTCACAGAAATGTGTAAAAAGACATGGGACACCGTTAAAAAGCTGAAAGCTGGATCTATTTCCACAGCTGCCATTTAAATCCAGAACTCTGTTACTTAATAGTGTAACAATGCCCCTTAGAACTGTGTCTCTTACCTGGCCCTTTCCTTACAATTCTACCTAAAAATGCTGCACAGATCTCTCTCTCTCTCTCTCTCTCTCTCTCTCTCTCTCTCTCTCTCTCTCTCTCTCTCTCCTTCTCCCTCCCTTTTTTCTCTCCCTCCCTCCTGTTCTCCTCTCTCATGTGTGTTGTTAAAGAAAGAGGCTGTATAGTGACAGTGCATGAACTACAAGAAGGTGCCTGAATGTGAGTGAGGCCCCTGTGTGACATGTCCAGAGGTCAAAACAGGATGCCTCACACCCATATTCCACATTGTTCTAGACCCAGTCTCTTTAGTATTGCAGTAGTCAGACTAGACTGACTGCAAACAGCAGATATTCTCACTTCTCTGCGTCATGTTTTGCTATTAGAACATGAGTAATACATATCACATATGACTTTTCCTGGCTTTTCACAAGAACTAGGGATCTGACTCATCATGGCTTTTCAAAACATAAAAAAAAAAAAAATTAAAAAAAAAAGTCCTCTATGACTGTGCTATCTCTGCAGCCCTACATTTGTCTTCGAAAAGGTATTACTGCATCACACTCTTTGGATCAAGTGAGGAACAGCAGAAGAGCTTTATCAAACACTTCTTGGCATAAATCTTCTTCGTCCTGACACTTAAAATGGAAAATGTATTTTAACTCCTCTACCTTCTTTCTCTCTCCACTCTGTCTGGGTATAGCACTACTAAACAATCTTCTCCAAAGTATGATCCTGACAATGCTCACATAAAACGATTGTTTTGAAAAATAAATGTTAACTACTTAAGTGAAAGCATTTCTGTCCTTCTTACTCTTGTGGCTTTTATCTCACATACACCTATGCAGTTACTCAGAGTGTATGTAAGTTACTCACTTACATACTCCCTATGCTAATCTAAAAATACCATATGGGATGCAGCCTAAGCAGTAGAGGGATTGTCATTTCAAGAATTACATTTAGATGCCATGTTTAGTAAAAATTGCTAGCCAGGATAATATTTAATCTGCCCCCAAAATGTCAAAAGCTGGAAATGATCACATACTTCTAGAGCATCACAACACAGCCCAATAGCCCTCAAAAATGACTGTCTTTAATGTTATGCTATGAACAGCTTCACAATTTGTTACTATTCCTTAGAGAATGTAAGACACATTGACATATTCTACAATCAGGAATACTTCCTTGGGTTCACAATCAGGAGGTATAACTTCAATATATGTAGTTATTCTTTACCCATCTCCTATAGGTTGAGAAAAATATGGAGCTGAGATTGTCATTAGTAGAATCTTATATCAAATTGCTTTAGAATAATTGTATTTAAAGGTATTGACTGAAATAACAAGCTGTGTTTCAGTACTAAGCACTTAAAATTATAATACACTGTTTCCAATTTTAACCTTTATCCCTAAAGAATATCTTATTTCAAAATAGAACCAAACTGAATATGGTTGCCCATGCCATAATTCAGCACTATAGTCATAGAAGCAAGAAGAATGAGAATTCAAGGCTAGCATATACAACCTTCTGATGTCAAGGTTAAATATGAGCCTGCCTCAAAAACAGTGCAAACAAAATGTTGTTAGAAGTATTGAAGGCACACAGAGCTGAATAACTATTGTGTGGAGTATATTTATTAACTTAAAATTTCAATTATGTTAAAAATATTGTAAGTACCTTGTCTTCAGAACACATATTCAGATATTAAACTGTACCTATAGTTCCTCACAATTTCCTTCACAGCATTGTGTTTCTCTAAGCCATTTTGTATTCAACAAAATTTGGCATCGAACACATCTTTTATCAGATTTGTAATTTATAATTTATGAATGTATATTTTAAAAGTTACTGAAATTACCAATACATTATAATATGTTCATACAAGAATTATTCTGCCAAGCTCATCCAGTGAATTACATAGTCTTTTGTTTGCTTGATTGTTTGTTTGGGTCATATAATTATTCAATTTCTCCCTTCACTTTCTCCCTCCAAACCCTACTATATACTGTTCTCTCTTTACTCTCTTCCAAATTCTTGACCTCTTTTTTTCTTTAATAGATGCTGTGTGTGTGTGTGTAATCCTGCTCTATCTCTTCAATTTTACTTATATGTATAGTTTCAAAACAAATTTTGTTTGTGTTTCTGTGCATATATGTGTTATATTCTGTTCTATGAATGTTATTTGTATGTATGTTCAGAACTAACCATGTCATATCAGGTAACCAATTGATGAAACTGGAAAAGACTTTTTCTCCTGTTCTCAATGTCCCTTAGTCACCTGTACCTCTTTGTGAAAGGTTGAAGCCTATGTATTTTCCCCTGTCCTCCTTGGCATGTCTTTGTTGTCATTTTTCAATTCTTGTTTAGGCAGTTATATTGGTGAGTTATGTTGTAGTTTCTGACTTTTCTAGGACACATTCTGAGAGAAAACCCCATGATCCTCCAGCTCTTACAAGTCTTCCTCCCCTCTTCCAAAATCTTCTCTAAGCCTTAGACATGAAAATATTTTGTTCCTGTATGTATCAGGATGGGGCTCCATTAATACATCTTGATTGGTTGTGGTTTACTATAGTAGTCTTCTTCTGTTGCCTAGAGGAGCTTACTTGAATATTTACAAAATATATAATAATAAACACATACACTCATACATGCACACATACATACACACACACAGTACCTCCACAGGTACTCAAGTGTACATAGTACACTCAGATATAAAAAATGAAAAACACATATTTAAAATGAATAGAAAGTAAATATTGACAAAGGTCCCCTAGTGTAAACGTGCAAAACACTCTTTAGGGCAGTGGTTTTCAACCTGTGTGCCACAACCTCCAAAGGCAGATATTTAAATTATAAGTCATTACATTAACAGAAATTGCAGTTAAAAAGTAACAACAAGAATAATATTATCATTGGGGTGACCCCAATCTAAGATGTGCCTTTGTTTCACATCTTCAATCCCATGCACATTTGTGTAAGTCGATGTTTCATAGGTTGTGACAGGATCCTTTGGGATGGAAGAAGGTTTTAATACATCTTCTCCCTTGGCTTGTAAGGTTTATTATGTTGGTGCTTGTTTGTTTTTTATACTATGCCTATCCCTTTTAAAGAGACTTATTTTCCTAGGATATTCTATGCTTTCCTGATCTTTTGTTCTATTTTGTTTTGAATTTTGTCCATCCTGGCTATAGCTATTTTCTTGTCATCTTCCACTGTTATATTTCTACACTGTGAATGCTACTTTACTTACATGCCTACTTCTAAGATTCCATAATTAATCATTCCTCCTTTATTAACCCAAACAGTTTGTGTTATCATGTTTAGACAAATCATAAGTTTGCTTACAAACCTTTCATTTTAAAAAACACCTATCCTAGATAGGTCATAATAATTTGTAGTGACAGAAGAGAAATCACTACAAAAAAATTCAGCAAGGTAGAAGGAAGAATTCAGTCGAAGATGGAAACCACATACAGATTCAAACAAAAAACTTTACTACAAAAAATTGCTAACCAAGACAACACTCTGGAACAATGAGGCAAAAATACCTATGAAGAACAGAGTTGTGGCAGATTTACAAATTACCTACAACTCTTGGTGCTTTGACAGACCCCATGAAATGACATCTCACACCTGCCATTGAGCTTGAGAACCTGCTGGAGAGGACACAGTTGTGTCCTATGCATGGCACAAAAGAGCACAATCCTAGAGTGATTGTTGGAAACTGCTGCACAAAATCCTATGGGAAGAATACGATCTCCTCTTCTAGTACCAGGAAAACCTGTTCTTAGGGGAGACTCTCGCTGGTGACACTTGGTGCATTTCCCAGATGTAAATAAATCTCTACCAATGGCCACCAGAATTTGCAAGAGGACCCTTACTTCCAGAGTAAACGACAGTGCATCCAACCGTGAGACTACAGCCTCCTGGCACCTGAACAATTACCAGATAAAGCTGGACTGAACCCTATGCCTGACCGAAACTGGGAAATAATAAATGTAGATCAGCCTCAGCTGCTAAATTGCAGATAATTTATTATGCAGGAATAATTTTTATACAAGAATACATTCTCTGCCTATACTGACACTCTTACTGAGACCTTTACTAAATTTAAATGTGACCAGTAAATAAGATTTTTCCAAAGTAAATGGATGCTAACAGATGAGTAAACTGAAGATAGAGGATTTTTTTTCCATTGTACATGTACTTTTTTTTGGATATTTTATTTATTTACATTGTAGATGTTATACCCTTTCCCCATTCCCCTCCCCAGAATCCCCTTAGCCCATCCCCCCTCCTCCTGCTTCTATGAGGATGGGCCCTCACCCACTCACCCACTCCCATAACACCACCCTCGAATTCCCCCACACTGGAGCATCCAGCCATCATGGGACCAAGGACCTCTCTTCCACCAATGCCGGACAAGGCCATCCTCCCCTACACATACAGCTGAAGCCATCAGTCCCTCCATATATGCTCCCAGGCTGGCAGATTAGACTCTGAGAGCTCTGGTTGGTTGGTATTGTTGCTCTCCCCATGAGGCTACAAACCCCTTCAGGTCCTTCAGTCTTCTCTCTAACTCTTCCATTGGGAACCCCATGAGGATTTCAAATACTCAGGCACTTTCACAATAAAAGGTTTGCTGAATTATGGATTTAATCAGGCATGAGTCTAAAAGCCATGAACTCTAAAATATCAAGATTTTTTGGTAGCAATCTTTTGGTACTAAAAAACAACAAATACAAAATCCTTACTAGTGGAAGAGCCCTACCAGCAATGACTTTCAAACCAAGGAACATTATAATTTACAAATTCTAGCAAATGATATAGTGATATCTGCTAAGGATGTCCCAGCCATGGTCTAGCACTATCCTTGATTAGATGTGAGGCAGTAGGTTTGCTGTTTGCCAGACCAAAATAAAAGTAATAGTAAAAAGAAAGAAAGATATGAATGCTTGCTGTAATGCCATATTATATAAAACATTAAATGTTTCACTACTTTTACATGCTATATCATAGAACTCTGCTTAAAAATTCACACAAACAAAAAGAACAATGTATTCCAATAAAAGTAAAATTAGTCAGTTAGTTGATCTAAGTCTCATAGAAAAATGAAACTCTGCTTAATATCGTCAAGAAAGTGTAGAAAAGAATTAAGCATAAAATGCACAATTTTATTAGATTATTAGAATATAGAAGTACAATGAGATATAAATATAAAACTGAAATTGTAAGACATTAAAATTGAATGGCTAAATGTGAATTCAAAATTTAAAAAATAAAAAGGATTAGTGAGCTGAGAGACAGACCAGAAGAAAATTAAAAATTACATTCACAGAGAGATTATCTGTGATTATCTGTGGAAAGTTGAAAAAAATAGAAGAGACCAGCAAAATATGAAGAAAGTCTTTTTCTTTCTTTCTTTCTTTTTTTTTTTTTTTTGTAATTGGATTTATATAGAAAGAGGCAGGGTATCAGACAGAAGAAGTATATGAAAGATGATGAACATCCCACATACTAAAAAAAGGAATCAAGTATAAAACCAAAACTGTGAACAGTAACTAGAACACATAGACCAAAAAACAAAGCATATAATGTGATTAGTTACTGAATATTCAAGATGCTGAAAACTAAAAATTAGAAAAAAGTACATAAATAAAATATAACAAAATAAAATAAATCAAAAGAAGACAGCATAGAAGTTCATCAAGGGTAACAATATGATCAAGAACTGGCACTTCTTAAAATATAGGAAGCAGGAGAAAGTCTTCTAGCATTTCTTAAAGTGCTGGAGGAGAGTTAGTGTTCCCTTAGAACTCCAAAAATGCCTCTGAAACATGAAGGCAAATTAAAATTCATCTCCAAGAAATGATAATGGAGAAAAAATTTGCTAGAAGAGCTACAATTTGAAATTGTTTAAGATAACCATTAATTCATTTATTCATTCTTTCATGTATCTTATTAGGAATTCTTTTATTGATTTTCTATATACATGGTGTTTGGTTTTACCATATGTTTCTGTGCCATCTAGTCTCTTGTCTTTGTCACCCAAGCACAGTTGGGAATGGGTTGCTTTTCACAGAGTGGGCCTTAAGTCAAATCAGATGTTGGTTAGCTATTCCAACAAGTTCTGTGTCATTATTGCCCTAGCGCTATATCTTTGAGCCAGGACAGATTGCAGATCAAATGTTTTGTGACTTGGTTGTTGTCTATGTTTTTATTTTTCAGTAGCCAGAGGAATATCTCTCATCACTAAAGAGATTAGATATGTCATAGAGGTGAAAACTCTATGTAGGCAACAGTTTGCCTGCTTAACATCAGCTTGGGTTGTTTGGAGATTTCAATGGGACCTCTCAGGGAATTCCTTAACCAGAAGAAAACAGAACACAATGTTCTCAAAAAGTTAAAATAAAAATAAAAAGTATTTGCCATGTAAAAGTACTCAGAAAGATTATCATTTGATTTTATACCCAGATTACCATTCCTCCTGCAGCTTATTTATGAGAGTGGTACAATGCCACTGCAAATAAAATCACCCTTCTTTGGGTAGCTAAAACATCAAAAAGAAAATGATATTCAAAAAAAGAAACTAAATGTAGAAAGAAATAAAATTAAAATTTTATTCAAAATATGTTATTTATTTTAGGATTGATGTGTAGCTAAACTTGCAAAAGTAGCACAACAAAAGAGATACTGAGAGTGAATAAAATTAGTATTTTTATTAAGTTAGGAAAAAGACTGCATAACAGCTGTAGCAATTTACATTAAAATAATTTAGATGATTGAAAGAATACTACAAGGTTAGTAGCCCTGACAAAAGAGAGAATGTTGAATGACAGTATTAATAACCAGCACATTATCAATCCAATAGAAAACTGAAAACAGGAGAATAAAAGTACTAAGCTCATAACTGTCTAAGAAACAGAAAATATTTAATATATTACCTAAAATGAAATCAAATGTAAGAAATATAATATATAACCAATGGAAACTATATTAAGAATATATAGAATTGGCAGGTGAGGTTGTACATGAGAGCACTTGCAAGGCAAACCTTATTCTCTGAGTTGAATCTATGAAGGCCACATGAAATTAGGAAAGAACTGATTCCACAAAATTGTTCTCTTACCTCCAGGTGCACAAGTTTGCCCCTAACCAGATATCATAATTCACACAATAAATACAAAGAATATCAGTGAAGCAGTCACCTACTTTTACATGCTACTGAAAACCTGTTTAACAGAATTTATTATATAGTAATTTGTTATATGATTAGTTTTACAAATACCCTTTGACCCAGTGATTCTGCAGCTAAGTAAATGCTCCACAAAATCATTGCTTGTGTTCACAAAATCACATGTGCAGAGTGTCACTCAAGTATGATGGATTCAGTTACATTATTAGTGCTAAATTTGCATATGGACTTTACTGAAAGATTTTATAAAGAAAATTCCATGCTTCAAAAATATGAAAAAATAAGCATGTCTTTAATGTCTTAATATAGTCTTCCATTTGTGCTTTAAATATTTATAACTAATAAGTTTTATGATTCGGGGAGAAAATATTTTTACTACATAAACTTCCTTAAATCTATGTCTTCATCATCCCAGTTTAAATTAATTCCATGGACACTTAGAAAAACCATACAATCATCTCTTTTCTCTTTCATCACACATCTAATTGACTAATATTTCGCTCCTCTATGCTAAGTATCAAATAATATTAAATAAAACTGACTGGCACATGGCCAAGTATATTATACTTCAATTTTTAAAGATTTAAAAAATTTAGATACAGAACATTTTAGTGAGAGAGCTGTTAGTTACAGGATTTTGTTGAAAGCTTTGTACACATTTCTCTTTCTTAGTATAAACACGAGTACTTCATAACAGACAGAAATAGTTCTATTATAAATGAGAATGGGAAGAACATGGAAAGAAGGTCTGGTCTAAACCTAGCAAATAATCCAAACTGAACTAGGATTTCCTCTCTATAATCCTTTAGTGATAGGTTTATATATACGTTTAATAGACTGATCAATCTTCCTTAACACACTTACATGCCATAAAACATCTGGTAAGGAAAAACAGAACACACTATTTGGCTTAATGCTAGTTTAGCCAGGGTATATATTTCTTATTATATTAGTAACAGACATACAGCTCTACAATACAATAAGCAAAAAAAATGTCTCCTTTTTGAAAACTAAGTACTCCCCTTTTGGAAATAAATTACTCTTGCATGTACTGGCATGTAGCCCCTATGAGTCAGGAATTCACTTCAAACAAAGGAAGCAACCTTTAGTGGAAAAGAAAGTATTTGAATGAGCAAATACTAAATTTCCACCACTTTCTGCCTTAGTTTCCTTGGGTAAAATGTAATGTAATTTTTTATATTTAAAAATGGAGCTATGAATTCACTGGAAGACTGTGAATACATTGGAACAAATAAATAACCATCTGCCAGTGTTTTCCCTCTTTACAAGCCTCATCAGACTCTCCTGAGTTATGAAATACTCCAAGCTCAATGGGGGTTCTCCAACTTTATGGAAACTCTCATTCACAGTTAAGATCTCAGGATTATAGTGAAGAAGTAAAGAATTTTTCAAAAGTGCTGTACTTATACAATTGAACATTTTCTATTCATCTGGATAAGGTTTTTATTCACTTTTAAATCAAGTATTATTGAAGTAGAATTTTAGGGTATACTTCCTTGTCCCATTCATTAAAATATTTAACACCAACAAATTATTTTAAAAACACTTATTGAACTATTGCTGGATTATTTTATTCCATAGACATTAACCTTATGTGGTTTCATCTTAAATTGTTACTCAGGTTCAGAGTGCTGTAAATCAGAAGTCCCATCTACTGGCTACTAAGCACAATACTGACTGGGAAGCAAGCAGCTCTCTTCACAGCTGTCTAATCATGTAGATCTAGCTTCACCTCACCCTCTCTTTGGACTTCTTTAGAAAGATGTATTGTCTGCCTGCATGTATGTCTGCGGAAGTGCAGGGATGGAAATGGAGAAGAGCCTGAGGAAAAGAAGGTCCAGCGACAGGCCCAAAGTGGGATCCAGCTGAAGGGGAGGCCTTAAGGCCTGACACTATTACTGAAGCTATGAAGTGCTCACAAAAAAGGATCTGTCATGATTGCTCTCCGAAAGACCCAACAAGCAGCTGAAAAAGTCAGATGCAGATATTTGCACCCAACCAATAGACAAAAGCTGCTGAACCCTGTGGTTGAATTAGGGAAAATCGGCAAAAAGATGAGGAGGAGGGTGACCCTATAGGAGGACCAGCAGTCTCGATTAAACTGGACCCCTAGATCTTTCAGACACTGAATCACCAACCAGGCAGCACACAGAAGCTAATATGAGGCCCCCAACATGTATACAACAGAAGACTGCTGGGGCTTGGATCAATCAGAGAGGATGTTTCTTGGGCCTCCAGTCAAGTATTGGGAGCCCAAGGGAGCTTAGTGGGGTTGGGGCGGGCTACATCCTCATAATAAAAATGGAAAAGGTGGGAGGTATGGGATGTAGAAGAGTCGGAGGGTGGTCTGGGAGGGGAATAAAATCTGGAGTATAAATAAAAGGAACAAAAACAATAACAGAAATAAAAAAAGATGTGTTTGTCAATCATGTTGAATAGGTAGAGGTTATATATTAGTCTCAATATTTTCTTATTTTTTTTAATTACGTCTTACATTAAAACAGGTCTTTTTATCTCGTGAAAATGTTAACAAAAATCTGACTTTAGACTGATTTAGGGAATTAGCTTCATTTCTGTACTGCTTTTGGCATTTGACCTTCCTAAGCCTTTTTCCTTCTCTTTTTTCTACCATATTAGCACTATCATGATCTCTCTCCCTCTCTCTCTCTCTCTCTCTCTCTCTCTCTCTCTCTCTCTCTCTCTCTCTCTCTCATTCCCTCCCTCCCTCCCTCTCTTTTATTGTCTATTTGACTGTCTCTGTCTTTCTCTGTTTTTCTCTGTCTCTCTCCTCCCCTGCTCTCTCCTCCCTCCTCCCTCCCGCTCCCCCTCTCCCTCCCCTCCCCCTCCCCCTCCCCCTCCCCTCCTCCCTCCCCCTCCCCCTCTCCCTCCCCTACCCCTCTCCCTCTCCCTCCCCCTCCCTCTCCCCCTCTCCCTCTCCGTCTCCCTCTCTCTCCCCCTCTCCTTTTCCCTCTCCCTCCCCCTCCCTCTCTCCCTCTCCCTCCCCTCCCTCTCTCCCTCCCCCTCCCCCTCTCCCTCTTCCCTCCCCCTCCCCCTCTCCCTCTTCCCTCCCCCTCCCCCTCCCCCTCTCCCTCTTCCCTCCCCCTCCCCCTCTCCCTCTTCCCTCCCCCTCCCCCTCCCCTCTCCCTCCCCCTCTCCTTCTCCCTCTCATCACAGTAACATACTGATGGGTTATTCTATGCAAAACGGAAAAAGAATAGAAGTTACTAATGACTGAGTAGGCAGTCATTCTATCAAAGGCAGAAATGAATAGGAAGAGATGTAGTAAAAAAAAAAAATGGCTCACAGATCAAGAGTAAGGTAAACATTCATTGCCCCATGCTTATTAGACTATCAGTCTCTAATTTGATTGAGAATAACCCAAAAGGCAAAAAAGCCCACCTCTGTGTTATTCTTTGATAGCATTTCTGAGACAATTAGATAAAAAGAACTTTCAGCTAATGATTTTTTTACTTTCTTTTTTCTTTTTTTATTGTATTTTTTATTTATTTACATTTCAGAGGTTATCCTCTTTCCCCATTCCCCCCAACCATAAGCACCCTATCCTGTTCCTCCTCCTCCGTTTTGCTTTTATATCATTTTAATTTCACACAAGTATTGAGGTCAGTTCTAGGTTATGGAACTAGCAATACAATACATGCAAATAGTCAAGAAACAATCAAGACAATAAACACCAACAGTCGAAGAATAAACAAGATAGTAAACAGAGTCCCAGAATCACTCCCATGATCACTATTTCTAAGGGCTTATTGGGATGACCAAAATATCTGAGCCTACTTCCCTGTCCTAGCCCAAAGTCATTTTCATGCCTGAAGCTTACTTGTTTGTTCTAGCCTAAGATTTAGATTCCTGCCTGTAATTACTTCTTTGTACTAGCTTAAGATTTGCATTCCTGCCTGAAATTACTTCTTTGTTCTAGCCTAACATCAGCTTCCTGCCTGCAGCCCATTTCCTTGTCCTTGGCCAATGTCAGATTCCTGCTAGGCAGCCCCAAAAGTTCTCCACATCTCTCCTTTTTTTATTGCATAAACAAGACTCAACCTGTTTTAAGTCATTCTGACAAGAATACCTTCCTTACCATCATGGAATATACATTAACAAAAGCAATGCACTTCTGTCTTAGGCTCTGTGCAGAATCTTACCTTGGCTTGCCAGCCTGTTAAATTAATAAACCTGTCTGGGGGTTCATTTTCATTTTCAAGTCATGTACTTTGGCTGCCAAAATGTTGATGTTGTTAAGTTAAAGATAAGCTTTAACATTATGGGCAGAAATAAAAGTATTCCCATGACAAAATTAGCTAGCATGCTTTTTATGCCATTCTTGAAGCTTGACCAAAATGGAAACACTGACCTCAAGCCATGGATAGTTTTATCAGCATTATCTGCAGCATCAAGGTTCACAGAGCAGCATTGTTTAAATTCATAATCTCACTATACAAAATTAAAACATCCAGAGAGGCATTAAAATTGTGGCAAATACCCTAAAAGTGTCTTTAAATGAAGTAACCAAACTCCATTGGTATTTGGCATGACACTCGAGATGGCTCCTGACTCTTAAACTGGGAAAGTCCTTCCAATAATTTGAATAAGATAAAGAACATCAATCCGTTGTTCCAAATGCCTATCTAAATCCTCTTGTATACTCAACACATTAGTAACATTTTTTGCTAAATGATTAACAAAAGTAGCTGTCTTAATTTCTTGTGTCAAAGCAATTGGAGAAACAGTGGTGCTAGCAATTAATATAATTAAAGCTGTTATACCAGCAATGATCAAGCCCACTACCCTCTTGCTTCTTTTTAAAGCCTAACTTACTTCTTCCAGTACTTGCAAGTTTTTTTTTTCCAGAAATCCAAAGTTCTCTACTACTCAGGGCAGTAAGACAAAATCTGGTTGATAGAACCCCGTAACAGTCATGTCAGGTTTCAACACACTAACACAATTAGAAAGTATATAACCAATACAACTTACAATAAATACTGTAGAAGAGACAAAAGTAATTTTAACTTGACAATTAAAAGAGCCTTTCACATGTACTAACACTTTTTGAAATCCAAAACCTGTTCCAACTTTATCTCTTGCAAACATAATATCATAGAGAACTGCAGTTAACTTCAAAATATGTCTCTGAAAATGTCCAGATCCAAACTTCCAAATGAAGGCTGTTATTTCCAATATTGGATACATTTCTAGACCAGTCGATAATTGAGTCCCAATAACTGGTCACCTTTAAGAAAAATATAAGAGTCATTTAACTTCTCTTTTTGATTCTCTTTTCCAAAAGGTCTAAAAACTTGAGGCAAGGCAGCTTGTCCTATCTGGGATATAGGAAAGCAAAGGTTGGTCAGGAACATATGCCCAATACAGCTTCCCAGTCACCATTGTCAGGGCACTCAGCAAGCTCATGGGTCAGCATCATTCCTTATCTCAGCATCAGCATGCCTCACCAATCACACTGGCAGAAACCATGCTTCTTCAGCATCCTGCAGAACACACGCAAACATGTCCTCTTCCCCATATTAGATACCTGGTCAGGATCATGCCATGTGCCAGTAAGTTAATCCTTCCCTTTCACCTATGCATAAGTATGCCTAGTTGAAGGGTGCCATAGACACTCAGCAGAAAGTTCCTTGGCATACAATTTTAAAAAAAAATTTAAAATAAAAAAGCATGATTTAAATACATTTGTGGTATATGGCAATATAACTCCCAATTTTTTTTATTTTATGAAGATATTGTTCCATGTGCGCTTTCCATAATACCTTGTCCTTGAAGATTATAGAGAATCCCCTTAATAAATTGTTGACAAAAAGTCTCAAATGCTCGACTGCAATTGCCAGTTCTGTTATCTATACTTTTATTGGATATTTTATTTATTTACTTTTCAGATGATATCTCCTTTCCCCTTCCCCCATGAAACCCCTTATCCCATCCTCCCTCCTCCTACTTCTATGAGAGTGGGGCTCCACCTATCCACCCATTCCTCCTTCCTTGCTCTCAAATTACCAGACACTGGAGCATCCAGGCTTCCAGGGAACAAGGTCCAACTCTCCCACTGATGCCTGACAAGGCAATACTCAACTATCTATACAGCTAGAGCCAGGGTCCTTCCATGTATGTTTCCAGGCTGGGGTTTAGTCCCTGGGAGCTCTGGTTAGTTGGTATTGATGCTCTCCTAATGGGACTGCCAGCCCCTCAATTCCTTCAGTCTTCTATGTAATTTCTCCATTGGGGACCCTGTGGTCAGCTCAATGGTTAGGTGCAAGCATCTGCCTCTGTTTGTGTCGGGCTCTGGCAGAGCCTTTCGGGAGACAGGTATATCAGGCTCCTGTCAGCATGAACCTCCTGACATCTTCAACAGTGTCTGCATTTGGTGACTGCACATGGGATGGATCCCTAGGTCAGGCAGTCTCCAGAAAGTTCCTCCTCCAGTCTCTGCCGTATATTTGTGTCTGTACTTGCTCCAATGAGTATTTTGTTACTCATTCTAAGAAGGACCAATTTTCTGAGGAACCACCAGACTGCTTTCCAGAGTAGTTGTACCAGCTTACAATCCCACCAACAGTGGAGGACTGTTACTCTTTCTCCACATCCTTGCCAGCATCTGCTATCAATTGCATTTTTAATTGCAGCCATTCTGACTGGTGTGAGGTGAAATCTCAGGGTTGTTTTGACTTACATTTTCCTGATGATTAAGGATGTTGAACACTTCTTTAGGTCCTTTTGACCAATTAAGCTTCCTCAGTTGAGAATTCTCTGTTTAGCTCTGTACCCCATTTTTAATTGGGTTATTTGATTGTCTAGAGACTAATCTCTTGAGTTCTTTGTATACAATAAATTTTAGCTGTAGCAGGATATTTCATGCTACATTGTATTTGCATTGGAGCTCTGTGATTGGGCAGTAGAAGAGGTAGCCAGAGTGAGGAGTTGGGAGGAAGAAGAGAAGCAGGAGAAAGGGAGAAAGAGCTGGCAACCATGGAGGAAGATGGATGGGTGGAAGCAATCCTGGGTAACAATTTATACCTACAGGTTAGATGTTGGGTAACAATTCTAATTGTGTGGGCATCTTGTTAATTGAGCATTTCCAAATATATAAATTTACTGGATACTCTTTAAGTTTTAATAGTCTTCAGTTTATTGGGTACCATGAGAATGGCAGATATTATCAGGGGCTCAACCAAGCTTTGTGGAGGCAGTTGGTGTCCTCTAGGTCTAGCTGAAGCATGTTTGGCCTCCTATTGCTTCTAGTGTGGAACATGATGAATAGAGCTCAGCAGAGCTGCCTTGCTGATTGGATAGCAGGCCCTCACTGCAGCTTTTAAAAATATTAACAATTACAATTAGCCCTCTATCAGATGTAGTATTGGCAAAGATCTTTTCCCAATCTGTTGGTTGCGGTTTTGTTCTATTGACAGTGTCCTTTGCCTTACAAAGCTTTGTAGTTTTATGAGGTCCCATTTGTCAATTCTTGATCTTAGAGGATAAGCCATTGGTGTTCTGCTCAGAAACATTTCCCCTGTGCCTAAGTATTCAATTTCTGGATCTTCGATTCTATTCCGTTGATCCTCCTGCCTGTCTCAGTACCAATACTATGCAGTTTTTATCATGATTGCTCTGTAGTACAGCTTGAGGTTAGGGATGGTGATTCCTCCAGAAATTCTTTTATTGTTGACAATAGTTCTCCCTATCCTGGGTTTTTTGTTATTCCAAATGAATTTGAAAATTACTCTTTCTATCACTATGAAGAATTGATTTGCAATTTTGATGGATATTGCATTGAATCTGTAGATAGCTTTTGGCAAAATGGCCATTTTTACTATATTAATCCTGCCAATCCATAAGCATGGGAGATCTTTCCATCTTCTGGGATCTTCTTCAATTTCTTTCTTCAGAGACTTGAAGTTTTTCTCATACAGATCTTTCACTTGATTGGTTAAATTCTCACCAAGGTATTTTATATTATTGTGAAGGGTGTCATTTCCCTAATTTCTTTCTCAGCCTGCTTATCCTTCAAGTAGAGAAAGGCTACTGAGTTAATGTTATATCCAGCCACTTTGCTGAAGTTGTTTACCAGGTTTAGGAGTTCTCTAAACCTGGAAGTTTTGGGGACACTTAAGTATACTATCATATCATCTGCAAATAGTGAAAATTTGACTTCTTCCTTTCCTATTTGTATCCCTTTGACCTCCTTTTGTTGTCTAATTGTTCTGACTAGGATTTCAAGTACCATATTGAATATATAGGGAGAGAGTGGTCAGTCTTGTCTAATCCCTGATTTTAGTGGGATTGCTTCAAGTTTCTCTCCATTTAGTTTGATGTTGGCTACTGGACTGTTGTATATTGCTTTTACTATGTTTAGGTATGGGCCTTGGATTACCAAACTTTCCAAGACTTTTACCATGAAGTTGAACTTTGTCAAATGCTTTTTCAGCATCTGCTGAGATGATCATGTGCTTTATTTCTTCTTTGAGCTTGTTTATATAGTGGATTACACTGATGAATTTCCGTTATTGAACCATCCTTGCATTTGTGGAATAAAGCCTACTTGATCATGATGGATGATTGTTTTAATGTGTTCTTGAATTCAGTTTGTGAGAATTTTATTGAGTATTTTTGCATCGATATTCATAAGGGAGCTTGGTCTGAAGTTCTCTTTCTTTGTTAGGTCTTTGTGTGCTTTAAATATGACCTTAATTGTAGCTTCATAGAAAAAAATGGGTAGTTTTCGTTCTGTTTCTATTTTGTTGAATGTTTTAAAGAGAATTGGTATTAGGTCTTCTTTGAAGGTCTCAAAGAACTCTGTACTAAAACCATCTGGTCCCGTGCTTTTTTTTGGTGGGTAGGTTTTTAAATGAGTGCTTCTATTTTTTTAGGGGTCATGGCACTCTTTAGATGGTTTATCTGGCCCTGATTTAACTTTGGTACCTGGTATCTGTCTAGAAAATTGCCCATTTTATCCAGATTTTTCAGTTTTGTTGAGTATAGGCATTTGTAGTGGGATCTGATGATTTTATGAATTTCCTCCATTTCTGTTGTTATATTTCCCATTCAATTCTGATTTTATTAATTTGGATACTGTCGCTGTGCCCTTTGGTTAGTCCAGCTAAGGGTTTATTTATCTTATTTATTTTCTCAAAGAATCAGCACCTGGTTTTGTTGACTCTTTGCAGAGTTCTTTTTGTTTCTACTTGGTTGATTTCAGCCCTGAGTTTGATTATTTCCTGCTGTCCATTCCTCTTGGGTGTGTTTGCTTCTTTTTATTCTAGAGCTTTCAGGTGTGTTGTCATGCTGCTAGTGTGTGCTCTCTCCAGCTTCTTTTTGTAGGCACTTAGAGCATTGAGTTTTCTTCTTGGGACTGCTTTCATTGTGTTCCATAAGATTTTGTATGATGTGCCTTCATTTTTATTAAATTCTAAAAAGTCTTTAATTTCTTTCTTTATTCCTTCCCTAACCAAGTTATTATTGAGTAGAGTGTTGTTCAGTTTTCATGTGTATGTGGACTTTCCATTGTTTTTGTTATTATTGAAGAGAGCCTTAGTCTGTGGTAATCTGATAGTATGCAAAGGATTATTTCAATCTTTTTGTATCTGTTGAAGCCTGTTTTGTGACCAATTATATGGTCTATTTTGGAGAAAGTACCATGAGGTGCTGAGAGAAAGGCATATTCTTTTGTTTTAGGATGAAATATTCTATAGGTATCTGTTCAATCCATTTGGTTCATAAGTTCTGTTAGTTTCACTGTGTCTCTATTTTCACTCTGTTTCCATCATCTATCCATTGCTGGGAGTAGGGTGTTGAAGTTTCCGACTATTATTTTGTGAGGTGCAATGTATGCTTTGAGTTTTAGTAAGGATTCTTTTATAACTGTGGGTGCCCTTAGTTTTGGAGCATACATGTTCAGAATTGAAATTTCATCTTGGTTGATGTTTCCTTTGACGAGTATGAAATGTCTTTCCTTATCTTTTTTGATAGCTTTAAGTTGAAAGTCATTTTATTCAATATTAGAATGGCTATTCTAGCTTGTTTCTTGGGACCATTTGCTTGGAAAATTGTTTTCCATCCTTTTACTCTGAGGTAGTGTCTGTCTTTGTCACTGAAGTGTGTTTCCTGTATCCAGAAAAACGTTGGGTCCTGTTTACATATCCAATCTGTTAGTCTATGTCTTTTTATTGGGGAATTGAGTCCATTGATGTTGAGATATTATGGATCAATGATTGTTGCATTCTGTCTTTTAAGTTATTAGAGGTGAAATTTTGTTTGTGTGACTATCTTCTTTTGGATTTGTTGGAAGATTACATTCTTGCTTTTTCTAGAGTATAATTTTCCTCCTTGTATTGGAGTTTTCCCTTTATTATCCTTTGTAGGGCTAGATTTGTGGAAACATATTGTGTAAATTTGGTTTTGTCATGGAATGTCTTGGTTTCTCAATCTATGGTAATTGAGAGTTTTGCTGGGCATAGTAGCCTGGTTTGGCATTTGTGTTCTCTTAGGGTCTGTATGACATTTGTCCATGATCTTCTGGCTTTTATAGTCTCTGGTGAGAAGTCTGGTATAATTCTGATAGGTCTGCCTTTATAAGTTACTTGACCTTTTTACCTTACTGCTTTTAATATTCTTTCTTTGTTTTGTGCACTTGGTGTTTTAATTATTATGTGACAGGAGGTATTTCTTTTCTGGTCTAGTCTATTTGGCGTTCTACAGGCTTCTTGTATGTTTATTAGCATCTTGTTCTTTAGATTAGGGAAGTTTTCTTCTATAATTTTGTTGAAGATATTTATTGGCCCTTTAATTTGGGAATCTTCACTCTCATCTATACCTATTATCCTTAGGTTTGTTCTTCTCATTGTGTCCCGAATTTCCTGGATGTTTTGTGTTAAGAACTTTTTTCATTTTGCATTTTCTTTGACAGTTGTGTCAATATTTTCTATGGTATCTTCTGCACCTGAGATTCTCTCATCTATCACTTGTATTCTGTTGGTGATGCTTGCATCTATGACTCCTGATCTCTTTCCTAGGTTTTCTATCTCCAGAGTAATCACCCTTTGTGATTTCTTTATTGTTTCTACTTCCATTTTTTATGTCCTGGATCATTTTGTTCAATTTCTTCCTGTTTGGTTGTGTTTTTTGTAATTCTTTAAGGGATTTTTTGTGTTTCCTCTTTAAGGGCTTCTGTTTACCTGTGGTCTGTATTTCTTTGAGGTAGTTATTTATGTCCTTTAAAGTCCTCTATCATTATCATGAGAAGCAATTTTAAATCTGAACCCTGGTTTTCCAGTGTGGTGGGGTATTTGGGACTTGCTATAGAGGGAGAACTAGGTTCTGATAATGCCATGTAACCTTGGTTGCTGTTGCTTAAGTTCTAGTGATTGCTGTTCAACATCTGGTTATCTCTAGTGCTAATTGCACTCACTTGCACTGACTGGAGCCTTTCTTTCCTCTTATCTTGGTTGTGTCAGAACTCCTCAGAGTCCAGCTGTCTCTGTGATCCTGGGTGTAAGAGTTCCTGGGAGTAAGAGCTCCTGGGAGTCAGGCTGCCTCTGGGATCCTGAAATCCTGATGTGACCATCTCCTGAGATCCTGTGATCCTATGATCTTATGATCCTGATCCTGTTATAGCTCCTGGGAGTCCAGCCTCCTCTGGGTTTTGTGAGAATGTGTTCAGAGCTAATGCTCAAGGTCTGCTCAGTGCTCTGACGCAAACTGCAAGGAACCAGTGCTGCCGGCCAGGAATGTGTTCCTGGGTCCCCTTGGGTCCCAGTTATTTTCTGTTTGGGACAGGTGTCTTTGCCTCCTTATCTAAGATCCTGGGTGTATTAGAACTCCTGGGAGCCCTGTCACCTCTGGGTTTTGTGGGATTGGGTGCAGAGCTGAAGCTCAAGGTCTCTGCTCAGTGCTCCAGTGCCTGTTTAATTTCTTGATGGATTCTTCATATGATGATAATAGTGAGAATGAATAGAAGGAAGGTGAAGCCTAATTAGAAAAATTATACCACAGGGAATACAATTTTGGAAGTCATGGTTTGCCATGCCCACTTCTTATATACCTTTAGTTTCCTGCTTCTACAAAGTTGACAACTGGTCTACTCTATCATGATGAATTGAAATTTCTGAAACTGTGAACAAGATAAACTTTTCTTTTGGAAGTTGCTTTTTGAGTATTCTCGACACTAGAAAATTAATTAGTAAAACCAGATGACCTGTAACATATAAGAGAAAAGTTATCTTTGAGCCTTTATTTATTATCAGTGTAATGAATATGATATATTATACCTTGAGAACATGATTTTTTCCTGAGATTTCTTTGGCACATCTTTTTGATCTTGATAGTCTCTGAAAAGACTTGTATCTTCCTATTATATAGTCCTGTCAATGGAAGGCTATTATTCATACATCTGGCTTCATACTTATGCCTATAGTTCTAGCAATAATATCTGTTGCCACAGTCTCTTCTCAACCTACTCCACATGTCTTTAAACTCCCAACTGTACCCCAAACTTAGAAATCCAAAACCATGGCTTGGAAGTGATTATTTCTCACAATTCTTTCTCTCAGTAAAGAAAAAAATACCTATGAAATTGTCAAGTTTACAAAAGCCTTGACATTATTTTTTACTTGATCATGAATTTGAAAGTCTTTCTAAATTTTTTTCCTAGAGTATTTTTGTCTGTTCCTATTATTGTCATCCAAGAACTCTCAGTTTGTGTCTTTTTATTGTAATAGTAAATACTGAATTCTTCACATGGTGTGTAGTTAAAGATCCAGAGGATCTGTTGAGGTTTCCCTAGATTCCCCTTCCCCTGGCTTCTTAAATTCTCTACTTGGTTTCTAGTCTATGTCTACTTCTACTTTGTCTGTTTTTTATGCCTAAAAGAAAACATTAATTTTCAATGAAAACATGGCTGTTAAAGATACATAAGCTAATTTTAACACTCTTTCACAGTCATTATTCTTTTAAATTATGTGTAATGCAGTTGGATCTCAAAAGCATCCCAAATATCTAATATTATAGTTCGAAAAAAAGATGTAGATTAGATGAGTATTATTATTACATCATATATATATATATATATATATATATATATATATATATTCCTATAGAAAAGTGTTTTTAATGTTTTTTATTAAACACTATGGTAGTTTAAATGAGAATGGCTCCAATAGGCTCATATATTTATATACTTAGTCCCCAGGTGATCAATTGCCATGGAAGAATTGGAAGGTGTGGTCTTTTTGGAAGAGATATATAACTGGGAGTGGACTTTAAAATTTTTAAAAAAATTACATTAAGCCCAGTGTTGCATTCTGTCTGCTTGTGGATTAGGGCTTAAAGTTCTCAGCTGCTGCTGCTGCAATGCCTGTCCACATGTTTGCATGTTCCCTTGTATGTTGACAATGGTCTTAACCTTTGAAATTGTAAGTAAGCCCCAATTAAATGCTCTCTTTATAAAAGTTGCCTTGCCCATTGTATATCTTCACAGTAATAGAACAGATGACTAAGATGAACACCATTTCTGTTTTCTTTTAAAGGCTTTATAAACTTGGATTTGATAATCCAAAAGTTCATTATTCTTAAAATATTTGCTCTTGAAAATATTCATATTGGGTAAATAATGGGATTGCTGACCATTTGTCACAATCTGCACACAGTAAAATGTAAAGAGGAAACTGAAAATAAATACCAAAGGCTTTAAAGGAAAGCTTGACAGGAGTAAAGGATTTTCTCACATTTCTAACTGCAGAAATTCATCTAGAATAATTACTTGTTTTTACTAAGTGAACAAGAAAAGTAAGAAAAATACATGTAACTGAAGCATGAGGTGCAAACAGCACATCAATCACATATGAAAAGAAAACATATCAACATGGCTCAGAACCACTCACAAACATACATCCTAGTTCCTAAAGTTTAATTGTTAATGCTAAATTTCAATTAGCTGGCATGGGTTTAGGTTTGGTTATAGAAATCTAAGCACATGTGCTTCCATGTGCAGAGCTTAACTTTTGTCCAGTGAGCAGGTGATAGTCTTGTGTGTGCTGTTGTATGTTGTCATCAGCATCTTCACCAAGTGTATGCTCTGCACCCTCATTGTATTGACTTCTTGTTTTCAGTGAATACCATTATCACATCAGGACCAACTATAAGCTTCTACAGACAAGTATTGTGCTAAAAATTGACAGTTATAAATGAACAGGCTACATAATAATCATGACAAGTACGAATTTAAAATCCACTTTTAGTTCTAATATCAATAATTGCTCTAGGACCTGTGAAAGTATGATTTATAGAAAATGGAATAATAAATGACTCTTTGCAGTTGGTTTTAAACTGTATAGTAGTTCTCAAAAAATTACCATTCTCAGTTACACAATCAATGTACTTCTGCTTCAACAAGGATCTCAGGAGCCATGACCCATCCCCTCTTACTGTACACATGAAGAAAGTAAGGTCCAGATATGTAAATTTATTTTATCAAGATCATGTGTTCAGCAAAGTTATAGGTAAACAACAGAAATCCCAAGCAAGAGCATATGTTTTAGGGACTCATAGAGATCTGTACACAGTTACATAAAAAGACTCAAAGCCTAATGGCTGCATTGGAAAGTATCCAACTTATTGTAATGGTGCTTAGATCTGTGTGGGAAACATATTCAGAATTTCTATTCAGCCTCATCCAGATTCTAATATTAGATTTAAATGTTCTCCATTAAATAATTGATTTCCACTCTTTGCAGGTGGAATTAAGCACAGTAACACAAAATAATCGAGACATATTTAGCATTTAATGGTACCATCATTATTTGCCTTTCAAATTTTTTTTCATCTGGGCTGCTCAGGGCTTTTAAATTTTATCTTTGGAAAGTCTGTCTACAAAGACCCAGAAAAACAAGCAACTATATTTAAATAGAATATTTTTTCCAGGAATCTATGTGTAATTGTGCCACCGAAGCAGGGAGTATTTAGAGTAACATCAACAGATGCTATTTAAAAATAGACACAGAATCTATAAGAAATGTGAAAGCCTGTAGACTTCTTGGCAGTAAATTGCGTTAGGTTGTAGTAGATGATTGCTTCAGATCAAAGAGATCAATTGTGCTTGAGAAATACATTCGCCCCTTAGCATGACCCAAGAGAAAAGCAACACAGCAGATATATGTACAAATGATAAGCAGTCTTTTCAAATAAGTCAAGTAATCATTATATATAGATTTCAACACACTCTCTTCTAATAGACAGCTAGCTTAAAAAAAAAAAAAAAAAAAAAAAAAAAAAAAAAAAAGAGGGAGCAAATCGTAGAGTAGGAATAGCCTGAGAGTGTTGGCAGCCTCCATGTTCTTATGCACAAAATAAGGAGGGAGAAAGAATTGACTTCATAGTGTTATAAGAAAGAAATTAGAAAAAGTAAAGGCAGCTGACCAGGGCCTGAGAGGTTTTTAACCACTCATTAGCTACTGAAGACCACCCTGTTAATGACAGTAAACCAAAACACACCCTAACGGAGCAGCTGCTGCAAACTAACTCCCAGCACCTTCAGTGTCCATAAAAAAATCTTTTACCTATTATTTTCTCTTCTCAACAGTTTAATTTTATTTGGAAGTTCTGGACAATGCATCATGATAACACCTGTTTCCAATTTCTGCAAGGTTCACCCTTACACCCTTGTACTCCACTTCCAATAAAAATACCAGGTTCAATTTGTCTTGCGTATTGGAGCATGGTCAAGCCAGACCTTATGAAGGATAAAGAAATCCAGTTTCTTATTATCTAAACTAGCTTATCATGTTTAAGTCACACTTGAAACTTAAGTATCAAATATTTCCAGATATTCTTTATTTATTTTCATTGAATTCTGATTAAGAGACTTCTCTATTATCATTGATAGACAGACAGCCCCAGCATGGATAGCATACCATTAATCAATCATGGGAAACATCAAATTTTTAATGTTAGTCTTACATTGATTACTTATCACTTCTGTAATTAAGCCAGGATCTATGCCACCAGAGGGTAGGGAATGACAGAGAGGAGAGAGAGAAGAACCAGTGAGGAGAACTTCTGTGTTTATGGTATTATTAGTCCTATCATCCTATAAAATTCAGTTCTTGGTGTTATAAAATATGTATTTTTAAAAACTTAGTTATTTTTATTTCATGTGCATTGGAGTTTTGCCTGCCTGTATGTCTGTGTGAATGTGTTGGGTCCTCTGAACTGGAGTTACAGACAGTTGTGACCTACTATGTGGGTGCTGGGAATGGAATCCACATCATTTGGAAGAGTAACCAGTGCTCTTATCTACTGTGCAAATAGCCAAATCAATGACTACTCTGACTCGAGGCTCATGCCATGACAGGAAGCCCATGCCTGGCACTACCTGGTTGGCCAAGAAAGAGGCTGTATAGCCCAGAAAACTAGGATAGAATCAAACAGACTGGCAATAAATAAATAAATAAATAAATAAATAAATAAATAAATAAATAAGAAAAGAAAAGTCAATTAAATAATTACTAATAATATTCTGCTATACTCATAGCAGGAACCCAGCCCAATCATCATCAGAGAGGCTTCATTCAGCAACTAATGGGAACAGATGCAGAGACCCACCATCAATCATTAGGCAGATCTCAGAGAACCCCAAGAAAGAGGGGGAAATTATTATAGGAAGCAGAGGGAACATTAAAAAAAAAAAAAAAAAAAAAAAAAACATGGCCCGTAGAACCAATTAAGGAGGGCTCATAGTGGTTCACAGAGACTGAAACAACTATCACATACCCTGTATGGCTCTGAGCTAGTTCCTCTGCTTAGATGTTGCAGTGGTGTAGCATGAGGTCCTTGTGGGTGGGATTCTTGTTCCATGGGAGTGGGGATTGTCTCTGAGTCTTTTGCTTGCTCTTAGGACCATTTTCCTCCTCCTAAGTTGCCTCATCCAGCCTTAATATGAGAGTATATGACTAGTGTTATTGTAATATGTTATGCTATGTTCAGTAGATGTCTTTGGGAGATCATCTCTTTTGTAAAAGAACACAAGAAGAATGAATGTGGCAGAGAGAGGGAAGTAGAGGGGAGGGACTGGGAGTAGTGGAAATGGTCAGGATATAATATATGAGAGAAGAATAAATAAATAAATAAATAAATAAATAAATAGTGGCAATCAAAATGAAAAATTATCATTGCAACATAGCATAGCCCCTTACAGAGACAGATATCAATGTTTCTGTGACAGTGTTATGATAAATTATAATTTATGTTCCTTTCTCCCAGGCTTTAACTCTTGATTTTTAGCAGTTTTGCTCAAATTTAACCATCTTAGATTGACTATGCACATGTTTGTAAATAACAACTTTCTAGTTCCACCTTATATCCCTCGAGTGAATCTCATGTCTTCCAGTCAACCTCCATCGATGGAAGAAATTCTGTCCCATTTAATCTTTGGAAGTACAGACTTTTATAAAGTCTCTAAATCATAATAGATACTGTTGAAGATAAGAAAATAACTAGCAAATTAAATAAAATAATACATTTAAATTCTTTCTCATTTTATTTACTTTTATAAGTACCTAGTGTTATTGAAGATGGCGGCATTTTTGTTCTTAATAACCAGTGACCTACCAAGTCTTCTTTATTAATGTCAACTATGGCCTTTGAGTGTCAAGGATCATAACATAGAGAACAAACAGTCCTTTCCACTTGAGTGAAGAACTGAGCCTACGTCATTTTGGATCATATTGTCACCCATGAAGATTCAACATAATCCCCATGATGACAAATTTAGAATTCTCAAAGCTTTATTCACAATGTGGAAATATCACACTGAGTGTAAATACCTCTAAGTGTTTAACAGTTCTTAAAAATCCGTGCATGTTTTCCTCATTTCCTCTACTATGAAAGAAGTCTGTAGAAATACTTTGATATTTTCTGGTAAATTTTATTTTAAAAATTCTATTAATGCTATTATTCACCATCACCATAGTAATGAATTATAAATAAACAGTGTCAATGACAAAAGTCTTATGAACACATTTCTAATTTGGTAAACTAGTAACAAATGGTCATCTTTATGACTACATTTATTTTTTCTTAAATTTTCATCATCATTATCATTATAAAAGCCAATTGTGAAACAAAGAATATTTAAAATTTTACAGTATTACTCATAATCTTCAATGATACATTTTGGGGCTTTGGTCATGTTCACTGTTCAGATTTTAACAAGTGGATAAGACTTTTGAAATAAATTCTCTCAAGAATACTCTCAGGCATTAATACTCAAGGAAACTAAAATTCTGTTGAGTTACTGATTGCTCAAGTCACAGTTAATACAAAACACAAACCTGAGTCAAGTTTTAGACTTTAAATGTAAGTATTTTATTTGCTAATCATGTGGTCTCTTTGACTAGTCCATTTGGAACACAATTTTATAGAGAACATGCATGTGGTTATTAGCAGAAACTTGGACCTATATTGTTGGTTTTGGCAAGTTGTATCAATCTCTATTGAAATAGCAGTATGCCACTAAAATATGTAACATTTTTAGACATTTGGAAGAAATATAAATTTAGTTCATTATCTAAAATTACTAAAAAAATTCAAGAAAAGTTGTCAACTAATATTGTGCTTGAAAGAAGTAAATGTAGATTAAAGGAAAATATTTTAATTTTACTACTGGAGTCAGTATTAAAATGTGTGGTAAACATTACCATTAATATTTGATATTTACGTTTTATGTAGTATAAATAGTTTTTCTTACTATAATAGTTGGTATCTGCGGGGCCATGAACCAAGACCCCTTTCACGGCCCCATTTCCAGTGCTTATATTTAACATTACCAGTGGTATCAACCCTTATGGTATATCAAATCACACCAAGACTAAGTGTCTTCTCCCACTGAGGCCAGAAAAGGCAATCCAGCTATGGGTAATGGGTTCAAAGGCAGGCAATAGAATCAGACAGCCCCATTCTAATTGTTAGAGGACTCACATGAAGAACTGCACATTTGTATAGGGGATCTAGGTCCAGCCCATACATGTTATTTGGTTGATGGTTCAGTATCTGTGAACCCCCATGGACCTAGGATAGTTTACTCTGTAGATCTGCTTGTGGCACCCTTGATCCCTTTGATCTTTCAATTCTTCCTTCAACTCTATCACAAGACTCCCAGAACTCTGCCTATTGTTTGGCTTTGAGTTTCTATCAGGTTCTGGATGAAGCCTTTTAGAAGACAATTATGCCAGGCTTCTATCTGTAAACATAGCAGCTATCATTAACAGTGTCAGGGGTTGGCTCTTTCTCATCGGGTGGGTCTCAATTTAGGGCAGTCATTGGGTGGTCATTCACTCAAACTGTGTTCCATCTTTATCCCTGTACTTATTATAGGCAGGTAAATCTTTGGGTGGAAGGTTTTGTGGGTGGGTGGGTGTACCCCTCCCTCTATTGGAAGTCTGGTATACAGGCCTGGGTATATAGGCTCCCTATGCTTTGCTGGTAGAAATCTCAGCTAGGGTCACCCCCATAGAATAGCAGAAGCATCCCACTTTCCAGAGATGCTCCCAGTATTTTCAGTTCTCTCTCCAGACTTTCCTCCTTCACACTCCTGATGCTAATCCCTGTTCCCTTGCTAATCTTTTCTCACAATGTTCTCTTCCTCCATCTACCTCAGATGTCTATTTTATTTCCTCTCCTGAATGAAATTCAAGCATCTTTACTTGGGCCCTCCTTGGTATTTAGCAGCTTGTTACTTACAGTGTGGATTGTAGCCTGATGATCCTGTTCTTTATGACTAATAACCACTTATGAGTGAATACATTCCATATCTGTCTTCCTGGGTTGCGTTACCTCACTCAGAATGATATTTCCTAGCTTTATCCATCTACTTGCAAATATCATGATATTCTTGTTTTTAATAGCTGAATAGTATTTTATTGTGTAATTGTACCTCATTTTCTTTATCCACTGTTCCATTGAGGGACATCTTCATTGTTTCCAGTTTCTATCTATTATGAGTTAAGGTGCTTTACATATAGTTGAGGAGGTGTCCTTGTGGGATGGTAGAACATCATTTGGGAATATGCCCAGGAATGGTATAGCTTGGTCTTGAGATAGAACTATTCCCAATTTTCTGAGAAATGAGCAAATTGATTTCCACAGTAATTGTACAAGTCTGCACTTCCACCAGCAATAGAGGAATGTTCCATTTGCTACAGGATATACTGTCACTGAGATTTTATCTTAGCCATACTGATGGGTCAAGTATGAAATCTCAAAGTCATTTTGAATTGCATTTTCCTGATGACTAAGGAGATTAAATATTTCTTTACATGCTTCTCAGACACTTAAGATTCCTCTGTTGAGAATTCTCTGTTTAATTCTCTATATCCCATTTTTTAAATAGGTTGTTTGGTTTGTTGGTTTTTAATATTTTGAGTTTTTTTTTATATAGATTGGATATTAGGCCTCTGTCAGATGTAGGGTTGGTGAAAGTCTTATTCCATTTTGTAAGCTGACATTTTGTCCTATTGATGGTGTCCCCGAACTTATAGAATATTTTCAGTTTCATGAGGTCTCATTTATTAATTGATCTTAGAGCCTGTGTCATTTGTGTTCTGGTCAGGAAGTTGTGTCCTTTACCAGAGTTCAAAGATATTTCCCTTCTCTCAAATATCTCAAAGATATTTCTCTTCTGTTAAGTTTAGTATATCTGGTTTGATATTGAGGTCCTTGATCCACTGCACTTGAATTTTATGCAGGGTGATAAATATGGATCTATTTGCATTCTTATACATGCAGACATCAAGTTAGACCAACATCATTTGTTGAAGATGCCTTTTTTTTCCATTGGATGGTATTAGTTTCTTTGTCAAAAATCAAGTGTCTATAGGCATGTTGATTTATTTTTGGATCTTTGATTCAATTTCTTTGATCAATCTGTGTGGTTTTTTTTCTCAATACAATGCATTTTTTAATTATATTTGTTCTGATGTACATTGAAATTAGGAATGGTGATACCTTCAGAAGTTCTTTTATTTTTCAGGATTGTTTTAGCTATTGGTTTTTTTCCCCATAAGATGTAGAATATTGCTCTTTCAATGTCTGTAAATGATTGTGTTGGGATTTTGATGGAACCTTCATTAAATCTGTAGATTGCTTTGGTAGGATTGACATTTTTACTGTTAATTTTACCAATCCCCGAGCATTAGAGATCTTTCCATCTTCTGATATCTTCTCCAAATTCCTTCTTCAGAAGCTTGAAGTTTTTTGTTATATAGGTCTTTCACTTGCATAGTTAGAGTTACCCCAAGATATTTTATATTCTTTGATGTTAATGTAAAGGATGTTGTTTCTCTAATTTTTTCTCAGACATTTATCATTCCTATGTGTAGGAGACTTACTGATTTTTTAAGATAATTCTGTATCCAGGTACTTTGCTGAAGGTGTTTTTCAGCTGTAGGTGTTTCTTGGTAGAATTGTGTTGGGGGGGGCTGGTAATTAAGTATACTATCATATAATCTAGGAATAACAATACTTTGACTTTGTCCTTTCAAATTTGTATCCTCTGGATGTCTTTTAGTTGTCTAATTGCTCTATCTAACTTCAAGTACTATATTCAGTAGATAAAGAGAGATTGTGAAGCCTTATCTTGTTCCTAATTTTAGTGAAATTGCTTTAAGTTTCTCTCCATTTAATTTGATGTTGGTTATTGGCTTGCTGCATATTGCCTTAATTGTGTTTAGGTATGTGCCTTGTATCCCTGATCTCTCCAATACTTTTAAATGAAAGAGGTGTCAGGTTTTGTTAAAAAGCTTTTTCAGCATCTAATGAGATGATCGTGTGCTTTTTCTTTTGGTTTTTACATATGGTGGATTATATTGGCGGATTTTCATATGTTAACCCATCCCTGGGATGAAGTCAACTTGATCATGGTGGATGATGTTTTTGATGCGCTCTTGGATTTGACTTTCTAATATTTCACTGAGTATTTATTCATCAATGTTTATGTAAGGGAAATTGGTCTGAAATTCTTCATTTTTTGAGTTGCTTATGTAGTTTACTTATCATAGTGACTAGGGCCTCATAGAATGACTTTTGCAATGTTCCTTCTATTTATATTTTGGGAAATATATTTAAGTAGTTTACTTGATATTGATTTAAATTTAGTAAGTGGTATCTATCTAGAAAGTCTTCCATTTCATTTAGAGCTTCCATTTTCTGGAGTACAGTCTTTTGAAGCAAAACCTAATGATTCTTTGTATTGCCTTTGTGCCTGTTGTTATGTCCCTCTTTTCATTTCTAGTTTTGTTACTTTGGATCCAGCTCTCTGAGTTTTGGTTAGTTTGCATATAAGATTTGTTTATGTGGTTGAGTTTTTTCAAAGAAAGGGCTCTTGGTTTTGTTGATTTCTATATTATTGTCTTTGTTTCTAACTTATTGATTTAAGTCCTGAGTTTGAATATTTCCTGTCTTCTACTCCTCTTTGGTGTGTTTGCTCTTTTTCATTCTAGAGCGCTCAGGTGTACTTTTAAATTTGCTAGTATGTAATCTCTCCAATTTCTTTATGAAGTTCCTTAGTGTTATGGCCCTTCCTCTTAATACGCCTTTTATTGTATCTTATGTTTGATTATGTTGTGCCTTCATTTCATTAAATCTTAGAAATTCTTTAATTTCTTGCTTTATTTTTTTCCTGACCCAGTGTTTCTTGACTAGAGAATTATTCAGTTTTCATGAATTTGTAGGTTTTCTGTTGTTTTCAAGTCAAGATTTAATCCTTGGTGCTCTGATAAGATACAAGAAATTATTCCATTTTTTTGTATCTGTTAGGGCTTGCTTTGTGACCCACTAAGTGATCAATTTTGAAGAAACTTTCATGGGGTACTGATAAAAAGTTATGTTCGTTGGTGTTGGGGTAATAGCTTCTGTAGATATCTGTTAGGTCCATTTGAATCATAATACAAGTTACTTTCATTATTTGTCTGTTTTGTTTCAGTGTAAGTGACCTGTCCATTAGTGAGAGTGGGGTGTTGAAGTTTTCCACTATTAATATGTGGGGTTCAATGTATGATTTAACCTTTAGTAATCTTCCTTTTACTAATGTGAGTACCCTTGTATTTGAGGCACAGATGTTCAGAATTAAAACATTACTTTGGTGGACTTTTTCTTTGATGAGTATGAAGTATATTTCCCCATTTCTTTTTTTATTGGATATTTTATTTACATTTCAGATGTAATACACTTTCCTCATCACCCCCCAACCCAGGAACTCATTATGCCATCACCCATCCTCCTGCTTCTATTGGGATATGACCCCACACAACCTCCCACTCTCACCTCCCAACCCATGATTTCCCCCACACTTGGGCGTTCAGCCTTTACTGGAACAAGAACTTCCTCTCCCACCTATGCCCTACTGTTGGGGTCCACACTATCCCCATGTTGGGGCAGCCAAAATAATGTTGAGGTCCATGCTAGCCCCATGTTGGGACAGCCAAAAAACGTCACAGCCTAGGCAAAATTTTGAGGCCCGGGCCGACCCACGTTTGGGTGGCCACTGTATCCCGGCCCAAGCTGCCGCTCCAGTCTGCGGGTCAGGGTTCAGCAAGAGCAAGGGTGAGGGCAGACTCGAAGAATGGAGACCAGACAGGGTGTGATTCAATCCCATTTATTCTTCAGTCTCTCTTCCTCTAAGTGTCTCCTTCTCTGTCTCCTCTGTCTGCTGTGTCTGATTCTGTCTGGAGCCAAGTGTCTTCTACCTAATGTCTGATGTGTCTGATTCTCCCTCTATAGTCTCAATTCTGATCTGTTCTGTCTCTGCCTTTTATATGTCTCACTTCTAAGCCACGCCTCTAAGTTACACCTTTAATCATGCCCTTCGGTCTTGTCTCTAACTCTGATCTCTATATTTCTAAGTCATACTCTTAAGTTACACACCTTTAATCTCACACATTTTTAATCTCACGCACCTTTAATCTCAAGGTATCTAAACCAAGATTATCGGAGTGTGCTCAGCTGTTGTAGGCTATTGTAATCCAAGTCTCATGTCAGGGTATATGGCTCAAGATGGCTGCAAAGCTGATAGCCGCTTTCTGCTAAAAGTCGACCCCCAACACCCAACAATGCCATCCTCCCCTACATATACAGCTGGAGCCATGGGTCCCTCCCTATGTGCTCCCAGACTGGTGGTTTAGGCCCTGGGAGCTCTGTTTAGTTGGTATTGTTGCTCTCCTCATGGGGCCTCAAACCCATTCACCTCCTTCAGTCTTCTCTCTCCCTCCTCCATTGGGAACCCCATGATCAGCTCAATGGTTAGCTGTGAGCATCCACTTCTGTATATTTCCAGCTCTGGCAGACCTCTAAGGAGAAAGCTATATCAGGCTCCTGTCAGCATGCACTTTCTGGTATCCACATCAGCATCCACCTTTGGTGACTAAACAAGGGTGGAGCAGTCTCTGACCAGTCCCTCATTACATTTCTGTCCCACACTTTGACTCCATATTTTCTCACATGAGTATTTTGTTACCCCTTTTAAGAAGGACCATAGCACCCACACTTTGGTCTTCGCTGTTCATGAGCTTCATGTGGTCTGTGAGTGGTATTTTAGATATTGCAAGTTTTAGGGCTAATATTCAATTAGCAGTAAGTACATGCCATGTGTATTCTTTTGTGATTGGGTTAGCTCACTCAGGATGATATTTTCTAGTGCTATCCATTTACCTAAGAATTTCTAGAATTCATTTTTTAATAGCTGAGTCTTATTCCATTGTGTAAATGTACCATATTTTCAGTATCCATTCCTCTGTTGAAGGACATCTGGGTTCTTTTAGGCTTCTGGCTATTATAAATAAGGTTGCTATGAACATAATGGAGCATGTGTCCTTGTTATATGTTGGAACAGCTTCTGGGTGTATCCCCAGAAGTGCTATAGCTGGTCCTCAGGTAATGCTATGTCCCATTTTCTGAGGAACCACCATGCTGATTTCCAAACTGGTTGTACCAGCTTTCAATCCCACCAACAATAGAGGATTGTTCCTCTTTCTCCACATCCTTGCCAGCATCTGCTATCACCTGAGTTTTTGATCTTGGCCATTCTGACTGGTATGAGGTGGAATCTCAGGGTTGTTTTGATTTGAATTTCCCTAATGACAAGGGATATTGAGCATTTCTTTAGGTGCTTCTCAGCCATTCGAGTTTTCTCTGTTGAGAATTCTTTGTTTAGCTCTGTACCCCATTTTGAATAGGGTTATTTGGTTGTCTGGAGTATGATTTCTTGAGTTCTTTGTATATACTGAATATTAGCCCTCTAATGGATGTAGGATAGGTAAAGATCTTTTCCCAATCTGTTGGCTGCTGTTTTGTCCTATTGACAGTGTCCTTTGTCTTACAGAAGCTTTGCAATTTTATGAGGTCCCATTTGTCAATTCTTGATCTTAGAGTATAAGCCATTGGTGTTCTGTTCAGGAACTTTTCCCCTGTGTCTAGGTATTCGATGGTTTTCTCACCTCCTCTTCTATTAGTTTCAGTGTATCTTGTTTTATGTGAAGGTCCTTTATCCACTTGGACTCGAGCTTTGTACAAGGAGATAAGATGGATCAATTTGCATTCGTCTACATGGTGACCTCCAGTTGAACTAGCACCATTTGTTGAAAACGCTGTCCTTTTTCCACTGGAAGGTTTTATCTCCTTTGTCAAAGATCAAGTGACCGTAGGTGTGTAGGTTCATTTCTGGATCTTCAATTCTATTCCACTAATCTTTCTGCCTGTCTCTGTACCAATACTATGCAGTTTTATCATGATTGCTCTGTAGTACAGCTTGAAGTCAGGGATGGTGATTTCTCCAGAAGTTCTTTTATTGTTGAGAATAGTTCTCGCTATACTGGTTTTTTTGTTATTCCACATGAATTTGCAAATTGCTCTTTCTATCTCTATAAAGAATTGAGTTGAAATTTTGATGGATATTGCATTGAATCTGTAGACTGCTTTTGGCAAAATGGCCATTTTTACTATATTAATCCTGCCAATCCATAAGCATGGGAGATCTTTTCATCTTCTGAGATCTTCTTCAGAGACTTGAAGATTTTGTCATACAGATCTTTCACTTGCTTGGTTAAATTCACACCAAGGTATTTTATATTATTGTGAAGGGTGTCATTTCCCTAATTTCTTTCTCAGCCTGTTTATCCTTCAAGTAGAGAAAGGCTACTGAGTTAATGTTATATCCAGCCACTTTGCTGAAGTTGTTTATCAGGTTTAGGAGTTCTCTAAACCTGGAAGTTTTTGGGACACTTAAGTATACTATCATATCATCTGCAAATAGTGAAAATTTGACTTCTTCCTTTCCTATTTGTATCCCTTTGACCTCCTTTTGTTGCCTAATTGTTCTGATTAGGATTTCAAGTACCATATTGAATATGTAGTGAGAGAGTGGTCAGTCTTGTCTAATCCCTGATTTTAGTGGGATTGCTTCAAGTTTCTCTCCATTTAGTTTGATGTTGGCTACTGGACTGCTGTATATTGCTTTTACTATGTTTAGGTATGGGCCTTGGATTACCAAACTTTCCAAGACTTTTTCCATGAAGTTGAACTTTGTCAAATGCTTTTTCAGCATCTGCTGAGATGATCATGTGCTTTTTTTTCTTCTTTGAGCTTGTTTATATAGTGGATTACACTGATGGATTTCCGTTATTGAACCATCCTTGCATTTGTGGAATAAAGCCTACTTGATCATGATGGAGGATTGTTTTAATGTGTTCTTGAATTCAGTTTGCAATAATTTTATTGAGTATTTTTGCATCGATATTCATAAGGGAGCTTGGTCTGAAGTTCTCTTTCTTTGTTAGGTCTTTGTGTGCTTTAAATATGACCTTAATTGTAGCTTCATAGAAAAAAATGGGTAGTTTTCCTTCTGTTTCCATTTTGTTGAATGTTTTAAAGAGAATTGGTATTAGGTCTTCTTTGAAGGTCACAGAACTCTGCCCTAAAACCATCTGGTCCCAGGAATTTTTGGTAGAGAGCTTTTTAATGCATGCCTCTATTTCTTTAGGGGTCATGGCACCCTTTAGATGGTTTATCTGGCCCTGATTTAACTTTGGTACCTGGTATCTGTCTAGAAGATTGTTCATTTCATCCAGATTTTCCAGTTTTGTTGAGTATAGGCCTTTGTAGTAGGAGCTGATTATTTTTTTAATTTTCTCAGTTTTTGTTATTAAGTCTTCCTTTTCAGTTCCAATTTTATTAATTTGGATACTGTCGCTGTGCCCTTTGGTTAGTCTGGCTAAGGGTTTATCTATCTTGTTGATTTTCTCAAAGAAGCAACTCTTGGTTTTGTTGATATTTTGTACAGTTATTTTTGTTTCTACTTGGTTGATTTCAGCTCTGAGTTTGATTATTTCCTGCCATTTACTCCCTTTGGTTGTATTTGCCTCCTTTTGTTCTAGAGTTTTCAGGCATGCTGTCAAGTTGTTAGTGTATGCTCTCTCCAGTTTCTTTTCTTAGGCACTTAGGGCTACAAGTTTTTCTCTTAGCACTGCTTTTTTGGAGTCCCACAAGTTTTGGTATGATGTGTTCTTATTTTCATTAAATTCTAAAAGTCTTTCATTTCTTTCTTTCTTTCTTTCTTTCTTTCTTTCTTTCTTTCTTTCATTCTTTCTTTTTTTTTTTTTTTGACCAAGTCATCATTGAGTAATGATGACTACGTGTATGTGGGCTTTCCATTGTTTTTGTCATTATTGAAGACCGACCTTAGGCTGTGGTGATCTGATAGTATGCAAGGGATTATTTCAATCTTTTTGTATCTGGTGAGGCCTGGTTTGTGACCTGGTTTTGGTGAAGGTACCATGAGTTGCTGAGAAAAAGGTATATTTTTTGTTTTAGGATGAAATGTTCTGTAGATATCTGTTAAATCCATTTGGTTCATAACTTCTGTTAATTTCACTATGACTCTGTTTAGTTTCTTTTTCCATGACCTGTCCATTGCTGATAGTGGGGTGTAGAAATCCCTCACTATTATTGTGTGAGCTTTGTGTGCTTTGAGCTTTAGTAGTTTCTTTTATATATTTGGTTACCCTTGCATCTCAAGCACAGATGTTCAGAATTGAGAGTTCATCTTGGTAGATTCTTCCTTTGATAAGTATGAAGTGTCCTTCTTATCTTTTTTTGGATACTTTTGGTTGAATGTCAATTTTATTTGATATGAGAATGGCTATTCCAGCTTGTTTCTTGGGGGCCATTTGCTTGGAAAATTGTTTTCCATCCTTTTACTCTGAGGTAGTGTCTGCTTTTGTCACTGAGGTGTGTTTCCTGTATGCAGCAAAATTCCGGGTCCTGTTTATGTATCCAGACCATTAGCCTATGTCTTTTAGTTGGGGAATTCAGTCCATTGATGTTAAGAGATATTAAGGAAAAATGATTGTTGCTTCCTGTTATTTTTGTTATTAGAGGTGGAATTATGTTTGTGTAGCTATCTTCTTTTGGAGATGTTGGAAGCTTACTTTCTTGCTTTTTCTAGGTTGTAGTTTCCCTCTTTGTGTTGGCGTTTTCCATCAGTTAGTCTTTGAAGTGCTGGATTTGTGGGAAGATATTGTGCAACTTTGGTTTTGTCATGGATTCTCTTGGTTTTTTCCATCTATGGTAATTGAGAGTTTTGTTGGGTATACTAGTCTGAGCTAGCATTTGTGTTCTTTTAGGGTCTATATTATATATGTCCAGGATCTTCTGACTTTTATAGTCTCTTGTGAAAAGTCTGATGTAATTCTTATAGGTCTGCCTTTATATGTTATTTTACGTTTTTCCCTTACTAATTTTAGTATTTTTTCTTTGTTTTGTGCATTTGCTGTTTTGATTATTATGTGACGGGAGGAATTTCTTTTCTTCTCTAATCTATTTGGGGTTCTATAGACTTCTTGTATGTTCATGGACATGTCTTTTTCTAAGTTAATGAAGTTTTACTCTATAATTTTGTTGAATTTATTTCCTTTAAGTTGGGAATCTTCACTCTTGTCTATACCTATTTTTTTGACAGTTGTGTCAATGTTTTCCATAATATCTTCTGCTCCTGAAATTCTCTCTTCTGTCTCTTGTATTGTGTTGGGGATGCTTGAGTCTATGACTCCTGATTTGTTTCCTAGGTTTTCTATCTCCAGGGTAGTCTCCCTTTGAGACTTCTTTATTGTTTCTACTTCCATTTTTAGATCCTGAATGGTTTTGTTTAATTCCTTCACCTGTTTGGTTGTGTTTTCTTGCAGTTCTTTAAGGGATTTTTGTGTTTCCTCTTTGAGGGCTTCTACCTGTTTACCTGGGTGCTCTTGTACTTTTTTAAGGGAGTTATTTATGTCCTTCTTAAAGTCCTCTATCATCATCATGAGAAGTGATTTTAATTCTGAGTCCTGTTTTTCCAGTGTGGTGGGGTGGTATCCAGGGCTTGTTATGGTGGGAGAACTGGGTTCTCATGATGCCAAGTAACTATGGTTTCTGTTGCTTATTTTCTTGTGCTTTCCTTTCGCAATCTGGTTAACTCTAGTGCTACCTGTACTCACTGTCTCTGACTGAAGCCTGTCTTTCCAGTTATTATCCTTGTGTCAGAACTCCCAGAGTCAAGATGTCTCTGTAATCCAGTGATTCTGAGCTCCTGGGTGGAAGAATTGCTGGGACTCAGACTGCCTCTGGGATCCTAAAATTCTCTTGCTCTTAGTGCAGTGGTTCCTTCTCTGCTCTGTGTGCACTGGTTCCTCTAGGATGGCTCAGTATATGGGGTCTTCACAGGAAAGAACCAGCTAGGTGTCTTACCCAGACAAAAGGACCAAGGGAGGTGTAGAAGAGGAATGGTATTCTGGAGGGTCCGGTTTTGGGTGGCTGATGGGTCCTGTGCACCCCAGGCTCCCAGTTGTAGCTCTCAGGTGTAGGGAATTTGGAGAGGGTTTTTACCTGCTGCTCTGAGTGCAGTGGTTCCTCTAGTATGGCTCAGGATATGGTATCTTCATGGGAGAAGACCAGCCAGGTGTCTGCTCCAGCCAAAAGGACCAAGCAAGGGGCTATTTTCCCCATTTTTTTTTTTTACTTTTGGTTGAAAGTCTATTTTATTAGATTATAATGACTATACCAGCTTGTGTCTTGGGTACCTATGGTTTGAAAACTTTTTTTCTAGTCCTTTACCCTGAGAAAACTTTTTTGATGCTGAAGTGTGTTTCTTATATGCATCAGTATGATGAATCTTGTCTTTAACTTGTATATTTGATTTGAGGTCATGGGGAATATTAATGGCCAATGATTGTTAATTCCTGTGTGGTGTGGTGTCTGGTGTATGTGTGTGTATCTGGTATCTGTGTGTGTGTGTGTGTGTGTGTGTGTGTGTGTGTCTACTTCCCTTCTTTTGTTTTAGCTTTTGTAGAATTATTTATTTCCTGAGGGTTTTTTAGGTATTGTTAACCGTCTTAGGTTGGAGATTTTCATCTAGAATTTTCTGTATGATAGATTTGTGGATATTGTTTAAATTTGGTTTTGTTGTTGAATATCCTATTTTGTCAGTCTATGGAGATTGAGAGTTTTGCTGGGTATAATAGTTTAGGTTATCATCTGTGCTTTCTTAGAGTCTGCAAGACATCTCTCCAGGCCCTTCTAGCTTTTAGAGTCTCTGTTGAGAAGTCAAATGTAATTATGATAGGTCTGTTTATACATTTCTTGGCTTTTTTCCCTTTTGAATTTTAATATTCTTTCCCTGTTCTGTACATTTATTGTTTTTCTTATCATGTGGTATGGGGATTCTTTTCTGCTCCAATGTATTTGATGTTCTGTAATCTATGTATGTTTCTCTTTCTTTAAGTTGGGAAAATTTTCTTCTATAATCTTATTGAAATATTTTCTTGGCCTTGGAACTGAGAATCTTCCATTCCTATTTTTCTTATGTTTATTGTTTTTGTAGTGTCCCAGATTTCTAGGCTTTTTTTTTATGTAAGGATCTTTTTAGGTTTAATATTTTCTTTAAGCAATGTATTGTTTTCTTCAATCATATCCTCTATACCTGAGATTCTTTCTTCCATTCCTTATAATCTGTTGGTGATGATTTCATCTGTAACTGTGTTCCTTTCCTAGATTTTCTATTTACAGGATTCTCTAAGTTTGTGTTTTCTTTATTGCTTCTATTTCCACTTTCAGGTCTTGAACAGTTTTATTCATTTACTTCACCTGCTTGATTCTATTTTCTTGTGTTTATTAAAGGGATTTACTCATTTCCTCTTTGAAGCCCTCAATCATCTTTATGAGTCTGAATTTAAAGTCATTTTCTGGTGCTTCAGGTTATGTTAGAATACCCAGTGTTTGCTCTATAGGTTCCACATGTTCTGGCTCTTGTTGTGTTCTCTTATTCTGCCTTTTAGCCAACTGGTTGTCCCTAGGTGTTCTTTGTGTATCAAGTCTCAGGAGGTGGAACTAAAGTGGATATTTCTGGTGCATCAGAGCTTTATTGGGCAGCCTTGGGCTGGACATTGGAACTCAGGAGGCAGTGCAATTTTCAGGGCAGCTGGGCATGCCCTAGAGGACCTGTAATAGACAGGGTTTGGAGCAGAGGATCTAAGCTGGATATTCCTGGTGAAGCAGACCTGGTGAATGTGGGCCAGTAGCAGCTATCATTAAAAAAAAAAAAAAACTAAATTGTATCACTCTGAAAGTTTATAAATGTGTCGTAGGGTAAATGGGGTTGTCCTCATTTTATAGAAAAAAAATTGCTAAGTGAGAGATAAAGAATTAAAACCCAGACACACTCAACAAATATGCCATCAACCATTCTAGATAAATGAATAGCCCTTGCTTCATCACAAATTTTCATTTGTTCTCCCTGTGTCAATTTGGATCTTTTGGAAGGAAGATACAAAACAGGTCAAGAGGTATATTTTGTGTAATATGTGTAAAAGGTATTGTTTTAGTGGTGAGGGATGCCACATTTCAGATGTGATATATTTGAACAAAGGAGAAGTACAGAATCAGACTATGGTGAATATCTTTCTATGGTTTCTACCCAAAGTGTTTCAGAACTGCAAAGGTTGGTAACAAGTAAGCACTGTCTTGCTTTAATGCTTTTATTCTATATGGATATTAATTGCCCAGTAACAATGTTCCTAAAAGTAGAAGATGTTCTAAAGACACTGTTGCTGAAGCCAGTCAGATGACTTTTTTTCTGTAATGCATGTTCTCTTTTGTAGTACTATCAAGAGTTGTGTACCTCCACAGCTGCTATCTGCCAGCACCACTCATTCCTAGTTTCATTTTTGTTCTCTTCGACTACTATTGGAAATGTTATAACTAATTTAAGGTTTATTTTCAGTAGACCATGCATAATTTATAAGTGTGTTATGTAAATCATTTAATTGGTACATAACATTCTTTCTCTGAAAATAAATGTTCATGTCTGGGAAGACACCTCAGTCAATAGAGAACTTTATTCACAAGTATGAGAGCCTAGTAGATTTCTAGCACCAGCATAAAAAACCTGACCACAATGCATGCTATAATCCTATCACTGAGGAGGTAGACAACAGTGAGAGACTGTGTTCCAAAATCTAGCAGGCAGGGAAAAAGATAGAGCACATCAATTTCTGACCTTCTTGCTCATAAACCCTGACATTTACACATATGTGCATATGTGTTTAGACACACCAAAAGTTCGGGTTAAAATAACACTTTCAGAATTTTAAGTACTCTATTTTACACAGAGATGTCTTTCTGGATGTATAATTCTAGCCTTCATAGTCTCCTCCATAGATGAGCCATTGCTTATGCAGAAGACAAGTATCACCCAGAAGTGTCAACCATGAACTATTCATGTATTACACCAATCCAATCATTACCACTGCAGAAGAAATATTATTCTCAAGGGTGATGCTCTTTATAATATTTCAGGCTCAAGGTACCAAGAGAGAATTGACTTCTTAAGGTTATTCTTTAATGTCCACATGTGCACTGTGGTACTTTTAAACACACACACACACAGAAAGAGAAAAAGGGAGGGACAGCGGGAGGTGTCCCCATATGCACTGTGCTTTTAAACACACACACACACACACACACACACAAACACACACACACAAACACACACACAGAAAGAGAGAGAGGGAGGGACAGAGGGAGCTGGGGGAACATATTAATTCTAATATTAATAACATCAGAGACTGGTAAAATGGCTCAGCATGGAACCGGAGTTTGGATTCCAAGCAACTATGTAAATGCTTGGTAACTATAGCATCGTACCTTTGATCCCAACATACACAGGCATGTGTATCAGCAAACACAATTGTGTTCCTATATACATATGAGGATGTGTACACAATGCATAAATACCATGTATACTATACAGACACCAGAATAAATATAAATAAACATAAATTTAGAGTGGTTGTATTTTGTCTAAATATGACAAAAATAGTAAATACCAAAACTCTGCCATGCTTCTTAGTCAGAAATTGAACCTGAAACCTGTCAAAATCATTTTTTAATTTGTTTGTTTTATTTTGTTCTGGAAACCACACAAAACACAATAATCAGTGGAATATTTAATGAATTAGAAGCTTTTATTCAGATAGGAAAATCTGAATTGTATGCTGGATACAATCCGTAATCCCACAATCTGGTACACCTAGAGACTTGAATCTAACAGTCCACAGGAGTAATGACACACTGTTAATACATAACAGAAGAAAGCAAAGCTTCTCAGAGAAAAGCTGCTGTTAGGGATTTTTGCCTGTGTGGTGGCTCTCTGGTGGGTCACCTCAGAGCCTGATGCATTTTTCTGTGTCTCAGAGCATCGAAGAGATAGAGATTTCATTTCACTGTGCAGTTGCTGCAATTTTCACCTGGAACAATGTATAATAATTGTATCCAACAGTACAACTAGAGACATGGACAACTAACATGAAGAATCCAGAACTTCGAAGCTTTGTTTTGCAAATATCTCACATTATGTAAGGAATTCAGAAAGCCATATAAATGTTCAGGACTAGAGGGGCAATCAGACAACACCTGACGAGATTCTAACTTCTTACATCTCGATAGGCTCAAGCTCCTGTGAGCAGGCAGAGAATGAAAGGAAGAGTTATCAATTGCCTATCACTGAAAAGATATGCCAATGATGCAGGCCAGAGGGACTCATCTTTAGCCATAAAGTTAAGCACTGTTGAGTATTGTAAGAAGGAAGCATGATTACATACACTTAGTAATTAAGATAGTATATGTTAAGCACAATGGTTAGTCATTGAGATATGTGTTTCCTGCTGTTTTGTCTTGTGGATTCTCTGCTTTTTGGCTTGTCCTTGAATACATTGCACTTCAGGCAACAGTTATTTTCACACTTTTCCCCATGCAATGATTGTCCATGTGGGAAGCCATTTCCAAGAATCTTCTTGGAAAATAACTCTTGTGCCTCAAGGTAGCCCAGCTATTTCAAATGCCACACTTCCTCTCCAAGGAACACTTCACTGCAACTGACATTGGATCTATGACTGCTGAATACTCTCCTCTGCTTCATGGTGCTTTGTTCTTATGAAAGCCAGCACCAATGCCAGAAAGCATCACTCTAGGCAAATCAAAACTTGAAAAATTTTTATATGGCCTTCCTTGAGAGCCCCACCTGTTATTGCTCTGAACCTTACTATAGGTAAGGCTCTATGTCTATCAACATATCTGCCTGTGTACTATGTTTCCAACCATGATAACAATAAACTAAATCTCTGAAAGTATAAGCAAACCAAAATTAAATACTTTACTTTGTAAGAATTGCCTTGGTCATGGTGTCTCCTCACAGCAAGAGAACACTGACTATGACACTCAACACAAAGGATTACCTTGATAATAAAGGCAGGCAAAGGTATCACAAAAAAGAAAAGAATGAAACAAGGAAATGAAAAAAAGAACAGGAGACAGGAGAGTGGAAGGAAAGCCATGAAGGAAAGAAGGAAAGTAGGGATGGAGGGAAGGAGAAGAGAGGAAGAAAGAAAGGGAGAGAGAGAGAAAGAGAGAGAGAGAACAGTGCTGCTATGCTAGAATATGGTTTGTACATGAACTAGAGTCCTATCCCACAGTTTAGTAATACTGACAGATAGGAGAATCTATTAGAGATGGTACCTAGTAGGGCACAATCAGATTATTGAGTACAATGCTCAGAAATAAAGAAACTAAATGTAAAGTTAAAACACTAATTTCAATTGTCATATAATGAGAAATTGTATGTGTATGATTTAATCAAAAAGGTAAAACATTCTACAATATAAACCTATAAAACATTGCTGGAAGATGTTAATTACCTGAAGAAATATAAAAGTTATCTATGTTCATGTATTCAAATAACTAATAACAATAAAATGGCAATGGCTAGGCAAGCAGCCTACAAGCTTGATGCAAAGTATAAAATATTTTAATAAAAATCCCAGGTGTCTTTTTAATCAAAATGGAAAAAGTCATCCTAAAATTCTTGAAATGAAAGAAAAATAAATAGAAGAGGCATTTTTCCTGTCAAAACATACCATAATGTCATGCTAATTAAAAGGTCCCTGTATCAAAATAAGGAAACATGGTGACATTTGAGAGATGCTGTCACAAAATATAGAACCTGGGAATATAAAACATAAATCTACAGGACTCAAAGAAAACCACAAGAGTCAGATGCAGCTTTCTGGAAGAAGTTATAGACACTGAAATGTCTCTCACAGCTTCTATCCTAAAATTGGCCATAAAACCTAAGTTAAGGGAGCTTAGAGGGTGGCTCAGTGGTTGAGAGCCCATGTTCTTTTGACAGGAGACTTGGGTTCAGTACCCAGCATAAACATGATGGCTCACAACCATTCTAAACCTCCAGTTCCAAGGGCTCAAACTACCTCTTCTGGTCATGATGGCATTGAGGACAAAAGAGATGAATATATATATTCATTCAAAAAGATGAATATATATATGCAAAAACACCTGTGCACATAAAATAAAAAATCTTTTAAAGATTAAGAAATTACAAAGTAACACATGTTTACTCTCAAACCTTCTGCTGCCTCACCCCTGAAGAATTTCATGAGGTCACTGTTTTGCTTGGTGGAGGAATGTTCTGCATGTCAAGAAGAATATGAACAACCAGGCATCTTGTATTTACTATGCTTCTCTGGAAAGCAACTTAAGGAAGAAAGAACTGATTCTAGGTCATAGCTCAAGGTACAGTCCATGGAAAAGTCAAGTCTACAAGAGTTTGAAGTAGCTGGTCATGTGATACTCACCCTCAGAAATCAGAGCAATGCATGTATGCTATTATTCAATCCCCTTTTTCCCTTTGTACAATTCAGGATCCCTGTTAGAGAATGGTGCCACCCACAATGGGCAGGTCTTCCTACTTCTATTGTTGTTATCAAACCACCCCCCCATAAGCTTTTGGATTTGTTGCAGAGCCCAGTTCTGGGGTCTAGGGAAACAACAATGCTTGTACATTTACTTGAGCCCAGGGAGGTCACTTTTGCTCTGTCCTTCCTCTATTCGCATCTCTGAGTTGTATCCCTAATTCTGATACCACCACCAGCCTCTGGCTATCCTCTCAGCCCACTTCCACCCGTTTGGAACTCCCTTAATTCTCTAACCCAGGAATATCCTGGGTTGAGAGGAATATCCAGAATACATATTCTCATAAAGAGAGCATGCTGATTTTTATTTGGTATGGTATAGGGCAGAGAAGAGGGAGTGACCAATCAATGAATGCTACAATCTGAATGAAATAGTAAATGGAAAATAAGTAAGGGGACAAAATTGCATAATTTGGAAATCAAGGGTAATATTGTGAAAAAGTATTACTCTGATAGTTATGATCTGTGAACACTGAAATGGTAAAAAATGCTGGATTTTCCATTGATCTTTTAAAAGGAGTGTTATTTGGGTAGCATGGAGCAATTCTATGGATTTCTGGAAATGCTATATAAATGCATAGACAAAGCATTCTGAAGGAATGCAGGACTAAGAGAGTAAATAGTATTAGCTTTGATGAAAGGAAACTAGACATAATGCAAGCAAGGTATCTTCTCGAGTTCTCAAAGAAGCACAGCCACAAGCCCAAGTGAGTATAAGTTTCAAGGAAATATATATATATATATTAGTATATTAGTATATATTAGTATATAGTATATTAGTATATATTAGTATATAATATATATATATATATATATATATATATATATATATATATATATATATTTCTCCCTCAGCATTGGGTGGCTCAAATCTGCTATCTCTGAAAAATAAATGGGCCAAAGGTGGTAGAGCTCAGTATAAAATATTTGCCTACTATTCTCAAAGCCCTGAGTGTAATTTAATACTCACATGCTACTACAAAAATTAAGATTGAAGATCAAATTGTGAGGTAAAATAAAACTACTCTTTTACTCTAGTAATTTGAAAACAACAAAATATACCCAAATCTTGGATTTCAAACTGGTCTTTAAAGCAAAGCAGATCTTACGAAAATGAGCCTGTATTTTTACCACATTGTAAATTGACTAGCCCTAAGTCCAAATTAACACAGAGGAAAACATTATTTGCTTTCAGAATATTTTGGTGTGGAACATAAAAATTCCATTCCCTAATTTCTTTTTTAAGAGCACTATCATTTCAAAACAATTTCACCAATAACGGCCTTTGTGTGAAATTAAATGCCATAGATAATGATTTGAAACTTTTGAATCCTGGTACACCCTGTGCTACAGATAGCCAGTTTAATTTTACACTCATGTCATCCATCCTTTACAAGATGAGCAGATGTATTCTTTCATAATCCCATTTTGAGAGTTTATGGACCAAATGGGACACATGTCCTAGGGAATGTAAATTCAGAAAAGATTTGCTCAGAAGTATAATTTTTTGTTAAAAAGTAAAATAAAATTTAAAGAAAATACACCTTTTTATGTCAACTTGTTTTATAATAGAACCCTAGCATATTCCCACTTTCAAAATAGCAAGATTATATATATTTGTAGCTCAATATATTTTTATTTTGATACAGGTTGAAAAGAAAACAATTTAGCCATTAAGATTTTGCAAACAATTTGTACATAATATGGCCCATTTGCTTTTGAAGTTATTGGATCATGATTTTAGATGCCAAAAATTCTGCAATATAAAAATCCACAATTGAGTATGTTTGTTGACTCCAGTACATTAGATTTTCAGCAATGTTTTGTTGAAAAGATTATCCAGACTACTTAGAATGCATCATTTCAGAACTGTCATGGCTGAAAAGGTAAGATGGATTATAGAAACCAGAGGGGTCAAGGACACTACAAGAAAACCCACAGAATCAACAAAGCTGGCCTCATAAGGGCTCACAAAGACTTAACCACCAACCAAGGAGCCTGCATGGGATAGAACCAGGCCCTCTGAACACATTTTACAGTTGTGTAGTGTGATCTTTTGTGGGATTCCTAACAGTGGGAGCAGAAAGCTGTCTCTGACTCTGTTGCCTGCTTTTGGGACCCTTTTTCTCAAATTGGACTGCCTCCACCAGCTTTAATAAAAGATGATGTGCCTAGTGCTACTGCTTTATGATCTTCCATGGCTGGTTGATATCTATAGGCTTGCTGTTTTTGGAAGAGAAATGGGAGAGGAATGGATAAGGGAAGGGAAGAAGAGGGGAGGTGGAAAGCAGATACTAGGAGAAAAGAAGAGAAGGTTGTGATAGTCAAAAGAAGTAGTAAAAGAAGTAAGAAAGAAGCCTAAAATCAGCAATAGGCCTGACATTCATGCCTGCTAACACAAAGTCTTGGGTCTCTATGGAAAAACACTGAAACAGATGGCTATAAACTATTGTAAACAGGCAGCATTTGTGGAAATCTACCAGCCTGAGTAGTCATAGACCTTGTAAATAGGCAGCCTTGGCAGATAGTACCAAATTAGACAAGGACAAGTGAATCATAGGCAGAGTCATAGTGACCTGACCCCTGAACCTTCATCCATCTGATACCATGTTCTGAAAGATATCTGTACTCCCCCTGGATACTTCTGCTCCTGTGTCATCCCCTTCCCCACATCCTGCATTTTCGTGTTTATAACCTCTGTGTTAAAAAGTAAAAATTATGATTTGATAATAAAAAAAAAGGAAAAGAAAAAAGGTAAGAAAGAAGAAAAATGAGAAGGAGGAAGAAAAGGAGGAGGAAGAGGAGGAGGAGGAGGAGAAGGAGAAGAAGAGCCTCCTGACTAGCTCTAATTTCCAATACAAATCATGAGGAGACAAGCTTTGATATCAGTGAGACTCAAAGTGAGAAGTTAGCCCTGAGACTCAACTTAGTCTTCTCCAGTCTTTAGAACACTGGGTCTTGACTATTCCTCTTAAATTTATTATTTAATTTGTTTTGTGATTGGATGTCTCTGGTTTTCCAAATATCTCTGATGGGAAATGAATTACTCTCTAACTTCTATAGCTCCTGTTGTTTGACTAGGAGAAAAACCACTGATGCTTAGTGTAGGTTTTTCCAAGATGCTCCCAAAAATTTTGAGGGCCCCACTGAAGCCGTGTTTTTCAGGTTGGTAATCCTGGACCATATTCAGAGAACAGCAGCCAGTAGGGCATGGAGCACTTAATCTTGCTTGTAAGTTAAGTGCTATTCCCTATCCTCCAGAATTGTAGCTCTGCTTTATTTTCAAAAGAAGTTCTGCTTGATTGAAACTGATTCCCCCTCTGTGAAGCAAAATCATTCTTCTCAAACATCCATCTAACTAACTATTTATTTACCAATTTATCAATCCTTCTCTTGTGCACCATACACCCACTCCTCAATAGACAAGGTTACCAGACAGATGGTATTAAATAGTTAAAGTGTGAAATAAACATGGCTCCTCTCACCAAGCATTTCTGACTGTCTTTAGCTTTCTGCAAAGCTAAAGGGCTGATCAAAAGATAGTTTGTTGGCAAAAACTTTGGAAGGATGGGCTTATAATCTTATCCTTATGACCTTACTTCTCACGAGTCAATTTTTGATGTTCATTTATGACTTAAATTTAGGAAAATGGACTATTGTTTCAACTAAATATCTGGTAGGAAGTTTTATTAACTCATATTAATACTCCACATCTGTGAAGTGTCCACACACATATCAGCATGTACTTATCAATCATTTCTAACCATCTCCTCTCTCACTCTCTATTAAAATCTATTTTATTTTCAGGGTGAATCTTTTGAAAATCTGTATGAAAAAAAGACAAGTGATAGTTGTATTTCCATGTCTGACATATTCCACTTAAACTCCTGGTTCCACTGTGGTTTTTTTTTCTACAAATGGTTGGATTTCATTCATTTTCATGATGTACATATATGAAATACTTTGTTTAGAGCTTCTACATCCATTCCTCTGTTTCTGGTAACAGTACTGAAAGATGGTGGATGGATGGATAGATACATGCATACATACATACATACATACATACATACATACATACATGCATACATACATGTTGGAAGTCGACCTTTAGCAGAAAGCAGCTAGAAAGCAGCTATCCACATGCTAGCCACGCCTCCAAGGCTTACGTCATATCCACACGCCTACAAGGGGCATAGCAAAAGTGTATAAATGCCCTAGATTTCCCTTTATATAAAGAGACTTGATCAGAGACTTGATCAGAATGTCTGTCTTGTCTTCATTCCTTGCGTCTTTTCTCCTTGTCCTCACTCTCTCTCCCTCTAGACCCTGACCCGAAGACCGGAGTGGCAGTTTGAAAACAGGCAGAGCAGAGTAACATAGTAACTAACCAGGCTTTTTAAGTCTTTTGTCTCAAGCCAGGTAGAGCGGAGCCGGTTGCAACACATACATACATACATGGATACATACATACATACATACATACATACATACATACATACAAGATAAATAGAAAGAAGGAAAGATATGAGATATATACATATGAGATATATACATAGAGAGATGATAGACAAAGAAGAGATGGGGATAAATACAGAAACAGAGAAAGGTGAAAAGAGACTGAGAAAGACAGAGAGAGAGAGAGAGAGAAAGAGAGAGAGAGAGAATGTAAAACAAAAGGAACCAATACACTATTGTGGCAATATGAATAAATGAAATCTTAGAGAACAATGTAGAAGTTCTCCCCAATAACTAAAAGCAGATCTATCATGTGACAATGTGACATGCTTATGCCACTTCTGGAAATATATCCAAAAGAAATTAAATTCGTGTATCAAATAGTATTATGTTTACTGTGGCACAATTAACAGCAGATAAGATGTTTTTTTTTTTAAAGGCAACTGGATATGCTTTTCCTAGGTGACTGTTGACTTGAAAGAATGAAATACACGTTTTTGTCAAAAGTATCTGACTTATGAACCTCATGCATTTATTTCTTCCAAGTCAACAACAAATGCCAAATACGTACCTTGCCAATTAAGGATTGAATGTTGAAGTGTGAAATAAATATGTTAATAAGGAACACTCATTTCCCAGTAAGGATTCATACACATGTCCTAACAGTGTCCTGCACTCTGACTCACACTGTGAGCCAAGAGGGTTCAGAACACAAAAGTATAACTCAGAATCTTACCCATTAGTTTTCCTTTCTTACTCGAAACATCCCCTGCAACATAAGCACACAAAAGTGTATCTCATGTTCTTACCTGCACTCTTTTCTTACTTGAAACATGTTTTTTATACTCAACATAGTTTCTATGCTTTGTCAATGACAGAGTGCTCATAGTGTTATCTGTTGTCGTTGTTTCAGTTGGCTTCCAAGTCTTAGAGAAAGGAATCCAGTACTGCATAGGAAGACACAGAAATGAGTCTTTTTAATGAGAGGCTCATCAGTGTAGAACGTACATGCAAAACACACATTTGGAGAGCACTAACCTAGTAGATTTTCCTTAGCAGTCATTTGCATGTGTTGAAATTAAATAGTAAGAAGAAAACCATAATATTAATCTCAGTAGTTAGGAGGATGAGACAGGACGATCTTGTTTTCCAGACTAGCCTAGGCAACATAGGAAGGCTTACTCTTAAAAAGCCCCTGAAAATATTGAAAACATTGTATGTATTAGAATAAATATTATTTCATTGAAATTATTTTAATATGATATACTAAAGGCTAGATTTCAATTATCCATTTCACAATTATATCATCTTATAACTAGTAATAAAAATAACATAATAAAGTAACATAAATATAAAAATAATATAGTTTTTCCATTTTATAAAGCCCAAAGATTTTTTTTGGTCCAATCTCATTTCTACAGTATAGATAATCTCTCTGTCTTAGTTTTGGTTCTAGTTAGCTGTGGTATATTTGGCCACATTTTTCTTTGTACTTCACTAAGAATTCCTAAAATAGGAGACATTTTAATCCAGAGGTGATGGAAAAAATATATGTGTAATATAAAGTGTGCGATATATTCATATAGCTCCCAAAGTACCTTGCAATTCATCTCCATGACAGCTGTTATTGAAGCTTAAGATTATTAGCACAGGAAACTTGGCAAGGACAGAGGATCGAGTTATAAATATTGGCTTCAGATGTCATTTCAGGACAGAGTTAAATTCTCTCCGGATGTGGTAGCATGAATTGTATGAGAAACCCCAGTTAGATCCAGAGCTGCTGCTGAGATTAATGAATAAGGTGAAAGGAGTTTGAAATAAAGTCTGAATTTATGTTGCTTTTAATTTAATAAAAAAAAGAGCTTTTCAGCAGCCTGGAAAGTGACTTAGATGTTGCTTAACATGAAGCAAGTCATTCCTTGGCTCCTGTGTCCTGTGAATTAATTGAGCTCCACTTGTTGTTATTGTTTGGTACCTAGTATATCCTAAACTATTTCCCTTCCTCCTACTCTGTCAAATCATTTTCTTCACTTCCCTGCATCAGTGTCATCTTCAGAGTCAATGGATATTAGTAATACTATGCTCATTTTTCTAGATCCATAGTCTCGTTCCTCTGCTTTCTCAAGATGTTTTAGTTGCTTGCAACATTTTTGTAAGTTGTATTGAAGATATACACTGGAAGAGATTGTGAATTAAATTTCTTCCTCACTATGTACATATTGAATAACACAACTATGGTTCCAATATCTAGTCCGAAATGGCATGAGGCTTTTTAAAAGACTTACATCCATTCCGAGAAGGTGGAGAATGAGAGCTGAAAATTAGACAAGAAGACTGAGTTAATGCAACATGGCATATCACAGCACATACTAAACACTAAAATATGTTTTATGTTGTCTACAAGTAAACTACAGTGAAAATTATAACACTGTAGAAAGAGAATAGGACAAAAGTATTTCCATTATAAATAAAAACCAACTGTCCAGTATGCCTCTAACACAAACTTGTGGGCATGGCATGTGATGATTTCCAAACTAGTATTCAATGTTGTAGTAATTTTAAGACATCCAACTGATTCTATTACATACTGCCTGTTATTCATCTTTAAAAGTACCTAATGTTAGTATATAGTTAATAGTTTCTTTTCAAAATGTGGATAGCAATTCTCATGATCTCTAACTATCTCTTAAGAAAACAACAGTTCTAGTCCTAGGACTGACTTTTTTGAAACCACTAGCAACACAGATTAAAATTTTTTACAGGAAAGAATGAGACAAGAAAAGTAAACTCAAAATTTCCTTCCGTATACAAAGTTTAGCATGAGCTTACCAATTAACATCTCAGCAAATATATTTGAGGAATTTTTGAAAATTTTTTAGCGGTCATCCTCAACTGTTATGGTTGCTATTTTAAAAATTGTAAATTATCAATTATGAACATTTATCTGTACCAGTTCCAGAAAAAGATACCAGTAGATTTAATGACTTGTAAGAACCTGGTTTGGAAATAGTCGCCTTTCTATCTGGGTTAACACGTGGATTGTGGGTTGTCTTTAAGAAGAACACTAATCCTATTGGTAAGAGCTCTACTTCCTAATACAGCAATTTGAGGATTCGAATTCACAGCATGAATTTGAGGTCTGGAGACATTAACATTCTGACCTCTGCAATTGCTGAAGCAACCACAGGAAGAAGTTTTTGTAAGGCTTTGTCAATATAGATGGAAATTGTTAAATTGTGAGTCAAAGATAGATTAAGCAAATATCTATGAATTATAGCAAAAATAAAGTTGATAAAAAAGCTCATATCACCTGAGGTAAAAACCTCATTTCAAATAAAATAAACCTCAATTTAGATAAAACAAAGGGCTGGAAAGTCTATGTAATTTCCATGCAGTAAACTGATGCTGCACAAATCTTAGCACCAGTAATTTTTGTTTGTTTGTTTGTGTGTGTGTGTCTATACGTGTATATATGTATGTATTTCATGATATATTTTCTTGTAGCTAATATTGGCCTCAGACTTGGTATGTAGTCAAGGCTACTTATTCTTTGTTTTTTATCCATAATCCTGATTATATTTCCAAGGTTCTGGGAATACATTCATGTATCATCACAGCTGACTCCAACTACAGCAATTTTAATTTGGTCAAACATAGAGGTAAATTTGAATACATAGATAATATATTTAATTGATAACAATATACCTAGATACATTATATACAGATACATATATAAATGATAGATAAATAGATAGATTATATATATATATGAAGGAAATTCAGAAGATATTCTGAACCACAAAACAGCACTTGTTCATGGATCTTTTCAAAGCTATTTTGCATAACTTGTAAAATCAATATGCAAATATACACATTTTGCCATCAATTTTTCCATGAATTTGTCAAAATGCTTCAGAAAAGAGAGAGATCCAATGAAGTTCAATTGAATGGCTTGAGTGCTTATAAAACCAATACTGACTGTACAGCTACAGTCATGGGATGCAGTTTGTTATAACAAAGATATGATGATCTCAGAATGCAGGTTCTCATATAGAAAATGCATACATACAATAAAATTAATTTCCACATTTTGCCAGAACAGTGATATTTATTTTTATTAAGAGCATTAGCTATAATGTACAATAGATTCAGAAAAGGATAGAGAAAATGTATTGTAGTTGTAAAAAAATATATATATATATACATAGTAAGCCAAGAAATTTGAGGTTGAAAACGGCTATTGTCTTTCGATATATTCTTTGTAGGAGACATGTGGCCAAAAACAGATAATGGCCCAGGGTGAGAGAGAAACATTTAACAGCTGCTACATCCATCTTGCCCTGAAATCAGTGTAGCCTAAGACATTTCACTAACTGCTTGTAACTACACAGAGGTATAGAACCAATGTCATTGCAGTTTCAAATTCAGATTATGTTATGACTCAAGGAAATTTTAATCAAAAATTATCTTCCTATGTCATTATAACTGATGTTTCTATAAGGTATTAAAAATTACCATATTAAAATATACATACACAGTTAATCACATTTCAAAATATTAAATCATTGACTATTGATAACTTTAATTTTTTAGAAAAATCTTTTAAGCACAAGAAAGTACAAAATGACCAATACCTAAAAATACCTTCTATCAGAAATATTTTCAGGGAGACCTTGTAACCTTTCATTCCCATTGGGGTTTGACCTCTTGTATTGGAAAATAATTTACCATGAAGGCTAAAGACCAAGAACAAATACGAAGGATGCAATGAAAATGCTTACACATTCTCATCAAAGGCTTTTCACAGTTGAAATTGACAGTGGCACCATCATGATTCAGAATTGGAAAAGAGAACTCACGGGAAAGTGGTTAAGGATGCTGAAGTTGAGCAGGCAACTTTATCCCTAAGGCCAATGTGAAAGACAACTTGGGCTGGTTTTGACAAACACATCATTTCAATGATTCAGAGCTGAAAATATTCAGGATGAAATACCCATGGAAAGTTCATATAACTAAAAAAAAAAATCCAACTGCTCGAATACTTGCATCTCTAAAATTTCATTCAGTATGTAACTAGGGTTGGGAATAGAATACGAAATGTTAAACTGGACAGCCAGACGTCATTGCTAACCACAGACTTGCATTCTTTAGCTATTTATACCCTTTGTTTACTTTTTGCATTTCCTCAGCTGGGACAGGGACTTTCTGCTTCAAGTCAATTTCACTCTTATTTTTGGCACAAAAAGTACATTTTCCAGTACTTCTGGAAAATGTTACATCTAACAAATTCTTTGCAAAGAGATGATGGAAACAATTCTACCAGGATTTAATAAATTCCATGATACCTGTTACCATTGACCCAAGAGATGCTTGCGCTTAAAAATATGTTTCAATTGTCTCTAAAATGACAGGAGTAATAAATGGTCTTATGCCCCTTAACCCCCAGTCCAATATGAGCATCCAACTATATTATTCCAGTCTTGAAAATATAAATGATCTCAAAGATTAGCCTGGCAACAGCTCATCTATACTCCAGCTCCACCTGAGTTTTCTGAATGATTCATTGAGAATTTCTGTCAGTATTCGAACCTGAAGAACTTAATTCTGGTCCCCAGTGATTGCAATTTACTCTAGTCTTCTGTCAACCACAATTTTCTTTTTGTGTTTAATTATATCTATTTTATTTCAGCCCAAATTTTGGGAAATTGTAAATCTACAATTACATCTCAAAATCTACCAAAATGTATAATGATACTTCGTTTATAAAAGTTATACTGCTTGTGGATTAAGCACTGTCCATTAAAAGAAAGACTAAGAATTAATTCCCAGATCAATATTCCTCCAACCTCTTTGTTAAGTATGTTTGCAAAAAGAAGTGGCCCTATTCGAATCTTAGTGTTTGCTGTGAGGAAATGAACTAGTATTCTTATTGTCTTCTGCAAGTCCCGGACACTTTCTGTGAAGCTCAATTTTTAAAAAAATCTGTACCAGGTAGCTAAATAATAAAAATAAATAGAAAGTTATAAATACAACTTAAAGAGGAAGGAAAGGCTACTTCCTTCCTTTCAGTTTGGCCTTGAACGTAGTACAACAGATTATCCTGCCTCATCTGTAGAAAGGCTTCTGTGATTTTAAAAAAGAAAAAAAAAGAAAGTAAAAGGGGAAAGAAAGAAAAAAGAAAGAAAGAAGGAAAGAAAGAAAGAAAGAAAGAAAGAAAGAAAGAAAGAAAGAAAGAAAGAAAGGCAGACAGAAAAGACTCACACCTTTCCATGAGCACCCCTGAGCACATTACTCATCAGTATCTTCAATAAACAATTTGTACCTCAAAAAAAATAGTTTTTATACAGTTTCTCCTGTTAGTAGAAAAGTCAAAATCATTTTTTTTATCTTACAAATGTTATGACTGACAAAGTTTTCTGTCATTATAATGAAAATGTTGGGAATACTACCATCAATATTATACCTCTTTATCCTAAAAGAGTAATCAATTAAACTTAAATGTTCTAACTATTCAAGGATTGGAAGATATAATCAAGATTCTAAATTACCTTGTGAAAGAAATTTAAGTTAATTAGTAATTCTCAACTGACAATTTGTCCATGTAAGTTATTCCCAATGACAATAAATATAGGTTAGATATGCCTTTATAAAATGCTTGGAAGCCAAAAGTCTTCATGACACTTAGAACACTTCCATTTATATATAACGAGATATCTTGAAGATATACAACAATTATAAACACATTTTTATGACCTACACATCTAGAGTAAAGATAATATTTTGAAAATTTTTGTGCTTAACTACCCTGTATTATATAAAGCATTGCCTAGAGTATTCCATTGTGGCATCAAAATGGTTTTAATTTTTTTGAATTATAGAACATTTTATATTTCAGAATTTTGGATATTTGTACAACCTATATTTCCTTGCATGTCTATGTTATCAAATCAAGCAAATAAGAAAAACAAATAAGCTTTAGATAGAAGATCTTTCTTGTGGTACATAAATTATATAATTTTATACTTAATTTTAGAACCCATTTTGATATCAATCTAGTTATTTAACATAAAAGTATGATCCAAAAATGGTTCTTTCAAAAGATCCTATCAAGTGGGTACAAAGAGAATACACAGTGAGAAAATATTTCCCGGTCTCACAACCGACTAATAACATCTGACTTGAGTAAAAAGCTCAAAATCTGATATTAAAATTATAATGTAATTAGAAAATGAGTAAAATCCTAAAGACCTAGTTTGTCCAAGACAACACAAGAATGAACACATATAATGATGTTCATCATCTCTAGCAATTAGCCAAACTCACTACAACAATATTGTGATGATAAATACATTCATCAAAATGGCTAAAATGCTTAAATCTTCAAGATTAAATGCAGGCCAAATGTAAACAAAATGGAATTCCTAGTTCTTCACTAATCAGAAATAATATATAAAATGACAGCATCATTCTGGAAAACATTTTCATAAAAAACAAAACATATAAGCACCATGCAACATAACAAGGACAGCCTCATGCATTAATTTTTTTATTTTTTAATTGGATATTTTATTTATATACATTTCAAATGTTTTCCCCTTTCCCAGTTTCTCCTCTGCAAATTCCTATCTCGGCTCCCTTTACCCTGCTTCTATTAAGATGCTCCCCACACACCTACCCACTCCTGCCTCACCGCCCTAGCATTCCTCTACACTGGGGCATCAAGCCTTCACAGGACCAAGGGCCTTCCCTCCCATTGATGCCAGATAAGTCCCCTTCAGCTTCTTCAGTCCTTCTCCTAACTTCTCTATTGGGGTCCCTGTGTTCAGTTAGATGGTTGGCTGAGAGCATCCACATGTGTGTTGGTCAGGATCTGTCAGAGGTTCTCAGGAGACAGCTGTACCAGGCTCCTGTCAGAAATGCATTAGTGTCTGGGTTTGGTGTCTGCATGTGGGATGGATCCCGAGGTAGGGAAGTCTCTAGATGGACTTTCCTTCAGTCTCTGCTCTACTCTTTGTCCCTGTATTTCCTTTAGACAGGAGCAATTCTGGGTTATAATTTTGGAGATGGGTGGGTGGCCCCATCCTCAAAGGATGGGGAGGTTGGGGGGGGGGGGAATGCCTAACCTCTGGATGTGGTCTCTACAGGTTCTCTCTTCCCTTTATGGGGTATTTCAGTTAATGTCACCACCGTGGGGTCCTGAGAGGTTTGCTTTTCCTATGCATTATCTAAACCCAAGAAATAAAAACTTGAAATTCATCATACTGCATGAATATAACTTCATTTTTAATAGTTAAAAAAATTGCCCATAATCCTAACACCTAGGAAGCTGAAGTTACATTACTGTGAATTCAAAGCCAGATAGGACTACATAGAAAGTGCCAGGAAGGATATCTGGAACAGATGGCAAGAACTTATGCCATAAAATAAAGACTAAAAAATGAGAAAGAAATATTAATAATAAAGACTACTGTCCAATAGTTGAATAGTTAAATAAGATAATCTATGTGAAAAACCATGGCATATTGTTCAGCAATAATGCAATGAAGTATTGACTCACTCAACATTCACGTAGATCTCAGGACATTATGCTGAGTACAAAACCCAATTAGCTAACTGAATAACCCAATCAAAAAAGGTTACATATTATATATTTCACTAATCTATCAAAATAAGAAATACAGAGTTCTAGAAATGGAGCAGAGATCAAAGGTTGCCAACTCTTGGGGACACTTGGAAGAAAGAGGGAATAAAATAACCATGAGAGAATGGCATAAAAGAGTTTTGTAGTAATGAAATAGCTGTTTTTCATGATTGAAGTAGTTGTTGCACAAAACTACACATGGGATAAAATAACATAGAAGCATGTGTGTGTGGCAAGATGCTAACTTGTTGCACTATGTATTGTACCATATTTATGGGAGACCAATCTACTAGGGAAAAAACTGGATTAAAGTTATATGAGAACCCTCTGTACTGTTTTCCTAAATTACTATAAATCAATAAAAATTTCAAAAATCATTCAAAAGTCTATTGAGAATCCCATTCCTGAGTAAGCTACTTCTTCATACTAATATCTCTTTGAGTTGACTACGTGTTCATCAGACTGCATAAGTGCAGTTGACACACTTTAGCCTTCAAATGTAATCTTAATATTATCAGAAACGAAGAATAATGCCTGCCCTCCCTGGCCTCTACTACCACTTCTCATAATCAGAAGCTCTGCTGTGGAGATAGGCTTATACTTTTCTTTCTCCCCATTCAATTTGTACCATCTAGGCTTTGTTTCCCACTTCCTATTAGCATGAGAACGAGGCTGTCGAATCAATAACTACCTTCTGATCCTTTTGATTGACTTGGCAGAGCAATGTGACTCATACTGGTCATTCTATGTCCAGATGAAAGTATATTCAGTGTTCATTTATTTGCAGATGTTAGTGTCCTTTCATATGAACAGAGTTGAGCTGAGAATTAAACTAACAAAGTAGTATCACATTTGAATAAACGAATACCTTTCTTAATAATCTTTCTTCTCTTTAAAAAAAAATTTTAAGACAGGCCAAACTTCAGGTGAAGCTCAGGGAATCTTTTGGAAGAGTGAGGGATAGAACTGAGCAAGCTGGACTGGACAGGATCTACAGAGTCATGGGTGCTCAAAGAGACCAAACAACCAACCAGAGAGCATAAAAGGGCTGGACCTCGGCCCTCTACATATTTGTATCAGAAATACAGGTTGATCTTCATGTGGGTCCCCTAACAATTGGATCAGAGGCTGTCTCTGACTCTGTTGTCTGCCATTGGATCCTCTTGCCCTAGGTAAACTGCCTGGTTGGGCCTCCTGGGAGAGTATGTGCTTAGTCATGCTGAGACTGGATGTCCCAGGATGGAGTGGTACCCAAGGGGAGGACTTCCCCTTCTTTGATGAGAAGGGTAGGGGGTCATGAGGGTGGGATACAATTGGTAAGGGTGGAACTGAGAAGATAGGGGGTTGCAATCAGGATGTAAAGTGAATGAATGAATGAATGAATGAATGAATAGGAAAAAAGAGAAAAGTGGTATGTAATACACTTCTGCTTAGTTTTGCTAAACACTTTAATGTAAACATGTCTGATCAAGACATGACTTGGCAGTACCTAATACTGTGATAAATATGAACACATTTGTTGGCTTGTCCTATAGGACTATAATCTGAAATGGAAAGTTCTGAATCAGCCCTGTGATTATGTATCAGCCTCAATATTTTTGTAGAATTCTTTCTTTTACTATCCACTGGTCATCACAAAGCTTCCTATGATTTTAATATCCATCCTTTGCAGCAGTTAGCAAAAGGAAGTGTCTGATCTTTTCACATGTAAGAAGACTGAATATTCACAATAATGGCTTCCCAAAATCACAAGGAAACAAAAACAAACAAACAAAAAGGCTCGAAGCACTCAAAGCCATTCCTTAGAATCCTGGCCAATGTTCTTTTCCTTCCCAGACAAATTTTCTCCTTGTAATTCTAAAGACAATTCATGAAAGCATTTTTTGTAAGAAAGTTGTTTTAACTCATTACTGAAAATCATGCCTAAGAAGTGCTAAAAAGTCATAAAACACCATTTTGCCTCTCAATGAAGTGTGCAGCATGTATTTATAAGCTTTTAGTATAATAATTTTATAACCAAACAGCTGCTGGAACAATGAATTTTTATAACCAGTGTCTCAGTTGGCATTTTTCTCCTAAATATGACAAAATAAAGTTTTTGTGATACATTTCATCTAGCTCAGCTGCATTTAAAAGAATCATCAGCAAAAGAAGAATCTGTGAGAAAAAAAAAAACCCATACTCCCAGGAAGATGAAATAAAAAAAAAAATGCATGTTGGTTAACCCACTATTCTTACATATGGTTTCCTGGTGGTTTGTATAATAGTTTTTTTTTTAATGCCCTCTAAACAAATAACAACTATGTCATTTTATAGCTACTATGGCTAAATGTTTGTTCTCTGTCATCAAATCAACATAATGCTAGCTTTTCACAAAGCTATTGGAAATAGATATAATCAAGTAAAATACAAAAGGACATGTGGATACCACCCTGTAATGAGCTACCTTGTGAAGCAATGACTTTCTTCTCTCTGGAGGTTCTCCAACAAAAGTTCAAGCTAGCCTCAGACTCTGTGACAATGTTACAGCAATGACTGATCCATGGCCAGAAAATGGCAGCAAATTATATTTAAGAACCTTTCTAACTTTATCCTAAACTCTGAAGTAATACAGTTTACAGCTAAAGCTGCAAAATAAACCCCTTCTCAAAACATCCATTGGCTGTTACATTAGTGGCTTCTTCTACTTTTGATCTCCCCTTCGTTATTCACATGCTCCTCTGAAACATTTGTATGAATTGTTGAATGAAACATTTTCTCCAAGAAAAATAGACTGTTCTTCCTTTTACAAAGTGAATCCCATCCAAGAAATAGCCTTATTGTTTTCAGAGTGACTTTCTTTTGTTTGTTTGCTTTTCTTTGAATACTCTTCTAGAATTTGATAAAAGTAATTCCACTGCTAGAGTACACTACAGTCAAGTTACATAATTATTATATTCCTGATTATAAGATTATGTTAAAAATGTGAGATACAGTGTAATTAGCAGCAAAAAGCTCAACTAACAAATACAAAACTAATTGTTAGAAAAACTTAAAGCCTTTCTCGTCAATGATCAACCCTATGTATGGCATGTCAAATTAAATAGGATTCTAATATTCTCACAGTGTGTTTTCTAAAAGGTGAAGAGGTTAATTGTGTTGTGAAAAGAATCTCCTAAAGAATATATCATCTTTTTTTACATCAAACCATATTTACTATGGCAAAAAGCCATAGAATTGAACTTTCAGATTAGGAAGGAATTGACCAAGTGTTCAGAAAGAGTTTCCCTAGTTGTTGGTGATTAGAGCACTATATATCATTAAGTTTAAATTTATTGATTTCATTTGATGAATTATGATGTTTAAAATGCGTTAAATTTTATAAAGTTAAAGTCATGAATTTATCTATATGAAACTGGTTCTTGCAGAGTCCAGACATTTGGAGGACATGTTTTTTTTTTCTTTTAAAAATGTGTCACATGAGAATTATTGCGATTTTACAAACATTCACTTTTCAAATTGAAGGACTGGTTTCATCTTCATTGTCAGTTATGACAATGCATACAACATTTTTTTAGTGTCTGTGAGTGAACTGTGTTTCTTTTTCTCATAAATCCCATCGAATTTGTTTCTACTAAAAGGTCATATTTTAACACATTCAGCCTTCAAAGGAGTTGAGCATCTGGTGAAGATGTATAGCTTCCACATAGCAACTGACATCACTATATCTACATGCTCTAATAACCTCTTTTCTTTAAAGAATGCATCATAATCCCTCAGCAAAAAAAAAAAAAGTGATTCTTAAAGTTCAAGATTGTTAATAATGCAGACAACATCACTAAACGTGAGCCATCTTCATCTTCTTGAGCTGCCATAACAAAATGCCAGACACTAACTTGCTTTAAATATAGAAATGCATTTATTAAGAGTTCCAATGACTGAACTTCCAAAAGAATCTAGCTAGATCTCCTGGTGAAGTCTTTCTTCCAGGAAGGAGGTGGGGGAGAATTTGGACTTCTTAACATTCAGTAAATCTAATGAATCAAATTCTTCAACTTCTCAAGGACTTTTCCCTGGAATGCATTAACAGTGGAAAGGTAGCTCTTAATTTTATTGATCAAATAGAAATTTTAATCTGCTTTTATGTACAAAATACTCACTTGCTCCTCCTTAAATTCGTATGTTAAAGCTTTACCCATGTGTGTTAGTATATGGTAATGAGACCTTTTGAAAATATCTAGGGTTAGATGAGGCCTCATTTATTATCATCTGCCTCAAGCTCTGTATGTCTCACATAATACATAACAGGAATAGTTAGTATTTACCATGTCTGTAAGTAAGTGAAAGATTACTGTGAGATTTGGTCAAATTTAAAATAAGTTTTTCTTGGCTGGAGAGGTAGTTCAGCAGTTAAGAGTATTTACTGTTGTTCAGATAATGCAAGTTCCCAAAATACACCTATAACTTCAGCTCCAGGGGACCAGATACCCTCTTCTGGTATTCCATAGAAATGCACACACACAGCATATATACACATATACACACAAATAAAATAAATAACTAAATTAAAAAAATAAAAATTATCTGAAGCTAAATCTATCACAATATATTTAATAAATGTATGATTATTTCACAACACTGAAAAGCAAGTTCAATAAGCAGTAAGCCAAAGTAAAAAGGAAACTAGTCATCAAATTATAGCTTCAAATACACTCCTCTTCCTCCATGTGTAATCTTAAGTAGTAAAAGACATATCAAGTTCAAGTAGAACCGGCTATAATGCTATTATTATTACAGAATAATGCTAGTATTTATTACAGAAACTAAAAGCTATTAGTTTCTGTAATAAAATGTTCTCAACTTGACTTTCTACTTTCAGAGAGGGCTTTCCCAGCCAGGGAAGATCTCAGTGACAGAACCCACTCATGCCTGATGTTCTCAGCTCTGCCTTGTTGGTGTTTACTTCAGGAACTTTCAGTTCTTGGGGCATGCATTGGCTCGGTGTCTTCTTGTGCCTCCTCTCTTTCACATTCAAGAGGCATACAGAAGTACAAATGTTTCTGCCCATAAAGAAATAGCTAAGTATCTATTCCCACAGTCTCAGGAATCATTGCCTCCTAGTGCCTTGCTTATATTTGGAATCTAGACCCTGAATGAATAACTCAAGCCAAAAGAGGCAATCTGGTAGATATTGCTAGCAAATGACGTTTTATTGTATATAGGTATACAGGTTTAGGCATGGTAGAGAATGCCAAGCTTTCAGCCAAGCTGGGGGTAATCATTTCTCAATAGGAAAAGAAATGCTTCCTGGCTTCAAAAGACAAACTTGTAGCTGATATTATGCCACACATGCCTCTACCTTTCCATTTGTCTTTTCTTTGCCTTTAGAAAAACTAGTAGCAAAACAATGTCTAAACATTTTTATGCAAGTCTAAACATTTTATTTTTATCAACTGATTTTGAGCCCCAGAAACCAAGTAAGACTCATACTTTTAGAGTAAGAATCTGTAGACCCAGTGTCCCTGTGCAGAAATACTTATCAGCATCAGGAGAAGCCCTCAATGATTGTAGCCAGTTAACTGTTTATACACAGAATGAATGAAAGAGAGAGAGAGAGAGAGAGAGAGAGAGAGAGAGAGAGAGAGAGAGAGAAGAGAAGAGAAGAGAAGAGAAGAGAAGAGAAGAGAAGAGAAGAGAAGAGAAGAGAAGAGAAGAGAAGAGAAGAGAAGAGAGGGAGGAGGGAGGGAGGGACAAAGAAAGGAAGGGAAAAAGCAAAAAGATCCTGTCAAATAAAGTTCGCTCTGACCTCCACACATAAACCATTGTAGCATAAACACCTTCATTAACACACATGAATGTGCACACACACACAGGCATGCACACACTACATGTACTCACAAAGCATTTTAATTGGGAGAGTAAAGTTGGGGAATAAAGGGAGGGAAAAGCTATGTAAATTTGGAGGTGGCTAGCCAAAATAACATGTTAGTTATGAGACAAATTAAATGATCAGTCAAGAATGTAAGGTGAGAAGTATAAATTAGGACTCCATCAACAGAGAATAAATCTGCTCTGTTAAGGAGCTAATTTCCCTGACAGAAATTCTCTCTATCTTAATTATTTATGTGTAGGAATTATTTTTGTTACTGCAGGCTGAGATCCTTAAAGGGCAGCAATTTCTGATTGACATTCATCCACCACTGTGCTGGTATCTGATAGATGCTAATAAGGATTTGTGCAAGGCAGAGCTTTTTCACTTAGACCACCTCAGCTACACATCTGTTATCATGCCTCTGTCCTGCCACAGGTTTGCCATGCCTCATTCTTCACCTAAATGAATCTTGCTACTACTTGATGCAATTTGATGTGTAGAGATGGAGATAAATCTCAGAATCAGTGTCTAGACAAGGTCCGATCTGTAGCAAGATTTGGGTATTTCTTGAAATTGTCCCAGAACCTAAATTAACTGTGTCGTGCATAAATAGTTTCATGCAATCTTTGGACAATTGGACAAGGTATAGTCACACTTCAGTATGAGCTAAATAATCTCAGATATTTGAGTTCTGTTTATGTAATGGTTCCTTTCTTCCTTCCCTTTGCTTTTTTTTTTTTTTCTATTATTTGTTATTTCGTGTTAGGTTCTCATGTAGCCCATTACAGCCTCACATTAAGTATATTTTTGAGGATAGCTTTAGCCATCTGATTCACCTTCCTCCAACTCTTGAATTCTGGAATTATAAACAGGTACCACAACGCCTAGCTGCTCATTGATTGATTGATTGATTCATTCGTTCATTTTTTTAATACTTGGGACTGAACCTAGAGTATCATATATACACTAGGTAAGAACTCCAAAACTGGGCCATATCAGCAGCCCTCACCTGATTTGTTATCTTGACCAGATTGGATTTACAGTTGTGACTCCCCTAACCTTGGATCTCAAAAAGCTGGGTTACAAATCTATGCCACAAGGGATTGGAAATCTTTTTGTTTGGAATGAGTAGATGTTCAATTGCAGTCAGAAATGTTTTCCCCTTGTCCATTTTAATAAGATGAAGAGAGAAAGGTTTTCTATGCATTTGTGTCCCTGATATCCCCAATCAACATTTAGCCTCTGGCAAAGCAAGTATATAATGGCTGACTATTTATTTTTATGCTTTTAACAGTTGGCCTATTAGATACATTCAGTGCATTCCCATTCATTTTCTATTTTTGTTATCACAGAGTCCATTTCTTTTTTCTTTATCATACAGATTTAGAATGCCATAACTAGTTGGTTTTGTGTGGAATAAGAATAAAGATAACTCTTTTATCCAACATTTGGAAAAATTTTACCAAATGTTTACATTGTAGTAGATGTAAAAAATGTAGTATAGATTTCAAGGGTCAAAGAATAAAAAATTAATGAATAAAATGTTGATCATGACTCCATATTTATAAATTTTTAAGGTGACTTAAGTGACTCTTATGCCCCAACACTGAAGGATGGAAATAAAAATGTCCCAAAGCTGTAGAATCTTTCCTTTTCTCCTGATCTCCTTTCTCTTTCACAGTTAAGACATCTATTAGAGAACAATCCTATATGGAATATTCATTAATTTTCAAAGTCCCGGTGCTTTGCCAGTTTAGATTTAAATGATGTTCCATTATAACGTTGAGCAGATTTCATGCCTCTCTAATCAAATTAGCTCATTTCTAAACACAAACATTTTTTATCAGAACTTGCCCAAAGCAATCATGACTTAGTTCTTATCCTGTTTTTTTTTTAAATAAAAAATTGAACAGCAGGTTATTATGTTCAGCACATCACCTGCTGTGTGACGATGCCAGCAGAAAAGAGCTACATACAACTTTCCTTCAGCAGTTTCCGCACATACTGGAGATCAGAGAGTTGTTATAGGACCAATATTCAAAACCCCCTGGATTTCAATTATCCTTTATTTATTATCTGAGCTGCTCCACTGTTTGCAAAGTGTAGTCATCCTCTACTCATCCACTGTTTCCACATTAATGGTTGTGAAGTATCTGCTATGATGCATTTTGTCATTTAATATTAGGTTTACTATGCAAAACACAGCTAAACCCTGACAGGCCCCATAAAAACCCATCCTAAATGAACCGTTATATTGTATGCTGTCAACAAAGACTAAAGAAATACAGCGCCACTTCACAGAGCTTGCAGAAGCAGCAGAAGAGAGTGAGCGATACAACTTTCAAAACGGAGTCTACCACTACCCATCATGTACTGGACAAGATTTATTGTTGTAAACAACCAATCAGGATGGAAAGTGAGGCTATCTGGGGAGATATCAACAATTAAAATTCAGTACAAAAGTAGTTTTAGAATGCTTACATGAGACTAGATTTTTAACAAGACCTGGATTCTGTCTTCTGTAAGTTTAGCAAATAGAGAAGAAAAAGAGGTATATGCTTAACTGTAAACAAAGCACATTATAACTCTGATATATCAGGCATATAAATCCAAGACACTGCCTGGCAGTCACACACTGGCAGTTAATCATGAACCCTGAATATCCTTATTAGTGTTGTTCTCATAATTCTGACGACCTGGAACTCTTCTCACAGGGTCGAAAAGATAGGATTGTATACCTGCAATGTGAGGATCATAGAGAAGAGTAGACTGTTGGGTCCTGACATTGGATGAAGAGCTGAAGGTGCATGTCATGTCTCTATCTGGCTCTTGTAGACCAGTCATCATTGTTCCGTGCCCCTTCGGAGTCTCCTCGCCCCCAAGAGAGACACGGGAGGCAGTGTTCGGGTAGTTACTACAGTGAGACTTTATTCTTGTATCAGCTGAAGAGAAATACCCCAAGCCCGGAAAAGGCACTGCTTATATGCACCCTAGAGTGGCATGTTCACTTTTGATTGGCTGTTCACTCATCACCCCATATTATGCCCCGGGATGGGCAGTGGCTTGGCGTGCTTTCGCCTCTTGCACCTGCGCAGTTTAGTTGTTTACTTGTGGGAGCACCGGATGCCAGCGCCACCTTGTAATGGCAAATGTTGTCACTGCTCGCCACGGCTCCCTACATCTCCCCCTTTCTATTTTATTAAGATGGAACAGCCTTTTGCCTATCAAGCGCAGCACCAACTCAGTGAGGGAAAGCAGAGGCCTGATCCCCTGTGCAATCTGAGATATTGTAATGGGTTTCTTCTCTTGTCGTTGTGCAATGAGCAATACTTCCCATACCCATCTTGATGCCTTTTGTCAGGGAAAGGGAGCCTCCACCCTGGGGTGCCACCAGGGGAGGAGGTTTCTTGGCATCAAACCTTTGTGCAATCAGGCATACTTTCGGGAAATCTATCCACACTCGTGGAACATTCCCTGTCGAGTACCCACTCACAAACCTCTAAATATTCAGGTACCACAGTTATTCAGGCAAGTGCTGGCTAGACTTAGACCTCTCATCGACCCAGTGCAATGGGCTGAACCCTTGGGGTGCATCGACTGAGGGTCTCAGTCATCAGTTACTTTCTTAGCATAGATAGCCAAATTTCAGGGGAAGATCTTTGTTCCAAGGCTATGAGTGCTTGGGCGATAGTGACCTTGTCACGTTTTTGTTGGGCTCTGAGCTTGCAGACCAACCATAACATGAACACTAATCCACAACATAGGGCTGCACCAAACAGGCCTATCCCCACCCTTTCCTTAAAAAAAGAAAAGGCAGAAGAAATTCAAGAAGAAAGTCCTTTAACGATGGAGGGATCCAGGCGGGTGGAGTTGACAAGAATAATTTCTCTGCGAAGTTGTTCAAGAAGATTACCAAAATTTTCAGACCAATTTCCTGAAAGATATAAGGACAATTTACGTGAGAGATTGGCTGCTTTTGTAAAGTTTTCGTATTGAATGTTGGTAATACACAAAGCTCCGAATTTCCTTTCACAGCCAATTTATGTCAACTGAAATAAGATATCCAGTCTTTCCTCAACCAAATCTAATCTCTAATTGAGTATCATAACACCTCCTTTCAATTCTGCTGTGGAGGAAGAGTAGGTAGCCATTGCCTGGCTAACTCTTTCTGCCAAATATTAACAAATTCAGTGGTTTGTACTTGGTGAAACATGGCAATAGCTCCAAAGGTAGCACCGTCTGCTCCAAGCATAATAGCCGTGACCATGGCTGCTGTTATATCAAAATCTCTCTTCTGTGGAAATAAAGTCAAGGTCACAGACGTCTGAATGGGGATAGGGATCCATAGTGGTATTCTGGCTATTAGGGCCTGCTTATAGACAAGAGCAGACCAGCACTGGGACATAAAGCAAGTTACATTGGTACAAGTATTAAAGGAGTGGTTGGATAAGATGAAAAAAATGGAGGATACACACAAACTGGAGTGAGGCATTAATTCGCTCAGTATAGTTAAAGGTATAGGAGAAATTCTGTGTAGCAGAAGTGGCGCCTTTTAAGAAGGCAAGGGCATAGGTTTTTGAAAAGCAGATAGGATAGCCCATCTAAATTCACTATATATACTAGGAACGCAAGCTTGGAGAATCCATGTAGCGATCAAAAGCATTTGTAGGGGAACCCGCTGAGGAATCATCGTCCACAACTGTGAGGCGTCGAGTCAGGCGTTCCGGCAACCAAAACGGGTTGTCTTCTTCCTGTGGAAAAACACAAACCACTCCCCTGGATCTTATTAAAATAGGATCCGGGCCTTTCCATTGACCATTCAAAACATCTTTCCATTTTATCATTTCTTTTGGCCTAGTTGGTTCCAGGCAATGGCGATCAGCCGCCGTGTTGCCCTGACTGTCCAAATTCAAAAAATTAAGAGTAAAAAGTGCCAGAGAGACAATAACCCGTGGCACCGTGGGCAGAGCTTCCTCAACTTCTCCTTTTTGTTTTAGCAAATAAGTTTTAAGGGTACGATGAGCACGCTCAATGATGGCCTGTCCCTGAGGGTTGTAAGGAAGACCCGTCAGGTATGTCACCTCCATTTGGCAACAAAATTGTCCAAACTTTTGAGAAGTGTAGGCTGGTCTATTGTCAGTTTTAAGGATTTTAGGCTTTCCCCATGCACTCCAAGCCTCGAGACAATGTTGAATAACATGGGCCACCTTTCCTCTGGTCAATGGAGAGGCGAACATAACTCCAGAACAGGTATCAATGGAGACATGCAAATATTGTAATTTGCCAAAGTATGGGATGTGGGTAATATCCATTTGCCAGATCTGTAATGGCCTAATTCTCCGAGGGTTAATTCCAGTATGGGGAACAGGTAGAAATTGACAGCTGTTTTGGCATTGAGTCACAATATCTCTAGCCTCCTTTCTAGTGATGTTAAATCGACATTGGAGTGGAGGTCAAAAGGACGCCTTCACTGTGTCCTGCCAGTCTCCTGGCATCATAGCAGTTGCACTTAATCTCTCCACTTGGGATACGGTAAAATTAGCCCCAATTCCATATGCACGTACTGCCTCAGCTAATTCTTTGACCTGCCTATACTCTACTGGGGCATGAACACGGGCTCCCTCTGCCCCTTCAAAGACCGGAAATGCCAGCTGTAGCTGTCTCCGATCTCTTGGGCTGAGAAATGAATTAGAGACGCTGCCTGGGGCGTAGGCTGGAGGCAAGGGTGGGGCCGAGGGACTCAAGGTCTTTCTTAATCTTTTTTCAGGACGGTTATTTTTTGGTCCATATCTGTTTTGTTCATAGGCGGCTCCCTCTTCCTCTAGGCTTTCTTCCTCCCCTTGCGTTAGATCTCCTTCGGAGCTGCTAAGGTCTATGGCCGCAAGCTCCTTAATGGGGTAAAGGGGGGTTCCTTTTGACCTCCACTCTCTCTTCACCAGCCGGTGAAGGGTCCTTATTCTTAACAGGCCCTGCAGTGGCCTCTGTTTCTTTTGAGTACTCTCCCTTTTTACCAGACTCCTGTGTCTGCTTCTTTTGTCCAGGCCTTCTTGCCTGCTTCCCTTTCCTAGGCTCCTTGGCCTTATCTTTTTCCCCAGGCTCTTTGGCTTGATGCCGGCTAACACACTGTGTTTCTGATACACTGGAGTGGACCTCTTCTAAAACCTCTTGACTTGCATTGATAGCTGTGCTGCAAGCTGGATCTTCACAACACAAATAAGCTAAAAGCGAAAGCAACACAAACAAGAGGCCAACTTGTGCAGCGGCGGCAATGGGTAAAAATCCGCTCGCAACCAAAGCTTCCATTCCAAACATACCTCTCAGAGACGTACCTCGATCCTGTAGTCTTTTAACCCGCCCCGAGTCTGGGGGGGGGGGAGGTCTCCGCGGCGCCTTGAAGTTCCCGGGTTTTCAGCACCAGATGTTCTGCGCCCCTTTCGAGTCCCCTCGCCCGCAAGAGAGACACGGGAGGCAGTGTTCGGGTAGTTACTACAATGAGGCTTTATTCTTGTATCAGCTGAAGAGGAAGACCACAAGCCCAGAAAAGGCACTGTTTATATGCACCCTAGAGTGGCGTGTTCACTTCTGATTGGCTGTTCACTCATCACCCCGTATTACGCCCCGGGATGGGCAGTGGCTTGGCGTGCTTTCGCCTCTTGCACCTGCGCAGTTTAGTTGTTTACTTGTGGGAGCACCAGATGCCAGCGCCATCTTGTAATGGTGAATGTTGTCACCGCTCGCCGCGGCTCCCTACACACCATGAGAAGAACAAATAAATGCTACTGTCCTGTTCAAATCCTGCTGCAACACCCAAATATAATATAGTATGTATAAATTACCACTTGTATAGGCAGGCACTGAAGTCACTTCAATGCAACAGTAATTGCCAGACATGGCCATTTTGTTGACATTTCTTCTGATCTTTACAGTAGCTAGACAACAAGATACATCTACTTATCTTCCACTACTCAACAACCACCTTCTGTGCCCTAGCTAATAGATAGATCTCTAGAGTTGCAGGCTTCTTTACTACTTTAGCTCTCTTTCAAACATAGTTCTATCCTCTCTGAGTAGATAAGGTTTTCAGTCATACAGTCAAAGAAACCAGATTTTAGTATTAACATTTAAATTGTTGAATTGTGGGCCTGTGGAGGTTATTCCTTTAATGCCATTAATAGAGAATGCATAAAACCTTTGTATGGTATATATATTGATTATTCACAATATATTCAAATGCAGTACAAATTTTTACATACAATTTTTGTATAAAATTATGGTGTTTTCATTTTATGACAGTGGCTAAATATATTTGTGAATATGACAGTGATTAAAATACATTAGATACTGAAAGTGCAAAACTCAATGTGAAGCTTCACAGCCCTGTGTGACTGTTCTAGCAGTATAGAAGATCACTGAGATCTACAGATTTCAAGTCTGAATAATTTCCCTATGTGGGGTTTGTTATTTGAAAATATTTTATAATAAAGCTCTAAAAAATTATTTAAATTTTTCAAAAGAAATTAAAATATGTTTCAAAACAAAAAACACTTCTAAAATATTTCATATTTCTATTATTATTCATTTTTATACCCAACCTCAGTTTTTCCTCCAGTCTCTCCCAACAACCTCCCTTCTGTCTTCTCTCATCTAGTCCTCCTTCTTTTCTAATCAGAAATGGGCAGGCCTCCCAGGGGCAGCAACCAAACATGGCATATCAATTTGCTGTAAGAAAAGGCAACTCCTCTCATATTAAGATTGGACAAGGCAACTTAGTATGATGAAAAGGTTCCCAGATGTTAGAAAACGTGTCAGAGACAGCTTCTATTCACATAGGGTCCCACAAGAAGACCAAGCTACACAGGTTTAACAAATATGCAGAGGACCTAGATCAATCTCTTGCAGGATCCCTGGTTAGCATTTCAATCTCTGTGAGTCCTATGAGCCCAAGTTAGTTGATTCAGTAAGTTTTCTTGTGTTCTTTACCTGTATGTCTCCTACAATCCCTCCTTTCCATCTTCTGAAGGATTTCCTAAGCTTTACCTATTTTTTGTCTGTGGGTCTTTGCATTTGTTTCCATCAGTTGCTAGATGCAGCCTCTCTGATGATACTTTGGCTAAGCACCAATCTATGAGTATAGACAAATATCATTAGGAATCAAAATTTTTTAAGTGAAGTTTAACATGATTCTGATACAGGTGCAAAGAACAATAGCAGCAATGGAAAGAGTACTCTGATGAAGTTTTTGGAGGAATTGAATGCTTTGAGAAAATTCATAGAGGTTCTCCTTGTTTACACATAATAGGAATTTGAATTCATTTTATTCAGACCCTGAGACAAGGTTTGAGCTAAACTTAAAGGTGGTGAATAACTTACTTAGGAGAAAAAATTTCAAAGCAGCAAGCATTCAGGAAGACATGGGAGTATACCTGATTTTTTCTTTTTCTTAGCTAAACTAACAGTAGAGCTAAAGAACAGTAACAGCAAAGAGGCAGAACAGAAAATCACAGGTTAGCCATAAGACCAAACAAGTTGCTATTGGATTATGTAGCACCAACAAAATGTTGGGTTCTACAGTGGAATTATATGAAGAACTATCTTTATTCTTAAGATGCTTTGAAACCAGAGCTGCCAGACACAGAGAAAGAGAAGTGGAAATAGGTTTGAAAAAAAGGTGAATATTCTTTTTGAGAAGAGAGGTCCTGAACACTACCCATGAACACTGTCACACACAGATTCATTTTCTCATTATCCTTGCTAAGATAATAGAACCTATTGTAGCCAAATTACAAGCAGGCCAGCAGGCAGATCTTATATGTAATGTTTTGGCAAGGTTTCTTTTTTTTTTTTTCTTTTTTTTATTGGATATTTTATTTACATTTCAGATGCCATCCCCTTTCTCCCTTTCCCCTCCCTAGAAAACCACTATCCCATGACCCCTTTTCCTTTTTGCTTTTATACAATTTTTTAAAATGTTAATCAAAGGCTTTATAAGTTTGGTAATGCTCAATCAGAAGTGTAACCCAATACCCAACCTAGATATAGAAACTATCTTTGACTGATGGAGACACATGAACATCTGCCTCCATGTCCACCCCTCTCTTTCTCTCTCTTTCTTTCTCTCATCACCTAGCTTCTCCTCTCCTTCTTCTCCTCTCCTTGCTCCTTCTCTTCCTCTCGGTACTCCTCCCACCTTAGCTCCTCCTACATATCACCCTTCCTGTTAAAATAAAACTTTTCTCTCAAAATACATTTAGAGCATAATTATGCCTATATGTACCAGTGAGGTACAAGATAGTCCTAATACCCAGTCCATCATTTTGTTGACTAACCAGAACCTCTGTCACCTCTCCTAACTAAAACACTTAGTTCTGAACCTGGCTTTTTTTCTTGGCTTTAGAATGAATGTCAGCTGAAAACCATCTACTCAGATCTTTTCTCTCAAAGTAAATAGCCAGGATTGGCTATGAGACAATAAGTTTTCAACCCTGTCAGAAATCCAGAATGACTGAGTTAACTGAAATTGTGGGAAGCACAAAGCATAGCTTCTAAAAGTTAGCCAATTTATAGAGACCTCTGAACACCTAGACAGCCCCTATGCTACAGAACATTGGAGCATCAAATCTTCAGCCTTCTGGTCCAGGATCATCTGACAGACCTTAGTGCTGCAGAATTATTAAGGGCTGATTACTCTGTCTAGGCAGATATAATCAGTCAACTATTCTGCAAGTGTGTCCTTTTCTGGACAGTAATTTGTCTGTAGATGAAAAGAGGCAATTCTTGCCTAGTGGCTGTCTCACCAAAACTGGAAAGATGCTCAATTTCTTCTTAGAATCCAAGACAGGAAGCTGTCAGGAGCAAACATGTCTCTAATCAAAATGAACATTAATACAGGAATGTTTGTAATGTCAATTCTGTGGACTTCTGTTGTTTTGAAAACCAACTATCCATGTAAGGTAGTCTAGACTGTTGTCTGTTAACTCCACTCAGCTATTTCTAAATAAAACATAGAAAACACCCTAACAATAAAATCCAAGCCATGAATTTGCTATAGTCCCTTAACTCACAGGCTAACCATCTCAAATCTGTTTAAAAAGTTAAAGAAGGACTGGGTCTAAGCCTTGTATTCCTAAATGTGTTATACTGGTACAATGCCTATGAGAGTATCAATATTCATCTCACTTTTATATCAATAAGAAGCTCATACCAATGAAAACCTTAAAATTTGTAATCAAAGTAAATTGGTGCCATTTAAGAAATTATATCTTCATCTTGATGATAATTGTACAGATTTCTACCAATAGGTTATGGCTATGCAATAAATTCTAGCTAATCCTCTCTATTCTCACAAAACCGCTACTTTTCCCTTGGCAAGGTTTCTATGGGGGATTTTGTAGTTGTTCAATATGCAACATTTATGGGGTCATGGAAGCTCCACAGAGATTTCAGATGAAAGCTTGGGAAATCAGAGAGTGCCTAGAAGGGTCAGAGTCCCTGTAAGTAGTTACAATGAAGTGATCTCTGGTGCTCTAAGAATGAAGCCAAAGCTCCAGTAGATACCAAAGAAAATAAAAGGCACTAGCATCAGCAGGCAACTTGCAAATCCTGTCCAAAAGTTGTCAGGTGGGCTACACACAGCAAAGACAGAGAGATAGGGTTAAAATTGAAATCTCAGACCATGTGATACTATGCTCTCATGCCGGCATAAACTTGTAAGATTAAATGACTCTACCACTGGTGTTATTTGCTATTCCAACCCTTCAATCTATCTCTTACTAAATGAAAATATCTATACTGTCCTTATTCACCAATATATCTTAGAAGTACGTACCTTCCTTGTACAAACTTATAGATGAATTGGTCTTTAGTATTAGAGATTTCAAAAGTAGAACTTGAAACAATGTTGTAAAATAATCATAATTTCTGAGTTTCTTGAGGATAGAATAAAAACATTTTGTATCATGAAATAAACATGAGACATTGATGGCCACCAGAAAAAGAAAAAGTTACACATTGGCTAAGTAGCTGCCAAAGGTTCTTGGGCTTGACACCTGATCCTGAGACTGTGGTGAAGCAATAAGTCTTAGAGTAAGAGTTTAAGTTAGTATGAGACCTTGAAGTCACTAAGGGTGTGTCCAAAGTGTGTTGTGGAACCTTTGGTTCCATTTTTCTTCAATATGAAATGTTCTATGCATGATTACATTTTAAGTGGATTTTCCATAGATGGGGACACTGTTTTGGAAAGCTTTAGAATCTTTATGAGATGGGATCTAGCTGGCTGAAATAAAGGATTGGGTAATATTTTGAATGTTATACCTAATTTCTCATTAGCTCTCACACTCTTTGATTCCTGATCTACCAAACAGCAGGGAGTCTGCACTACAAACTCTTATCACCATCCCCTTAATCTCACCAATTCTATGTTACTACTGCTCTTCTTCCTCACAGTTCTCAAAGGAATAGGTGATAAAGAATCAGCTCAGACAGTCATCAGTAACAAAAACTTCAAGATGAACTTGAGGAAATATAACCTCATCTTTAATGCAAATTTAATATTACATTTATCTTACAAAATGTATATAAATTGAAAAATTACTACTTTGTTATTAATTCAAGGATGTGTATCAAACATTCATTTAGTTTGGAACACATTGATGGAAACAAAGATCAAAAGAGATCAATTTCAAAAATAAGTATCTTTCTACAACTAGTAGGTTCTATTTATAGATAACCTCTTATGAATAAAGCTTCATCCATAATACTTCCTGTATATTCATTTTATTTATACCTCACAGTAATTTGATGACAGAGATGATATAGGGCCCAACAGACTACCCTTATCTTACAGCAAAGAAAACTGAGACCCAGGATAGCTAAGCGATTTACCCAAAGAAAGTAGAAAGAGACTACAGACACTTGAGTTTCAGTGACCATACCACAAATTGTATTATTTCATGTTGTACGTATGCTAATGGTCTACATCAAAATATAGACATTAATGAGCTAGTTAAGGTATTCAGGATTTTGGAGATGTATCCATGATTAACACTATCTACCTTGTCCTAACCACTCCTTTCACTATTTCCATTACTTGGTTTTCATTGTAAGCCATATCATATCTCATTCCTGATGACCTCTTGGTATGGAGAATCCAGTCTCTAGATAAAGAATTACCATAATGTAAACTGCTACATCTTATGAATACATATAACAATATTCTGAGTACTATACAAAGGATACTCTGATCTTTGAACTGAGATTTGGGGCATTATAGTTTTCATAGGCAACAATTTGCTCTGTGAAATTCATTAATATTAATAGTACTGATTACATACTTGCAATAAATCAATTTGTTATCACAGAAAAAGAAGTTTAAAGATTTTATGTGACTCATTAAATGCCCAACATGTTAATAAGTGAATACATCAAGGATAATATTGCTGAATGGTTTGTAAAATCACACGATGACAAAGATTTCAAAAAGAAATAATTCACATTAAAGTGATTTACTCCTTAAATTTATTCCAGAATATCCCGACTAAACCCTTATACTCATCTACAGTGCATTTATTATAAAGCCAGCATGACTTTCTCATTTGTTACATTTCATACATCATGGTTCAGTGTTTTATATATCTTAATATATTCAGTAAAGCCCTAGAGAAATTGGTGAAAGTTCAAAGAAACCAAATGCAATAAAAGAAAGTGACTCTTATAAAGCACTCAGGAAAGTAGGGTTATTGATTCAGCGTCACCCTGGCTGAGCCCTGTGATTCTGTTGGAGCTTCCATGAAAACATGAAACAATACACTGTGCAGAATATACAATGCCACAGAGAAGCTCAGGACCCAGAAACCTCAGACATCCTCTAAGGGCACCTGTGCTTGCATAATTTGCAAAACAAACAGAATATCTAAATCTATATAGCTTGGCCAAACTGATCTAATGTCATACTCACCTCCCTAACAAATGCAGTTTATCAGCAAGCTTGTGCTATGCAAAAATTACAGACATTTGCCTGCTTAAGTGCACGATTCCTTTACAAGTATGGCTTGTGGTGGTTCCTATAGTGCTTGTCCAATGCATGCTATGTGTTCACTTATAAGTGGATATTAGCCATAAAATACAGAATAGCCGTACAATACTCCACAGACCCAAGGAAGCGAAACAGGAAGGAAGGCACAAGCTAGGATGCTTGAATCTCACTTAGCATGGGAAAAAAATAGAGTCATAAGAGTCAGATGGAGGAAGGGAACTTGATGATAGAGGGGCATGGGGGAGGGAATGAGGAGGGTTAGGATCAGATGTGAGGCTGGACAGAAGAGATGGCCAGATGGCCATGGGAATAAAAGGAAATCTGCAACTGACTGGGCTGGGGAGGTAGGGAACATCTCAAGGACATGACAAAGACCTGGGATAGGGGAGGCTCCCAAAAATCAATAGGAGTGACTCACAGCACTGATAAATGGAAAGTGAACAGGTCACATCCTATTGCCAGGCAGGAACTCTAGTTCAGCAATAGGGATACCAACCTACCCACAAAACTTTTGACTCCAAATTTATCCTATCTACAAGAAATTCAGAGAAAGGGATGGAGCATAGACTGAGGGAAAGGCCAACCATCAACCATCCCATGGGCAAGAACCAGTCCCTAACACTATTAATGATACTGTTATGCTTGTAGACAGAAGTCGACCGTGACTGTCCTCTGAGAGACTCCATACAGCAGCTGACTCAGAGAACTACTAAGACCCATACCCAAATAGTGGACAGAGCCTGTGAACACATATAAAAGAGATAGGGAAAGGATTACAGGTCCTGAAGAAGATAGAAACTCCACAGGAACACCAAGATAGTCAACTAATCTAGACCCTTGGGGCACTCATTCTGAACTATCAACCAAAGACCATATAAGAGCTGGACCAAAAAAAAAAAAAAAAAAGAGCTGGAACTAGGCCCGTCACACATATGTAGCAGATATGCAACCTATCTTTATATAGGTCCCATATAACTGTAGCAGGGGCTATCCCAAAAGCTAATACCTGTCTGTGGGATATGTTGTTCTAATGGGGCTGCCTTGTTTGGTCTCAGTCAGAGAGGATGTGCATAGCCCCACAAAAACTTGGTATGCCAGGGTCAGGGGATACCTCCAGCTCTCACAAAAGAGGGTTGGGAGGAAGAGAGGATTGTGAGAGGGGAGAAAGAGCCATGAGCAGGATATAATGTGAATAAGTAAATATAAAAAAATTGTGTATAAATAAATAAAAAGTTAGTTCAACAGCAAATTGATAAGAAACCAAAGTCATGTAATGGAATAAATTTTTCATATGACAGTGGATCTGAATTTTTATTTCAAAGATGAAATTTTAAAAAGAAGCTGCTTTAAGATTTTCTAACAAGGGTTGGGATAAAACAGGCCTATTTTTTCAATATGTCCAATTCGAAGATTATTCCTTGAGTGTGATAGCCAGAGTCTGTGTCCTATGTGCACCTTGGGAGGTGCATACATTACCTCGAGTATCATGGAAGAGTCAATGATTTGGGAAATACATTGGTTTCAAATGTTCATTTTTTCCCTAAGCTTTGTGTTTGCTTTTCTGGGCTTTTATCAGTGTCAATTTATCCTAAATATTATTGTACTTGACCTTGAAGATTTTTTTCCCCCTTATGTTATTGAGAGATTAAATTTTGCATTCATTTTGCATGATCTGAAAAACATTTAATAGGACTTTTAAATTGTGTTTGAAACTTCAGTAGGATTAAATGACTAAACTTTAAGCTTATTCTGTGTATCTGTGCATGGGAAAACTCAAAATCAGTTCGATAATGTATCTCTGTCATATTCTTAGTTTATTATGTAAGCTTCATTAGCAGCCTCAAAGACAGGTGGCTATAAAGCTCAAACAAATAAAACCCCAATTAGTGTTTTAGCATCATACTACAGAATATTAATTGTCAAGCTATGTCCTATTGACTGGAAAATGTGCATTTTTATTCCTAAGTAAATAAATGTAGAAATTTATTTTTATATGCCCAACTAAGAAAATTTTAGCAAATAAGGCACATAGTGAGACTTTTCATCTAAGATGTAGATAGAACATTAGCCAAACTCTAAGGCCTTCTATTCAAACATAATATTCTACAAGAGTCCAGATGGTGTGATCTCATGACTAGTATATTTTGCTGATGAAACGTGACCTAATATAATTATTTGGTCATTGTTAAAATTAAAGTGAAGTGGGTATGTGGTCTTGAGCTCTCCAGCTACTGACTCAGAAACTAAAACATCTCAACAAATATTTGACAACCTTGAGCCCAAAAGACCTCTGCACATTTGTAGCTAGAAGCTAAAACACTGGCATTCACAATTTCCTGGAGCCGTGTTTTTAAACATGGAGTTTAGGTTTTTCCCACCTTGCTGTTCTCTTTTATATCATATTTTGCTCTGTTTTGACTTCTTTTCCAAAGTTATTCCATTGTAAGCCTACCACATGTGGAACAAGGACTAATGTCTCTAGTGGGAGTTGTAGTTGGGGGAAGCTGCCTCAATTGTTAGGGGCATGTAGTGAGAATTCAAGTACGGTGAGAGGACTGTACTTATGGAAAATCCCTGGCATTTGGATTCAGAGTGCAAGACAAAAAAATGTCCTGATTCAATGCATCCTGCATAGGGTACCAAGTAAGATGCAGAGAGCAAACTTGCAGGGACAAGATTTAGTTAGCATGAGAAGCCCACCACCATAAGGCACAGCTCTGAACACTCCTAAACTGCTTTCAAGCCTAAGTAGATGTGAAGAAGTATTGTGAGAGGTTACTGCACAAACAAGGTGAATATGGATCAATACAAAGAGCCAAAGGAGACTTTGGATGGGGAGTGCAACCCAAAACAGGGTAGACAAATACTCATTGGGTATATAAAAATATCTAGGGAGGGAAAACACATTACCTTTTGAAGGACTTTTCTCCATTACAGAGACTTTTCTCCGTTACTGGTCCTTCAATTAGTGTTCTCATAATAGATTTTTTTTATCCTTCTTACACAGCAAGTTCCATTATTTTTACATTTGTTTTTATGCTTAGAAATTCTAGAAATATTTTCTTATAAAATATATTGTGTCAGCTTAATAGAACACATAAAACCCCAAGCAATCCTTATTTATGGTGTCTGTTGTGTGAGTCTAGCCTGTCCTTCTGTCTGTCACTTGGACACTTAACACAGAATTCTGTCTTTTCTTTCTCAATCTGTAACAAAAAGAAGAAATCAAGAACCCTTGGAAGATTTCTGCCCTCCATATATACTGTATAGTAACATTCAAGAAGCATTGTGGCCATTGTAGAATTTATTCCTATTGTTAGCAATGCATAGATGAAACATTAAGACTAAAATCATGAACCAGATAATCTTCTATAATACTGACTGCATACATATCTTTTATAAATTTATTTAATGAGAAAAAGCAAAGTACTTTGGTACATGAAAATTGTAATGAATTATAATTTACATTTTTTTATCCAAACAGTTTTTTCTCACATATTCTGCATCATATGGATTCCACAGAATACATGAGATATTTTTTTTTATCTAGAATAAGTAGGTAATAATTGATCTTACTTTATATCAATTGCTTTTCTAGATTAATAGTATATATTTAAATTTAAAATTAAGCTAAAAATTTTTTCAAATTGAAGTTTAAATTGAATTGTACAAGCTCTAGAACAGTCATATCATTTGTAGCATCAGGAGCCATTGCCTATAGCACTTACCAGCTGGCCATCTGGAAACAAACTCCAGCCCTTGTATACATGTGCATCTTAAAGGAAAATAATATTAGATTTCATTATAGTCTCTCATCAACTCAGTCTAACTCTATTCTTACCTATGTCTTTATGCCAAAATTATTCATTGCATAAATACACACACAGAGACACACACGCATGCATGCACACATGCTCGCGTGCGCGCACATACAAACACACACACACAGACACACATGCATGCATGCATGCATGCACACGTGCTCGCGCGTGCACACACACAAACACACACACACACACCTGGAAGGTGTTAGAATTGCTTATAACTGCTTATAAACTAACCCAATTGCTAGTTGTAAAATTTAACAAATGATGGGAAATTGGGCATGCCACTAAACGGACTTACTTGAGTAATTTGAAACTGTGTATTATTGAGCATATCTGTAGGTAGGTTACAATTATGTTCACTGACTACTAAATCTTAGGAGGACAAGTGCATGGAAAAGTAACATGATTATGTCTCGTTCGCCATACCTCTGTGTATGAAAATAACAATAGCGTTTACTTTACAGCCTACCAGCTTCTTGTAAAGACACAAGGTTAATCTTACTGCACCCCTCCAAACGACTCAGAGACAGATGCTAAGCAACTCATTTCCATCTACTGGAAGAAATGGAGCTGACACTGTATTGTTTGATTCATAGAGTCTTAATTACAGGATGTAAATGTTGTGCAAATGAGCCATTATGCATTTTTCCATTTTGTTAGTTATTTCAGTGAAAAAAAAAAAAAAAAAGCAAAATTGAGCAAATCCTCAGTTAAAGACCTGAGTTACATTTGCTGGAAAATAGTATTATCTAAAGAAGAATACACTGATTTTTTTGAGCCCCAAATTCTGAATCCTTTCAGTTTTGTGAATTCACTACATGATCCCCAGGCAAGTGTGCTCTCCGCTTGTGATTCTTTGCAGCTTAGAAAATGAAGACTAAATCAGCTTCAGATTGATCCACTGACTCTGGAGATTCAAACAGTGATTTGTAAAGGATGGCAAGCTTTTAAAAGCAAATAAAGAAACACAAAACAAGCATGTGGCTTTAGAATTATTTTTATAAATTCTTTTATCACTTTAGGTGATAGCTTTCTTAATAAGAAATTTATATGAAATATATTTAGAACACTAGAGTCATGCAACAATTTTATTCATTTATTAATTTAAAAAAATTTTCACATCCTTTGAATTCCGCTGCATTCTACAGAGAATGACCTTCTTTCTTACCCTTATGGGCACCTTTATCATCCCAGCACACATTCTACCTTTCATATGCTTAAAAGAGAAAAAGGAGAGGAGAGGAATAAGAGCTATGCATATTCTCAATGCAATTGTTTAGGCTATAAACACCCTTCAAAATATTTTTCATTTTCATTTACTGCCTAAACTTGCAGAGCAATATATCTGATCTTACACAACTGAGAGGAAGGAGGGCTTTTGAAAAAGGAATAAAGGGCAAGTGAAATATTAAATCTGATTTCTCCAGGTGAGTAACATGAGGAAAGGAAAGCGGCTGTGCATCTCATATGGAACCCTCAGACCTGCTGTGCTCACCACACTAAGTCAATTCTCCACCAAGGCTCATCATGTGAGAATGTAACTAAGACTTGCAAAATCACTCTATTCCTATAATAAATGAACTTGCTTTTTGGTTTCTCTTCTCATTTTCTTTTTATAATTTAATCACAGTGAAAATTAGTACAACATGGCATTGGCCTGAGCACCTGAAGAAAAAGATTAAAGAATTCAAGGCATATTTTATATTATAAAATGACAAAAATTGTGATATGCCATAATTCACACCCACAAGTGTCTATATTTAACAATCAGGAATATAAAAATGACTGCATTGTTGGAAAACACCTGGGTATTTCATGTCTTCATTCAAAATGTACAGATTAATAAGCCCTTAAGAGGAAATGAGCAAGGGCAAGTGTTTGGTAGTGGTAGATAATCATTAGTCCACCCACTCAGTCAAGCTGAGTCCAGGTATAAGTCATATAATTATTTCCTTTGTCTCCTCTTTCTCTTTTCTTTAATTTATATTCATGGAATAAAAAGAGTCCTCAAAAGATCCTCTCATCAGAGATACAGTGAGATAATACAATCAGGATAATTTTTGGAGTCAGTATCTAACAATGACAACTGCTAAGAAGCATGTTCACTCCATTAGCATCTTGAATTACAGGGTGGTTTTCCTCATGCCATCTCTAAGAAGTCTCATCCTGGCTTTGTATCTGAAGAACACCAGCTCACAATCTTTCTCCTGTGGCCATGCTTTTCTGGATCACTGGATATGTGTGTGTGTGTGTGTGTGTGTGTGTGTGTGTGTGTGTGTGTATACATATACACACATATATATGTATATATGTATATATACATACATATATGTATGTATGTATATATACATATATAGTGAATTGTGCTTGTCTCCCAACATCACATTTATGCATTTAATACTCTATAACTCGGAGTGTGATTATATGTAATAATAGTGTCCTTGGTGGGGTAATCGAAGCAAGGAGACCCTAATGCAATAGCATTAGCTTCTTATAAGAAGAAATTTGGACACCTCCAGAAAGGGATACATCTGAAATTTGTAAACAAGCATACACAAGTAGCCACATAGACACACAGAATAAAGACAGCCAACCTATAAACCAATCAACAAGGTCTCAGAAAATGAAATTCAAACTGCTTGCCATTTCATGTTAGATAGTTAATCCTCAGAACTGTGATAAAATCTATTTTTGCTTACTGAAATAATTAGTATTCAATGGATTTTTACAACATCCCCAACAAAGTCATATGATAATTTGCATTTACTTTTTGATGCTGTAAATCTGTATTCTTCCCTTATAGAGGTTATTATCCAGTTAACAATAAGTTTATGTAAGCCAAGAGAAAATAAGATGAATATTTAGAAAGGAGTTTTTAGAAATTTATTATCAGATATTTAAACATAAAAGAAAATGTAAATTAGAGTGAATATCCAAGGATTGTCCTTTCTCAGGTATATTTATTTTTATTTTTTTAGAATTTCATACATATACTTAACTAAATGTGACCATATGTATTCCCATTTTCTTCTTTCAACTCTCTCAGACATCTATCTCCCAACTTCCATCTTCATTATTTTCTTTGATAACCCACTAAGTTTTTTTTCTCACAAGAATAAATAATTCTAGGGAAAATTACACATAGCTTTTAAGCTCTTAATCAGAAAAATGTATCTCCCTGAGCAAATACAGTAAGTTCCAAGAATATAGTCTAAATCTTCTGGATAGGGAGATACAACATGTAGATTCTTACATTTAGATATATAATATGTGTAATGATGTCTCAAAGGTAGAAAAGTCAAGTCAGCTATGAAGCTAAATATTCCCAGAGGAAAGGTAGAACTGGTTTATTTAAGTAAATGTACTGTCTTAAAATTGAGATTGTAAGATAGAAAAAAGAGCTGGCTAGGGTCCTAGATACAGCCAGAATGCCTTCAGAATCCAGTGATCTACACAATTCACTTTGTAAAATATTTAATATACAACATTTAATATTCAATTCTTAAAACTGAGGATTCTAAGCTTGGATTAGAATAGAAACATCAGTTCTACAATTGTGGTAATATATCCCAACAGTACACCAGTTCAGTAGACATAATAGGTATTCATCAAGTATTGACAAAAATTCCTCAGGAGGAACACTGGAAAACAAAAGGTAGTAGGAAAGGAATTAAGAGTTTCCTTGGATCTTACAATCCATGCAATAGTGCCCACCTCAAAACACTGTATTGAATAAACCCTAAAGGTTTTGGTATGACTGGCATGAAATTACCCTTGCATGGAAGATGATGTGTATGCAATAAACAGAATATTCTGATTATCAAGGGGTAAGTTTATAATTAAGAAATGGAGCTATGCCTGCAATCCCTACTTTCTAGAGAAGGCTTTACCTGATACACAGAGACTAAAGTACTCCATACGCCTTTTTTTCCTCTTCAAGTCATTTTCTATAGATCTCCTGTCTTTTTTCTTCCATTGTATATGTCCACATGCAGAGAGAATATCTTGTGTATTTATGGATGCATCAGCTGTCAATTATAAAAACCTGTGGCCTATAGAAAATAGGGTAGAATAGAAGGTGGGACATTCTAGAAGTAAAGAAAATTATGGGATAGGGCCAGGCAGAAGGGATTTGCCTGAGGAAGATGTGATGAGACAGATGCATGATGCCTGAACACAGGACACCAGTCATGTTGCAAAATGTAGGTTAAAGTAAATGAGTTTTAGTAAGTTAGGATCTAAGCAGAGAAGAGCCTAGCTACATGGCTAAGGCATTAGTAAATATATTATAATGAAAAACTGGCTGTAAATCTGAGCAGAGCAAGGAGAGTTACATGGGAGGGTTTACAGAGAGGAAAAGGAAAGGAGAAATTATATAATTATAACTCAAACATTTAAAAAAATTAAATCATATTTATAGGAAAAAAATCCTAATTTCAGTAACAGAAAGAAGAAAAATGGTAGGACTTATGTGTCACATGAGAAACATTTTTCCTCCTATAAGAATGTTCATAACTCACTAATTACCACCAGGACATTAAATTGAGGCATATAACTCTAGGCCCTGTAGCAAGTGAATTTTTCTGAGTCTCATATATCTGATGTAATAGTTCGAGGACATATATTAGCTACTTTTTTTCACTTCTGGTTAAACAAGTCATTTAAGAAAAAAGGTGAGGGTTTTGTTGTTGTTGTTGTTGTTGTTGTTGTTGTTTTGGGTTTTTTTTTTCTACAATTTGAAGAAGGCACAGTTAATCAAGTCAGGAACAGCATGTTGGTGTGACCATGCAGATGTTCAGCATGCAGAAAATAAAAATGCATACAGGTTCTGTTTCAGTTCCTTTTCATTTAGTAAAGAATTACTGCCCAGGGAATTGTACAGCACATAGAGTAAGTAGGCTCATTTCAGGGAAACTGCTCTAGTGATGCCTTCAGAGACATGCTATAAGGCCTGTCTTCTGGGTATTTCTAAATCCAGTCTGGTTGACAATCAAATGATCCATCACAGAAACCTAACTGAGCAAGACTGGGCACTACACAAGACACAACAAAGCTCAGCACTGTCCTTTCTACGGTGTAAAGGACAGAGGAGGCTACTGCTACAAGCCAAAATGCAAACCCTCGCTAGACATTAGGTTAGCAGTTACCTTGATTGTAAACTTTCTACCCTGCAGAACCATGACCAGTAAGTCTTAAAAGAATCTTCAAAAAATAATTCCAAAACAATTGTTTTTAATTCTGATTTGAATTTTCCTTAAAAATTAAAATGGTGTCAACAAAAATGACTTGCAAAAAGGCAGTGGTTGGTGAAGAAATTAAATTCCCAATGCTAAGGCAAGACTACTTTCTAATAAATATTTTGAAGATCATTGCTCAGTGTTCTATATTGGTAATATGATAGTTGACTAACAAATATTATCCTTAAGATGATCAGAAAAGTTTTATGAGTCATTATAATGCAGTTTGACAAATTATTTTTATATTGTCAAAATATGATATGTGCAAAAGCATAATTACCAATTATAAGACATGTAAAATGCTTATTTAAAATCTTCACATCTTTAAACAAGAAGTGTCTGAATAATGTCAATTTTTCATTAGAATTTTGTACTTTCAATAACACATAACTCAATTTCTCCATCTTTTATGATAGACAAAGGGGACTATGTTGAAAAGTTAATGCACAGAATATGTGCTGTTACAGACTAGATTTATGAATAACAAGATGAGTGTCGCTAACTTACTTAAACTTCTTAAAGCCTGGGTATTGCCTCTCCCCATAACCATTATTGTTTATTAAATAAGTACTGTCTAATGGCTGTCTAAGGAAACATATTCTCTGGTCATAACAAAATAACAAAAATTTAACTAGGAACATCATGCAAATTTCAGGAAGGGAAAGGTCAACTATTATATTAATAACTTTTAAATGCTGTCAGCTCATGATCTAAAATAAAAAACCAGAATAAGTGACAATGTTTTCCTTAGCTTTATTTTGGTTTGTTTTCTTACTGGTTGTTTTTGTTTATGCAGAATGCAGTTGATTGTGGGGCTCCACGTATGCCAGTGGGGCCATAATGCTGAACTGCATCTACAGCTCTTCCCTCTTCTTTTACTTTGGAACAGAGTTACACTAAGAAAACCAAGCTACATCCTTGAAAACCTTCTGCCACTCAGCTTCACAAGAAGCATAGATGCCAAACTATGCCTAGCTGAAGTTCGTTATTTGAGGTTGAAGGTAACCTACTTTGGGGGAGCAGGTGCGTACATGTGCATGCGTGTGTGCATGTATCTGTGTGTGTTTGATATATTGGCATGTTCCTTTAGATAAGTAATTCAAAGATACTTGTCTCTAGAGGTATCTTTGAAATTTATGGTCACAGATATAAAACTCAAATATGGTATAATATTTGCCCCCAAAGAGTATAAAATATCAAAAATGTTACGACTTTGTCTGAGAAAATGTATATCATTTCTTGCCACAAGCTCAAAACTGTAAAGTCAAATGAAACCACCAGTGCTTCTGCACAACATGACTAATCTCTTTCCATTTCCCCTGAAGTTGGATTAGTGAAATTTAATGATCCAGAATTCCATATACATATTGACAAATTATACTTTCAGACTTCCCAGAAGCAAATATGACTATTAAGCATGTAAGTACCAAAAATCTCTGTCTCTAACTGGGACACATGACACAAAGAATCAAGCTGAAGTAAAGAACAGAGTCCAGTTATAAAGAACACACAACAGTACAAATGAATATACCATCACCATCCTATCCTCTAGTTCCAAGAGATAAATAAAGCTCAATATAATGTGCTTAACTTCAGGATGGATAGACAGACAGACAGACAGACAGACAGAAGGATAAGAGCTGGGAAGATGGCCCAACTAGTAAAGGTACTTGCAGCCAAGCTTGATGACCTGAGTTTATTCTCTGGGTTCCCACATGATGAAAAGACTGAACTGACTCTAACAAGTTGTCCTCTGAATGCCAAACAATTTCTATGGCACACACACACACACACACACACAAACATATAAATGAATGTAAAATAATGAAAATAAAGATAAATGAGACATAACTCATTGGCTTCACCTAGCTCTGGCTATGTTCTCACACTAACCATACTTTTCTGAAAATGAAGATAGGTTGCAACTCTCACACTCTGACTTAGGGTAGAAGGCAGGTCTCAGAAAAGAGGGGACTGAATCAAATATCAATTATTTCATAGTATTAGAAAGAGGGTTTTTGAGTAATATGCATACTCTCATGATAGACACATAAGAAAGCAAAAGTTAAACAGAAAGGAATGGGATTTGAATACTGCATATGTTACAGTTTGAGTCTGAAATGGGCCAAGTAAGCTAGGTCTTGACTGGCTTTTTCCTTCCTGTTTGCTCTATGTAGACAGGAGTGGGGCTTAACTAGGGAAACCATTTACTAGAGGTGACCCTTTGAAGGCTCCATCCCAGCCTCTGGTTCTTGATGTTCTCAGATTTTTTGCAAGAGGTGAGGAACCTCTTCCAATACTTCTGCTGCCATGATGCATTAAAAGCCCTCTAAAACTATGAACCAAGATAAGACATTCCTCTTCAATTGCTTCCTCCATTCTTCAGAGCACTGCAAAGTAAAAGTAACCAGTACAACATGGAAAGAAAACATGTTTCCAGAGGTAAGAAATACCCCCAAGGTACGTGCCACTAAGGAAATATTTCAGCAAAATGTACTTAATTTAAAATTTTTTAAATCCACTCTTTTATCAAACAGAAAAGTACATTTTGGTGGAAGGAAACTGAGACAAGTTGAAACAAAATGAAAGATAGTATTTTTTAACACAAGAAAAAAATACAAACTGTTAAAATGTATATAAGGTTTACATTAGATGAATTCATTTAGCAAAGTACACTTAGAGAAGTAAAAACACAAATAAATCATTGAAACCCTACATTTGATTAGCTTCTCTTAATCTTTCACTTCATATTGGACAATGTTTCTTGCTTGAGAAGTTTTTCTGCTTTTGTTTTTATTAATATTTGTTACATAAGTACAATAAAGCAAACTTTAATAAAAAGAAAAAAATATATGTATAAAATTTAATACATTTTGTCATATTCATTAAAACACACCCACAACTTAATGAATATACAAATCTCACTCAAATGGTAACTTTTCTGGGTGTGGTGGTTTACATTTCTAATTCTAGAACCTGTGATATGAAGGCAGAAGGCTTAAGACAGGTAACAATGATTTTGAGGCTAGCCTCTGCATGTCAACTACTTTGGCATTTGGTGTGATCACAGTGTTCACATAAACAACTGAAGGAAGAAATGATTATTTGGACTTTTACTTGCAGAATATTAATCCCTTATGGCAGAGAAGAGAACAGAGCAACTCAGTCCACAGCAGCAGGAGCACCTGGAAGAAAATGTTCACATTCAAATAGACCACAAAGGAAAGAGTGAGGCAGGAACAAGAGCTTGTTTATAGTCTTCAAGGACCTGTACCTAATAATATTAGGCCAGCTTCCAACTTCCAAAGTTGTCAAAACATTCCAACATAAACATTAACAATGGACAGCCAAGTTTTGAGCTCAAACTATGAGCTGATCAGAGACATTTCAAGCTACTTGGTATAGACACTTTATCTATGAAATAAACAAATAGTTGTCCAATGTATCTTTGAAATTCCATCTTTCCACTTTTTTCTTTGTTTTTAAATTGGATATTTTATTTATTTACATTTCAGATGCCATCCCCTTTCCCCATTTCCCCTCCCTAAAAACTCCCTATCCCATCCCTCTCCTCCTTTTTGCTTTTATACCATTTTAATTACATGCAGGTATTAAGGTCAGTTCTAGGTTGAGGAATTGGCAATACAATAGATGCAAATAGTCAAGGAATAAGCAAGATAATGAATACAAATAGTCAAAGAACAAGCAAGGCAGTAAACAAAATTTTGTGAACACTCCCATGATCACTGTTTCTAGGGGGATTACCAGGATGACCATAATATCTGAGCCAATTTTCCTGTCCTAGCCCAAAGTCATTTTCATATCTGAAGCCTACTTCCTTGTTTTAGCCTAAAATTTAGATTCCTGCCTGAAATTGCTTCTTTATTCTATCCTAATGTCAGATTCCTGCCTGAGGCCTACTTCCTTGTCCCTGGTCAATGACATATTCCTGCCAAGCAGCCCCCAAAAGCTCTCTGCCTCACCCCCATTTTTATTTTATAAACAAGACTAAGCCTGTCTTAGGTCATTCTGACAAGAACTCCTTCCTTACCTGTCATGGAATATGCATTATTCAAAACAATGCACTTCTGTCTTAGGTTGGTAAGGTTCTGTGCAAAATCTTACCCATCCTTGGCTTGCCAGCCAATTAATTTAATAATTCTGTCTGGGGGTTCATTTTCAGGTTCAAGTCATGTACTTTGGCTGCCAACATAATGATGCTGTTAAAGACAAGCTTTAACATAATGGGCAGAAATAAAAATACTTCCTGGACAAAGAGGGCTAGCATGATCAAGCTATATATGCCATGCTTGAAGCTTGACCAAAATAGAAATACTGACCTCAGGCCATGGGTATCAACAGTATCTCTGCAGCAACACTCAGCAGATTAGCATTCTTTAAATTCATAATCTCACTATGCAAAGTTAAAACATCCAGAGAAGTATTAGAATTATGGCAAATATACTGCAAAAGTTAAAAAGTCTTTCAACTTTTTCCTAATTATAATGACTACCACTTTAGAACTAACATGAATTCAATGGTATTTGACATGACACTTGAGATGGCTCCTTACTCTTAAACTCTGAACCTCTTTCCAATAATTTAAGTAGGATAAAAAGCACCAATTTGTTGTTCCAAATGCCCATCTAAATCCTCTTGTATATTTAACACATTAGTAACATTTTTTGCTAAATGATATAACAAAAGTAGCTGTCTTAATTTCTTGTGTCAAAACAATTGCAGAAGCAGTGGTGCTAACAATTAAAGCTGTAATACCAGCAATAGTTAAGCCTGCTACCCTCTTGCTGATGCCCTAAAACTTGACTGTCTTCATCCAGTACTTGCAAGCTTTTTTCAGAAGATCAAGGTTCTGTCATACTCAGGGCAATAAAACAAAAGCTGGTTGATAGACCTCCACAACAGACATGCCAGATTTTAACACACTAACACAATTAGAACTTGTACAATCAATGCAACTTACATTAAATACTGTAGAATAAACAAAAGTAATTTTAACTTGACAATTAAAGGAGCCTTGACACATGTACTAACGCTTGTTTAAAATCCCCATCCTGTTCTAACTTTATCTCTTGGTAACAACATCATAGAGAACTTCAGCTAACTTCTGAATTTGTCTCTGAAAATGTCCAGAACCAGACTTCCAAAGGAAGACTGTATTTCCAATATTGGAATTACTTATCTATGACCATACCACCCTGAAGGCACCCCATCTCATCACATCTCATCTCAGAAACCTTCCTTCTATTTTTACATTACATCTTTTTTATACATACACAACATTGAATTTTTTTTAATCACAAATAATTAATTTGCATTCCTTAATATCTTATATAAATATAAACTATACATTATGTATTTGTTCCATTTTAACACTAATTATTTTGAAATTAATTCTTATAGTAAAAATCAGTAGATTATTTTTTATTTTAGAATAATAGTTCATTTTTTAACGTAGTATCTTTTATTTACATTTTCCCCTACTATTGGAGTTGTGAAATGTTACCAGATTACCAGATTTTGTCTCTTAGAATCAGGCTGTTATCAAAAATCTATGCTCAAGTCATTGCATGGAAAAGGGCTTCTATTTCTTTGGGTTAAATGATTAAAGGTAGAATGGATAACTCAAAAGGTGTTTGTGTGCTTATGTTTAAAAACCTTTTAAGATACTAAATGAATGGAGTCTTATATCCTCATATTATAGGAGAGTCCAGTACATCTATCCTTAACAACATTGGAGATGCTGAACTAGTAATTATCACTGCCTCATTTTACCTCTGCAGTTCAAATGAGCAGTGGAATACATCCCATCATATGATGCAACTCCTCATTTGGGAGAGTTTTAGGACTTTTTTTTCTCTCTCTCAATCTTAACTTGACATTTCAATATATTAAAGGCCTCTGTCAAGGAATGTCAGTGTACTGAAATCTAATAGTGCATTTACTTCCTTCCAAAGATCACATTGGTAAGGTCTCTTCTTACATTTCTTGAATAGAATAAATGCATGCATTGTTGTAGGCTTTAAACTGGAATATAATAAAGTAAAGTTTAAACTGAAGTAACTATACAGGATTTGTTAGGTAAAGTAAATGATTTTGTCTTGTTGGTATGTTTACTCTTAAGATCTGATTTATCAATCCCGTACATTAAGATGAGCATTATTTCTCCAGTGAATACCACCTATAATTTTATTTTATTTTTTTAAAAAAGTCATCTTCTTATGTTACCATCTATTTGAACTTGACCTTCTGTTTATCCCACTGATCAATTTGTCTGGTGATATTGAATACCCAAATGCTTTGACAGAATAATTATGTCTGAAAATCAATCAGTAGTAACTATTCAAGTAAGTTCATTTTAAAAATCTGCACTTTCCCATTTTGATATGATTTTTAGAATTCATTTGTTATTTGCTTTGTGACATTCTTCTGTGATTTCCATTGAGATTAAATTAAGTCCTTATGTTTGAGTGTCAATTATAAGTTTGTTGATTGGTACTTCCCAGCTCCCACTCAGCAAGTTTCAGAAATTTTCTTCTCTTCCCAGATTACTCAGAGATTCACTTAGTATGGATTTAGGGTTTATATAAAACGTCTGTTCTAGATCCATTTTGTTTATTTTATGCCTCCTGTTTCAATCTCTTGCCATGGTTAATTAAACTGATTATTGAATATAAAATGAATGTTTGACTACCATGGCAATCTCCATGTGAATATGCTGAGTTATGTTTTTGCAAACTACTGGAATAAATTTCTAAGATTTTGTTAAGAATCACTGAACCCAGATTTGTGAGAGGTTTTAATTTTCAATTTCTATGACTTTTGATATGTTTGCCTGATTTTTGAATTTAGATAATGTTGACTTTTTCCTAAAATTTATTGATATAGGTCATTTATTTTCATGTTTTAGAAGTCTACATGTTTACCAACCTTTCTACCATATTATATATTTAGAATAATGCAGCTATAAAATGATTTTATACTTGAAGTTTTCATTGTGGGAAAATGTGAACTTATAATTGTAAGCTCAAACTGAGTAATGCTTACTTATCTCTTAAAGCAAGATGAAACATCATATAATTAATGAGTATTGATATTTTTCTGTTCTAAGAAACTTGTAGACATGAGACTATTGAATTTATTGTCCAAAAGCTATTCAAAATTCTCCTTTACTTAGTCTTGTATAGATGCTGCCTTCCTCATTCCTGGTACTAAAAATGTGCTTCTTTATTTCTTTTAAAATTTTCTTCCTGTTTAGACTTGCTGAAATGTGCCAGTTTTATTGACTGTTACATAGAAATGCTTTTAGTTATATTGATTTTCCTCTATTGTTTTTACTACTTTCCTCGTGATATTTGGCCTTATTCTTATTAACTGATGAATTTGAGTTCATTTTTTGCTTCTTGGTTTTCTAAAAAGTCATGAATACTGTTTGAGACACATTTTCCTTTTCTAACACATGCTTTTAGTAGTTATAATTCCACCTAATTAGCACGTTAATGCTGCATCATATATTTTGACAAGTTGTGTTTGCATTTTATCCAGTATTTATGTTCTTCTTGAAATATATGTTGAGTAGAGGTTTGTTATTTAGATTCCAAACATTTCTGGGCTTCCAGGGTATTTTTCTGATGCTGATTTAAGTTTATTACATACTTTATGGTTGACTGAGGACATACTTTGAATATTAGATTCATTTTCTACTTATGATACATTCATTTTACCACACAAATGCATCCTTTGATGGGTTTCACATTCATTTATGGGAAATGAATTATCCTGTAGGAGACATGGATAAAAATCAGACATGTAGAAAAATAATAAAAACATTATTGATACTTAAACTTTAGTATTAAATTCAAAATAAATTTGATAGCTGAATAAACATAAAATTAATATAAATAATATGTAAACTATTAAAAGCAATTTAAAATGTATAAAGAGCTATGTTTAAGTAAGTTAGATTATGTTGTACAATCCACGATATGTTCGTTATTTAAAAAAAAAGGTACTTTTTGATGAGATTTGTAAGATTAAATAACATATGTATGCAATAGTAACACTATAGTTTATTTAATTAGAAATTTTACGATTTAAAAATAGCAAAGAATAATCTTACTGATATAATTAATAATTAATATTACAATATTGTAAATTACATTGACATATCTTTTGACCCTTACGAAAACATGTACTTAGTACATGGAGTTAAAATTGTAGAGTGACCTTGCATATTTATTTTCTGGATAACTAACAACAGACAATTATATATTGCAGAATATTTAAAATTTAAATAGTAAGTAAGAGTGAGTACACAGTGAGCACAGATTACCATCTTGGGGTTACAAGGAGCAGTTTTTTCTGTAACAATTGAAATCCATGATGCACTGAAATCTCTTTAAAATATGATATTTTGTTCCATCATTTTTTTGTCCTAAATATAACTTTCCTTCAAACTTTTATAAAAATTGGATGTCATATAACATATCAACTCTTTTAATGGAGAAAGTATTTATTTCCACAATAACTTTAGGGATTTTAGAATAAAAGAAGATGAGTTTCTATGCCAAAAAAAATGAGTTTATTATCCAAAAATTTATTAAGTAAAAATCTGAGAAAGAATACTGTATACTTAAGTTTATCCTAAAAAAATTTAAGTAAAGAAACAGTAAGGTACTAAATTGGCAAAATCCTGTGTGCCAGTGATAAATCTGGCAACAGCACCTGGGAAATAAGTACATCCATTCTTCTTTTCTGTTTTAGTTACATTTGACATCTTGAAAAATATATTAAATGCATAAAAATTAAAATCAATGATATTGTCCTGCTTTCATTTCCATTATCATAATAACATACACAAGAAAAAGTACCTTAGGTCAAATTTGGCTATTTGTCTTATAATTACAAGTTTCATTTCATTATATCGTGAGAGTCAAGGCAGAAATCAAAGCACTCACATCACAATCTTAATTATCAAGATAATTATACCTACAAACATGTACACAGGTCAGCTTGATCCAGTTAAATCATCATTAAGACTTTATCTTCTTAAGTGTCAAGTAATAATTTTACAAATAAAGTAGAACAATATAACCTGGTAAAGGCTATAACAAACTGTAGATTTGTTAGTTATCTTCAATATGAAAAGACTAAAATCTCAGTCTCAAGTAATAACAGGAATTTTTATTTATTAATTTCTCCTGGCCTATAAATAGTGGTCAAAATTTTATTCTAAAAGGGAGGCTGAGAGCTCCCTGGAGATTGTATATTGAGGCATTAAATTTGCTATTAAATAACATTTTCTTGAAAGCAAAAGAATTTTTTGAGAATAGACTAAGTGTTACCATGGGTACGGCATTCACAAAGAGTATGATAGCTCTCTAGAGGTTGCATACAGGAAAATAAACATTGTTATTAAGCAACATTTTGTTGAATGTTTAGAAATTTTTTAGAACAGAGTAAGAATTACCATGGGTACAATATTTGATACGCATTCTGACAGATTTTAAAGCTGAACAGAATAACCACCAAATGTCTCTAAATATTACTTATTTCTGTCCTGATATGTAAAATATCTTGCATGCTGTCACTCCTGTTTTTATAAAAATTAAATTGCAGGAAATGAAACATTTTACTTGAGTCATCAGAAAGATGAGATGGCAAAGGAAAACAGACAGTTCAAAATATGAAGAGTGATGTAAACAGAGACAAAAGGAGGTTAAACCAACACCTAAGCAGTGGATTTGAAAAATGACAGACAAGGCAAATCACACTAGGAGAGTGAGTTGTAGACCTGAGGAGACACTAGTAGCTTCATGGGTTTACATACCAAAACCCCCAATAAGTTTCACAGCAGTGGGTAGATAAAAGCTTTTAGTCACTATGTTACCTTATTGCAAAAAGGAAATAACCACACTGAATCAGGTTTAGACTATGCTATATAACATTCATGAGCCTACCCTCCATGGTAATGGACACTACCAGAGTCCTGTCCCACCTAAATGATGGACACTTCTTTCAACAGTACCTTTATCTTTTCTAGCTTAATTAATAAGGAATGGGAGAGCCAAACCAACCACAAAATGCCAAGAACACACTTGGGGAAATCATCAACCAGGAATAAATGTTCACTAAATTAAGATTTGCTCTAAGTATAAGATGAGTCCTCTTTCTCCTACCATACCATAATTAGGTCTTCCCAAAATAATATGGATTACAGCTAAATAAATAAATAATAAAATATATATACTCTGATTATTAGCTGAAAGTTAAAGGAGAAGACATCTCTTCCCAAGAAAGGCATTTGTAAATTTTTTGTGGTTTTATGAAATTTATTCTGTTGGTTCTGAAAATTGTTTTTGTTCTTTCCTTCATCTCTTGCTCTACCATGGCTTAGAAGTTTAAAAGTGGAATTCTTTTCATTGTCTCTCTTATGTATCTGCTCTTCTTACAGATTTTATACTTTCATGTGCTTTAATTATGATGACTACATTTCATGGTTATTTCTTAGTATAAAAGAATGAAATTCTTCCAAATGAGATATCCAGTCTACCAAATTTACCAAATAAATCAACACTATGCTTTCTAAGAGAAACTTGTAACCAGCAGAGACACACATACATAAAGTAAACAGACAGAAAAAGATAATCCACAGACATAGACATCAAGAGTAAGCAGGGGGAGCTATGACTATTCCTAACCTAGATAGATAGATAGATAGATAGATAGATAGATAGATAGATAGGAATTGTATGACAAAACAACAAAAGTGACTACATAATTTGGGAATCAATTCAGTGAAAAGATATAATTGTAAATCTATATTTACCTAATGCTACAGTGCTCAGTTCTATTAAACACACACGTATCTCTCAAAAGAGGGAGTTAGACACTATTGCAATAATATAGAGACCATTAAAAATATACTAAGAAATCCACAGAAAATTAAATTGTATTTTTTTCAGTCAAAGTGGGATGAAATTAGGGAATCACACATCAAAAAAACTGAATAATATAAATTAATAGAAGCTGTATATCATACCTTTGAATGAGTGATACATCATTAAAGAAATCAAAGAATATTTTAATTTTTCTCAAAACAAAATGTAAATGTAGGTGCAACATTCTATATCTATTAAAATATTTGTGGCAATAAGAAACTACATCAAAAAAACATATTTAAAAAAGCATACTCAAGACACATTTTGTGATATTCAAAAATTCCAAAAAATTTATAAAAGAGAGACAACAAAAATAAGTAATCATGATATAGATACTACAAAATTAAAAAAAAAAATAAATGAAATAGAAAGCTCTGTTGCCTAGAAACACAATTGGGAAAGTTCCAGATAGACTAATAACAGTTACAAAAGAAAAGTTTAGCTAGATAAAATGTGAGATTTAAGAATAGATATGATGGTTAATATCAAAGAAATATAAATCATTATTTGAAAGTATTATGAAAAACTATCAGTAACACTTTAGGACATCTAAATAAAAATTCTGTAGCATATGACTTGTGAAAACACATAAGTAGACACATAGAATAAAAATACAGAAATTAAACCACATATCCATAACCAATTTATTCTCAAGAATTATTTTTTATAAAACACCATATAGGAAGTACAGTGCTTTCATATGCTAACAGAAAGACTGGTGATATTGTGCAGAAGCTTGAAATTTCCTCCTGCCTCATCTTAGAATAGCTCAAAAATTATATGTGTAAAATTTAGATTAATAAAGCTAATAGAAAAAATAAAATAATATTTCTATTTATTCATATACTATAATTTGACCACAAAGAGAAAACCAAAGCAAGCCATTGGTAGTATAATTACAACCTAGAGAGTGATAGAAATTGTTTGTAATACTATGAATCTGACAAAGGATTAGTATCCAGAAAATATAGAAAACTCAAAAGACAGCAGCAAAAACGCAAGTCACTGAAAATAAGTGAATACTAGCCATTGGTCCTGGGCACGGAATCTACTACTAGAATTTTGTTCACTTGTCATGCTGTAAAAAATCTACATAATCATGCTAATATTTAGATAAGAATTGAATTAGACTTAGACTCCATCACAGATATTTCTTATTATGAGAATAGGGAGGTATAATTCAGAAGACTTATGACTGGTCAAAATACTGAGAAAAAGTGACAGCACAGTGTTTTTCCCTAAGTGGTACCTTTGTCAATGTCACTATCACCACATAACCACCACTTTCCACTCCTCACCCCGGAAAGGATCAGGAAACATGGCAGAAGACAGGGCAGAAAAAAGTAAGAGCCAAAAGATGGTAAGATATGTTGGAGGGAGGGGAGATGTCTCTTGTATATGATGTAAACATTGCATTCACAAACTCAATGAAATTATTGTTACTTGTATAAGATGATGATGATAATGATGATGGTGATCATATGTATATGTGTGTTGTATGTAGTGAATTTCAAGTGATTTTATTTTTGTCTTACATTGTTTTGTCTTATCCTCCTTCATTTTTTTCTGCTATAGCCATCCTTTCAAACATATACTTCTACACTTTCATATCTTCTTTATGTATATGAGACCCTGATTTTACTATTGAGGCTACACTGCTCCCTGGGGTGGGGGTGGAGGGACAATTAACTAATAGGTATTAAGGAAGGGGTATCATTTTATTCAGTGATTTAGCCAATCATAAGTGTTCCTTTTCCCATTAAATAACCTCTAACCCAGATTCTAATTAAATTCAAAGGGGTCACACACAAAAAGAAGATGTAAAAATAGTAGAAAAGTATGCTTGAAAGAAGGGTTTCAGAAAAAATGAGGGGGGGGGTTGAAAGAGGTTGATGGGGATTAGAATTATTAAAATTCAATTTACATATATATGTGCATTTTAAATTAACCATTAGTCATCAAGGAATACAAAAGGAAACTACAGTGAAATGTCATCTCATGCTAATAAAATAAGGTGATTATCAAAAGATGATGCTGATGTAAGTATGTGGAAAAAGATGGTATCTTCTATGATGCTGATAAGGAAGTAAATAGCCACTGCAGAAAACAGCATGAGATTTTCTCAAACTACTACAACCATGTCTACCAAACGATCTAGCCATCCCATTATATCTAAAAGAAATGGAATCACCATGCCAGTTAGATATTCCTAATCCTGTGTTTAGCACAGTAGTATTTGACCTGAGATGAGCCTGGAACACAATCAAAGTTGAGTGGATGAAGCAAAGCAGTAGAAATGTTAATGTTATAATCTTAAACTGTAACAAACCCCTTTTATTGGCAAGAAAATTGATATTTTAACGAAAAGAAATCTGATGTTATAAAACAGGTGCTGTATGTTCTTTCTCATGTGTAGAAGCTAAAATGTTGTTCACTTGTCGAGCTGACTGTAGAATTATGATTACTGAAAACTTGGGAAATGGAGGAGTCTAGAAGATAAAGGGGATGGGGTTGTATAGTACATCCAAAGACTAAAGATACAAGCTGGTATTCTGAGTCCACAATGGTCTAGTCTATATTTTATGAAAAATGAGAAGTGAGGGCCAAGACACTGATATACTAAACAAAAATGCTAAATACAGGAAAATACTCATGACCCTGATTTGATCAGTGTATACAGTATAAATGTGTTAAAATATCACTCTGTATCTCAATAATAGATATCATTAACAAACATTAACTATATGTCTGCACGTGTGGATATGTATGCAAAAATAAGTCCCCTTATACATATTTATATGGAGGCCAGAAGTTGATTCTGGGTATCTTTCTTGATTTCTTTCCACTTTATTTTCGTTTGAACACAAAATCTCTCACTGGAACCAGACTTCATCATTTAGCTAAATTGGCTCGTCACTGAGACCCCAAGATCTAATGTCTCCAGAGTCTTCAGATATAGACATCTGTTAAATGAATGAACATGATGGAAACTCAAGCCTTCATGCTGGTTCTACAAGAACTCTACCTACTGATGCATCTTCCCAGGTCTTTTGTCTATTAAGCTATATAAAATAAAAAATCTTCCACTTTCTACATTATGAGTCTTGAACACCAGAGTGCATTGAGCTATTTTAATGCTAACTAAAGTATCTCAAGTTCTTGAAGCAAGAGCTGTCCCTATCTCAGTTTGCTGCCTGTGGATGCTGGTCACCTAACTGGGCTGCCTTACATGCCTCTCAGTGGGAGAGTCTATACCAAATCTTGAAATGATTTGATGTGCCAGTTTGGAGTTGGTACCCAGGGCAGGGAAGGCTCCCCCTTCTCAGAGAAGAAGGGAAGTGGAATAGGGGAGGAGCTGTGTGAGAGGGGAACTGGGAGGCGAGGGAAAAATGCAATCAAGATGTAAAGTGAAAATGTAAATAAATTAATGCAAGAAAAATACCTCCAGTTCAGTTTAATGATAATCACTGTCCTTAATAAGCTAATGTCACTTTTGTTTCCCCTCACAAAATATCTTACCTTAATTTTCCAACAACTTTTGCAAAATTTAACAGTTATAATAATCAATATTGCTTGCCATAGTTTAGTCTAAAGATAAATACATAAGTGAGCCAATGATTTTTTTTTATCTTTTGGCAAAATTATTTTTTAATCACATAGAATGTTTTTCTTTGACATATGAAATCTGACCCTAGCCAAAAAAATAAAATAAAATTCTCACCTTGAGAAGTTAGAAATGTGTAGATTAGAAATGTGTGAGAAGTGTGCAGAAGTCAAATATAGAACACAATCTGATAGACACTGAGAGGGCTTTCCTTCTGCCCCATTACTGTAAAACTCAGCACTACTCATGTGGAGAACAGAAGATGTCTTACACACTTTAGAGAGCTGTGGAACATGGGCCTCTATGCACAAAATGTCATTGGCATCCTCATCACCCCTGAAATAAAATATCTCCAACAGCCAAGTGATCCTGTGGAGACTAAAGTACTCCTGGTTGTGAAAATACTTCACTTAATACATTTTTATTGCTTTTCTGGTTATTAATGGAATAAGAATGTGTTTAAAAATCATATTACTCATATAAAAAATAAAGATACTTTAGATCATCAGTATTTTACTTTAGTCATTTCAATTCAATTATTTTAGTTTATTGGATATTAAATAAAAAGTACATGTCAAATTATCATTTTCTCTCCCTCTAGTCCACACCCCCAACCTGCAATTGCAGAGATGCATATTACTCCCCTCCCACTCCACAGCCCATTCTGTTTCTCAAGAAGCCTATTAGGGACACAGGTGAGACCCCAGCCCTATACCCTTCATGTTCAGACCTCACAGATCCCAACAGACATGGGCTTTGTCCAGCCCTGTTAGAGTTTCATCTCATTTCCAGTCCATACCTCTACCCTCTGCCTGCACTCTCTAATCAGCATGAAGACCCTCTACCCCACAGCTCTTTGTGACTCCCTGGAGACCTGCTCTAACCCAGAATACACAGCTCCACCTGCCTCCTCTGAGGCCTGCTCCAACTCAGGACACCAAGGATGACCGAGAAGAGAGACAACCAGATGGTGAAAGGGAAGGACATAATCAAGAAAATCTAATGCAATATGGCACTCTCAGAACCCAACTCCCCTACTACAGCAAATCATGGATATCCTAACACACCTGAAGAACAATACTGTAACCTTAAATCAAATCTCATGAAGATGATAGAGGCCTTCAAAGAGGATATAAATAATTCTCTTAAATAATTGCAGAAAAACTGTCAAACAGGTAGACATACTTAAAAAGGAAACAAATAAATCCCTTAAAGAAATATGAGAAAATACAATCAAAGAGGTCAAAAAAATTAACAAATGGTCTAAGACCTAAATATAGAAATAGAAGGAATAATGAAAATTGGGCAACCCTGGAGAGGAAAAACCTAGGGAAGAGAATAGGAACTACAGACACAAACATCAACAGAATAGAAGACATGAAAGAATCTCAGGGGTAGATGATACCATAGAAGAAATTAACCATCAGCCAAAGAAAATGCTAATGTAAAAAGTTACTAACTCAAAACATCCAGGAAATTTGGAACATGATGAAAAGAACAAAAACTAAAAATAATAGGAATAAAAGACACTGAAGATTCTCAGTTCAAAGGGCCAGAAAATATCTTCAACATAATCATAGAAGAAAACTTTTGTAACATAAAGAAAGAGGTAGCTATAAACACACACAAAAAAAGCCTACAAAACATCTAATAAACTAGACTAGAAAAGAAAATCCTCTTGACACATAATAATCAAAACATGAAATGTACAGAACAAAAATGTATTGAAACCTGCAAGGGAAAAAAAGCCAAGTAACATATAAAGGCATACCTATCAAAATTACACCAGACTTCTCAACAGAGACCCTAAAAGCCAGAAGCACCTGGACAGAGGTCAGGTAGACCGTAAGAGAATACAAATACCAGCTCAGACTACTATACCCTGCAAAACTCTCAATCATCATAGACGTGAAAAAAACAAGATATCCCATGACAAAACCAAATTTAAACACTTTTTCTCCAAAATTTAAACAAATCTTTCCACTAATCCAGACCTCCAGAGTAGTCTAGAAAGAAAATTCTAACACAAGAAGGGTAACTACATGAAGAAAACAAACACAAGAAATTAATCACCTTACAACAAACCCAAAAGAAAATCACAAACTCACAATACCATCTCCAAAAAAATAACAAAAACTACAAATCATTAGTCATTGATATCCATCAGTATCAATGAACTCATTTCACCAATAACAACATAGGCTAATGGACTGAATAAGCAGTATTCATTACACTGCTACATACAAGAAAATCACCTCAGCTGTAGTAGAAAAAATGGGGCTACCTCTATGTATACACGATGGACCAAGCAGCCACAAAATCATCTCCTATAGGAAGACCTAATTGAGGACTGCCTGAGAGACCAAGGATTGCTGGTATAGACAATACCAGTTAATCAAGAACTGCTGTTTGAAAGAGATGCTTTCTTGGGACAAATGGGGCATGGGTAGAGGGTGTTAAAACAACTTACAGCAGTGTTCAGATAACCTTGCTGCTGCCTTCCTCACATGCTCCAGAAATCTGTGTTGTTTACTCAGCTATCACCTCTCCCCCAACCCGCAAGGACAGGTAGGATTAGGGGTGAATAGTCCAGGGTACAAACAACACCCAGCAACAAAGATAGACATTACCTGAGTAAATAGTGAAAAAGGTTTTCCAAGCAAACAGTTCCAAGAAACAAGCTGAGGTAGCCATTTAATATCTAATTAAATAGACTTTCAACCAAAAGTAATCAAAAGAGATGGGGAAGGATACTTCATACTTATGAAAGGAAAAATCCAACAAGATGAATACTCTTATGAACGTCTATACCCCAAATGCAAGCACAACGATAAGCATAAAAAAAAAACTTTACTAAACCTCAAAACACACATTGAACCCCACAATAGTAGTAGGAGAATTCAGCACCCCACTTTCACCAACAAACAGGTCATAAAAACAGAAACTAAACAGAGAAGCAATGATATTAACAGATCGTATGAAACAAAGGATTTAACAGATATCTACAGAACCTTCCATCCAAAAACAAAAGAATATACCTCCTTATCAACATCTCACAGAACCTTCTCCAAAACTGACCATAAAATAGGACACAAAACAAGTCTCAACAGATACACAAAGAGATCACCATGAATAAAGACTGGACTTGAACAAAGACAAAAACAAAACAAAAGCACCAGAAAGTGTTGGGGGCCGACTTTTAGCAGAAAGCGGCTATCAGCTTTGCAGCCATCTTGAGCCATATACCCTGACATGAGACTTGGATTACGATAGCCTACAACAGCTGAGCACATTCTGATAATCTTGGTTTAGATACCTTGAGATTAAGGGTGTGTGAGATTAAAGGTGTGTGACTTAAGAATATGACTTAGAAGTATAGAGATCAGAGTTAGAGACAAGACCTAAGGGCATGATTAAAGGTGTAACTTAGAGGCGTGGCTTAGAAGTGAGACATATAAAAGGCAGAGACAGAACAGATCAGAATTGAGACTATAGAGGGAGAATCAGACAGGAGACACTTAGAGGAAGAGAGATAGAAGAATAAACGGGATTGAATCACACCCTGTCTGGTCTCCATTCTTTGAGTCAGCCCTCACTCTCTCTCTTGCTGAACCCAGACCTGCGGACCAGAGCAGCAGCTTGGGCCGGGATACAGTGGCCGCCTAAACGTGGGTCGGCCCGGGCCTCAACATTTTGCCTGGGCTGCAACATTTATTTTGGCCGTCCCAACGTGGGGCTAGTGTGGACCCCAACAAGGAAGTCCACATACTAATGGTAACTGAATAACTCGACTCAATGATCACTTAGACAGGGAAGAAATAAAGAAATTAAAAATGTTCTAGAATTCAATGAAAATGAAGGCACAACATACCCAAACTTATGGGGCACAATGAAAGCAATGCTAAGAGGAAAATTCATAGCACTACATGTCTTCATAATGAAATTGAAGATATCTTATACTAACAACTTAAGAGTACACTTGAAAGCTATAGAACAACAACAAAAGGTAAACAGATCCAAGAGGAGTAGACAGAAGGAAATAGTCAAATTCAATGCCAAAACAAATAAATTAGAAATGAAGAGAACAGGAGAATGCCAGGGTAGGGAGGCAGGAATAGGAGGGTGGGTGAGGAAGGAGAACCCTCATAGAAGCAGAGGAGAGGGATGGGATAATGGTTTGGGGGGTGGGAACCAGGAAAGGGGATAACAATGGGCATGTAAATACAATATCAAATAAATAAATAAATAAATAAATAAATAAATGGATAATGAAAATGTGAAAAAATAAAAATTTTATTGTCCAGGGAAAAGTTTTAACAAAAACAGAAATAAAGAAAAAAGAAGTGAAGAAAACAATGCAAACTATCAACAAAACCAAAAAATGGTTCAGAATTGATAATCCCTTAGCCAAACTTACTAAAAGGCAGAAAGACAGCATCCAAGTTAACAAAATCAGAAATGAAAAAAGAAATATGACAACAGAAACTGAGGAAATTTTTAAAAAATTATTAGGATTTACATCCAAAGCCTATACTCTACAAAACTGGAATATCTAAATAAAATGGGTGCTTTTCTAGACGGATACCTCATAACCAAAGTTAGATCAAGGTCAGGTAAGCCATTTAACCAGTTCCATAACCCCTAACAATATATGAGCAGTCATTAAGAACTTCCAAACCAAAAATAAATAAATAAATAAATAAATAAATAAATAAATAAATATGGCCAGATGGAGTTTCAAAGAAGAGCTAATACAAATTCTCCCCAAACTATTCAACCAAATAGAAACAAAAGAAACAGTGCTGAATTCATTCTATAAGGCTACAATTACCCTGATTCCTAAACCCCACAAAGACCCAATGTAGAAAGCGAACTTCAGAAATAGTTTGCTCAAGAATATCAACACAAAAATACTTAGTAAAATTCTACACATCAAAAGCATCATTCACCATGATCAAGTACGCTTCACCCAGAGATGTAGGAATACTTCAATATTCAAAAATGTGTAATGAAATCCACTATATAAACAAACTCAAAGAAAAAATTTCAGATTCATCTCATTTGATAGGGAAAACAATTCCACAAAATTCAACAACGCTTCATGTTAAAAATCTTGGAGAGATCATGAATTCAAGGCACATACATAAACATAATAAAAGCAATATGCATCAAGCCAGTAGCCAAGGTCAAATTAAATGGAGAGAAATATAAAGCAATTCCACTAAAATTAGTTACAAGGCAAAGCCACCCACTCAATCCCTATTTATACAATGGAGTACTTGAGTATGGTTCTAACTAGAGCAATAAGACAACAAAATGAGATCAAGAGGATCCAAATTGCAAAGGAAAAATTCACTGTATCACTATTCACAGGTGATATAATAGTATACATAAGCAACCTCCAACTTTTTTTAATACTCTGAGAATAAGCTTTATTAATTACTTTTCCAGGAAATAGATTCAGTAAATACAGCACTTTAGAAATAGACTTGTGCTGTTATACAACTCTTTTACATTTTTAAGGGCTCTTCAATGATATTGATCAGGAAAATCTCTCATTGGTGGAATTAATTCTTCAGCCTCCAGAGTTCTATCACCTGGAAATATTCTGGGCTTCGAGTCAAAAATGGCATATGGTTTAGTAGTCATATGATATTTGACATAATAATGAATGAACCAGAGAGGTATAAGCACATGAGAAACAATGAAAAAACTTGAGCAGTATGCCTTAAAAATCACGTTCTTCTACAGGGCCCCATCTTCAAAAAGTTATCCCAGAATTGGAACTCTTACAGATGATAAACAACATAAGTAAAGGGGCCAGGCATAAAATTAACCCAAAGAATTCAGTAGGCCTCTTTTATACAAATAATAAATGGTCTGAAAAGAAAGTAGAGAAACAACATGTGGGGCTGTTACATTGAGTGTGGGTGGGCATGGCTCCTGTTGGGCTGTTGTGGTTCCTGAGTGTCTGCTGTCCCAGTCGGCTAGAACTGAAGCTCTGGGGAGCAGAAGCACTGGAATTTGACTGTGTTCACTCTACGCATGCTGTGGGGCTCCACCAGGGCATGGGGAGATCACAGCCTGAAGTCCCCTGGAAGCAGGGCTCCTGAATGGGGATCTCAGGGCCCCCAGGTGCCACTGGGAGCCCTCTCTTGGTTCTTGTGGCTGGGGCAAACACCTACCTGGCCTGCTCCTGTGAAGATACCATATACTGAAACATCCTAGAGGAGCCACTGGACTCAGAGCAGTGGACACCTAGCTGGTCTGCTCCCATGAAGACACGAGATTCTGAATCATCCTAGAGGAGCCACTGCACTCAGAGAAGTGAGAGCTCATGATTACAAGATTACAGAGACATCTGGACTCTGATGAGTTCAGACACAAGCAAGATAACTAGAAAGACAGACTCCAGTCAGACACAGTGAGTACAGGTAACACTAGAGTTAACCAGATGGCAAAAGGCAAGGACAAGAACATAAGCAACAGAAATCAAAGTTACTTGGTATCATCAGAACCCAGTAGTCCCACCATAGCAAGCCCTGGACACCCCATCCCACCAGAAAAGCAGGATTCAGAAATAAAATCACTTCTCATGATGATGATAGAGGACTTTAAGAAGGACATAAGTAACTCCCTTAAAGAAGTACAGGAAAGCACAGGTAAACAGGTAGAAGCCCTTAAAGAGGAAACACAAAAATCACTTAAAGAATTGCAAGAAAACACAACCAAACAGGTGAAGGAATTAAACAAAACCATCTTGGATCTAAAAATGGAAGTAGAAACAATAAAGAAATCTCAAAGGAGATTTCTACCTATCTATTTCTATCTACCCTGGAGATAGAAAACCTAGGAAGGAGATCAGAAGTTGTAGACTCAAGCATCACCAACAGAATACAAGAGATAGAATAGAGAATCTCATGAGCAGAAGATACCATGGAAAACATTGACACAACTGTCAAAGAAAATGCAAAAGGCAAAAAGCTCCTAACCCAAAACATCTAGGAAATCCAGGACACAATGAGAAGGCCAAACCTAAAGATAATAGGTATAGATGAGGGTGAAGATTCCCAACTTAAAAGGCCAGTAAACATCTTCAACAAAATTATAGAGGAAAACTTCCCTAACTTAAAGAAAAAGATGTCCATGAATATACAAGAAGCCTACAGAACTCCAAATAGACTAGACCAGAAAAGAAATACCTATCATCACATAATAATCAAAACATCAAATGTACAAAACAAAACAAAAAAATACTAAAAGTAGTAAAGGAAAAAAGTAAAGTAACATATAAAGGCAGATCTATAAGAATTACATCAGACTTCTCACCAGAGACTATAAAAGTCAGAAGATCATGGACTAATATTATAAAGACACTAAGAGATCACAAATGCCAGCCCAGACTACTATACCCACCAAACTCTCAGTTACTATTGATGGAGAAACAAAGATATTTTATGACAAAACCAAATTTACACAATATCTTTTCACAAATTCAGCACTTCATAGGATAATGGATGGAAAGCTCCAACTCATGAAGGGAAACTACAACCTAGAAAAAGCAAGGAAGTAATCTTCCAACAACCCCCAAAGAAGATAGCTATACAAACATAATTCCACTTCTCATAACAAAAATAACAGGAAGCAACAATGATTTTTCCTTAATGTCTCTTAACATCAATGGACTCAAACTGGATACATAAACATAACCCAGAATTTTGCTGCATACAGGAAACGTAACTCAGTGACAAAGACAGACACTACCTCAGAGTAAAAAGATGGAAAACAATCTTCCAAGCAAATGGTCCCAAGAAACAAGCTGGGATAGCAATTCTAATATCAAATAAAATTGACTTACAGCCACTGGGAGCTGCGGAAGAACTGAGATGCAAGGGCATACGAACTGGCCTACAGCCTGAAAGGAATGAGGGGGAGAGAAGCCCCAATAGCACCCCTCCCCTCAGGTAGAGACTCTTGGTACAGCACTCCCTTGGCTTGCTTGAATTGGCAGCCTCCAAGGTGGGAATGTAGAGACGTCTTTTAACAGGAGATTAGGTGGTGGCAGTGGCTCTTTAGTCAAAGGCCTTCTGTGTGGTTCCTCACAGTGGGGCCCCAAAGACATGAGGAAGTCCATGGTTCCAAAAGGTTTATTGTCATGGTGGAAAGTGTATAAATCTGGCTGTACTACCCCCAATCTCAGGGCAGAGCTGAGTTAAATAGGGAGGGAAGAGGGTCTGGGAACAAATGCATAATTGGCTACACCATCTCGCCTTCAGATATCTCATTAATATGGATATCTCTCAGGGCCTTGAGGCATGTAGTCATGCCCTCTACCTGTGGAGGGGCTGATAAGGGCATTGCCCTATGTGACTGAAAGATGGTGATCAATGGAGGTCTTAGACCACATGTCAGGAGCCTGGAGTCTGGGAGTGTGGTGAAATGTATGCCATCTCTCACAGGGTCTCCAGACATTTCTAGCCAGTACTCTACCAGAAACCAAGCTATCCTTTTCACAGTCCCACAACTCCCTTCACAATAGCCACAGATAATATAAAACATATTTTGGTGTAACTTTAACCAAGAAAATAAAAGATTCGTATGGCAAGATCTTCAAGTTCCTGAAGAAAGAAATTGAAGAAGACCTCAGAAGATGGAGAGATCCCTTATGCTCATAATTAGGTAGGATTAACATAGTAAAAATGGTCATCTTACAAAAAGCAATCTACAGATTCAATATGATCACCATCAAAATTCCAACACAATTTTTATAAACCTTTAAAAAAAAAAAAAAAGCAATTGTTACCTTCATACAAAAAAAAAACAAAAACAGGACAGCCAAAATAATTCTGAATAATAAGAGTCTCTGGAAGAATCACTTTTCCTGACCTCAAGCTTTACCAAAAAAAGCAATAATGCTAAATCTGCATGGTATTGGTACAGAAACAAACAAACTGATTAATGGGATCAAATCAAAGACACAGAAATAAATCCCAAGACTATGAACTCTCTATTTTTGATAAGGAATTCAAAATAATACAATGAAAAAAAAAGCATCCTCAACAAATGGTGCTGGACTAACTGAATGTTTACATGTAGAAGAATGAAAGCATTTATCACCCTGCACAAAACTCAAGTCTAAGCCCTTACCAACCTAAGACAGAATAGCATTGCTTTTGATAATGCATATTCCATGATGGGTAAGAAAGACATTCTTATCAGAACAACCTAAGACAGGCTCAGTCTTGTTTATGAAATAAAAAAAGGGGAGACGTGGAGAGATTTTTGGACTGCTTGGCAGGAATCTGACATTAGGCTAGAATAAAGAAGTAATTTCAGGCAGGAATCTAAATCTTAGGCTAGAACAAAGAAATAATTTAAGGCAGGATTCTAAATCTTAGGCTAGAACAAGAAAGTAGACTTCAGGCATGAAAATGACTTTGGGTTAGAACAAGAAAGTGAGCTCAGATATTTTGGTTATCCTAATAAGCCCTTAGAAATAGTAATCACAGGAGTAATCACGGAATTTTGTTTATTGCCTTAATTGTTCTTTGACTATTTGTGTTTATTGTCTTGCTTGTTCCTTGACGATTGGCATCTATTGTATTGCTAGTTCCTCAACCTAGAACTGACCTTAATACTTGCATGCAATTAAAATGGTATAAAAGCAAAAAGGAGGAGGAGGCTTATGGGAGGAAATGGGGAAAGAGGATAACATCTGAAATGTAAATAAATAAAATATCCAATAAAAAATTAAAAAATCTCAAGTCCAAGTGGATCAAGATCTCAAGACAAAACAGGATACATTAAATCTCATAGAAGATAAAGTCTTAAAAAAAAAAAAAAAACCCTTAAATGCATTGGTACAGGAGACAAATTCTGAACAGAACACCAACGGCTCAGGTCTAAGATCAAAATTAAAAACTGGGATCTCATGAAACTGAAAACCCTCTGTGAGTCAAGGCAACAATTTCTGACACCCTTAGTGTACTATATTGTGCTTGCAGACAGGAGCCTAGCATAACTGTCCTCTGAGAGGCTCTACCCAGCAGCTGACTGAGAGAGATTCAGATGCCCACAGCTAAACATTGGCTAGAAGTCTGGGATCCCTACAGAAGAATTAGAAGAAGGATTGAAGGCCCTAAAGCTGATGACAACCCCACAGGAAGACCTAATTTGTATCATCTGATTTGGACCTATAGGAGCTCCCAGACACTAAACTATCAACCAAAGAGCATACACAGGCTGGTTGGAGGCCCTGGCACATATCCAACAGAATGCTGCTTTGTCTGCCTCAGTGGGAGAGGATTCAGCAGAGACTTGATGCACCAAGGTGGGGGGGATACCTGTGAAGGAAGCATCCTCTCAGAGGCAAAGGAGAGGAGGGATGTGGGAGGAACACTGCAAAAGGGACCCAGGAAGTAAAAAGCATTTAGGATGTAAATACATAAATTAATTAATAAAAATAAATAAATAATATAATTTAAAAATTTCTTCTCAATATTCAATATGAGCAGTTACCCATCCTATACATTATCTTTTTAAAATAAATTTTGAATGTCCTGTAATGTCCAACTAGATGTCAAGGATTATTTTATTATTTTCTTTTCTGTGTCTGTCTCTTCTCTTGCTCTTTAGAGAAACTCCTTTGATCACAAGCCAGGCTTCAGAAGAATGATATAATGAGGTCTCTGTCCAATAAGAAAATGATTCCAAACAAAGGACTTGAACCATTTGTTTAGAAAAGAATATATGGGGTCAACTTACCAGTTCTGTAGTGACTCAATCAACCAACCCCAAGTCCTTCTGTATTCCAATATTAACATTATTCTGTCAGAGAAAAGTCATATAATAGTAAATCAAATACAAAAAACATTTCAGTTTTTATTTCCCTAAAGGCAGAATCTTCTTTAGTTAAAAGCAATGTTATAATAACTTCTGCATATTTATAACACCATGCTAGGAGCTAGAGAATTACATGCAGTCTTTAATGCATTAAGAAGTAAGTTATGCATTATAGGTAGCTACAGTGACAGGATCCCAGAAAGATCTGCAAAACACAGTGAAATTTCCAAAGTTAAAGTTATCAGTGAGGGATATCAGAACTGGCCTGGTGGAGGAAGCAGCATTTACAGCCCCTCTTAGAGGATAACAGGAGTTTGCAATGCCACCCATCATAAAGAAATGGAGGTAGTTTCTAGTAAAGAAATGGTTAAACCTGGAGGACAAGGAGGACAGGGATTCTACATTAATATGTGAGCAGGCAGAGAAGTGGATGGGAACTTACTGTTGTCAGCTCTATGCTCTCAGTTTTCACATTCTCATCTCCATGGTAACGATTTTAAGTCCAGGTAGCATGGTCATCCAGTTTCTAAAGGGCAGAAACAGCTGTCTGGCTATTAAACAGCAGAGACTAGGCTAAAACTGAGGGGCAGTGGATACTCTAGCATGGCCTCACACTCCCTTGTAATCAAGAATGACCTTGCAGTTGATTATAGGTTTGCAATAACAGGTCCTTTTTTCTGGCGTTGGGGATAGACCCCAGAGTTTTGTGTATGTTATCTGAACTAACAGTTTAGCTATATTCTTGCCACTCAAATATCCCATATACTATATGTTCTGTTAAGTGAAGGTCCGGTGAAATATCTCAGCAGGTAAAGGCCATTGCCATCAATCTGGGTGAGTTTGCATCACATGGTAAAAGCAGAGAACCAGAACCCACTCATGCAAGTTGTTCTCTGGCCTACACTCACACACACACACACACACACACACACACACACACACTCACATATTCACAAGCATTCACAAATACATTTTCACATACATACATATACAATACACATACATGCTCACAAGCATGCATGAACACATTTGCACATGCATGCATGTGTACACAAACATACACACACACACATAAACACACCATTTGTAGCATACACCAAAATAAATTAAGATTTTTAAGTTATATGAAATCTAAACACATCTGGAATGCTTTATTCTCTCACCTTGCCTCGTTGTACTCTGAATGTCTACTGGGCAGCCCCTCCCTGTGACACACTCCAGCACATATCTCTCTATGCTCTCATTCCTTGCCTATAATCTGCTAAATTTCCTAAAAGCCAACAAAGAAATCTTTGTACCTCTGGGCTTCAGTGCCTGAGAAGCATTTCTAAATCTCCACTGGTAGTAGAACTTTTGAGACTGTATTTCTGCCTTTCCCCCAATCATGTCAATATAGTTAAAAAAGATCATAAAAGTTGAGCAAATAAAACATTTTAGTTCTTTTCACCACATCATATGCTCTGTGTGGATTTCAGAATTTAGAGATTCTCAAATACATAGAAAACTTGCTGATAGCATGTTCCATGTGGGAGTGAAGGTGATGAATTTGTTTCAAATATTAAGCTTGAAATTAGATTGATTTTTTTGTGGTAATGGTGTAATTTCTAGGTATTTGTTATAATAACAAATGGTATTCGAAATGACTGCTATTCAGGGGTAACTTTGTAGGTAATTAGCAGAGTGTCTCACTTATGCACACTAATGAGAGGAGCACCATTACTGATCAGAGTGTGAAAGATTCAAGGATAACACCATAAAATGCAGTTTGCTTAGTTCGGTAAATATATGTTGTTTGCTTTATTTACAACAGCCCATAGATTACTCAATTGCATAATATGCTGTTGTATTAGATGAGATAAAATCTCACTAACCTGAGCCCTCACTGGAGGCCTTTGCTATTAAATTTTATTAAGAGCTGGGATAAAACAATTCTTTTTAGAGTAGGAATTACAGTGTCTGCTGATGATAAGTGAACGAGCACTAGACAAAAAAGAGAGAGGACCACAGGTTTTCAAGGACAGTGTGGCTGATCAGTGACCATTACGATCTGACCTTGCCCTGCTCATTCCCAGAGGTACTTCAGGTCACTTCACACAAACGGATAACAGAACAACTAAATGTCCTGGAATGAGTTCTGCTGCATTTGGAGATATAAAGGACATTCTTGAAATGTGTGGATGAATATATGTTTTGTTATTAGGCCCAAAAGCAGCCATAGAGCCAAGGGTGGCCTTCCACAAAGGGACCCTTAAAAAAAAAAAAAAAGGATGGTCTTCTGTAGCTCCTATGGGGCTGGCCATGGGGTAGACAGATAATAAGACAGACAAGGCCAGGCCAGACCAGGCTAGGCATATTGAGCAAAAGTCTGAACTGGTTTGTCTTGCTTGCTTCAAGAGGATTTGAAAACAGAAGATTTCCAAAGAAAGTGATCTTTTATAATCAAACTCTGTGGGTGTGGCATAATCTAACACAAAAATAGGAAATTCCCGGGGAGCTAATTGTTTTCATGCTAGTGTTCACTTGCTGTTTTACTGGGAGTGATCTAACCGGGTAAATTAAAGTGCTCTAGCCAGTTTTGGAGAACCAAGATTTGTTCAAATTTCTAAACAAAAGTTCAAATGAAAACATTAAGTGGACATTTGCCTTTGATCTGTTCAAAATTAAGTTTCTTCAATAGTATTGGTTGAAAATAGCTCAGTTGTTCAACATGTACTACACATACAAATGCCTGTTCATCTCTGTGCCATTTTAACATTTGAAAGGCAGAGGACATTCACAACAGCTAATGGGGGGGGGGGAGCGATTTTTAATGATTCTAATACAAAGAAATGATGACTAATTGAAGTAATGAATATGTAAATCTTTATGATCTATTACATCACATTGCAATATAATTATATGTACTGAAATATTACACTGCACTCTGTAAAAACATAACAATTATTCTATGTCAAAATAAAAAACTATATATACAAACACGCATGCATTTACCCACATATGACTTTGTTACCTACTGGTTGCATATTTTAAGGTCCCAAGATGGCATGCATTTTGTCATTGTATATTTAGACAGCTAACTATTATTATGAATATTAAGTGCAATAATGCATAAGAATACCTTACATATGAATATAGTAAATAAATATCCAACAATAGTATTATTGATAAAGCAGTCCTTAAAATTAATATACTTATTACTACAGATAACATCTACGTACTTGGTATTTAAACAATTAATAAAAAGTAGAGTGCTTATTAAGCAAATAATTGGTTTTGTACATTATAGAATCTTGTAGTACTCATTGGGAAAGAGTAAATTAAATAAATTTCTAAAGGACAGCACTCATTAGAGATACCTGTATTTAGTATGGCCCAGCTAACTGTGAAGCTAAAGAATCAGACCAATCATCAACAGATGACATAGACATATACATGCATACACACACACACACACACACACACAAATTAGTGCATCATTGAGTAATAAAGAATTAAATTATGGGAGCTGGAGGGATGGCTCAGTGGTTACCAGCACTGACTGTCTTCCAGATGACCTGGGTTCGATTCACAGTGACCACATGGCAGCTCACGATTGTCTGTAATCCAACTCACACTGATTTGACACCCCCATAGAGATATATATGCAGGTAAAACATTAATGCACATAAAATAAAAGATAAAATTCACAGCTTTACTGAGCAGAAACTCATTTAAGAAGAAAAGAAGGAAATTATGTCACTTTGGGGGGGAATTGAGAGAACTAGTTCTTATTAAAGAAAATATACTATGAGGAATATCACAAACCACTTGTTTTCTCTCATATGTTGAAGCCAGAATTAAACAAAGACCTGAAAGTCATAGAAAGATTAATTAGAGAATAGGAAAGGACATGGCAGAGTGGGACAAAAGGGAGATTGCAGAAGGTACTTTGGAGGATGGATGCATCCAAAGCAGAAAAAAATGCCTGTGTACCTCAATTTTTTGCCTTCAATTAATACGCGTGCATATGTTAAAAAAGCAAAGCATTAATCGGAGAGAAATGTTTCTGGTAATCTGTATTCTCCATACCTTCTATTTATCCCATTATCAAAGCACTGACGATCCTTGGCTGTTTTTAGAATGCCATCAGCAAAGGGTCCATTTGCTACCTTCAGTGTCCTCCGTCCCCAAGCCTGCTGATGTCAGAGGTTCTTGCATTTATTTGCTAAATAACAATTGAGGACTGTTCTAGTTATGAACATAATTTGCAACTCATGAAGTTTACTGACTTGTGCAGAATAAGATAATAAGTGAGAAAGCAGTTTAAAATAATATAAATGTCAAATATTGAAGTTTGTTTTTAAATTAATAATATGAGAGAAATTGCTAAGTAAAGAGGAAGTGTGTATTCAACAGAATGTGAAGCAGTGTCTAGAGATGATGATGTAAGAGTGGAAAAATCTGGAGGCAACTCGGAATTTTGTAGGACAAACTGATAATCACTGTTTGCTTGCTTGCTTTCTATTTTCAGTAATGGTAGGACTATTTCCACTGGAAGGACAATTTGAGTGGGAGCTTTCATGTTCTCAGAGTGCTTGGTGAGAGGATACATAGGACTAAAGGAAGGGCTTGGAGTCCAACAAGGGAAGCCACTGACTGCAATGATCTCTATGCCAGCTGTAGTCAACAGGATATACCTCAGGCCCTGAAGACAACTTTTATGAGCAAAATTGAGAGGAGTGAAGCTGCGGATGAGTAGAAAGATACAGGAATTAACCATGGCAACCTGATCTTTTCTCTTGTGCTATTACCTTGGGTGTCATCTTCCTAAATCTGTGAGCCAATCTCCATATTTCTGTTGATCACTTCTTTCAATAACCCTTTCATTTATTGGACATGGATAACTGCATTTACACTAAACACCCTAATTTGCAGAGTTACTCCTTCAGTTGTAGGAACACTATTCTAAGAATTTAACTGAAGAGACCAAAATATAGAACGAAACTGCTGCATGGTCATTTAAAGCTTTTAATATATTTGGATCCTTGTGTTTGAAATATTGAAAAACTGTGAGAAACAGGAGGGAGCCCTAAATACAGGCTTCCTTTGGAAACCTGGAGAGGAGCTTAAGTAAAAGAGTTACATTAAAGCAAGAGAGAGACAGACACTGTCTTAGTCAGGATTTCTACTTCTGGACAAACATGACCAAGAAGCAAGTTGGAGAGGAAAGGTTTTATTCAGCTCACACTTCCACATTGCTGTTCATCATCAAAGGAAGTCAGGACTGGAACTCAACCAGGTCAGGAAGCAGAGCTGATGCAGAGGCCATAGAGGGATGTTACTTACTGGCTTGCTTCCCCTGGCTTCCTCAGCTTGCTTTCTTATAGAACCCAGGACTACCAGCCCAGGGATGGCATCACCCACAAGGGGACCTCCCCCTTGATCACTAATTGGGAAATTGCCATACAGCTAGATCTCATGGAGGCATTTTTCTCAACTGAAGCACCTTTCTCTGTGATAACTCCAGCTTGTGTCAAGTTGACACAAAACCAGCCAGTACAGAAACCATAGACAGGATGATAGGAGATGGTCCAAAGCAGGGTCTTAAAAGGAGTCTCCAGAAATAAGGAAACTAATTTTTATATCTTCTAGTGGGGTGATGGTTTTATACTACATGATTTGTTTAGGACTGTCTGCAAGTCTTGAGGCAGGAATGGTACCCTGTAGTACCATAAACTAGAGGCTGCCAATATCACAGCACAAGGCTTCTGAACTCAATGTCAGAAAGAGAGCAAGGGAGGGAGAAAGAGAGGTTGAAGATGGAGAGGGGGAGGGAAAGGGGAGAGGGGGAGGGAGAGAGAGAGAGCACTTGGTTTTCTGAACACACCTTTCTCCTTTCTTATTCTTAACACCACTCAATTTCTCCTATCAACTGTAGCTGTGATTAGCTTAACTTTTATTAATTGGCATTTGTTGACAGTGTGAGTGGAGAAGAGGGAGCTTTCTGTAATCTTATGTTGACATTTCCAGTTTGTAGCTTGAGTCTAGAAATTTCCTTCTCCTTCCTATTCTAATTTATTTTCTGTTCCTATGGCAAACACCCTGACCAAATGCAGCTTAGGGAAGAAAAAAAATACTGTCTTACAGTTCTAGGTCATAGTCTAACTTTTAAAGAAGTCACAGCAGATACCCAAGCAGGTATTTTAAAAGAAATTGAAACCATGGAGTGATGGTACCTCCTAGCTCATTCAGAGGCTCTTGTTTTTATACAGTCCAAGGTACCTGACTAGGGATAGTGCTATTAATCGTGGTCAGGAAAATCACCCCACAGATGTGTCCACTGGACAATCCCACCTGGAAACTTCCTCATGTGAAAGTTCCCTTTCAGTTATCTATAGCTTTGTGAAGTTGACATTAAAACTAACTTGGCCATCTCCCTCAATAATACCCTGGAACACGGGTTCGTTCTTGACTCTTTACCTTAAATCTAGTATGTCCCTGAAGGTAAAGGCCTTGAAGTCACACTATCCCAATAGCTCAGAGCCCCTTATGTCAGCCCAAGTCACACATTTCAGTATGTCCTGGCCTATGTAACAGACCTCAGCTTTTCATTCTGTATTTACCTCTCAGGACACAAGAGATGCTCTTTGCACTGCGACCTCGGTACTCTGAAGCTGATGATTTCTGTTTTGTTCAGGATTCTTCTGGTTGTAAGTAGGATGAAACACTATTAAGATTTCTCCACATTTGAGCTGAAGCCAAAAGGATTTTGCTGCCATTCCTCATTTTTTTTTTTAATTACTATAAACTATTTGGCTGTATTGGGCACATTTTCTTTTTGAAAGTCTCTCTTCCTTTGTCTTCTCTGTGATTGTTCACCGAAGCTTTTCCCCTCCTTCTCTGTGAGCTCCTTTGCAGCATTCTTTTCCACTTCCATGTGAGTTTCAGTAATGGAATCCATTTGACTTAGATTTCTGTTGTCACCTGTACATTCTCACTGAAAACTGGCTTATGCATAACACATATGGTGCCGAGAGTTCCCAATGGATACCATCTCAGATGGGTTTCCTACGATATCCGTAGTTACATATCAGGATTCCACTAGTGATTGTACCAAAGAGTCTCATGAAAAACGTCCCATATAGAACTCATCATCTTATTTCCATCTGCCTTTATTCACTGCTCTCATCTTAATGTGTCATATAATCAATTGCTCATCAGGCAACAAAAAAAAACGGACTCAATAACTCAGTCTCTGAGCCGACATTAACTTTAGCTCATCTGCAGCTTTTGACTAGGGCTCCTGAATATCCACTATTTTATACCATCCATCTCTTAATCACTTTCATTGTGTTCTACCTGATAGAGAAAAGACTGGTTCAAAATAATATGTCTTTCCTGATTTATCTTTCATATTTTCATAATGCCAGAGTATAGCTTTCATAGATGAGAGCATGACTACTACTTCTTTGCTGAAATACTTCAAAAGCATTATGAAATTTAACATACAACAGAATCTTTAAAACATAATTAAAGCCCTTACGTTCATCCTGGCTTCCTTGCTAGGCTTGCCTCACCTCCTGTCACTCTCCTGAAAATGTGATTTTTTCCAATCATGCCGAGCCTCAGAGATTTATTTGATTGTACTGTGTTTTAAGACACATTTGGAATACACTTTGTGACTTCAGTGTTCTTCCTTTGTTTCATTCTTTTACTAGTCTACTGGAGCATTAAAAACAAATTCAATATCATTTCTTCATCACCTATTTCATCCTTCTGTAATCTTTCTCTTGCAACCATCATAAAGTAATACTGTGTTCTAAATTGGACCATGAGACAGTAAAATGGGCTCTGTGTGTGTGTGTGTGTGTGTGTGTGTGTGTGTGTGTGTACTTGTGTACAGGAGTGTAGTTTCTCATGGAAGTCAAAAGAGGGTATCAGATACCCTGTAGATAAAAGTGCTGGTTCAAGTGCTTCATGCACACATTGGTTCTAAGAACCTAACTTACTTTCTCTTCAAGAGCAGGAAGTACCCTGAGCTACTGAGACTTGACTCTAGCCCAGAAACCAACAGATAGATAGATAGATAGATAGATAGATAGATAGATAGATAATAGATTAGATGTATGGATAAATAGATAATTTCAAATTATAGAGCTATACAAACTATACTGCAGTATACCAATATGTATTTTGAATGTTTTATCACAAACTTGAAGCATTAAGTGTTCTTACACTTAAACAGAAACTAATTTTGCATAACTTAAGTGCACTTCAAAATAAAATATCTAAAAGACTAGCAGGGAGGGGAAAGATGTCTGCAATTATCTCATAGCAGAAAATGTCCTGATTGACCTTGCACATAATTCTGAACTCAGCTCTCTCATGCAAGTTTATATCTTTTGGTGAAAGTACCTTAACAATGACGATCATCTCTGATTCCTCTGGTGAGCTCGAAACCAGATAAGCCATGCAAAGTATATCTGGGCACACTGTATTTGTACCCAGAATGTAGTGTTGGATTAGCCATTCCTGTTATCAGTAATAAAATGCTTGCTGTCACACTTGCTATTTGCCTAATACTTGTTAAGTATAAAATCTTTGGTAATATTTGTATAGCAAATAGTGGACAAAGGTATACATTTTAGCACTGTGCTCTTCGTTCTCCTGATAGATTTCTTATAGGTGACAAGCAAAGGAACCCCTGCCAGCTGGTTTACTTTGGAGATCAGAATTCACTGCAATCTCAGCATTGCTTGCTCGCTTACTGAACTCTTCACCACCTCAGACCTTGAATGAAACTGCATTCCATCTATCACCCCAGAATCCGTGCCCTCTATTTACTCCAGTGCACAAAAGAGATCTGAACTGCACAAGTATATTTTCTAGCCAACACGCCTTTCGAAAGTCAAAACTCTCATTTTATTGAATTTCAAGCTTTGTGCTCAATCAGAATTCACAATTTGATCCCAGATAGAGATTATTTTTTAAAAATATTGGACAGGCTTCGAGATTAAAATGGATATGCCATAGCTATGAAATATCGGGACAAAGCAGAGTCATAGAGTTTTTAGGGAGAAAAAAAAGAACCATTCATTTAATTCATTAAAAATCATTGGTTTTCATGTTAAAAATATGAAGCTAAATCACACAGTCTTGATGTTTAATCATTTATCTGCAAACATAAAGTACAATTTTTTTCAAAGCCATTGTTCCATATACCTACTAGCATTTTAGAGACCATATTCTTTTTATTCTATTTTCTATTGATTTTTTTTTATAAAATATCAATATAAGTATATACTATTTCTCTGGAAAATGTTTTCATATGGCTACACATACATCTGGACACACACACACACACACACACACACATATACACACACACTCATGCACATTCACACAAGCCATACTTAAGAATTCCACCCAAGATATCTCATTACCCTACATGAAAGTACTCATGCTTTCTACAGTTATGTTCTCCAGTTTATCTTATTTGCTAGACTTTAAATTCTGTGATCAAATACTTACGTTCACTTACTTCTTCATTGTATTTCTTGTTCTAAAGAAGTAGAAATCACCTCTCGCAATACATGAATTAATTTACTTTTTTTTTTGAGTTTGGAAGTGAATATGTGGTCTCAAATATGTACTGCTTTTGAATGAAAGCAAACTTGATTTAATAAAAGTAGGTACTTGAATTTTTCTCCATGTCACATGATCTCAAATATTTGAATACAGACAAAACTTTACTGCTCTGTACAAATTTAGACATAATTTATATCTGAAATATAGATTTATTAATAGGGAACTAAAGAAGTTATCTCTTTTATTTATTTACTCATAAAATAATTTTTTAAAAAGAAATATCTTCACTAATATTACTAGTGAGCAAACTACTTTAATATCAGAATTTTGCATCAGAATTACTGTAATAGAGACAGTTTTTTAAATATATACATAATGAAGATAGAGAAATGTTACTCAAAGGCTTCATCTTGAATATAGAATACATGATTATAGACTATTCCATAGCTCAATATGACCAGTCATTTATCCTGCAATAAAGGACCTTATCATTTTCATATATGGTTAAAAACCTTTAAACACATTCATAAATGTAACCCCCTATATGGTACAATATGTATAGTCATTAGTCTGATTGAGTTATTATAGAGTCTGCCCATCTGCTACTCAAACGCAATAATAATACTATAAAATATTATAAAGCTTATATCTCATTTTATATGCTTAATAACCCTAATATATCCAGAGGATAAATTCATTCTGACTTTCCAAGTATGTTGGTTTTGTTCACTGTCAACTTCACAGAATATAGACTCTCACCTGGGAGATGGGTATCTTTGTATTCCTGTGGAGAACTATAACAGTTGTGTCCTTTGAGTTCAGAAGACCTGTCCACTTCGAGTGGCACCATTCCAACTGTGATCTTGAGCTTTATAAACAGAGAAGGGATCTGGGCAGCTGTAATTATCCCCCCCTTCTCTTTCTCTCTCTCCCCCCTCTCTCTCATTTGTTTTTATATGATATGTAAAACAGCCACTCTTCTGAAACATTTCTACAAATATTTAGCATAAATCAGAGTACTTACCTATATATAGTAACAAAGATGTCCTATATAAGCAAATATACACATTGTCTCTAAATATGTTTAAAATAAATTAATGGGGGAAAAGTAATTACCCTTGTATTCTTTGAAGTGATATATGGAGAAGGTAAGTTGGTGAGAGATAATAAATATGATAGTTTATATTATGGATTACTAAATATGAGTTTGAGATGAAGGGAGGTCATTTATTTGGGATAGACTGCTTAAGGAAAATAATCTAAACTATTGGTCTTTCTCTTATCCTACTATGTGCCATCTTGAATGATTTAATTTCAAAGTACCAATAATATTAGCTAATTACTTTAAGGTTAATGTTCATGCATGAGAATAATCTAGGGAAAAGTTTGAGATTAATACACAAATGCAGTAAAAAACCTAGTATTGAGTTCTGAACACCTTGTTCTCTGTAAAGAATTAGAGCTCATTAGGAAATGACAGGTCCAAGCTAAGATGACGAAGATAGAAAATAAGCCTACAAGAAAGTGTACAAGTGATCAAGAGCAGTGAAATAAATAAAAGAGAAAAATGAGAAATAGAAAATTGTTTTTTATTGTCTAAACAGTGTGTAGCTCAGGCATTAAAGCAAATATGGACTACATAAAGAAATAAACATTTACATAAAATAGAAAACCATGAATCCATATGGGCCAATAAGTTGATAAGTTGAAATATTGATGAAGAATGGATATTTAACGATTCCCCAAATAATATTTAAAATATTTAAATGATGATAAAAAGGTTTTCGTATAGAAGGTGGCGAGAAAGCAACTTCAGTTATCAACATTATAATCAGTGCAGACACAGTTATGTTTATACAGCAGAATCCAGGGAAATAACATCACTAGGAAACATTACAACAAGAACTGTAGACTATACTTTAGTCACAAATAGGTGGCAGGCAAACCAACCTGAAGAACATTCTAAAGAATGAATGGCAAAAATCCTTCAAAAGTGTTAACCTAAGGAGAAACTTACACTATCACACGCACACACACACACACACACACACACACACACACACATGCATACACACATGCATACACAGAGGGGGGGAGAAAGAGGAAAGAAGGATAAGGAGAGGGAAAAAGAATGGGAGAGGGAGAGGGAGAGGGAGAGGGAGAGGGAGAGGGAGAGGGAGAGGGAGAGGGAGAGGGAGAGGGAGAGGGAGAGGGAGAGGGAGAGGGAGAGGGAGAGGGAGAGGGAGAGGGAGAGGGAGGAGAGGGAGAGAGGGAGGAGAAAAATAATAGGAGATTTTGCTGTCAAATTCATTATTTGAATTATGTGGAAAATACTATGTAATAGTGATGTATTGGTGTCAATTTTGATTATTTTATTGTGGTTGTGTAGGAGAATACCTTATGGAAAAATGTTTTGAGTCTGGAATACAGTGGGAAGTATGCCTGCTGAGCCTGAAGGAAGTCCTGGGTTAGATCCTTGCATTGCCTAAATTAACCTTGGTGGTCCAGAGCACTAATCCTTGCAGTGAGATTTGGAGGCAGGAGGACTGGAGAGCCTGCTTGAGGCAAAACTCTGTCACAGACATCAAAGTATTTGTAGAATGTGAGATAAAGTCAACACTTGAATTCCAAAAAAAAAAAAAAAGAAAAAAAAATGTGTTGTGTTTGCTCTTTGCTCTTCTTGGAATTGTAGTTTTCTTATAAATTGTTACCACAAAAAAGTTTAAGAATTTAAAAATACAACTTTAGTTAGAAATATGAAAATTTTAAAGATGCTATAAATAGAATGCTTTAAAGGCTTTGCCATTAACTATCTAGTCCACCTCTGTAATAATTTTCTTATATATATTTTAACTTCATGCCCTTTAAATATCTCTCCAATTTTATGTAATAGTACATGAAAGTAATAATAAATTAAGCTTTCTATAACATAATCTTTTTAAAATTATTTTGGAAAACTGCTGAACACTTTGAAAAGTTGTTATGGATCATAATCATTCATTACAGAATTTTCTGATAATTTAAAGCTATGGAGAAATTTCTTTTGGAGGTAAATTTTCTGCTTCCTGCTCAATGTGAATTATCATGTGTTCAGAAATTTTACAAAACACAAATTTTATCTAGTATTGAGAATATATAGGACAATCTTAGATGCCCATTATATTGTGCTAACCTATATATTGTGAAAATCAAGTTATTTTTTCATCAAATTAATTATCACATTATCTATATACACATGAGCATGCTCTCACTAGAAATCATTAGTCACCATACTAATCAACAGTGCCGAGAGCAAAGTTGCATTCCATTTTATTCCTGGCTAATACATCTCACTATGGCAAAATGTAAGCCATGCCAACATACAGAGAATATTAAACACCTAGCAGAGAATATTAAACACCTACATCCCCATATAAACTTTATAATATTTGTATGTTCTTGCTCATTATGTTCATTACTTTTAGGTTAAAACAGATTTATAAATGCTGTTGAGTGTTAGATCCAACAGAATAAAAAAAAAAGTATGATATGTTTCTACTGTTTAAGTATATCTCTAGAATACATCTTTACATAGAATGTATTCATACATCTAGGATGAATTTCCAACAGATCAGCTTCTTGTTGTGCACTTTTAAACATCATCTCTCTCCCTGCTAACATGCCCCTATTTCCAGAAGCTAAAGGACATATTAACATTAGAATGAATGATGAGATTGTACCCTTGAACTTCAGTGACAAGTACAACGGCACAGTCACTGATAGCAGTACACCTTGAAGCTACTACTACATCAGAGTGGCTAGTAATAAAATCAATGAAACTGTCAATTGCATAAATAACCTATCAATCCTAAATTAATTCACCCTACTTACCTTCCCCTTGGCCTGATCCCACAAATCTGGCAACCATTCTAGCAGGACTTAAAATGAGGATTACATTGTTGCAAGTGAAATGTTTAAGAAATGTCTTTAACAACCTCATAAATCTCTAAGTCAAACAGCAATTAATCATTAGGAGTCCTAGATAGAATAAGATGATGAGGGGTCAGTGTTTAGGCAATGATGGAGTGATGGTAATAAAGATTTATGAGAAAAAAGGAGATAAGGATTAATAAAACAACAGGGATATTGTTCATGGCTCATGTTAGGTACAGAAACAAGTCCCTTTACAACCTCACTAAGATAAAGGAATTATAAATATGGTTGACCGCATTAGGGAATGGGAATAAACTATAAATGTTCTACTGAAATGTTTGATAATATGAAACTTTGTCTTTACACAACATCTTTAAGAATAAGGAAAAATAGGACAACATGAACAATGAATAAAAGTACTTGGCTCAAGGCCCAAGAGCCTGATTTCCAGCCCTTAGTCCACAATAGTGGCAGGGAATGTTGCCTCCAACAATTTGTCCCCTAAGCTCCACACAAATGCACACACAGATACACATATAAATGCACATACAAAGTGCACACACACATACACACACACATGATAGACAGATAGATTAGATAGATGGAGGGATGGATGGATGAATGAATGGATGGATGGATGGGGAGACTGTCAGGCAGGATGGCTGTATGGCTAGAAAGATGACAGATAGATGGATAGATAGATAGATAGATAGATAGATAGATAGATAGATAGATAATACAAACTTTTAAGAAGAAAAAATAAGGGCAGAAGGGCAGTTATGTGATTGTTTTCAAGGAGATATGAAGAAATATATATTAATTATAGATAGGATATGATGACAAAACAAAGGAAGAATTATGTTCAAATCCAATTTGGTGAACCAATGGGCTTGCTTGGATTATTTATAGTTCCATGTTAAGAGAGAGGTTGATTACAGGCACACTAGGAATTGAAAAGTTGGTGCACCACAGAAAAGTCCACTAAAGCACAGGTGACCCACAAAAGTGCATTCCAGATCTCTGCTCTTAAGTAATGATTTTTAAAGCTTGTATCATTTTGATGTGAACTGTGAATCTTGCAATGTTTGCATCTATGCAGCCTGCCAATTTCCTGGGCTTCCTGAGTCTTATAAACTCCTTTTTATTCTCTAGAAGAAAATATTTCAACTCAATAGAGGTAAAGACTCAAAAAGATCTACTGAAATCATGTCACAAGAGTTTCAAGTGCCACAATATAAAAAAATCATCACATAGAGTAATAGTGAAAATATTATAATTTATCTTTTACTCATGAATAAAGAATAAAAATTTAAATCAGTGTTGGAAAACTATCAATTTTTATTTTAGAATGACTCATGCCTATGATAAAATTACGCATTGAATACAAGATGCTTTGATGTGACAATGTCAATATAATGCACATCAGAAAATTGGGAGAGAAAATTATCAATTTTAATAAATACTAAAAATTCTTTTTAAAAATGACTGCTCATGATTAATATGGTTTTTTGAAACGAAGACAAGATTGACTCATGTTAATTCATGAATTAATGAATAAAGCACACATAAGGGAGAGTTTTCAGTATCATTTCACTCAAATCAGGATCAGAACTGACACCATTAATACCTATTAAGCACTGTTTTTTGATTCAGCCCAATAGACTCAAATAAAATAACAATAATTAAGTTAACAAGAAATCAGAAAAGAAGTGACCAAGTCATCATTAATTGAGTATGGTTCAAAAAATAATAAGAATTGAATAGTGTTGGTGAGTAGAAGTTCAATTTATAAAATTTGATTCCAAAGGAATTAGTGTTAAGGCAATATGTAAAATTTTATATATATGTGTGTGTGTGTGTGTGTGTGTGTGTGTGTGTGTGTATGTATATATATGTATATATATATATGACACATTGAATAAATAGAATTAAAATATAAATGAAATTCTACTGAAAAACAAAATATATACGTAGAAAAAAATAAAGAATGAGGAGCCTCAGGAAAATCTATGTGTGTGACCACAGCTGAGATTTCTCAGCTAGGAGATATGAAGACTGAAGTGGCCACTTCCTGTAGCCAGACAGTACTTCCAGCAGAGGGAGGGTGACATCAATCCAAACACAAAATTTCAACCCAAAATTTGTCTTGCTTATAAGATGTGCAGGGATAAAGCTGGAGTAGAGACTGAGAGAGTGCTCCAACATGAGAACCATTTCATGTGAGAGAGCCAAGCCCCAACACTATTAATGGTACTCAGCTATGCTTGTAGACAGGAACATTGCATAGCTGTATACTGAGAGGGTTAAACAAGCAGCAGATGGAAACAGGTGTAGAGAACCACAGCCAAACATCAGGCGGAAGCTGAGGAGTCTTGTGGAAGAGTGGGTGTTAGAATTGAGCAAGCTGGAGTGGGTAAGGACACTACTAGAAGACCTAAGGCCTTCCTTGAACTAACCTGGACCCATGGAGGCTCACAGAGACTGAATCACTGACCAAAGACCATGCAGGGACATGTAAGCATCCTATACATCTGTAGTGGATGTGAAGCTTGGTCTTCATGTGGGTCTCTTAACAACTGAAACAAAGACTCTCTCTGACTCTGTAGCCAGCCATTTCATCCCCTTCCCTTAACTGGACTGCCTAGTTGAGCCTCTGTGGGAGAGAATGTTTTTAGTCCTGCTCGGACTGGATGTTCCATGGCAGGGTGGTACCCAGGGTTGGCTTCCCCTTCTCTAAGGGAGGGAGGAGTGGTGATGGGAGGACTTTTAAGGACGGGACTGGAAGAAAAGGATATGGGGAGCGGTGATTGGGATGTAAAGTCAATAAATAAATTAATAAAAGAAAAAAGAAAAGAAAACTAGGCAAGGAAAAGTCAACAAATTTATAATCAAAGGATTCCATGACACAGGAGTCTTTGGGAATAAAAACCACGAGGATCCAGGAGAAAATATTTAAAATGTCTATTTTAATAATTACTTCAACAAAAATGAAGAACCATATAAAAATGTGACTGGGAACAAGGGGGTTGCTCAAACTGCAGAGAGACAAACACACACACAGACACACACAGAGTGAGAAAAAGAAAAATAGACATAAAAACAGAGATACAGAGACAGAAAAACAGACAGACACACGCACACACAGAGAAAGTGGGGGAGAAAGAAGCAGAGGAGGAGAGGACAAAACCCACAAAGCCTGGCTGTTTGATTTGTATTTTAGCCTGTGTAGCTTTTTGTCCTCCTAGTCATAGAGCATGGTCTTTTTAAACAGAATCTTCATGATGTGACATCAGAGGAGGGAAGTCCACTGGGCAAACTCTCACACAGAAGGTCATCATGGGTTTAAAGTACTGTGTAATATTTCTTGGCCTAATGGTTGGCTTTGTAGGTTAAGCTTAAGTTTCTAGGTTACCTCTGAGAAACACAAAAAGATATGTGTGGGGCAGACCAGATGAAGACTGATTTTGAGAGTTTTCAATTCAATGTACTCGCATACCAAAGAGTAGTATACATGATTTTCATATGTCGTGACACAACATACTTCATGCCACTCTGATTAACTACAAATATATAAATTAAAATTACATGTGAGATCTGGAAAGCAGAGACTGGCCTGCTTTTCCAGGAAACTCAGGTTTGATTTCTAACATCCACATAGTGGCTCACAGCCATCTGAAAACTATATTTCCTGGGGATTGAATGCCCCCTTATTACCTCCAGTGTCACTAGGAATGTATATGTTACAAATAAAAACATAGAGGGGAAAACACAGTAAGACATACAAACAAAATAAGTAAACCTTTAAATATCTATGTAAATGATTTATTTTAATTCAATAAAGTATTTTTGAGGCTTAATTTAAATTTAAAATAATTAAGATTGTAAAGGTGCAAAAGTTGTTTTGTAGACATATCCTTTGGGACTAGTTTCTAGAAATTTGCATTTTGATTGGCAGTGGTTTTCTGTAATGGTCTCCTGTTGTGAAGAGAAGTTTCTTTGATAAGGGGTGAAAACTACATTTATTTGTTAGTATAAGAACAAATATAATGTAGTTAGAAACTGTGTTTGTTTAGTAAGTTGTAGTTGCAGATTCTCCTCTAATAACCATTATTTCATTAGCCCTTTATAGTTGGCTAAGTTCCCAGTACAGGGCATGGTTTGCATCTTGTCGAGTGGGTCTTAAATGCAATTAGACAGTTGCTGGATACCACTAAGTTATGCATGCCATTACTGCACCCATAGGGTTTTTATGTCATACGAGTCATTGTTGTGTTTCATAGGCATCACAGCATGTATAACTGTTGGTCCCTTCTTCCCTTTGGAAGCTTGCATGGTGTCTTCTGGTACCATGAAATCTAATCCTCAAGGAGGAAGTTATCTGATCAATTACAGTTCCACGGCCTTTGGTTCATATATCTGAAGTGCATGGCATCTTCAGCTATAGATACTCACCAACTCCCACACATAAGGCACAAAGAGCATGAGGAAGAGAGGACAGAAGGGTTGTAAAAAAGCCTGAGGACCACTGAGTTTACTGTGAAACTGCTGCTAAGCAACGTCAGAAGCTACAAGCATGTTTACTCACTCACGAGTCTTTCACCACTGTCTAAACATGAGCTGAACAAGGACAAGTATAGACATATCAACGTGAATAGAGGAAATATCAGCAGGCCTCAGCCTCATACAAAGAACTATAGGCAATTACAAAATACTCAGGATGAGAGAAATCATCTTTGGTAACCAATATCAAATGGTCATCCTTGAAAATACATACAGGTAACATTATATAGACTAAGAAGGTTGAATTTAAGAATATATATTTATATGAATATTCATATATCCATGTAACTACAATGAATGATAAAATAGGACTTGAATTTGTAAAAGAACAAAATTGTGTATGGGAGTGCTTGGAGAGAGGAAAGAAAATAGGAAAGTGACTTTATAATCTCAAAAAAAAATAATAACTTTTAAAACAAGATTGTAATGGTGGTCCAGGGAATAACTAGGAGACCAATATGGCACAGTACTATTGTTTGTTTAGACCTATTATTAACTTTTATTTTATTTTAACTTGTAGGTGTTTTGTCTGCATCATTTTCATGTCTGGTAACTGCAGAGGCTAGAAGAAGGCATTGAATCATCTGAAAATGGACTCGCAGAGATTTCTGAACTATATTCTATACATATATAGAGTAGGAAAAACCAATCTTGCAACATATGATGTACAAAACTCAATAATATGCACAACGAGCCTTTAAAAATGAAAATTTTGCTTCCGGTATGGGCGCTAGCACTGAGCAGATATCACTGGCGGCAACTCTGCACCCAACCTCACAAAACCCAGATGAAGCGGGGCTACCAGGAGCTCTAATTCAGGTAGTATCTAAGGTAAGGATTCAGCAACGCTCGTCCCAAACAGGGAGTAACCAGGACACACAGGGACCCAGGAATTTTCTACTGGCCCTGAGCACTGGTGCCTTCCGGTCTGGGCCTGAGCACTCAGCAGATCCTGGGAGAGTCAGACAAGGGTGGATCTGGATGGAAGAAGAGTTGGTGGAAGGTGGACTAGGAGGAATGGAGGGAGGCGTAACCATAATTGGAATATATTATATGGGGAGGGGAGGAGTTATTTTCAATAAAAAGGAAAAAGTAAGACATAAAAAATAATAAATCCTTTTCACAAAAATGTTCTTTTCAAGAATTGAGAGATGAACATGTAGATATGAATCAGACCCTGTAGCCTTAGAAATTTCCCTAAGTTTCTAACACTGAACATGGTCTCTAGTTATTCAGACACGCTAACATCACTAAGTGCTGGTATGGCATTCTCTATCTAGAGAAGTTTTCCTATGCTTCACCGCCTTCAAGCTTGATGGCTTTCATGTTAAATCCAATGTTCCTGTCTCAATTTCAACTAGAGTATATATGCTCACATGCACATGCAGTACACACACACACACACACACACACACACACACACACACACACTGAGCCGAGAAGAAGCATTAGTAGCAAATCTATGAATAAGTATGCAACATCAAAAAGGTCAAAAGTGAACAGCACATGTACATGTCTCAGTAGAAAAGGGAAAAGGAGAGTTTTGGCTGCGTCTCTATCCCTGCAACTTCACCCTGGGTGCCAAGCTTAGCATATCAAGTAAACAGAGTGCATTATAGAGTAGAGAGAGATCTGATTTCATATGCAACAGTAGGGTAATTTTATATCTGCTCCAAGAGTGGATTAAATAGTTGCAGACAATTGTTAAGCTACTAAAATAAACATGAAGGAGAATGGATAGAACAGAGCCAAGCATTGCACTCATGCTAATTACCCTTGCATCTGGGAGATCAATTTGCATACAGAATCTTTGAAGCCTGTCAGGTATGAACTGAACTACTGAACAGCTACATTTGATAATCCAGCCACCGAATTCCTTTTTTTCCCCTGAAGATGTTGTTTTCAGTCTCTCAAACAGATTTTCTCATATAAAAGTGCTCCTTTCTGATTAATTTTCTCCTGTATTTAACACATGCTCACATGTGTGACATTCAAAGAAATTAACTAAACATCAAAAACATTGAGATTATTAATTAGATATGTGGAAGAAGAAAGATTTGGGATAAGACTTTGGCTTAGTTCTCAAATTTTCAAAATTCAAGAAACACATGTCCCAGGCCACTTATCAATAACATTTAGCTTACAAAATAAGACACCATAAAAGCAGGCTTTATCTACATTAATTTATTTAAGACACACAGTAGCCATGCAGAGAACACAGTACAGGTTTATTTTCTTCTTTAGAAAAGGAAGAACAGAAGACAGAGTGAACAGTTATAAAATTATCAAAATCATTAAGGACACAGCATGATCAATATTTAAAGCGAGGTCAATTGGGATTCCAGCATCTTCTCTTTTTCTTCTGCATCACCTAACCTAAAAAGTCTCCTTGATACTGTATTTCCTAAGGAAAAAAAAAAAAAAAGTCTTCCTATTCAATCATAGTAACTTAGCCCAGAAAAGCCTATTTGACTCAGTTGTATTCAGTGATATTTATCACTGAAGTTATTCAAGTATTTTGTCAAGTTCTAGTTTTTGAAATAAAAGGCCAAGAGAAACAGGATATGAAACAGAATGTAGAAACTACATGGGGAGGAGGAAGAAAAATTGGAAAGGACTTTATTAAGGAATGCTTTTAGAAAATGTAGCAGAAATAGAGTTGGGCAAGAATCAATTTTAGAAATATGTGGACTTGAGCATCATAGAAAATGATAGGTATATTTCTGTTTTTTTCTTTAGAAACTATGATTTATAGTTGGAGATGTGATGTTGATTACACAGGAGGTTCAGGAAGGACCAACAGCCTCTGGACAGACATGTGATACAATGGCAAGAAACACAAAGGTTTTTGGTAGTGTGGGAAATGGAATTTGGTTTTAAGACCCTCTTTCACACCAAAGAGGAAGCAGGGACAGGGGACACCTGACCTTTCACCCTGAGGCAGGTCAACTCCACCTTCCCAAAATTTTCCAGACGGTAAAACTGAAACAGAAAAGACATCTGATAATAAAGAAGACTAATGAGGAGATGGCACTATGTCCATCTATCCTTCAAACACTCAAGTAAGCTAAGCTTCAAATGACTAGTTGTGCCTCATTAAAAGTGAAGGAAATCCAAGTTGTAACATGCCCTGGGCCCTGCCGCCTGTGTGTCTCAACAGCAATGCACAGACAAGAGGCAAAGGGGCAGATGCAACCAACTCCCAGTTCCCAGGAAGAAAGGCAGAAGTCGTATTTTGGAGTCCCCTCTCTCCACACATTTTCCATCATAGGATTTATGGGGTGTGTGCATGGAGGTGGAACGTGTCTCACTGGAAAGGTGTAGATCTGCCCACCTTCAAAGCCTGGACCTTCCTGTGTGGACCATAGGCCTCCTTAAGTCTAGCAAATATTCTTAGATCTTAGCCTCGGGCTCCTATGTCACCACCCAGCAACTGGTCATCCCCAAGCAGAGCACAACATCATCAGGACAGTGACATCTGTGAGAAAGTTTATGTCCCCAAATGCCACATAGGCCAATGATAACTGACAGGCTCACCTGACCTAGAACCCCCTCCCTGGACACAGTCCCACCTATGTAACTGGAGGCTGAGCTTTAGTCCTTAGGATGGGTCCCTAGCTGCCCAGCGTAGAGCACCAGGATAAAGTGGACCAGGCTGTGACAGAAGCAGGCTTATCTGCCAAGAGAAGCTCCACAGACCCCTTCCCTCCCTATTGTACAAAAGGGGCAGGGAAGCACACATGCCTGACAGACTGAGAATGAGATGACGACTCTCGGGACGTTGGGGAAGGTCCATGGGACACCGAAGTGAACAGCCCCAGTCAGAGAAATCCAGATGTCCCTAAGGAGACAAGGTGCTAGGAGGGTTGGGAGCCTCTAAGTAGAACCTAAATCTATCTCAGCAGAGATAAAACTCAGTCAGGAGGCATCCTCCCACTGGACAGGCCTCTGAAGTTTCTGACCAATTGTAAGCGTGTTCTAGACAGAAGCGAGGCCATCTCTATGGCGCAGAAGGATTGGATTTAAAGGCCTGGAAGGCTGTCTGCCATAGGAGAGTGACTTTCCTGGAGAGTCACACCCAGGCTCCTCTGCCTAAGGAGTCCTATAATGGGGCACAGGCAGCATTTTGACCCCTTATAGCAGCACATCCAATAAACAGCCAGATATACATACACATTCAAAGTCTCGGCAAGCATCTGAGGAATAAGAGTCCTGGAGGCCACTAGTCACTTCCTTCTGCCCCAAAAGAGATAAAGAGCCCCGGAGGATGCACTCAGGGGTCTCCAGAGTAGAATGCACATCTGGCAGGCAAGGCCAGCAGGCAGCAGCAAGATGGAGCAGATACAGTGCCTGGCATTCTTCTCTAGTGTTCTAGGCATCGATGTCTAGACCAGGTTCCTGGAATAGTGACTGCTTCCTCAGTGTGAGCTGGGCACACTTGGGGCACGTGGTTGAGTTGTCGTAATAACGGTCCCTATGGAAGATAGCTGAACAGTCACTGCACACGGATGTATGGCTGTCAAACGGAACAGCACGTCACCTTCCTTGCAGAGTTCACAGACGAACCCCGTTGCTTGACACCGCTCACAGTCAAGCTTGATGTGTTTGGTGAAGAGCGCGTGGATCTCAGTTAGCAAGCAGCTGAGGCGGCCCATGTGCACCTCCAAGAGGTCCTGGATGGAGTACATCTCATTGTTCTCCACAAAGTGCTGTCAGTCTTGGAGCTGCAGCAGCAGTCGCGCCTCCATGGTCTCCTTGCAGGTGATGAAGTAGAGCTTCATAAGCAGGATGTCTTGGCACAGCCTCCAGTTCTCCACCAACTCTTCCACATAGTTAAACAGCAGAGAGTTAATCTGGAGCATTGGCGGAGACACCATCAGTGCCAGGTAGCACATGCTACAACAGGACACCTTGCGTGGCTCAAAGTCCCAGTTGTGTACCACTCTCGCAGGGATGACAGCCAGGTGGTTCCAGTGGCAGTGACTGCAGTAGTACTGGCCGGTGTAGTCACACTGCCAGGCCTCACTAGGCACACCTCATGGAGAGATGGGAGTGCGGCACTCGGCACAGCGGTAGTCCTGACTGTCCAGCCTGGTCTCGGATCGGATGTTCAGCTCATACTCAGCCTGGTAACTGACCTTGGAGCTATGCAGGTGTCCCAGGTCTGGAAGAGGCCCCAGATGGTGGCATTGCACTTGTCGCAGGTTTGTTTGACGCTCTTGCTCTTCTCCTTATAGAAGCGATGTTCTAGGAGAACCCAAATGTTGGGTTCCTCCTCATTGGCATCCTTCAGCTCCAGGAACTTCAGCCTGAGGTGGATCAGCCTCACCACGGAGTCGTTCTGCTTCTCTGACTGCTCTGGAAGCTCCAGGATCACCTGTTTGCATTCTTCAGTTGCCTGTCAGACAGGCTGAGATCCATCCTGCGCTCCGAGTACTGGAACTCAGGCTTCCCAGCGGGCAGCTCAGGGAGAGTCTCTTCAGAAGTGACTTCTTGGGCCTTCTTGTTGTGTTCCTGTTCATGATTCCTTGGTCAAAGCTGCTTGTTGAAGGGGTTGAGGTGGGTCTGCCGAACCGATCCAGCTTCTCGTCATATTCCATGACATCTTACCTCGAAAGCTTGAATTCCAGTCCTACGTAATGACCACATGGCCCGAGTTGTTCCAACCATAAGATCCCATGTAGCAGAAGTGTTCAGGTTCGCACTTGTCAAACGTTCGATAGGTATATTTCTTAACTAAGAGCATTTAAATTTCTTTTATCAGTATTTTGATAATGGGACGTGACATTTTCTTTTCTCCATTTGAACATGGATCTGATGATTGAAGTTGTAAAATTCACTTACATGATCAAACCTAGTCAAAAATCCCTCACTTTAGAGGCTGGAGAGATTGTTTTCTGGATAGGAGAACTTCTTGTTCTTGTTAAGGACCAGGGTTCAAATCATAGCAAATACATAGTAAGTCACAACTGTTCGTACTCCAGTTCGGGAGGAAATGACATCCTTTTGCCGATGCCCAGATAAATATATACAGCCAAAATACCCACACACTTAAAGTAAAATGAAATAAAAATAAAATCTTTCTTTTAAAATCTCATTGAGATTTATGTTATGTTGAGAATAACACTAATGCTCACCTGCCATGAGATTTCTTAACTATGTATGTTTGTCAAGTAGTTCTATGTTTACATAACAGATACATAACTCAAATGAGCTTTTGGAATTTACTAATGCATAGCCAAGAAAGTTGTCTCACTTGGGATGGCACTTCCTGCCAAACATGATGACCTGAGTTCATTCCAGTGGACCAACATGATAGAAGGAAATATCCTCTAACTCTCTCTCTCTCTCTCTCTCTCTCTCTCTCTCTCTCTCTCTCTCTCTCTCTCTCCCCTCCCCCCCCCCCCAGTAAGCAGACAAGCTTTTGCATTTTTTAGTTTACTAATGTCAAGAACCTTTGGTAAGGCTGTGGTTTGCCACAGAGATTACTCTATTTAGGCAGAATAAGGTAAAGATATTTTCAACAAAGTGGGCCATTGGCATTGATGGGGAATGCCAACTTGTATGATTAAGGCAAGAACTGACAAGTTTTTACTTTGTGACACCAAATTATTAAATATGCCTCTATTGTTTTACTAAATTTCATAATTATAAGTACAGTTATTGGCATGTGGAGGGGGTAATAATTTAACTCAATTTTGATATGCTTGGAAGTTAAGTGGCAGAGAAACTTGTGTGGTCTACTAGCCAAATAGCAGCTATCAAGCCAGTGGCATCCTGAGTGCAACTGTGATCCTATTTAGAAGGATTTCAATGTATGCAAAGGATTTCAGTTCCAGGAGTTTATAGTCTTGCGAATCTAAACACCTTAAATTTCAAGATCCCTAGAAGAAGATTTAATGATGCAATTAGGTATACAGAAAATTTATTGGAAAATCATTCACCAGAGTCATATAAAAGGAATTTTACTTTGTTACCTACAGCAGATTGTTTGCAAGCATTTACACCAGGCATAAAATATACAAGAGATAGCCTGATAACAGATAAGTCCTCAATAGAAATTTTCTAACTATGACCACAATTGAAATTTAAATACATACATATGTCATACATTTGGGGAGAGTTTAAAATGTTATATTAATCAATCCCTGAAACCATGTAACCACAAGACTGAATATGCATCACAGGAAGTATTTTTTTCCTAGAGGCTCAATATGAAGCTGTGCTTAAAGACACATAATTTCAACGTCTGTACCTAAACACTCTAGGCTAACAAGTTATTTGCGGTGAAATGGAAAGAATTTTCTCACAACACAAATACAGAAAAGCTTTAAGCATGTGTTTTTATTTCTTCAAGCACACAGGATGTGAATCCAGTGTTGTAAGTCATAGTTTAACGTGGAACCTGAGATGGTATTAATTCTAGCAACTCAGAAGAGCAAAGTGAGTCTGAGTGTTGGACCACTCTTCAAGTTCAGAGTTGAAACAGAAACATTTAAATATGAGAATTGAAAGAAATGCTGTGAGCCAAAATGAGATAGAATGTTCTAGACACAGAGCACATACAATACAGCAAGTAAGTTTATAAGGCGCTAATTAATTGTAACCTGCTAAAAGTCAATAAAAAACAGAACATATGAAACAAGATATGAATGACAAAATGACAAAAATATGAGCAATGATTCAAAATGAGAAGACTAAATGAGCAATAGGAGTTTTTAGGGCAAAAGACATGGTAAGAAAGTCAAAATAAAATGGAAATAATGACCAGAAGAGTTAACATTTGATTTTTAACAGCTTATCTCCCTTAAGTCCTTTGTCTAAAGTTATCAACATTTCCTAAAGCAGCATTTGGGGTATTTATTAAATCTCTTCTCATAATAACTTACAGATTAGCCCACCCAAACAAGAAGAAAACAGACATTATGCCAAAAGTAATTTTTGTCTAAAATGAGACAAAACAGAGACATAGCAATGGGGGCAACACCAAAACAGAAACAGCAACATGTGATACTTATTTTTAACTTTTATATAAAATCCTTGGAGAGTGAGAATAATCAAAACTAATCATTTATAATAACAAAAGTATTGTATGTCATACTTCTCATAGCTTAAACTCCTTCCAGTACTAAACAAGAAAACTAAAATAAAATTAAATACACATAAATTTAATTCAGGACAAAGACAAAGTAATCTGAGAATAAAGATATTAATGTTACATGAGTTATTCTTTTTAAATAGTGAACATTGACAGGAAAAAATACTTTAAAGTAGAATCCAAAAGGGCAACCTAGAAATTTATCTATATCTATTAATTATGACAGATACAGAAAAGTCTACAAACACGTTGTCAAAGTAAGAAGACAACAAGGAACACAAATAACAAGATACTGTGTTAAATATTGTCTAATAAAAACTATGACAAAGTAGAAAATCCTAATGCAATAAATAAGTGCAAGATAACTAAAAATGATCCATTTGAGTCTCAGAACAATCTAATATAAGGACAGGAACATGATCATAAAAAGAAATAAGAAAGTGCATTAAATATTAAATAATGCCTCCAAGCAAGTTCAAAACCTGTGTGTGCATTCATAACAGTAGCAAAATTATAGTTCTGAAGTAACAACAAAATAATTTTATGGTTGGGGGGGTCACTATAACATGAAGAACTATATTAAAGGATCACAACCTAGCATGAGAAATGTTGAGAACCACTGAGGTAGATGAACTTTCTAGTTCTTCATGTGAAGAGCTTAAGAGCCCCACCCTATTTGGATTGAAGCCCATATATTTAAAGCTTAAGATCAAATCTCCACATATAATAGAAAACATACCATATTTGTCTTTGGGATTTGAGTTACCTCAACCAGGACCATAGTTTCTAGCTATGTCCATTTAACTATAAATTTCACTTTTCTTAATACTTGAATACTATTTCTTTCTTATTGGAGATTTTATTTAGTTATGTTTCAGGTGTCATCCCCTTTCCCCTCCCTAGAAACCCCCTATCTAATCCTACCTCCTCCTTTTTGCTTTTATGCCATTTTAATTTCATAATGTAAATGTACCATACTTTCAATATCCATTCATCAGTTGTGGCTATCTCAGTTCTTTCCAATTTCTAGCTGTTATGAATAGAGCAACAATTAACATGAATGAGCAAATGTCCCTGTAGTAAGATACAGAATACTTTGAATAAATGACCAAAAGTTGTCTAGCTGTACTTTCAGGTAGATTGATTCTCACTTCAGGAGGAAACTACACACAGAATATGCCCATTGAACTCCAACCAACAGTGAATAAGTGTTCTCCTAGCCCCACATCCTCACCAGCACCTGCTACTATTTGTTTTCTTGGTTTGGGCTATTTTGATTAGGATTAGAAGAAATTTCAAACTCATTTAAATTTATGATTCCCTGTAGGTGTAAGATATTGAATAATTTTAAGTGTTTCTCAACAATGTGTGTTTCATCTTTCGATTATCTTCTGTTTAGCCTTGTATCCCATTTTAATGAGTTAACTGGGTCTCTTGATACTCAGTTTTTGTTGTTGTATTAGTATTTTTCTAAGTTTTTGGTATATTGTAGATATTAACCCTCTGTTAGGTGTATAAATGCTAAAGATCTTTTCCCATTCTGTAAGATGCTGCTTTGCACAGAGTTTAGTAAGGGATCAGCAAAGAGGAAGGGATTTTCTGAAGAAGAGGGAATAGGGTTTAGATTTATAAAGAGATAATGGGAAACTAACAAAAGAGGATCTAATGGGGAGAAGGAGGGGTGAAGGGGTAAGAAAGGAATATGGAAAGCTAACTAACAAGGAAGGATCTTTGAAAACAATGTATAGAAACTTACTGCTGTAGACTTATTCTAAAATATAGATATATATGAAAGGAACTTATACAAAGTCACTATATATTGTTGTGGGACAAAAAACGCAAGGACAACTTAACAAAACCAAAGTGAATGAAACCTGGCCGGTTATTTTGTGGACAGAAAGAGTTCCCACATAGCACCTGCTTTCTATGTTCCCATAGAAAGCTTTTGAAGGCAAAATTATATTAAAAATTATAACCTTGTTTGCCTCCTTCAAAGGGAAATAGAGCAAGTAAGCAGTTGATCAGAAGCAAAAAGTAGCATTTATATGGGACACCTTGACCTCAAGTCCTTGGGCTAGGACTGTATAATTTTCTAAGGAACTTCCCCAATGTGGTGTGAACTGTGGGTCAGACCTTAAATGACTATAGCAGGGAATTTGCTATATATTTTTTATTCCTTGGCCAAAACGGTCCTATAAAATTTCCCAAACATCACAGACTATGGCTAAGACTACTGGCTATTCTTCATAACTTAGTGGAAAGGATCTATTGTTGAAAAATAATGTTCCTATATGTCATCAAAAATTTAAAAAAATATGCTTAGCTCAATTAAATACTTCATCTTTAATGATTAGCAATCATGATACTAGAAGGTAATCTATTCATCCTCATCACCCATCTATGGACCCTACAGACTAAAACAGAGAATTTCCTGCAAGATATTCTGGGACAATAGTGGTATGAGTACTACATTAGTAATCAATAGGGTTTTTATTGGACTTAAGGCCAACTACATGAGTAATGAAATAAATACATACCTGAAACTGCTAAAGTGACCAAGTCTCTGAGACTAGATAGATCATAGGCATACTACTATTATTCTGCTTAAAGAATATAGAAAATAAAAGGACTCCTAATGACATTGATATACCGTAGAACTCAAACTTAATCAGGGGAAGCTTTTTCTTGAAGCAGATGGTAATTAACTTAGAGGTTTACAACTGGACACTATTCAAACACACAAAGGAAGAGGCTGTGAGTACTCAGCTGTAAATGAGGTATCTTTTCCACACCTCTTCCATCTAGGCCCAGAGATATATGTAGAAGATGAGCCTGGGGTTTTGGATCTCTCTAAAGAAACAGTATCTTACAGATACAAAGAGCTGACACACACATAAATCCACAGAGACTCTGCCAGCATTAACAAGACCTGCATAAGTTCACACCAGGCCAAAAACATCCCTGTAATGAGTAGAGGAAGTAAACACAAATCCTACCCCTAATCAAGAAACTATCCACAATTCTGAGATAGAAAACATCAGTTTTCCCCAATGGAGTTACACTAAGAATGTCAACTACCCACCAGGACATGTGTTACTGGCTCCATCAACCAAGATAAAACAAGCTCCACTGAGGTTTTGTTAGATTGATTGTGTTTGTTGTTTGGTTGCACTTTTTCTTTTGTTGTGTTATTATTTTTTTGTTGTTGTTGTTTTTGCTTTTTTGAGAAAAAAAGGAGAGAGGAAGAAGAAGAAAGAACATAAAGTTGGGTGAGTAAGGGGTATAGAAGATATAGGAGAAGTTAGAGAAGGGAAAAGATTGTGATCAAAAATATATAAAATATGTTTAACGTTTTAAAAAAGGGGTCTCACCCTAAGAACAACTACAAAGTTGAATGCTGTAAAATGCCAGCCACCTTTATGAGTACCATAAAAAGGCCAACAAAACCCAAAGCATTATTCTTGGGACTGCAGAGGTAAGACCTAAAGGTTCATAATTTTGACATTCATGAGCATAGCCAGACTCTTATTATAGTAAACTCAGAGCAAAGCTGAGTGAAGTAAACACACCCGTAATCATGCACTAAGTCTGAAGATCTTGACTTTGAGGCCAGTCTGGGCTATAAAGAGATCTCTATCTGAGGCCAACTTGAGACACCTAGCAAGTTCTTCACAGAAAAGAAAAAAAAAAAAAAAAACAAAGAAATTAAATTCAAAAATTTGTGGAAAATAGCAAAACTCTTATACTTTTTTTAGCAAGTAAAGGAAGCTAAAGTATAGCATGAACTACTTTTAAGTATCAGAGCGCTGTGCTCTTCTTTGAAAAGTCCTTCCCTCTAAATGAATGTTTTACAGATTGAAGTTGCCTGGGTTATTACCAATACCAAGTATCTAGGAGGAAGAAGAATATCCTACTCAAGAAAGTGTGTGGGTGTGAGGTGGGGGTGGGAGAGCTCAACTTCAGTTCTATCTTTTTCTTCCCCATAAGGAGGCAGAAAAAAAGAAGAAACAGAAATACTTGTGAAATTCATAGTTCACAGTTCTGAAGTACAACTCGCTAAGAGAGTTTTAATCATAGAACTATAGAATACTCCCCCTGTCCCATGGTTCATTACACCACTAAAGGCCAACTCACAACATGTTTGGCTATTATGAAAAAAAAAAAAAAATCAGTGTGTTCCAGAAGGAAAAAAAAAAAAAAGACCCTTTTATTGGAGAAAATGTGCAAGCACATGAACCATCATCCATGGCTGGAATGTCCAAAGTAGCAGACTCAGTAGCAGACTCAGTCCAATCATTTAAAATTATGATTAAAATGCTAAGGGTTCTAATGGATGAAGTCAACAGGATGTAAGAACAGGTGGGCTGTAGGTAAATAGGCTGGTGAACCACAGGGTTCCTCTCTGCCAGGCTGTGGGTAGTTGGCTGGGAACCTCTGGGTTCCTCCAGCTGGAAGTTAGGCCTGGCTGTTATGACTCCACGGTTCCTCACAGCGAGGTCCCAATACAGGAGAAAGTCCTTGGGTTTCCAAAACAGGTTTATTGGCATGACAGATGGTGGATGGATCTGGATGCACACCCCCCCAAAACCCAGAGCAGACCTGAGTTAAAAAGAAAGAGAGAGGGGGGAGGGACTGGGGAGGAATGCTTATTTGGCTCCACCCTCTGGCCTTCAGGTACCTCATTAGTATGTAAATCTCTCTAGTGCCTGTGACTGAAAGGCACAGGTTGAATGGAGATTAGACCATTGTCAGGAGCCTGGGTTCTGAGGGTATAGCCGAACCCACAACCGGAGAACCAGGATACCCTTCCGCCGCCATGAGTGAGCAATGTAAGCAAAGAGATGGGAATGTTAAAAAAGAATGACAATTAATAATAGTAATAGTAATAATAATAACATACTGTAGCAGTATAAAGAATGTGTTTCATAGACTTTTTGTAGTCTGGACGCAGCTCAGGGAAGACTGTCTGAGATTGTACACACATCTCAACAGGCACTTGAATTGCTGAAAAGTAAAGCAAAGAAAGACCAGAAATGAACAAAATTTATAAGAATTTGGAAATAGTTACAAGCAGGAACATGTAGAAAAATGACAATATAAAGAAGCAGATGTAATGTCTGCAATATGAGTGAGTGAGGATTTACCCATACACAATTTATCCACATTTACAGGATGCTGCCCAAAGCAGTTATCAGGTCAACATTTGTAGCATCGAATACATGGATTACATGTATTGAAAAGCTGAAGATCTAACTCAACAGTCTAGGTTGACACCTCAGAAAACCAGAAAAATGAGAGAAATTTGAATCTGAATTAAACACAAAATAACAAAGACAAATTATTTTTAAAAAGAAAAAATGAAATTGAAAACAAATACTTGACAGAGGTAATCAACTTGATCAAGGCTGCTTCTTTGAAAAGACCATTAAGAGCAGTAAGCCTCTAGGTTCTAGCCAGGCTACCTGGGAAATAAAATAAAATAATAAAATAAAATGTGAAAAGATAAACCTCTAACATTAGCACTATAAACGGGGAAATTGGACGCCATTACAGACCTCATGCTCATTAAAGGCACAATACAGAAACACTATGTCCAACTCCATGCTCTTAGTATTAGTAAATTATATAAAATGAGACGATCCCCTTCAAAGTCGTGGATGCAATAACTACACAAAGCAAAAGGCAACTTGAATAAGCCTTTCTTTATTTCTAAAATAGAAACACTAATTAGTAATCTTCCTCAAAAGGAAATGCCATCCATGTCTGTTGACTGACAAACCCTGCTAAATATTTAAGATAGCAATCATAGCAATCACCAACACTAATATTCAGGGGTAAGAACAGAGTAGATTCAGCCTTATGTTATTTGTGCATTGCCCTAATAACAACACCCCCCCCCCAAAGGCCTTGTGAGAAAACCGTATATCAATAACTCTGATGATCATAAATTGATAATTGCTAACAAAATATTAGCAAATTGAATTCAACAATACATTTAAAAAATCCAACTAAGAAGGGTAAATCCCAGCTATGCAAATTACATCTACAAGCTAAAGGAAAAAAGTGATCATATCAAAAAAGAGAAGTCTTTCAACATATGTATGCATCAGTCATTCAAGACTGAAAATCTCAGTAAACTAGAAATGAAAGGGAATTTCCTCAAGTTCCTAATCTTTACAAAAACTCCACAGTTAAGGTCATACTCAGTGATGCAAACCACAAAGCTTTCCCATTGAGGTTGGGTGAAGAAAACGATGTTCCCTGTCTCCACAGCTTTTTGATACATTGTTCAAGATCTTGCAATAGAGTAACAGCAATAATAGAAAACTTATACGAGTGAGAAGGAATAAATAAAACTTCCTCTTTCGACAGGCAGTGGTGGCACAGGCCTTTAATTCCAGCACTTGGGAGGCAGAGGCAAGCGGATTTCTGAGTTCAAGGCCAGCCTGGTCTACAGAGTGAGTTCCAGGATAGCCAGGGCTACACAGAGAAACCCTGGGGTAGGGGGGAAGACCCACACAAAAAAAAAAAAACTTCCTCTTTTGATACATAATCATCTTTATAGAAAAACAAGAAGTAACAAAAATGCTTATGGAATTAATGTGACATATTATAGGACTATATGAAAAAATGATGGAATTGATAAGCTGATCTCTGAGTGGAAGATATGTTTCAGAAAATAAAGTATTGAACAAATAAGCATAAGGGCCTGAGTTCAATTCCCAGTTCCCTTGGTTTGATTACCAATTCTCTGAGTTCAATTCCCAGCACCCATGTGAAACTGCCAGGGTAGTAATACATGCTTGAAATCCCAAAACTGGCAAGACACCTAGATCTAGTGGATCCCTCAGGCTCACTAGCCAGCCAGTTTAACTTGATTGTTGAGTGTCAGGTCAATGAGAGACCCTGTGAATTGAGACTAGTTAGCCAGCATCTGAATTAGGAAACAGCTATGTCAGAGCAATATTTAGTGGAGAAATGATAGTTTGTATGTATGCAGATTTAAAATCAAGATGTAAAGTTTGAACATATGCATATATGTATAAACATAACTTATTTTAGAGTTTCTGTGTATTTTTTTTCTTGATTTTCTAATATGTGAAGGAAAGAGTATCAAATTTTTAAGAGGAAAAGTAGTAACTCCTCACAAAGAGTTTGATGTCCCAGACTATAAATGTAGACAGGGAAACTGACACATCCAAAGGAGACACTAAATTATAATTTTTACTTTCTTAGTTACCTTTATTTAAACCTGAGAACAGTAACCACACCTCTCAAATCCCATCATAGGTTTTTACAAAACTTAGAACAGAAATTTTCCCCTCTGACCAAAGTAGGAAAAATATTTAATATTTTCCTCCATCCCAGACTAGATTTTTTTTTACTTCTTGTGTAATTTGAAGAAAATGGTCACATCATTCAATGAATTTTGATTGGAATATTCTTGCTATTCTCTTCTCTGCTATTTCATTTAATTCTGTCTGAAACACTCTACTATTGAAACACCAAACTTCATTCAAAGATCTTTTACACAGAGTTCTGCACTAGAACCCAAAGGTTTGAATCATCTTGGACAGAACATAATATATAAAACAGTAACCATTGCCCAAAGCTCCAGGAACTCCACCCTTGCCGTGTGCTCCCTTCAGTTCTGAGCCGTACCCCAAACTTTGTGTTTACAATTCAAAATCTCAAAGAATTGCTTTTCTCCTGCTTATCTATTTAATTTACCTATTATTTCTCTAATTTTCTAGCTCACTCAGTCTCTGTGTGTCTGTGTCTGTGTGTGTGTGTGTGTGTGTGTGTGTGTGTGTGTGTGTGTATGTGTGTGTGTGTGTGTGTGTGTGTGAAACTATAAAGCCCAAGCTGATCTCACACTTCTAAGCGTCCAGACTGCTGGAATTTCAAGAATGTTCTAATTCAAGGCAGCTTCACCCCCAGGCTTCCACTTCATAACTCTGTGCTCAATAACTAGGAAATACCACCCTTTCCTATTATGCCATTGAATTGTCAAACAGAATGCTGTTTTGGGTCACAGATGATTCTTAGAGATGCCAACAGCAACCAAAAGTCACTGCAAGGCAGTATATTGCACAAAAAGTGTCTGAATGGAATAGGGGCTCCTTAAGCAGTGCAGTTTCTAATGTCATCTATTTCATGTAGTTTTCAGATATAATTTGTATTCAGTAGTTGTGTAAACTTAGTGCTTAGAGAACACACCCAAACACACACACACACACACACACACACACACACACACACCTTCCTAGAACAAACCTAACTTTCAACATAAAACCAATTAGTCCCTACTTGTAATAGGTTAATGTCCTATTTGCTTTATAGTTCACACAGCTACTAACTTAGAAAAAAGTAGTATTTCACTCACATGTCAAATATGGCAAATGTTATCCTCCAAGATAAACAATGAACAACAGAGAACAAATGACAAGTTACTAACAATGACAACTACCTTATCTGAATGAAATGAGCCCTTCAGCTACAGAGATTTTGGATTTTTCTCTGTATAGTAAGTTCAATTTTTTTTCTCTCTCTCCAACTTCTCTGAGGTAGGGGCAGTGGTCCAGTCACTCTTACTTCCTGGTTTAACTGTAGGAACAAAAAACTATTAACTATCAAGTGCCTGTTGGTGAAATAGAGGATAGAAAATGTTCAGCAACATTTAGCTGTGAAATCTGATGAGAGGCAAGAGTGGGTGGGTGGGTGAGAAAGCACCCTTATAGAAGCAAGGGAGGGAGGATAGAACAGGGGATTTGTGGAGGGGAAACAAGGAGTGAGACAACATTTGAAATATAAATAAATTGATTTGGAATTTTGATGGGGATTGCATTGAATCTGTAGATTGCTTTTGGCAAGATGGCCATTTTTACTAAATTAATCTTGCCAATCCAAGAGCATGGGAGATCTTTCCATCTTCTGCAATCCCCATCAAAATTCCAAATCAATTCTTCATAGAGATAGAAAGAGAAATTCATTTGGAATAACAAAAACACCAAGATAGCGAGAACTATTCTCAACAATAAAAGAACTTCTGGGGGAATCACTGTCCTTGACCGCAAACTGTACTACAAAGCAATAGTGATAAAAACTGCATGGTATTGGTACAGAGACAGGCAGGAAGATCAGTGGAACAGAATTGAAGATCCAGAAATGAACCCACACACCCATGATCACTTGATCTTTGACAAAGGACCTAAAACCATCCAGTAAAAAAAGACAGCATTTTCAGCAAATGGTGCTGGTTCAACTGCAGGTCAGCATGTAGAAGGATGCAAATCAATCCATTCTTATATCCTTGTACAAAGCTCAAGTCCAAGTGGATAAAGGACCTTCACATAAAACCATATACACTGAAACTAATAGAAGAGAAGATGGGGAAGACCCTTGAATACTTAGGCACAGGGGAAAAGTTCCTGAACAGAACACCAATGGCTTATGCTCTAAGATCAAGAATTGACAAGTGGGACCTCATCAAATTGCAAAGCTTCTGTAAAGTAAAGGACACTGTCAATAATACAAAGTGACAACCAACAGATTGGGAAAAGATCATTACCAATTCTACATCCAATAGAGGGCTAATATCCAATATATACAAAGAACTCAAGAAATTAGACTCCACACAACCAAATAACCCCATCAAAATGGAGTACACAGCTAAACAAAGAATTCTCAACTGAGGAAACTTGAATGGCCGAGAAGCACCTTAAGAAATGCTCAACATCCTTAGTCATCAGGGAAATGCAAATCAAAACAACTCTGAGAAACTACCTCACACCAGTCAGAATAGCTAAGATCAAAAACTCAGGTGATAGTAGGTGCTGGCAAGAATGTGGAGAAAGAGGAACACTCCTCCATTGTTGGTCGGATTGCAAGCAGGTACAACCACTCTGGAAATCAGTCTAGCAGTTCCTCAGAAAATTGGACATACCATTACCTGAGGACCAAGCTATACCACTCCTGGGCATATACCCAGAAGATGCTCCAACATATAACAAAGACATATGATTCACTATGTTCATAGCAGCCTTATTTATAATAGCCAGAAGCTGGAAAGAACCCATTCAGAGACCGATGCTCACAGCTAACCACTGATCTGATCAAGGGTTTCCCAATGGAGAAGTTAGAGAGAAGACTGAAGGAGCAGAAAGGGTTTGTGGCCCCATGAGGAGAGCAACAATACCAACCAACCAGAGCTCCCCAAGGTCTAAACCACCAGCCTGGGAGCACATAGGGAGGGACCCATGATTCCATTTGTACATGAAGGGGAGAATGGCCTTGTTGGGCATAGGTGGGAGAGGAGATTCTTGGTCCCATGAAGGATGAACACCAAGTTGGGGAGGGGGGATTCAAGGGTGGAAAGGTGGGAGTGGGGGGGTAGGTGGGGGCACATCCTCATAGAAGCATGAGGAGGGGGGATGGGATAGGAGATTCCTGGATGGTGGGGGTAATGGGGATTAGGGGATAAAATCTGAAATGTAAATATAATATCCAACAAAAAAAAATTAAAAAAAGAAATGTAAATAAATAAAATAACCAATAAAAAAAAGAATTACACCATTCAATATCAGCACTGCTTTGCTAATTCTTCTTGGCACTTCTTCATTTAATTAAAATAACAGTCAAAACTGGCCATTAAAAAGATGCATAATTCCTATATCAGTCCTATAGAAATAAATACAGAGATGAAGAAAATGTATGAGAATACTAGAAAAAGACTCACAGATGATTTAGAACCAATGGGAAAGCTTTGGGGAATATGAAATATTTGGAAGACAGAAGTAAGAAGAAGTTGATGTACCAACCAAAAATATACACACAAAAAGAGCTGTTGTTTTGGTCTGGTGAGATCACCTGACATTAAAGTGTGCTTACAGGTAACAGAGATAATATCTGGCCAGGATATGTTACAATGAAACAGAAGAATGTTCTACTACACAGGCAGTTACTAAAACCCTTGAAGAGAATAATGTCATGAATTCACTGAAAAGCTTTAAAAAAACTATACTTTCACTTAGCTGATAGATCTGCAACTCTACAAATAGATAAAAGGCGTGAATAGACAAATAAATGACAAAACCTTGAACACCATCCTTGAAGCTGTAAGAATAAGCAGTCTCTGCTAGAAAGCACCTAGGCAGAGTATAGAGAGCTATACTCTCTATACTCTATAACTTCATAACCACTAGGTATCATGATGTGTAAAGGAGAAAGAGAATAAAAAGAATAAATTCATGCAAAGCACCAGCTGCTTTGTTTATATATGTAGTACAAGACTATTACAACAGCCATCCCATCATTTCAAACATTATATGTTACTTATTTCCTCTACAGTTCTACTGCTGATCCTATGAGTATCTACAATGAAGCCAATGTCAGGGAGCTGGTGATATCTACATGGACTCTTGATGGAAAGGGTTAGAAGACTACCCTAGCTAGGGTATTGATGGATCTGCCAGGATACTGGACCACTGTCCTTCTCTCCACGTTCTTCAAGAAGTCTCTTCTTTGTCTTGTGACTTCTCCACACCAACTCTATAGACAATCTCACAAGTAGGGTTTTTGATAAGGTTTTCACAATAAGGTTTTTGATGTTAATACATCAGACTAGGGTTTCCCTAAAAGACAGAAGCCAGTGATTCCCGACTTTCTGAAAGTTTCTCCTGGGATCTGGCATCCTGTTACTCCCTTTTCTTGAGCATGCTAATCTTTCTTACATTTTCCAGCTTGCTTTCCTAGCATTCGGTCTGTTTGTTTACCATAAGCATGTACAAAACTACCCTGTAGGTTTTGCTGATGGCCTTTATCCTAAAAGATTATCTCCATTCCTGTGCCCCTTGTTAAATGCTAGTCACCTTGAAATTTATCAGAGAAACCATTCATATGCACTGGGGCTACTTGGGATGTCATTTTGGTAGGTATTACACATGAGTGCTCAGCTTTGGAGTCTATAAGGTCATACTATCTTGTAAGGAAATTTCAGTAAAAATGTACACTTCTTAAAAACACTTTAGAGATGAATTATTGTCCCCTTTGATAGATGAAGAAAATGGAGGCTGAGAAATGTTAAATAGTTTAAAGTTACATATGTAACAAGTAGTAACATAGGTTTTCTTAAACTTCAAAAAATTAATTAATAAGCTGCTCCATATTTTGAAACATAAAATGATAACAATTTTATAGGGGTAATGTAAAAGTAAGAACACGACCATGTGATCTGCTTCCATATTTAATTTAAAGCAGGACAGCCACAAGTATAGCAGCCCAGAGGACAGCATGCTATAAAGCTACTATGTCTGTAAAATGAAAAAAGTCCCTTCAAAGACACCATTTTCATTGAGCCTTCGGGCACTAAACTTAGTTTTCACTTTACAAATGATAGTCACAGACCATGAACACCTTTTTAAATGCTATTTTTCAAGGCTGAGAGCAAATGCTCCAATTATAAAAGAATTGATCTTGTTAAACTTATTCTTAAATTTTTTATTTCCCTCCTCGGTTAATTCAATTTCCCTCTCCAATGCATGAATCATCGAGACATAATGCGAACATTCAGCCACAATGGAAAAGGTTGTTACATTATTTGGATGTACTTGATAGACTTCAGACACAGCAGTTCAGGTAGGGCTGAATGAAACCCACTTAGCTGTGATCTGCAGCAGCCACCACCACTATAATTTTCTTGTCTTTGAAGAACTATATGAAATATTTTTGTAATAAAAGAGAGCATGCATCTTCTTTGGTTATTTTATACAAACTGAGAACAAGTTTAAAAATATATGGGAAGCTAACATTTTTGAGTTTTCTGTGGGCCAGGGACTATTTTAGAAAGGTTCTCTTCGTCTTAAATAGCTCTTATGACAATTCCCCTAGAATGTACACTGTTCTATTTTAAATGACCAGGAAAAGCAAAGCTCAGAAAGGTTCAGTGACTTGCCCAAGTTCACACAACCAATTAGAAGTAGTGTCTTAAGAATCTGGGTGCAGAACCATCCAACTACAAATTCCACGCTTATTAGCTGCTTGTGAAGCTTTAAACCTCAAGGGCATTTGTAACCACAACCAAAATAAAACTAAATATTTATGGACAGAAGATGACATAATATGTAAAAGCAGAAGATGACATAATATGTAAAAGCAGACATTGCAGCAAGAATCAGAAAGTTGAGGATTGTGATGCTTTTGAGAAAGGATTTGGGAACAGGAGTCATTTGCTCTCCATTTCCCGAAAAGAAAATCAAAATGAGAGTCAAGCAGACCGCAGAGCTTCTCTTTTACCAGTACTTCACTCATGGAATATTTTGAAATTGCTCTCTTCCTTACCCACCACCATTTTAACCCAGAACCTTCTGATGGCACATTTGCCAAGGGGGTTTTACTATGGTAACCTTCAGGCATACACAAAGAACACAGTCAAAACAAATAGCTCTCTTTAAATGTCATTATAGGGAGTAAAATTCTATGCTGTGTATTAATGGGCCTCCCACAGCTAAATCCTGGCATACCACTTTGAAAAATGTCCCCTGTGGGTATCTCTTAAACCAACCAAAGTGAGGGAATTGGAGAGTTAAGAGAAAACCAGATTCTCGCTCTAGTGGGAATAAATAGAATAAATAGTGAGAATAAAGGAGTGAAAAATCAGGGAAACAAATTAAATTTTCTTTGTTTTCATCCTTCTTAATGCTATTTTAATGCAAAAGGCCTAAAGAGAATGCTAGTTATTATTTTCCTTACATTCATTTTTTTAGTTTTGAGTTTAATAAATCTTTAATGAAAGTAGGAACCCAACTTTGGCTAAAAAATATAAAGGGGAAAAAATTACGAATTTTCTCCACAATTAGCAGACAATAGTCACAAAAGATTAGGGCAATAGTAGTGTGTATGCCTGTGTGTGTGTGTGTGTGTGTAGTGAGTGTATGTGTGTAGTGAGCATGTATGTATATGCATGTGGTGTGTGTGTGTGTGTGTGTGTGTGTGTGTGTGTGTGTGTGTGTGTGTAGTGCTTATCTAGCATGTACTGATACATTAGTTACTCACTTTCTAAGGGCTCATTCAGGAATAACCGGTTCCCTAATGGTGTTTAAGAAATGAGTTGTCATATCTAATAGATCTCTGGAGATTTTACATCATAAATATATCTGAAGGGTAGGAGCATTGTGTGCTGAGAAATATTCATAGCACATTTTAAACCTTTTAGACTTCCTTTACTGTTAAATCTACTACTTATTTGTCAATTGTATCCTTTTTCAAAGCACAGTTCCCATTTGTTTTCTCTCTGCCTGGATTTCATTGTTTCTATCTTTTCTTTGTCTCCTAAGAATAGCTGGGAGATTTCACTGCTCACATCCTACTAGGAAGAAAATTAACATTGAACATGATCAAAACCACCTAGGATCAGAGTATTTATTGCTCTAGGTTTTTAAATTTCTATTTATCTCCCTTTTCATTGAATATTCTTATCAACTCTGTTTCTAAATAGAATTCTATTCCTGCAAAACCAGCTTAAAATTGCATCACCATTGAACCACGTGTCACCTATTTTAATGCTTTTTATTGCTGTAGCAAAATACTACAGACTAGGTAGTATTTTTGAGCACTATATGTTTCCTCAATTGTGTTGATATACGGCTGGATAGATGATAGATAGATAGATAGATAAGAAAAATAACTTAGGGTTTTATTTGGGCTCAGAGTTCTAAGGTACAGCCCTAATGACAGAAGCTGGAGATAGCTTATCACATTGCATCTGCTTTCAAGAAGCAAGAAACAATGGCACTTCATGCTCCAATAGCTTTCCCTCTTTTTATGCCTTCCAGGATCCAAGCCCAGAGAATAGCAAGCATCCTTGAGAGTGGATATTCTCACCATAATTAACCTAATCAAGATAATTCCTAATAAGGATATCCAAAGACTAACCTAAGCTAAATAGTCCCTCACAGGTGGACTTAGAGGTTTGTGTCTTAGATGATTCTACATGTCAGGTTAACAAACATTATTGATCACCATAAAAATGTCTGGCAAATGAACTGTGCAGCTTTAGAAACACAGTTTTTGCTAACTCTTGATCAATTGGCTCAATCAGCAGAATGCCATCAATATAGGAGTCCAGAATGATATTTTTTTAACAGATAGATAATCAAGAGCATTCCAAACAATGCTATGACATAAGGGTCATGAGGAATTAATATACCCCTAAAATAAAACAGTAAAGTATACTTATGGCTTTCCCAGCTGAAAGCAAATTGCTTCTGGTGGTCCTTACAGACTGGTATCAAGGAATTTGCTAGATCAATATCAGCATACTGATGCATAACATACACAGGAAATGTGTTAATCTGCTGAAGAAGGAAACAGCGTCTGACAGAGCAGCTGCAATTGAAGTCACTACTTGATTAAGTTTACTACAGGCAATTGTCATTATCTGTGATCCATCTGTCTTCTGCACAAACAGTTAAAGGGAGATCTAGTGGGAACGAATGAGCACCTCTAATCCTTTACATTTCTTGATGGTGGCACTAATTTCTGTAATTCTTCCAAGAATGTGATAATAGTTTAGATTGACTACTCTACCAGGTAGAGGCTATCCAAATGTCTTTTATTTTGACTTTTTCCTTGACTTCAATAGCTTTCATTCCATCCTTAAAGGCTTTCTGTAGCTGTGTCATGGCCCTGGCATCTCTATTATCTTGGAAACTACATATCAACTCAGACTTCATCGCCATAGTTTTATGCTGTTGTTCCTTGAGACGCCTTTATAGGGACTCTTACTCTGAAATACGTTGTCTAGCCTAACTAGGTCTCTAGAATCAAGATACCAAACTCTATTATATAAACTTGGGTGTCAATTTAGCACTAAATATATCACTTTAAAGCCATAACTTTCTGTTTCTTTTCTTCACATTCTCAAGGCCATATCTCAAGGCATAGTGCAAAATACATTGTTTAACTTCAAAGGTTTCCATAGTGAAACAAATACAGAAACCCACTGCCAGAAAATATGCAGAGACTCTAAGGCCTTGGAACACTCAGCCCCAAACAGTATACATCCAACAAATATCTCCCCTCAGGGTTCAGGGAATTCTACAGATCTATGGGAGAGGAGGCAGAAAGAGTGTTAAGGGTCAGCGGGGAAGTAGGACTCAAAGTAATCAATGCCTTCTAGACACAACAGTGATAGCACACTTTGTAAGTGGTAAAAGACAAGAAGAAAATTGGGGCAATCATAAATGATTGTGTTATAATATTCCTAACCAGAGAGGCTGATATCTTAAAATATCATCTTAGTGCTAAAAAAGTTGACAGACTTACAGTACATTTTTAAAGATTGAATCAACAGCCCTAAATACTAATGTTGATATGGGGTAAGTAAGAGATTAAATGGACCATTTAATTCTGGAATGACTAAATGGGGAGAGTGTTAGTATTTGGGTACAGGTAAGCATCTATGCTTAAGATTAACTATTGTTAAGTCTTAACAATCTACCTGAAGAAGACATCTAACTTCTATGCCTATTTCTGGAATCCAGCCCCTATAAAAGAAGTCAGGGTAGTCTGAATAGACAGAGGACATCAAGTAAGAAAGGTCACAGTAAATGTACTACCTTACAGAAGAACAAAGTCCATATAGAAGTTATCTAGTGTCTCAGTATGACAATAGCTGCCTCTGATAATGACAATGAGATCACCTTTTTCTCTCTGAGCTCTAGTCAAACCAAACCAGATGACCACATAAAATGGAGACAAGCCATTTCCACCAGCATAATACTTCAAATATCCAACCAAACAACTGTAAGCAATAAAAAGTTTATTGTTGGAGCCACTGCATTGTAGAAAATTTAACAAAGCAGTAGGAATATCTCGTGAGTTTGACTCCAGTAAAATATATTCATGTGGTTGGCAGTCACTTTAATATATGATGAGGTTATTGCTTTCTCTTCTCTTGCAGCCCTGCGATCCAGCAATCCTTCTGCTTCCCATTACACTGACGTTCTTGGCACTATGACACCAGTGTTTAAAGCCAGAGATCATATAGTAAGACAAATGTGTCCTGTGTTATCTGGCACCCAGAGGAAGGGAAAATTCGAATAAAAACAATGCCAAATGTACAGCACAAGAGTAAGTCTAAAGAAAATTCTTCCAAAATTCAGTTCTTTAGAATTCTAAGCAAAGTATTAGCTTGTTGTGTGTATGTAATCAGCCAAGAGTTTTGAAAATATGGTATAAAAACTACAAACTAAGCATACTGTCTCTTTCTTCTGAAACCCCTCTTCCTGAAGCAGAGCTTCCATGGTACCAGGAAATACTATGAAAGCTACCAAGGTAAGGAAGAAATTAATAGTCTTACCAAGCAGCAACATCTATAAACTGAAGCAATGACCAATATGGCAACATCACTAAAAGTGTAACACGTGGGACTCATAAGTTGATGGCAACCAACAGCTACTTAATGATAGTTGACACCCATTCAACAAGAGCAAAATCATGCTGGGTACTGGAAACCTAGCCATATTTTCAGCTCTGGAAAGGTCATAGACCATAATAAGGAATATACTACCACTACTTTCATAAACCAGCATAATTACTTACAATATTTTAAAATTTATCCTCATACACACAGATAAATGTAGCTATTACCCCTCATCATAGAAGTTTCTCTTTCCAGCAAATGGAGACCATTAGATTAAAGCACGGCTAGACACAATAGAGAAACCAATGCATCATCATAGAGAGCTCAGCCCTCACAAACACATTTCTATTATAGCTCTTGCATCTATGGTTCAGGAAACATCTTTAAAGAGAAAACATACAGAGTATAAGAAGCAGAATCCCACCAAAATCTGCTGTTAAACAGTCTCCTCTGGAAATGCATGCATAAACAAGGCCAATATGGCGCTAATATCAATAAACATGTTAATGCAAAAGGAAAATATTTCATGGGAGTCCTACCCCTACACAAAGAACTGCAGGTAGCTCATACTACAGGAAGAGGAAGAATTAGTCCCTTCCAGGGATGATCCCTCTTTTATTGGTTCTAATACAAAAGTGGTCAACCTTAAAACAACAAACACTCAAACAACACAAATAAATTCAGTATGTTATATTTACATATTTATGCATAAATATGCATATACACGTGACAATAACAATCAAAGAAAAATAGACTATCAGTTTGAGAGTGAGGAGATATGGGAGGAGTAAGAGAAAAATACCTGGAAAAAGCTGGAGAGGAAAAAAGGGAAGGGGAAAGTGATATAATACTATTTAATTAAATACACACACACATACACACATGTACACACACAGTATACAGTGCAACTCATCAGAAATTCTGTTCTTGTGAAGCACAGATTTGTATCAGAAAAACCAAAAACACAAATATTTTTACAATGCTCATATTTATAAAACACTACCTAGAAGTTTTGTCTATATGAGCATGGCTTTTAAATGTAGCCATAACTGCTTAAATTTTATAAACTTTTCAGTGATGACTTTGAATCTAAAACAAACTTTCCAAGCTATCAGAAATTACATATAGAAAATTTTATAAGTTGCTATAATATAAAGAAGTAATCCAATCTATTTAATAAAATGTAAACAAAAATTGGGGGGGGGGGGTCTAAGTTTAATAATTTCCTGCTTTTTAAAATTTATGAGTCATTATAATTCCCAATGTAGAAGAATAGCTGGTGTTATCTAAACTTGAATGTCCAACTTTTAATTATTTTTCTGAAAGAAAGATCCTTAAATTGTGTATCTCAAAAGTTTCAAAAGGATTCAAAAGTTTGGATGACTGGTTTGATAGTAAATTCATAAATTTAAACTTTAAAAGTGAAATCTTTAGAGAGAATTGAAAAGATGCTGCCTGTTTGTACTCCACAGAGCACTTAGTAGACCCCAGAGCAAACTGTGTAATACAGTTGAACTGCACATCTTTCCCAGCCCTCTCTTGGTAAGTGTTCATCCCAGCCCTTGCAGGGTTCATTGTGGCTGTTAAAATCTCACATAGGTACCAAAGGCCACAGGATGAGAAGGGAAGGGAAGGCAAGGGCGGTGGTGGCACACGCCTTTAATCCTAGCACTTGGGAGGCAGAGGCAGGCAGATTTCTGAGTTTGAGGCCTGTCTGGTCTACAGAGTGAGTTCCAGGATAGCCAGGACTACACAGAGAAACCCTGTCTCGAAAACAAAACAAAACAAAACAAAAACAACAACAACAAAAAAAAGAGAGAGAGAGAGAGAGAGAAGGGAAGGCAAATGCTGTCCAGGGTTGACCAAAGCTTGGAACATGAGAAGCAATCAATATTATAGGATGGCCAACAAACAATAGTCAAAGAGTTCTTGCTTAGCAGTTTCTTCAAAGACCAGAAGAGCTATTGCAGTTCCACACCCCACTGTGACATGGCACTCACCTGAAGGGCAATCAATGGTTGGAGACATGGGCTTTGCTGTCCACTGTTCTCTGTTGCTCACAGTAAATGTTGCTGCTCAGTCTGTCAGTGATGACATTGCTCCCTCTCACCTCCACTTATTTCTGATGAGTCCATCATGAGTTGATCTGGCATTTGAAAACAAAGCAAAATAATGAAGAACCAATCAAAAGTAGATCTTTGTTTTCTTGTTTTCTGGCAATTTGTGATTGTCCTTGACCTAACATGTTACAGAAAAATTATGCACACAGAAATGCATAAAAGCAAACTAAATACAAGTACATCAATATGCAAATGTGCCTCAAACTCACAGCAATGCATTTCCCCCATTACTCACATCTATAAATGTCACACTCAGTAAAGCAGTTGGGCAAGCTCCAAGATTCCATCAGGGAAGCAATGTGTCCATGGATTCTCAAAAGCAAATTTCTTTGTTTAAGAAGGCTATTTCATCTGGTTGTACTTGATACAATTTTAACACCTCATCCCTATTTCCGTTGTTCAACTTACACTGAAGCAGATATCCTTAGAGTGTAGCTTCATTATCTTTCCACTTGTATGTCTATTTTACTTCATAGAAATCTTCTAATCTTATCTTATATATCTAAAGTTATCGTTCATGAGTCTTTGTCCAGAATTAATGAGCCCAAAAACCCAGCAGAGTCAATCTGTGAACAAGGAAGAAGCTAATAGCTTAGCTTTCCAGACAGACTATTCAAACATGAAGAAGACATTAAGTACAATAGAGATATGACTGTTAGGTTTATGAATGATTTACCTATGCTTGAACTATAGCAATGTTTAAAAATCCAAAACAGAGTTTTAGTGTTTCCTAGTTATGAACATTAGTCTTAAGAGTATTTGAGACTTTTTGAGATTTTTTTTCAACTTCTAATTCTAAGGATTTAGACATTTCTTTGAAGGATTTACTTATTCCGTGAAGGTAACACAAAATTATTGTTTTCAAGACACAAAAATAAAGGTAGTTAAAACGCACCATGCAAAATGCATTAAATACTTACTGGTTAGTTTTAATTGTCAACTTGACACAAGGTAGAATCATGTAGAAAGAGGGTCTTGATGGGGAAATACCTAGATCAGGGTGAGATGCGCCATATCTCAAGGGGTTGCCTTGATTGTAAACTGAAGTAGAAAGACCTGCTCTGAATGTGGGTGGCATTCATATAAAAGAGAAGAAAAACACAAGCACAAAGTAAGCAAACAAAGATTCATTGGTTTGTTCCTTCACTGTCCTTGACGTGGCTCTGATACTTCAAGTTCTTGATTTGACTTCACAATGAGAGACTACTGTCTGAAATTGTAAGCAGAATAAACCCTTTCTCCCCTAAGTTGCTTTATGTTGGTATATTTTGTCACAGCCACAGAAATAAACCTAGAATAAATGCTAACAAATAACAAGGTTCAAATAAATGCTTGATTATAATAAGGATATGCCCCATCCCTAACACACTCAGCATAATGTGACTAAAGTATTGCTTGAGTCCCAGCACTGGCTATTTAAAATAAAAGGCTATTTGTTTAGTAAAAATAAGCACAGAAAGTGTTATTCAAGTACTAGCTTTTTGGTTTCTTGGAGTTTTAAATGCCTTTCAGGCTAATGTTTAAAAGTTCTATCAATGGTAGTATAATGATTGTGTGTATCAATATGTCTGTATTTCTTCCAGACAGCTTCAAAATACTCAAATGGATGTATGTATCTAAGTTATAACAATACTATTGTTATTTGACTATAAATTCTCCCCTTAGTCTGCTGCGATTGTGTTCTTCAGCTGGTGACACTTTAGGAAAGTCATGGCACCTTAGGAGGTGAAGCTTTCCAAGAAGAAGCACATCACTGGGCACAGAGTTTCCAAGTTTTGTGCCTTGGCTCTACTTTCTTTTCTTCTTTTCTGCTTCATGTAGAGCAGTGTTTCTCAAGCTGTGGCTTACAACCCCTTTGGGGATTGAATGACCCTTTCACAAGGGTCACACATCAGATATTCTGCATGTCAGATATTTACATTATGGTTCATAACAGTAGCAAAATGACAGTCATTGATCAGCAATGAAATAATTTTATGATTGGGGGGACATCACAACATTAGGAATCGTATTAAAGGGTAGCAGCATTAGGAGGTTGAGAACAACTGCTGTAGAGGGATGAAAATGTGACCGACCAGAATGCTCTTGTGGCCTTTTGTTATGCACTCCAAGTTATGATGGCTCCACCTCTCTAGAACTGTAAGCCAAAATAAACTTCTCAATCCTTAAGTTACTTTCTTGTTAGAGTGATCTAGCACAGCAACAGGAATTTTGTTAATATAAATGCCTTTAAACATTAGTTTAAAATATATTGAATATAATATTTGTATTATTTCATATAAATTGGCCCTTTTAATTTTAAAGCACTTTTTCATGTTTTTTGGTTGGTTGGTTGGTTAATTGGTTTGGTTTGGTTAACTTTGCATTTAGTCTGAACTTGCCAGTAGCTCACTCTAGGCTAGCTGGAAGCCTTTAATTATCTGTGTAGACCTTTCTCATGCTACAGTAACTACATGCCTGTTATTGTTAAGTAGTAAAAATTTTTAAATACTAAAATCCATAAGATAGACATAAAGAATGTTAGTAAACATTATTGATAATCCTATTATAAATATGATAATTTGAAAAAATAATGTCTCCTTTCTCAGTGAACAAGAATCAAAACAACAGATTTGTCTGCATTCATTGCTAAAGAACACATTTATGAAGAATAAATGTCATCACAATTTTTGCTTTACATTTTTGTCACTTTCTATTGTATATTACTATAAGATCCCAGAAATTTTCAAATACACTTTAATGTCTAAAGTTGTCAGCACAATATTCTCATCAAGTTTTTTTTTTGTTTTTTGTTTTTTTTTTTCCCCAAACCTTTGTTACAAATAGAATCCCCTATTATTTGCCCTTGGTAACAGAATAATTTTAATGAGTCTGTTGTTCATAAAGATGCAGAGCAATGCAGCTACAAACTAAAGGTCTAATGCATCTTCAGGGGTCAGCAAATTCTGGGGACATCTGAGTAAAAACTTTGAAGACATTAGCCAATGTTTGAAGAACACATATACAACCATGTGGAAGGCCCACATTTTATCAAGTTCTATTTTCTATTTTAACTCAGACCTGTAAAATAATTCAAAACAGCAACTCTGACTTCTGCAGGTTTTCAACTTAAGAAAGGAACCCATGGGGTGCCTTGCCTTCTCTAAGGGTATGGAGGGAGAGGGTGTAAGGATGGGACTGGGAAGAGAGGCAGGAGGTGGCCTGTGATCAAGCTGTGAACTGCATAAATAAAAAAATTAATGGAGAAAAAATAAGAGTATATCCTTATGTCTCCTATGATTAAACAGTCCTGTAGATCAACCTATTTTTTAATCTCTTTTTCAAGTTCTCATTAAACAAAGTTGACTTTAGCTCAGCTTAAACATGACACAAAGATCTGTATCTATAGACAGTGGACAGTGTAAATAGAAGAGAGAATATGAGGATCGAAAAATGCATTGCCTAAGAATGAATTGCAAAATCTTCCTTAAAACAGAGATTTGTGTTGCTTATCTCATGTAACAAACTAGAACACTTCAATAGTTCTTTATAAAATACTAATAAGACCTAGTGTTTATTTTTATTTGCTTCCATTCTGTTACAATAAATTCCTTTTGTTGCCTTGACAATTTTTCAGAAGAATTAGATGTACATATATATTGACAAACTTTTCTAATACATTGGAATTTGGCAAGCTAAAGATGAGCCCTGGATTTCACACTCTGGTCTGAGGAGTACGAGAAATCAAGGTCTGAGTAGCAGAAATAGAAACCACTTCTGAATCCCAGACCATAGCCAGATTCTCCACATTAATGGAAGCCTTCAGGGTTTTAAGATGAGAGACACATTTTAAAAAGAAATACCATCTCAGTGCTTAGAAGAAGATGGTACATATATTTGTAACCATGCAACTGGTTCCAGTAAGAGAAAATCCCATTTTAAAACATACCCTAGTCTTCCTATGCAGATTAGCAGCAACAATAACAAAAATAGTAAAGTGTTTCCTCACCTTACCTACTTACACTCTTAAAATATTGTTGTCCCTCCTATGGACTAAGAATTAAATCTTAGAACTAAAATGATTAATTTAACAATGATGACTACACAAAGTCACTTTGTTAATTAATTTTTTCCATTCACACCTTAGTCACAGAGCTCTACAGGGAAATATACAACTGAATTAATTAAGTCTTGGTAAAAATCTGAATATTGCCAACTGTTTTGGGGAGCTCAGTCAGCTGATGCCCAGAATGGGTATTTATAAGAACCCATGCCACCTTGTTCAGTACAAACTTGCCATTCATTATGCTGCAAGGCACTTGTAAACTGTGTTTCTCCCCCAAGTCAAAAATCCCTGTAGGGTTTTCCAACAACTATGCAAATGAGAGATGTTCTTGCATCACCCCATACCAGAAAATAAATAAGAATACAGTAATGCTTACCAGAAATGGATCTCATTTCTTACAACTCTGTGTGTGAGAAAAATATGTGTTTGCATGTGAGTATTTTTTGTCCTGCATCTTACACCAAAGAATAACGGAACAGATTAGTTCCAGTGAGCATGAGGGCTATTCATCAGAATTAAGATCCTAGGACTGTAGAGCCGGAAGCCTTGTGGAGAGGTCATGAAGCACAGTCTCCTCCCTATTAATCATAAGGAGCACCAACATATGCTCCCGCATGCGCTATGGCTTGTAACTTGAAGTTGAAAGTGTATAGATTTCTGAGAAACTCAAAGTAAATTACCTTACCACTTTCAGCCTTTGTACCAACCATGTACAAAATGATGACAAGAATAATTTGAAAAAAGAAAAACAGTGAAAAGTAATCTGAAACTTGTAGGAAGAAAAGACATACAATTAATACAACATTCAATTAATACAACAGATTAATTTGTGACAAGTAATATTAGAACAGAAAAATATATGCTAATAAATATCAACTATAATTTTCTCGGTATTCAAAATAGAGACTACATATAAAAATAGAATATATGAAAACTGTCTTCCTGGTGTTTTATAAATCTTGATTCTTCTCTGAGTTATGTTATGTGTCCTCTCAAGGTCTCTATTCAAATTATTTCCAAAGAAAAAAGAGATTTGGAGGGTGGTACTTAGAATATTGATTTGCCAATATTTGTCATTCTACCAGAAAGGGACACAATAATGACCTGCACAGAGCATTCCACCAGAACTCATATCTCAGCACTTAATCAAGTTACAAAGCTTCCGTCTTCTACCCTAAACAGTCCCCAAATAGTAGTTGTGTACCCTCATCAGTCAGCATCAGAGTTGACAGAATGGCCCCAGAACAGAGCTGTTGCTGATGCTATGCAGTCTTTGTCCATCTGATGAAGTTCTTTTTGCACAGCTCCTAAACAAGAGATTGTGCACAGATCATATTCAGAGTTATTTTTTAGTGACAGACCTAGAGCTATTGTGCACTTGATTTTTGGCAATGTTTTTGTTTTTTTTTTGTTTGTTTGTTTGCTTGTTTTTTTTTTTAAATAGAATGGCATATATTTCTCAGGGCTATGTATCCAATAGCCAACAAAAATCAACTCATGTTTTCTGAAGATGTAGTAAAATGAGTGAATTGACTGATGCATATATTACTTTCTTCTCTCCAGTGGGCTCCAGAAAATAATGATTACTGAGAAAAAAAAGGCTATTGAATTTTGTTCTTCATTAAATATAAACAAATTTGTGAGACCTACATCCTAAAGAATACAAAGATCAACTCTTAAAATAATCATGGTGTCAAATAACAATCTAATCTATTTTCATCACTGTAATGAAATAACTGTTCTAACTAGCTACCAGTAGCAATAAGATGCCTCTCTCTTCCTCACTTACAAAATAATACTAAGATATATACTATTCAAATGTATCTTTAATATACATCATGATTTTCATTTATCACCTTTATGTGGTCAAATGAAGACTGGGGAGGTTAACTCCAATTCCAAGATGTCTGTATTAATGAGAAATGTAAATATTGGTTTGTCGCAGCCCAAGCTGCCCCACGCTTGGGGGCCAAAATGTTCCAGACTGCTCTGCTGCTTCGGTCCATGGGTCAGGGACTAGCAAGAGAGAAAGAAGGGGAAGAAGAGGAAGAGATGCAAAGAATGGAGACAAAACAGAGTGTGTAGTCAAGTCTCGTTTACTGTCTCCCATTGACTCCTTGAAAGGAAATCCTGGGTATTTATAAGCACAAGCAGGGGCACACAGCTGAAGACCCTTTACCACGTACACCATGCAGCTGGGGTCACTAAACAGCAGAACAAGCTATGTGGGATAAACAAGATGTTTATCAGAGCGTGCTTCAACTCTTGTAGGCTGTTGAAAAACAAGTCTCTTGTCAGAGTATATGGCTCAAGAGGGCTGCAAAGTTGATAGCTGCTTTCTTGTAGTGAGCCGCTGTTTCAGTGGCTACACATTTGCATTTTCCAAGATGGCGCTGGCCGCATGTTTCCCCAGCAGTAAACATTCATTCTGCGCAGCTGCCAGGCAGAAAGAGCGCCAGGTCACTGGCCTATCCCGAGGCGTAATATTGGGTGGTGAGCGAGCAGCCATTCAGAAGTGAATACGTCACTCTAGGGTGTATTTAAGGGAGCCTCTTCCGGTTTCTTCCGTCTTTTCCGCTTTTGCTGTTACAAGAAGTAAAGCCTCGTCTGTAGTGATACCCGATTACTGCCTTTGTGTCCTTATTCGCGGGCGAAGGGGACACAGAAGAGGTGCGCGTAACACTTTCTAGCTGCTTTCTGCTTAAAGTCAGCTCCCAACAGGTCCCCCCTTTTAATTTTTTTTCAAAAGGGAAGGCTGGGAAAAATTATGGAAACTATGTCTGCCTTAGGTCGGAACAAATGACCCCAGCCTTTCTTTCCTGTCCTTGGATACTCAACAGCCACTGGTTGAGCTCCTGTCTTAGGATGGTGAGGCCTCCCAGAGTTAGGGGCAAAGGTCTTGAAGTGTTCTTTTACCTGTCATTGACTATCTGGCTTAGTGCATAAGTTAGGGGTTAATCCTCTTCAGTCTTGATGACAGAGGTTTCAGAGTCCCCTACTTCCAGCCTGTAATAGTGGACCTGTATGGGTTTCATTTGAATAGCGTCTATCTGTTGTTGTACAAAAGCCATCATTCTGTTAAACAGCATGAACCGGAGAGAAAAGAGACTTAACAATGCTTGAATAGTCAGTATAAAAGCAACACCCTTTTTTAAGGGCAACACACAGAAATACAGAACTGATCATAGCTTTGATCTTAACAAAACAAGTAAGGAAATCCCCGTCCCTGCTCAGTCAATCTCAAACCCAAAAGACAACTATAGTAACTGTGGTAGTGGGTTTAAACAATGTTTCCCACTAAATCATAATTCATGGAATCAAGAGTCCAATAAAGCCACCCTGGAGATGCAGGTGGTGATGTCTCCTTTAGCACTGAGAACTTCCCAAGTCAGGTTTGCTCATTGATCTGTTTCAATTTGAAGGCAATTGTAAAGCATCTTCAGGTTTCCTGCAAAGAAAAACTACGCTTCTTAGGGGGTTTACTCCTCCCTGGATTTGTTATTGTTGTCTATTTGTTTAATCAGTCTCTCTGGCAGCCAGCCTGTAGCATCTGCAGTTTGGGGATATATGCAAACAGAACCTCTTCCCCAGATAAGCACTAGATCTGGCCCATTCTAGGTTCCAGTTAATGGGTCTTTCCAGAGGACTGTTGCAAAATTCTTTTTGGTATCAGAATGCCAGAATCTATTTGCAGCAGATTTTCCTTCGGAATCCAAAGTTAAAGAATTCAAAATAAAGAGTGCATGATGAAGGATATTTCTGGGGGATCCCTTGGTAGGGTACCATTCCCCATACTTAATTTTTTCAAATTGATTTCTCACTAGCAACTAAGCAGCTTGTAATTTTTTGGTGGTTAGGGACCATTGATCCACCCAGATGGGTGAGTCCCCCTTCCAAGTGATGGGATCTGTACAATACCCTAGGGGTGCAGCTGAACCAGTAGCCCCCATCAAAAATACCCCAAGCCTCTTCTTTCATTGCTACCATAAACCTCAATAGGATGAGTAATTTCATCTTGACTTTTTCCCAATCCTTTCCCTGGGGAAAATCCAGAGTTTATCATTTGAGCCAAGATTACTTCATTAGGGTTACACATAATCACTCCCAACTGGGATAACAGATCTCGGCCCCAGAGATTAATAGGAAGGCCCAGGATGACATAGGGTTGTATATTCCCTGTATTACCTTCTTTATCTTTCCATGTCAGCATCTTAGAGCTTAGCTGTGGGTTTTGACTTTGGCCAATACCCCTTAAGTTGATTAAGGTTGGGGTCAAAGGCCAGATGGCAGGCCAGTCACTTTGTTTTAGGATAGTCACATCAGCTCCTGTGTCAACCAAGCCTTGGAATGCCTTTCCATCCAGCCATAGTGTCATCATAGGTTTTTGTCTAATTATAGGCTGTACCCAGTATGCATCAGGGGAACTAAAGCCTTGACCTCCTCTCTTAGGAGTCTTGTATTTATGATTAGTAGGGAACAATGGAAGTAACAATAGTTATCCTCCTTCCTGTAGGAATGGTGACTATATTCTGCATTGCCTGTGCCATTATCTTAATCTCACCTTAATAATCATTGTCTATAACTCCAGGAAAAATTTGTAGTCCCTGCATAATAGCACTGCTTCTTCCCACTATCAGGCCAAACACATTTGGATAGAGTGGTTCAAACACTCCAGTGGGTAAGGCCTGAAGTCACCTTTCTGGGGTTAATACTGTGTGGGTGGCAGAACTGAGGTTCAGTCTTCTGCTTGCTGGTGTTGCTCAATTGAGTTCAGAAAGGGATTGGTGTTTGCTTGTATGAAACTGACTGCTCCATAAGCCTGTTTTGGCTTGCATTGGTTCGGGCCTGGAGCTGGCCCCTGTTCCCATTTCCCTGATTATGGAAAAGGGTGTTTCCTTGTGCTGCATCTGTTTTGGACCTACATTCACTAGCCCAATGCCTTCCACATTTGCAACATGGGCAGAGCCCAGGCTGTTTTCTGGGCTGTCTCTGGCTTAACTCATTTTCTACCTTGCAATCTCTTGCAAAGTGTCTAGGCTTGCCACATTTAAAACACGCCTTTATGTCTCTACTTGCCAAAAAATCTCTTACAGATTGTCCTTGCATGGAAGCCACCATAGCTAAGCCCTGTTGGTAGGAGGGACCTATATCAGAACAGAGTCTGATATACCCTGTAAGGTCTGTCTTTTTCCTGTAGGTTCTAATGGTCACTTGGTAGGCAGGATTGGCATTTTCATATTCAAGTTGTTTCACATAATCTACACCTGCCTCTGCATTACCAAAAATCCTCCCTGCTGTTGTCATTAATCGATGAACAAAGTCAGAAAATTGTTCATCAGGCCCTTGCCTGACTGCTTGCTGTTAAAGATGCATCAGGGTCTCCCTTTACCGGGAGTTTATGCTAAGCCTTCAAGGCTGCATTTTGAATTTGAGCATATAAGCCTGGGTCATATTGCATCTGGTTATCACTAGAAGCAAATTGCCCTTCTCCTACTAAGGCATGAAAGGGCCAACCATTGCCTGCATGAATATTTCTCCTAGCTATTTCTTTACAATTCTCATGACACTCTGTTTTCCAAATAAGATAGTCACAACTGCCCTCACTACAGTATTCCAATCACCAGGAGTCAGCCACTCCTCTGCGGCAGACTCTAAAACTGCAAGAGTAAAGGGAACAGTGGCACCATATTGTGATACTGCATTTTTTAATTCTTTAATAATTTGAAAATTAAACCCTGTGGGATGTCTCCAAGCAACCCTTTGATTGTCTCTGGTCTCTGATACAGGAAAAGCCTCAGCCTCTCCCTCCTCTGGCTGATCTGTAGCTGAACTAAAGCTAGAGAATAGGGACTGCCTTTGGACTCTGGGTTGAGGAACCCAAGAAGCCAGGGGATTTTCCTTGCCCTCTCGAGACCTTTTTCCTGTTTTTAATTTTTGTAGCTGATTAATTAAATCCTGATACTCTTTTTCTAACTCTATTAGTTGTTTAAGAATAGAAATTTTGTCCTGTAACTTTTTTCTGGGATCTACAATCACTGTCTCCATAGCAGGAGCCTCTGGAGGCAGAGGTGCACTGGGAGAGGGCCTTTGGGAAGAGGGTCATTCAGGGTCATAATATTTGACTGCCTCTTCCTTTAGGTCAGCACAATCTGGCTATGACAAATCGTCATCAACCTTTGGTTGTATTTTGGATTCTAATTTCAGACATATATGTTTCTTTTTATTTTGAACATGAAAGACAGCATTCAAACAATGAACAAAAGCAGACAATTAACACACATGAGCAGCAAACAACAAAACAGAGTTGAGTTCAGGCTGACTTATTTCTTGCCCCCATTTTCATTATCATGACTTACCTTTGTCGATGCGGCAGATTCGCGATCACCTTCTGTATTTCGGTCGACCCTTCTTCCAGTAATGTCCCTCACTGGGTCTCTTGTTCCTGCTGCCTCTCATTGAGCGCCAAAATGTCCCAGCCCGAGCTGCCCCACACTTGGGAACCAAAATGTTCCGGATTGCTCTGCTGCTTCAGTCAGGGTCTAGCAAGAGAGAGTGGGGGAAGACGGAGAAAAGACAAAACAGAGTGTGTAGTCAAGTCTCGTTTACTGTCACCCATTGACTCCTTGCAAGAAAATCCTGGGTATTTATAAGCACAAGCAGGGGCACACAGCTGAAGACACTTTACCACGTGCACCATGTAGCTGGGGTCACTAAACAGCAGAACAAGCTATGTGGGATAAACAAGATGTTTATCAGAGTGTGCTCAACTGTTGTAGGCTATTGAAAAACAAGTCTCTTGTCAGGGTATATGGCTCAAGAGGGCTGCAAAGTTGATAGCTGCTTTCTAGCTGCTTTCTGTTAGAAGTCAGCTCCCAACACTGGTTAATATGCAAAAGGCATTGTGAATAGGAGAGAAAATAATATCATTTAACTCTGGCTAAGCCTCTAACCTAAAATAGACAACTCTACTCAATCACGTAATGAGTGCTACCACAAGGCAGTCGGCCTCTTTCCACCTATGGCCTCCGTCAACTGTGACATTTTTGTGGCTATTTTTCTCAATAGACCGTTCACATTTTTCACTATCCCATCTTAGAAATTTGTTCTGAACAAAAACCAAGTGAACTCTCATCAAGCTTCATCATTACATGAACACATGTCAGATGAAATCTAACAATTCATCATCAAAAATCTTCATTCTTCATATTCAACATGAAGATATTGTTTCTTGACAATGATTTTATAGTTTAAAAAAGTCCTACTATGTAGTTTTCAATATTTTCAAAACAAGTTATCACAGAGCAGATGGTTTAAGCAAGAAAAAAATAAAACCTCTCATCTCACAGTTCTGGAGACCAGGTATCCCACATAAAAGATGTCAATATGGATGACTTCTTCAAGTCATCTCTATCTTTGACTTTTTACTTGGTCATGTTCTTCCTGTTTTGTTGTTGTTACTGTTTGTTTGTTTGTTTGTTTGTTTTCCTGTGGCCTCTCCTCTGTGTGTCTAAATTTCTTTTTCTTACCTGGACCATATTAGATATGAGATCATCCAAATAACCACCTTCTGAGTGTATTGCTTCTTGAAGAACATGTCTTCGAATACAGCTATGTTCTGAGGCACTGAAGGAGAGGAATTCATTATGTGAATTGGACAGAGGAATACAGTTCAGCCTACCACACCAACATGATTTGGTATTGAATTATTCTGAAAACATCAGCCAGCATTCAAATGATAGTAAAACATTTCCTTTTATATTTCAAATGATAAAAAATTTATCTTGAGGATTATCTGCTCAACTGACTTTTTCAAGTCAATATCATGGCACAGTATCAATGGTAATTGTGTATTTAATCATTTATAATATTCTTTTTCCCTTTACAGCAACCATGAATGATGGCAACATTTGTAATTATTTTTACTAGGTGACTTATATTCCTATATAACAATGATTTTAGACAATAAAATTTGGGGATGTAATGATTCTTTACTTTTCTTGCTTCTCTCAATGTATCCAGTTATACTATCATTTACAATTACAATAGTTTTAGGTCCTCATACTTGTTACTATTTTGATTGTGTGTGTGTGTGTGTGTGTGTGTGTGTGTAGATAGATAGAGAGATAGACAATAGACTGATAGACAGACAGACAGTTACTAATTCATGTTATAGATGATATTCCTTCTTCAAAGTCTTATTTAGCAAGCATGGTTTTCAGAATTTAGATTTTTGAACCCTGAGAATGCAACTTTAGTGTGTGTGTGTGTTTGTGTGTGTGTGTGTGTGTGTGTGTGTGTTAATCAAAAAACAATAAAAACAGTGTCTAGTATTTGTTCTTTGATAATTGGAATTTATTTTATGTAGTTTTGCTGTGTCTGTCTGCTGACCTCTCATAGAATTTCATGAAAAGTTGAAGTTGAAATCCTGCCCAGAAAGTGGTAAATTTCTTTAACTAGAGACAAAAGGAAGGAAGCATTTGGGAATGTCCACAGAAGAACTTGCATACTCCAGGCTGTGGAAACAGGAACAGGATGGACAGAATGCAAGGTATTAAAAATGCATACCATTATAAGGAAGTCTGAACAAAATTATTTGACATTCTCCTCTACAACATTCATGTTTTTTAAAGATTCTGCTAACTTAGAAGATCTAAAAATATAAGCCCAGAGAACAAAGAGGAAACTTAGAATTATATGCTCAAAAACTAGACAAAAAAAAATCATATGACTGCCTTGCAAAGAATATGCTATTGTCTTATTATTTTTTAAAATCAATTTCCTTGCATATTGGATCAACTCACTAGCATCTGCTGTAGAAATATACAGGTATTACAATCAAAAGTACAGAATCAAGCAGATACTTTAAATCTCTAGGTTTTCTCGCCTTTTGCTTTGTTTTTCTTGTTTCCTTTAAATTTAGAAATTAAGACCTGGCTTTGCAATTACTAAATGACTAAAATAATTTTTATTGTTTTTAATCAGAACTACCCAGCAAGCATGAATATACTAGAAATTCTGAGCATCACAAAACAAAACCCAGTCCTCTCCTGAGTCACCTTGTACTTGAGCTGACAGATTGACTCACAGTGAGACGGTGATGCTTTATGGTTTTGTTGGCCAGACTTCCATCTGCATGACTGTTTGTGGTATAAGAATATCCCTGCCTTTGGCCACTGTTCTTTTCAGCACAGCTTTGCTCATTTAGTGCCCTTTAGTTAACCTTGAGATAAAACCCAAAGTCAGGCTCAGGCATTTTGCCTTTTACCAAATAAAACTGCATTGAATATGTGCATGCTTGTCTGTGTGTGTGCAACTGGAATCGCCGAGGAGCATTGCCAAAAAGAAAAGTCACAACACAAGTTTGAACAGCAAGTGTCTTTGACTTATTGCTGTGATTATTCTAATTGCTCATCTACTTGGTGGGAGGCTGCAGGAGGCTGTTTTGAAGTAATCAAGCTGAGATGGGCCCTTCTATTTATAATAGTTCTGAAAATTCTTATCCCCCTTGAGACTTAATTGCATTTTTCTTTAAAAAATAGATTCTCTGTTGTTTCTTCTTGCCATTTTTGTTGCTTAAATCCAATAATAAATATTTGATAGTTTCTTAGTTATTATACAAATAAGCATAAATTATCTTTCATTTGGTAGATTAAACAAAAAGCACTCAGCATCCATTAAAGAATCTGAAGTGCAATAGAAACCCTCTATAATATATCAATACTCTGTAAGCAATCTCTAGAAGAGAACAGCTAGATGCATATCACTCATGTGAATACATTTCTTTCTTATGAGAAAAGACAGTTGGGTTTTTCTCTAATATTGAGTCAGTATTCTATTATCATGATTGGTATTATTAGACTGGCTGAAAAGTACAGAATCAGCATGAATTAGCACCTTGTTGCTACCTAACCCTTTGTTACACAGTTCTTCGTTCTTCTCTAATGTTGTAATTTGCTCAGAGCACCTGCAACATTCCTCAAACACATACAAAAAACAACAATTGTGCCACTTCTTAACTTTGTATCTGGGGATTTTCTCAGCCAGAGTCTATCATTTAGTTTCAGTTGGCTACAAATAATAATTTTGGAATTTTTGTAAAAATTAAATAACTAAAATCCCTAATAACCATTCATAAATTGGACACTAAAATTTACAGTGACTTTTCTTTGTCTTGTTCACTCAGGAAGGACATCACCCCTCTTTTTCTTAAATTTCTCTCAAAAGTATGTTTGGATTACGGGACTCTCTTCTCTGCCTCCTGTCTATCCCCTATCTTTGATTCTTCTCCAGCCACACAGGTATTAACAAAGCCAATAATATGAAATCATTTTATGAAATATTTCTATGCAAATATGTAGCTAAGTTTCTAAAGTTAAGATCACAGAACATGAAACCCTGGAACCTGGACTATCCTAAGAGACACCAGGCCTCGCTCCTTGGTTTTGTTGAAGAGGGCACTATAATCTGAATTATTAATTGAATTACTGAAAAGCACAGAGTGGCAGTGTTATATAGATTCAGTAATTCTTAGCATGGCAAATAATTACACTCTTAAAATTTCACTTCCATGTTGTGCTCAAGGGAAAAAGTTGAATATAAAAGAACCTATTTTCAGATATTTCCTACAAAGGTAAAGATAATTATTTCTAGGTGTGTGGGAGTTTGCACAGGAAGACATGGTTTTATCTCTACAATTATCTCTCAAATACACTGTACTTTTCTATATGGGATCAAAAGAAACACGCATATAGAGGTTTGGACTCTCTCCTCTGGTTTATTTTTATTGACTGTCCTACCTGGTGATGGTATAACATGCCTGCCTCGGAATTTGTTAAACTTCAGATAGAACTCATCCTAACACTATAAGTCAAGGATCTACTAAAACAGTTATCTAAATATTTCAGTGGTCCTTGAATTGAAGCATGGTTTGTAGATGTGAAAAAATTCCTCCAAACTTATGACCAGTGGAAGATGTAGAAAGGAATATAAAGAATGAATTTGTAATGAAAAATCTGAACTCAGAAAGAGTTAGGTTGGCAGGGTTATCCTATATCTGACTGTCTCTTAAGGAGACATTCTTTCCATAGGGATTCAAGCAACTGTTTCAACATTCCTGTGGGTTGTCATTTCATGGTGGCCCTCATGCAGAGGTTGACAGTTGACTTGTAGCTTCTTCAACAAGTGGTATGAAAAAAGAAAAAAATATTAGCATTCTATGTATATTTAAAAAAATTGTTAAGATGGTCCTTTCAAGTAGAAATACTGTAAGAATTAAAATATAGTGGAAAGATACCATATCAATAATGAAAATTGAATAGTCTTTGGCTAACAAGTCATTATTTGGTATCCTGATCATAAATCACTAATTTAACAACTTTCTCTTATTATTTGGGCAAAGAAATTAAGATATAAACAAACAAAAAGATATGAGAACTCAGATGGACCATTCACATAAGTGGTTGATTTTACAAAAATCAGGTGTGATAATTAGTCTTCAGAATTACTATATATCAAATTATCTGCATCTGATAATGTATGGTTGTTTAATTATCACTTTCTACATAACTCATTGGGGTTTTGCCCAAATGACACTCATCTAAGATCAAGAGAAGTTCTGCACTTGCAAGAGGGACATAAGATACTAAAGAACAAAAATCATGTACAAGGCATTTTGTAAAAAGACAAAAACTTCACACTATGTTTGTTATCTTGCCTTTTGGAAGATGGTTATATTTGTTTTTCAACTCCAATGCTGCCTTGGACAGAAAATACAACAAGAGTAGATATCCAGTGTCTGTGCCTTGAGTGATTGGCTGATCTATTTCTGCCTGTTTCCTTCTAATGGTTATTCAATAAATCATATAGGAATTACTGTGGCTGCTGCTCTGAAGTAGTCAAGTGAAAAAGAATATCCTTTCTCTCCTGGGCAGTATTTTCTGCTAACAGCACACTTGTCAAAGGCTTTGAGTACCCCAGTGACACACACCAGATAAACATATAAATAGCTAGATAAATAACTGACAAAACACTGTACACTGTTTGGAGATATTACAAATGGCAAGATTAATTTTTGGCATCTTTTTTTTCTAAAAGATGTTTCTAGACTAAGGCTATAGTATGACATTCAGATTACAGAGTAACAATTTGAAATATTCAAATGCTTTTGTTAGACAAGCATATTTTGTTTATATATTTTCTATATGTTGATTAGCCATGATAATGCATTATATTTCAATTCTGGAAGAAGGTCTGAATAATTATTATATATGAAAGGAAAGTGTATATTATAAGGGCTTAGGGGTTGTACTATAAACAACCCAAATACTATTTAATACCAAGGAAGCATAACATCTAGAATGCTTTAAAAAAAGAATTATGAAATTATAAAAATTATAATTATCCAGTTTTCTAAAAAAAAAAAAAAATAAGTTTATAGGTGCCACAAATAAATCATCTATAGTAGAGAATAAAAAACTCAAAGTGTAAAACTCAGATCATAAGCACATGCAGCGTGTTTTTGTTTTCAAAGGAACTGTTCCATATGTTGGTCCACCAGCCCTGCCAGGCCATTTGCAGGCTGTCCTGCTGGGCTTATCCTGTGTGTGACACACACCATGCAGAGATGGTGATATATAGAAGCCAGTAAATTTCTACTACGTGTCACAAGCATGAGAAAGACAGAGCCCAGTCCCTGCTGACTGTGAGAGATGCTATTAGGTGGCTTTCTAGATTGGCAGTACCAGAAATCTACATCAACATATTTTAACCTTCAGAGTTATTCAGGCACATTCTGATCTCACCAAATGGGCTGATAAGAGCGAAGTACAAACTTGGCATCAAACAGCTGTTTCCAAACAACCAATGAGAGGCACAGTAAGGGAGAGGTTTTTTTGTTGTTGTTGTTGTTTTTTGTTGTTTTTTTTTTTTTTCTGTTTTTAGATACAGTCAGTGACTTTCAAGGTTAACTATTCAGCAACAGTTTTTCCATTGCATAAAACAAGAAGCACTATCATTTAAGTGTATCAGCAGACCACAGGATAAAGAAAAAGAATACAAAAAAAAAAAAAAAAAAAAAAAAAAAAAAGAATAACTCCAGTGCGGAGGTTAAACCAAGCAGGTTCTCAGGCAAGCACTAGGCAAACATGAGACGCAATGGATTTGACTGTAATTCATCTTGAACAGAGTCCGTGTTTCGGTTTCCATCCTTTGTCCTTTTTCCACTGGTGCTTATCATGAAATCTGATCTATTTGTAGGTTTAATGCAAGGACAGGGAAAAAGCTGACCTAACCTTCGTATTATAGGAGATTGTACTAAATGTGAGGGCAAGAGCAATAATTCCGCAGCTTCCTACTTGGCCATGGGCCCAGCTTCAAGAAATAAAAATAGAAGTGTCTGAATGTAACTAAAACGCTCAGCCACATGGAATTAAAATGCCAGTTCCCTTCAGCCTTCCTTTTTTTCCAGTCATGAAACCTTCAAAGCCAACACATTCAAAAGCTCCTACAGCCAAGAGCCATCACTTGGGTTTTCAATGATCCAAAATGACTGCCACCTTCAGGAGTCCACCTCCTGGCTGCTGTCATTCCCTTAAAACGTTAACAAAAAGAAATGATCAGGTTTTAAATGTAAATAAATAAATAAATAAATAAGGCCATCACAACAGAACTCCAGGATGGCACTTTCTCAGTTGATGGGTTTCTTTGTTTCTAAAATACACTTATATTAATGTTCTTTACCTTCTAAATAGGCACCACAATTTAAAATGCAGTAAGATCCAGAAAAGGCTCCTAATGTTTTCACCAGCTTCTGTTTCTAATTTGCCCAAGGGCTGTGTTTAGCATATTCCCAATGTCACCTATTGAAAGGGGAACTGGAAACAGAAACTGATTTAAGAACCCAAGGTTTACCATTGTATAGGATGATAATTTGATGTGACTGTACACACTAATTGTTTTTATGAATGCTATGAGTGTTCCAGACTAGACCTCTGTCTTCTGAGTAAAACAGACACATCTTGATAGTTGAATATTTTTTCATCTTTCTTCTTCCACTGTTTCTCCCTCCAGTGTTTAATTAAGAACTTTTTTTTTTTCCGGAGTTGAAACTCTTTGAAATTCAGGGGAATTTGAAGGAGGTACTTATGGTGCAATGGGAAATAAGAATCCAACCCAGCACATTTTAAACTCTTGTTTATCTAGCATTCATCATTTTTCTCCTCTAACATATGAATATAGTTTCCAAAACCACAAACCTCACAAGTGTTTAGATCCCAGACTTGTAAACAGGTTTGATTTCCTTTTATTGAGCGTCTTCCTTCCTTGTCCCTTATTGCATTCAGCTGGCTCTAATTCCTTTCCGTGTACTTAAAGAAATGAAATATTTCATCTGAATTAAGAGCAATCATGTGTTTGAGAAGATCAATTCAGAAACAACAGAAAAGTTAATTGTTTTCAATGAATCTGTTTACAGTGACTGAGCAACTGGGGGGGTTAGATGAATAAATAAAAAGACCAGTAATTTCATTGAATTATATTGTTCAACTTCAATTGTCTCTTAATGTAAACAGCTCAGTGATTGATGTATTATCGAATATTCGTAGAGTATGTGTGTAATGAATATGTTTGTGAATGACCCAGTGAGAGAAAATCAATCTTAGAAAGATTTCTCTGTTGAATTGGAGTTTAGATGATTGCAAATCAAGGTTTAAAATGTCTAGATTGTAACATCAAGTACTTCAAATTTTCAGAGGGAAAATAAAGGACCTAAAAAATAACACAGTCAGTAAATTGACATATGGTAAGGAAAAAGAAAGTGTTTTTAACACACTTTTTAGTATTTGAAGTCTTATTTCAAAGTAATAATAAAACTAGGAGCCAGGTATGATGACACACTGGCAGGATCCTGTGTTCAAGACCACACTCAATCATTTGTATTAGGAACCTATCTAAAAATAAAAAGAATGTTTTTGATGTTATTGTTTAATAAAAGTGAGACTATTTATTGTTTCTGTCATTACTGTGGAGGAAAAGCTGACAGAAACTGTTTAAGAAAGACAGTTTGTTCTGGATTAGGGTTTGAAGGGAAATAGTCCTTCCTGGAAAGACAGATATAGCAGCATAAGTGTCAGTCTGCTAGTCATATTACACCCACAATCGGAAAGCAGAGAGAAGCAGGAAGAGAGGAAACAAGAGGAGAGGAAAGGGAAAGAGAGGGGAGGGGAGGGGAGGGGAGGGGAGGGGAGGGGAGGGGAGGGGAGGGGAGGGGAGGGGAGGGGAGGGGAGAGGAGAACTGGGCCAGCTGTTTTCCTTTCTTAATCAGCCTGAGACCCTAGTGCATGAAATGGTGTCATCAACATATACAGTGGGTCTTCCAATTTGAATTAACACAATGAACATAGCCGAAAATTGGTCTTCTAAGTAACTCTAGATCCTGTCACATGTGCTGATTCGTATTAACCCCAACTATTACCCAAGCATCATCAAATCATAATAATATATGCCAGCCTTTGAAAGCAATTGTGCTTTTCTTTTAGAATTATGTAATTATGAAGTAACTGCCAGGAAAATCCACTTATTATTCTAGCCAATGGATCCACCATCTGTGAAAATACTACTTCCTGTGAGCTACTTACTGAACCACATCCCCTGAGTGCCATGCATGTCCAAGTGTCTGAAGTAATTGACAAAGCAAAGCATTAACATCTTTTGGGGAGTACCCGATTGCAAAAAAATGTCTCACTTCCCCCTTTCACCCTGACTTTTCTAGTTCTGCAAATGTGCTTAAATTACACTCAGCTTAAAACTCAAGTTGTCTTTTCCATTTCCGGTCTCTGTCAATCTACTACCAACACTTCACACTTTATTTTGTTCCACAGTATGCAAAGTGCTTTATTTACTTATTTTTACTGATGTGATATCTGGAGAAATGATGGCCAAGAGGTTTCCCAACCACAGACTGGATCTGCAATCAGCAGAATGAACATCACCAGGGAACTTGTTACATAGAAGTTTACCCACAGACCAAGGCTAACATAATCAGAACTTGCAGTTTTAACAAGATTCCTTGGCAAATAGAACCTGAGAGTTCGTTAAGTATTGCCTATGGAAAGGTGATAGATTTGCTTAAGATATTTAAGCCTATAATGAAAAAAGCCAAAAACTAACAACAAAAAGATATCCCAACTCTATGTTCCTGAGCCCAAAGGTGTCATTACTATAAATGTGACTGTCAGAAAAGAAATAGCAAAATCACCTGGCTTTTTTTTTTTTTTTTTTTTTTTTGGTGCTAGCATCAGATAACTAGAAAAACAATATCTGCAGGTAAATCCAGTAGGTCAGGGTGTGTTTGGGGAAGGAGTAATTGGTGTGCATGTCACAGTTTGAGAACACTGTTCATGTAGTAAGTACACATATGCTAAATTCAAGTAAGTACCATCCATCTCACATCCTTCCTTCCTTCCTTTCTATGCCCTTCATCTCCGACTATATCTAACTCACTGTTCCTTCTGAGTATAAGTCAATCACTATTTTAGCCTCCTCTGACCAACTGGCCACATTATCTCTCTGTGTTCCTTTCCCTCTCCCATTCTCTCGCCCTCCCTCTTCCCCCTCTCACCCTCCCCCTCTTTTACTTCCTCACCCCCTCTCTCTCTCTTTCCCTCTCTCTGTATGGCTTACTCTGTATTCACTCTTCAACCAACAACTCTTTCAAAGTTTCAGATAGCGACTTCATTGAAGAATTTCAATGGATGTCCCGCAGCCTCTTAAATAAGACAATTATTCTTACATGCCCTTAATAGCTCTCCAGTATACTATACCCTCAAACTCCAACCCCATCTTCTACAAGAGTGTTATGTTAAACATCATGAGGAATAATCTGAGAAAACCCAACAAGAAAGCAGATGTGACTCAGGGTAAGTTTCTGTCTCTGGCAACAAGATCAAAACAAGAGTATGATTCAAGATCTCTCCACAGCAAACACTCATTAGGGGGCTCCTTCTGCCCTAAGCCACATTATAACTTAGAAAGGGGTTAGTAAATGAAAGTGTCATGGAATTGGGCTGAGGATACATGGGCCAAGGCAGTTTTTCAGAGTCTGGAAGCAGTTCTTTGAATGGTTAACAAACATCCCCAATGTGAAGCCATGAGGATGAACTCTGAGGCCACCTAGAAAAGACTTCAGGTGGAGGTCCACATTCTTTGAATTGTCTCAAGGTAGGAACATAGTAGGCATTGGAGGACTTCAAATGACCCCATCTTCTACAGAAATAGGATAGACAGGTTCTACTGCAATCTGGTATCTTCTACTGAAGTCTGTGTCTTGTCTGTGTGCTCAGATCCCTACTGTAAACTTTCTTGCTGTGATTCTAACCCTGGGTGAGCCTCAAAATTATCAGTGAGGTATGAAAAGTTTGTTTTTAGTGGCCTTAGCCAGAGACCATACTTTTGATCTGTAGCAAACCCTGGTTATTTTATTTTATTATTTTGTTTTACTCAGCCCCAAAGTAATACTAATGAGAAATCAGAGATGAGAATCTTTGTATATAACAGGCTGATTTTCATATTAACTATCTTTTAAAGTATCATCCTACAGCACTAGCTCTGGGACCTTGTTAAGGCCCTTGATTCCCACATTCCTAATACTTTCTGAGATGACACTTCTGCTGCATCACTCATCAACTTTCCATAACAAAGCACCATGTGACTTCAGCCTCCATTATAGTTCTGTCTCGAAACTAACTTCTTTATGTACAATCATATATGGGTACCTCCTTGTAATAATTTCTACTTACACCCTATATACTGCGTCTCTTAACTGGACAAATATTTTTTGTTATATTTTGTGCTAGGCATGAGTATAAAGACTGCATGAAGAATCTCTAAGTTATCACAATCACTTATTTGAAAGTAAACTCATGGACACAATAAATGAAGTCATTCAAAGACTAGAAACTGATACTGGCATTCAGCTTTGACAACATGAAATCTCATGGTTGTCTTGAAAATAAGAAAGTAAAGGGCAGCAGTATCATATAGCACGGAAATCTTGCGTTGCTAGTGAAAAAGAAACCTAAGGCATGGGTATCCCAGTCTCTCTTACTTCATCTTTAAAAAAGAATGATGACGATAGCAAGAACAGGATTTCTGCGCATCAATCAAAATGAGATCTAATGCTGCTTTATATAAAGAAAAATACCACATTATTCTCATAAATTGGTTCTACACATTGAAATCCTGAAAACTGTTCCAAAAGATTAACTTCTCTTGTTGTATAATTCCTCACAAGTAAGTTCTGCAATTTTTTTTTACTATTTAACAGCTTTGTGAATTTTTTAGATAGTAGGAGAAAAATCAATAATGACAAAGCTTAATACACGTTTTCCTACATTCAAAACTTTATGGTGAAATATTAAGATTAGATATGCAGATCTTTAAGTATATGGGTTTCAAATGTGTTCTTAAACTCTTTAGAGTTGCTATATTAAGTTCAAAGCAGTGAGGAGAAATCATAAAATATGCAAAGCCCTACAATACATTCAGTTACTAAGTGCATACTTAAGTAAAGGTCAGCCCTCAACAAATGCACATGTATCCTATTAAGAAAAACCAATTATAAGTGATTTTGTTGCATCTCAGTGTTATAAAGAAGAGGATTGCCATCAGACTCATGAAAACAGAAAAGATGTTCCTTGTTTTATGGATCGAAAAGATTTTGTGTAATTACATGTTGCTTTTTTAGTTGACAAATCCACCAATGTGCAAAATTTATCAGAAACAGTAGTAATTTATTCAGTTCTGCTTACAGTCTCTGCAATAGCAACTATAAAGAAACACACTAGAAGGGAGATTTGATTCTACATATTTATAAAATATCTCAAAGGTGTGCTTGTTTTTCATATTGTTATGCACACTTTGATCACATGTGCCTAACTTCTCTTCTAAATTAAATGCTGCTTTCACCTTATTTTAAAAGGTGAAAGAAAGCAGGTCCTAATATCTACCAGGGAAAACACAACACAATGTTTCTGTTTTATTTTACAACTTCACTTGAGGGTGCTTTTTAAAAATTAGTTTCAGATTTTGATGAAGTCAATAGCATTGTGCTATGTGTATTTCCTAACACTTTGACAGGTAAATCTGCCACTCAAAATAAGCACACAAATAATATCTGAGAATTTAGGGAGGAAAAAAAAACAGCTCTGGAAAAAAAACAAGTTGCAATCACAGTCACATATACCATTGTAGATGATTAGTCTGAGATGTATAATGTTCATGAACAAGAAACATATTTTTGCAAGTGATCAGATTCAAATATTCTAAAGACTTGATATGACAAACATTTGTGCCTCTGTCTGCCAGGGGGCAAATCCAGGCACCAGCTAGAGAGTAATTAGCAGAAATACGACAACAGGGAGTAGCATCAAATACTATTAGTTAAAATGACAGAAGTGTAAAACTCTGAATATAGAGCCAGCAAGGCAACAAACAGAACTGGGAAAGATCTCCAAGGTGAGGTTGTGACCCAAGGAAGCTTAACCTTGAAACAGTATCTTAAAAAAATTAATCACCCCAATATAGCGTACCCACTGTTTCTTTGCAGGTCAAAATAAATTACCCTTTTCCTGGAAGGGCGAATCACAATAGGTCTACAACAGGATCTTAAAATCCACTTAGGTAGCAGATCATTTAATATAATGAATTCCGTATGTCTTCCTCTTAACATCCGTCACCTTGAAAACAGAATGCCAAAAGAGCTCGAGGTTGCCCATCCCCTTCCACAGCATCAATATTCAGACACAATGGGGGCCCAGCAAAGCAAATCTGCAGGATCTCCCTAGACTTTTCCTGCACGGCGTGATTTAAAACTAATGAAAAATCCAAGTCCCGCACCATCTTCAGCCACCAATTTCCCATGCAATTGCTATCACTTTTTCCAGCGTGTCAAATCTTCTCTGGCGGTAATTTTCAGTTTCTTATTCTCTCAAATTCCAGCTGATCAGACTGAGGTTTTTACATCCAGAGTCATCACCTTCTGCATTTCTGAGACAGTTTCCCTTCAATGAAAATGGCAGCTGCCAGTATCTGCCAGGATTTCTCTATCTGCCTCAAGTTTCAGGTTTTTCATCCGTACCCCTTCCCTCAAGACTATACTTTCTCTAATAAAACCCAAACCCTACTGTTAGCAGGGATTTTTGCATAAGCCCCTGGTCACAAGGGAAAGAGAACAAGTTGAGTTCAAGCAGTACAAAGACCACCCTCGTGGAGCAGGAGTGACTCATTCTCTGATTGTTACCTTCGGATATTGGAAAGCACAGACTCTGATTAGAGTTGCGTGGTGCTTACCCTTTAATTATGTTATGCTCATTATCATGCAGTCCAGAATAGCGCTAATGAGACCAGAAAACACAGATGAATTTACAAGTGATGCTTGTATTTCAGTCTGACTAATGGCTAATTTTCCACATCTAAAGGTGAAAGCTAGAGCATACTCTGTTCCTCTAACCTAGTGCGTTCTCACACAGGAAGTACAGTGTAATAAAGAACAGGAAATTATGAGTACATCCTGCTAACCTTCCTTCCTTGGGGGAGGGGGACAGTCAGCATTTAGACTCCAACTTCACCGGCTTCCTGCTTCATTCATCATTGCACGATTACAAATATTTTAATGACAAATATCAAATTTTATTAATTCCCAGGAAAATTCCATATGCCCCGAATTACTGTTAGGAGATGGAATAATGTTATTCATATCCCACTAATAGGAAATTTATTTCCAGCTCTGGCGATGATTCTTCTTCTTACAAACACACAGTGCTCAGGCTGTCAGTCTTAACCAGTGTATAGAATTATAGAGTCAGCCTACAAACTCAGTTGAATTTTTCACTAGTCTAAACAGACTTTCTGGTCTTATAAAATCATGATTTTACAACTGAATTAAACTGCCCAGATCTCTACCTTCTGTGTGGTTTCCCTGTACATGTACATATATTTACACTGTGGCAAGTTTTAGGTTCTTACCAAAGTATTTTCATGGGGTACTGAGTAGGGCAAAGTATTAAAGCCATTAGAATTCTATTATTTTGCCTACTAAGCTCCCTTGTAGCTCTGTCTTTGCATCTCCATAAGTTATATTTGGGCTTTGACTTTATTGAGAACACAATACTACCTTACCCCCCCTTCTCTCTCGATCTCTCGCTCGCTCGCTCAGTGTAGCCCAATATGCCTGTTAAATGGACTACTACTGCCAGCAAATGCCTGTTAAATGAATGATTCTATCAATCAATGAAGAGGCACTGAAGACGTATATTCCTGGCAGAAATCCTGTCATCACAAGAGTGTGCAATTAAAAAACCAAATTAGTATCTAACAACTTGAACTTCTGTGTAATATACCAAGAAGCCTCTTTGAATGGGAGGGGCACCTGTCTAGAGCAGCAATATAATAGTTAAATCCGCTTCATCATTAAGTATTTAATTATGCATTCTTACCTACTCATTTGAGGAGGTGTTGATCTTAATAACTGGATTACATTAGGAAAGAGTTCGGATGCTTAAAGTAACAGAGAGAGAAATTTGAAGTTTAAAAGTAAGTAACATTTTGTGCAAACCACACAAACCTCTGAGCCCCTATTAAAATCACTGATAAGTAATCTCGGAAAAACGTTCTCCAGTAATGGCTGACTGAGCTCTTGCAGCAAAGCAAATTGTTTTTTTCTTGGCAAACATCCCACAAGCAATAGGCAGCAAGAAATTGTTTGTTCTGTGTGTGCAAGTTCTTTTAAGCATCTACAATTCTAATGCCAAATTTGGTTCTATCTCACAAGCCCCTTCAACTGTGAAGAAAATTGCCAGGAACTTTACCAGGACAATGAGTGAGACTCAGTGGGTTCCATGGTTTCCAGAAGGAGTCCTCATGTGTTACCTGTGACTGCTGTAGAAAATCACTTACCATTTGCCGAAAAGAGTTTTAAAACTATATTTCTTTGAGTTAATTTGTTTGTGTTTATCAGAATGTGCGTGGGCTCATGAGCCAGTGCCAAGGAACAAGGGTGAAGGCAACTTGTGTAAATTTTTCTCTCCATCCTCCTTTGGCTTTTTGGTGTGGGATTCAGGGACCAAATTGAGTTGGTCAGACTTGAAGGCAGGCACTGTTACCCACTGAGCCATCTCACAAACCCTAAGCCTAACACTAGGCTAGAAAACTTTGAATGGAAGAAGAAGAAGAAGAAGAAGGAGGAGGAGGAGGAGGAGGAGGAGGAGGAGGAGGAGGAGGAGGAAGAGGAGAAAGGAGGAGGAGGAGGAAGGAGGAGAAGGAGAAGGAGAAGGAGAAGGAGAAGGAGAAGGAGAAGGAGAAGGAGAAGGAGAAGGAGAAGGAGAAGGAGAAGGAGAAGGAGAAGGAGAAGGAGAAGGAGAAGGAGAAGGAGAAGAAGAAGAAGAAGAAGAAGAAGAAGAAGAAGAAGAAGAAGAAGAAGAAGAAGAAGAAGAAGAAGAAGAAGAAGAAGAAAGAGAGAGAGAGAGAGAATGTGTGTGCGCGCGCGCGTGTGCGCGCGCGCACGTGTATGGACCACTGGAATGACAGCATAAAAGAATTCTATTTGATATACTTATGAGACAAGAGTATGGTTGCATACAAGGGTCTATTTGCCCATGGTAGGTAAAAAGGTGGCTACATTCCTTCTTTTCAGACACAGGGTTGCTCATTAATCCTAGAGTTTACCCTTTTCATTAGAAAGCCCCAGGGATCCTCTTGTCTCTGTCCCATCAGGTCTAAGGTTACAGATGCATATTCCTATGACTGACTTTTAAATGGGTGTCAGAAAGCCAAACTCAGGGTCTCTTGCTTGTATGCCTAATATTTGCCACTGAGCTATATCTCCACACCTAGTTATTTTGTGAAAGGAAATAATCAGAATGATTATGCTGATTTAATAATCAGAAAAAAATAATGTTGATTCATAATCAATTTTGAGAGTCGATTCTGGATATATCTTTATCCCTTAATGAATTTCATTACTGATGTACTGAATGCTAGAGGTGGAAATTCTTTATATTTAGTGCGCTAGAATTAGAGTATTTCTGCTTATGGCTATGCAATATAGTATCTCCTAACAGATTAATGTTTCACTCAATGGATATAAAATACAGAAGAATCTATTTGTTATTGGAAAAAATTACCAATCTTGAAATATGTCCATAAAGAATAAAAAAATTCCATGAGCTATAGATAGCTGGAAGGAATGCTTCAGTGTGGCAAAAGTGCAAGGAGTACAATCCAAGTGGAGAAACAGAAAAAAAAAAAAAAAACCCATTAAGATACCTTCAAAGATGAATTACGCCTCTCCAGGAGACTATAATGTCTGAGCCGTACCATTTGCAAAAATCAGTGTCCTGGAAGTCATCACACAGCAAATTCAACCACTTTCCATGGAAGTAGAGCTGCTTGCTACATTGGCTGCATGTTGTGAAGACCACTTCCATCTTATAACGGAAGAAATGTGAAAGGAGGGTTACATGCTCAGAGATCCGCCTTGCACACACTCTGTGAAGACAGCTTCAGATTCCTGACTAAGGTGTCTACAGAAGCCTGCTTACTGGCTTTGCCTAGGGATTAGACTAAACAGCACTATGGACCTATGTCATCTTCTAGACTACTCCAGAATCTAAGATGAGGAACAAATGATGATAAGTGTACTATTGATAGATTAACCACAACAATCCCCTAAAAAACCCAGAGAAATGGCAAAAACAAAAACAAAAAACAAAAAAACATTTGTTGCTGTTTGCTTTATCCTAGACTATTAAAATTTCAGAAATTGGAAACATGGCCAAATGCAAAAACCTATTTATGACATCAACAATAAATGTATATATTCTCTCCACGTGAGATGGTCTTCATATGACTGGTACCTAAAAACAGACTAGGTATAGTCCACTGACTACTTTGGTCTGTGCAAAGAGCCTGAGGCTTTAGAATCTTGGGCTTTAGGATCAGCATAAGCATATACACATACTTGCACATTGCTTAAAAAAATAAGTTTTTTTTTTAAATTTTTATTGGATATTTTATTTACATTTGATAATTGTAATAATCAAATTTGATAATTTACATTTATATTGATTACATTGATAATCAAAATCAATTTGATAATTTACATTTACATTTATTTACATGTAATCCCTTTTGCCCATTTCTCCCCTACCCAGGAACTCCCTATCCCATCCCCCCTCCTCCTGCTTCTATGAGGATATGCCCCCATCCACCCTCCTACTCCCACCTCCCCACCCACAATTTCTCCCACACTGGGGCATCCAGCCTTCACTGGACCAAGGACTTCCTTTCCCACCTATGCCTGACAATGTCATCCTTCCTTACATATACGGCTGGAGTCTTGGGTCCCTCCCTATGTGCTCCCAGGCTGGTGGTTTAGCACCTGGGGAGCTCTGGTTGGTTGGTATTGTTTCTCTCCCCATGGGGCCACAAACCCTTTCAGCTGCTTCAGTCTTCTCTCTCACTCCTCCATTGGAAACCCCTTGATCAGTTCAATGGTTAGCTGTGAGCATCTGCCTCTGTGTATTTCAGGCTCTGGCAGACCTCTAAGGAGACAACTGTATCAGGCTCCTGTCAGCATGTACTTCCTGGCATCCACATCAGCATTTACCTTTAGTGACTGCACAAGGAATGGATACTCAGGTGGAGCAGTCTCTGAACATCCCCTCTTTCAGTTTCTGTCCCACGCTTTGACTCTGTACTTGCTCCCATGAATATTCTGTTACTCCTTCTAAGAAGGGCCAAAGCACCCACACTTTGGTCTTCCTTGTTCATGAGCTTCATGTGGTCTGTATCTTGGATATTGCAAGCTTTTGGGCTAATATCCAATTATCAGTGAGTGCATACCATGTATGTTCTTTTGTGATTGGGTTTGCTCACTCAGGATGATATTTTCTAGTTCCATCCATTTACCTAAGAATTTCTCGAATACATTGTTTTTAATAGCTGAGTAATATTCCATTGTGTAAATGTACCACACTTTCTGTACCCATTCCTCTGTTGAAGGACATCTGGGTTCTTTCCAGCTTCTGGCTATTATAAATAAGGCTGCTATGAACATACTGGAGCATGTGTCCTTGTTATATGTTAGAGAATCTTCTGGGTATATACCCAGGAGTGGTATAGCTGGGTCCTCAGGTAATGCTATGTTCAATTTTTTGAGGAACCACCAGACTGATTTCTAGAGTAGTTGTACCGGCTTGCAATCTCACCAACAATGGAGGGGTGTTTCTCTTTCTCCACATCCTCACCAGAAACTGTTATCACCTGAGTTTTTGATCTTGGCCTTTCTGACTGGTGTGAGGTGGAATCTCAGGGTTGTTTTGATTTGCATTTCCCTGATGACTAAGGATAATGAACCAAGTGGACAAAGGACCTTCAGATAAAACCAGATACACAGAAACTAATAGAAGAGAAGGTGGGAAAGACCCTCGAATACCTAGGCACAGGGGAAATGTTCTTGAACAGAACACCAATGGCTTATGCTCTAAGATCAAGAATTGACAAATGGGACCTCATAAAATTGCAAAACTTCTGTAAGGCAAAGGACACTGTTAATAAGACAAAACAGCAAAAAAACAGATTGGGAAAAGATCTTTACCAACCCTACATCCAACAGAGGGCTAATATCCAATATATACAAAGAACTCAAGAAATTAGACTCCAGACAACCAAATAACCCTATTAAAAAATGGGGTACAGAGCTAAACAAAGAATTCTCAACTGAGGAAACTCGAATGGCCGAGAAGCACCTAAAGAAAAGTTTAATATCCTTAGTCATCAGGGAAAAATCAGTTCTTAAAGGACTTAGGCTATTTTTCCAGTACTGGGTAAAACCTGAGCACAGTGTCTTGTGTATACTAGATAAGCAGCTTAACAGTGAGCTGTATCCCACTAAGTTGCTCATTTCACAAAGTTACACATGCTGGCTCTTGAACTCACGAACCTCCTCCCTCAGCCTTTCAAGTATTTTCACCATATGCTAGCTGGCTCACCATAATCTTTAGAAAGATAAATGGACCTTCTGATTAACAGTAACATTGGTTCTAAAGACATGGTTGATATTACGTTCCATGTATGAATCTTTTGCAAAATCACATGAAGTCTCTTCATTTCAATGCCCTCACTTACATGAGATTAAAACTGCATCTACGAAATAGCATTATTATGACATTAACTCTGTTACTATTTAGGAGAATCCTTACATGGCACAAGAAATATGCCACGTGCTTACTAAATGCAGTAACTAACTTCACACTGATTGTCCGAGAGCCTGAGTTTCATAACTCCTTCACATTTCCTCTTTTGCTTTTGACCTTAAATAGCAAGAACTGCTAGACTTGAGCCTTAGTGGCCAACATCTATCCTCTGGGGACAATAATCAAACATGCCACCAGTAACATCTTTCTACTTCACTGAAGAGAGATTCTAGCCTTACTATGGAAACTCATAAGATTCCTTTCTACTCAACTAGTTTCTTCAACTGTAAAGTGATTTGGAATATTCTAAAAGACTACTAGAGCAAACGCAGATATATTAGTATTTATACTACCAAACTATTTTTAATAATAATTTTCAAAATGGTGTTGAGACTATATCAGGTAGTAATATATCATATCATTGTATAATTCTGTGGTTTCTCTGTATCTTTGTCATAGGTTCCCAATTTATGTGAACATAAACCAATACATCATTATATAACTCTATAGTTTCTAAGTAGATTTGTCTTAGATTCATAATTTATCATGAGCAAGTTTTCCAACTCTCATGGTAAAGCAAAAATAAAAGAATCTAGATGGAGTTATGGAATCAGATTCATATTTTAAACATTGAAACTGACATTGTCACTGAAAAAAGATTGCCTATGAAGGATAGAGGAAAATTCTGATGACAGTCATGTTTCTGAGTCATGTTTAAGTTGTGTAACAGTGCCCATGTTTACAACAAAAGAAAAAACATAAAAGGCCATGTGGGTGTTAATTAATATCCTAAGAGACATAAACCTAGCCTTTAACTTGAATTTTTCATAACCCTTGAGAGCTTCCAAGGAACATGATGGAGACAATCAATGGTTGGTACCATGGGTCTCCAAAACATGTTTTTAGTATTCTGAGATTGTTCTCAAGGAAAGTAACTCCACGCACTTGCTGAGTGGCCTCCAGAGCACACTTTCCTGGTCAGTGCCCAAGACTTGGGTATCAACTTTTGATAGGAAGAAGAGCTTGAAACTTGGATTTTTGGATTCTTTTTTAAGAATGTTGGATATACATCTCTGTTTACAGAAAAACTGTCATGAAAAGTGTGTACCAGAGAGCAGAGGGTTTAGAGCTTTCAAACTGTGAAACTAGGAAAAGAACTCGGCTGGCAACAAATCAGGGAAGATGGCATCTCCAGTGGGTGCACATCCCAGTTTTGAAGTGAATCAATAAAAGAAAAAAATGGCTCTTCCATCTTAAAAGCTTATCAAAAGCAACCATCCTCAGAGATGCCCAGCAAAGGGTTCATGCTGCAACCTGGTTTCTTCTTTCATCCAATACATTAAAGAAGAGATAGAAGAAACAAAAAAAAATGATAGTGAGAAAGATGAAAAAAATGAAATCTTGTCCCTGGAACCTAGGAAGCATACATATTCATATTTAAACATGAATGAGCCCTCTAACAGAGTGAAAGATTCCCACTGGAACTCACAGGGCAAGCCCACAACAGCAAGAAATTTATTATCTTTAATGTGAAGATCAAAGGTCCTAAAATCCCTTATCTAGCTTGGCTTTGTTGAGAATTATTTAGTGTGATTTGTCTTAGGAAAGGTGGAAAAGAAAAATCCATATTACCTTACAGGAAAGTAGATAAGAATATGAGTATGGCAGAAGAGTATGAACATCTCAATGAATCCTATAGTAAAAGACAACCCCTTTCTCCTGACTAGCAGTGTAAACCTTGCTCAGCTTCTAACTTATCAGCATTCTATTCCTCTTTCCTTCTATGGTTCCAGTTGATCACACTTGCTCTTCCTTTCCTAGAAAAAAAAAAAAAAAAAAAAAAAAAAAAAAACAGTACTAGACACATGATTTCTACAACCAAAACAACAAACTAAAAAGAAACCTACTCATTTTCTGGATAGAAACATCTTTCACAACCAATCCAGTGTCACAATCCTCCCCAAAAATGTCAATCATTTTCCTGCAATCACTTCCCAGTTGCCAAATTTGGTACCTTAAAAATAAATTATACATTATTAGTCATTGTCTATTCATAGAGAAAAAAAAAAAAACTATTTAGGAGGTACTGAACTTAGAGTAAAGATTCAGATACGATGAAATCTTATGGAAAGGTATAAGGTTCATTTACAGAAGAATAGAGAAAAATTACAGAAGAATATTTTCTTACCTGAGGAAGGTAAGAAAATACACAAGGGCACCTAAGTTTCAAGACGCAAATGAACACAAACCTCAACAGAGTTTATTTCTTGACCATAGTACTTCACTTGGTGAATAAAAACATGTCCCAAATAAGCTCATGTGTTTGAATACTTAATGCCCAGTTGTGATGCTGTTTGAAGAGGTTATGGAAGGTTTATGATTTGGAGCCATGGTGGATGAAGAATTGCAGTGGGGTGGGATTTGAGAGTCATAACCTCATCCTAGCATCCTAGCATCCTAGCATCCTAGCATCCTAGCATCCTAGCATCCTAGCATCCTAGCATCCTAGCATCCTAGCATCCTAGCATCCTAGCATTCTAGCATCCTAGCATCCTAGCATCCTAGCATCCTAGCATCCTAGCATCCTAGCATCCTAGCATCCTAGCATCCTAGCATCCTAGCCTAGAGACTCTTTTCTCTCTCTGTCTCTCTCTGTCTCTCTCTGTCTCTCTCTGTCTCTCTCTCTCTCTCTCTCTCTCTCTCTCTCTCTCTCTCTCTCTCTCTCTGTATGTGTATGTGTGTGTGTGTGTGTGTGTGTGTGTGTGTGTGACAAACTGTGAACAGACAGGTTTCTGCTCTGAATGTCAGCTGCCATGCATTACTCATGGTTATGAATTTTCTCTCTGGAATCATAAGCCAAAATAAATGTTTTTTCTGTAAGTATTTTTATGGTCATAGTGTTTTATCAGAACAACTAGAGCACATACTATTGCATACCTACTGAGCAGTTAAAAGTCCATATAGGGTGGATCACAACCACCTGTTACTCCAGCTCCAGGTTATCAGATGGCCTTTTCTGGACTCTATAGGTACCTGCACTTTCATAACCCAAAAGCAGTACACAGATACATAAACATATAATTAAAATGAAATAAATATATTGAAAATGAAAATAGTTCCACTCTCTGTTCTCCTCCTCCTCCTCTTCCTCCTCCTCCTCTTCCTCCTCCTCCTTCTCCCCTACTCCTATTGCTATCATTTCCTTCCTTCTTCCTTCTTTCCTTCCTTTCTTCCTTCTTACTTCCTTCCTTTCTTCCTTCCTTCCTTCCTTCCTTCTTCCTTCCTTCCTTCCTTCCTTCCTTCCTTCCTTGCAGTCTTTAATTACACTTGGAATTATTTTTCAGAATATTGTGCCTCTTTTCCCTAAATTGTCACCAACTCATTATCTACTTCACAAACAAGACTGGCTAGAAAGCCAACTTAGCTTAGCCGTGTAACATAAGGGAATTATTTAGAGGGTGACTTTCTTTGCTTTGAAAACAGGCACGGCCTGATTAACTGTTGCCTGTTCCTCCCCTTGGTACTGTCTCCTGGCCTTTGCTCTTCTAGAGTCACTCACTGATAGAGTAAATGGCAGTGATGTTGTTTTCCTAGCTGGACCAAAATCTCTTTTGCTTCATTGCAAGAACACATCAGTCACAGCTTTATTGTAATCAGCTGAGAATTTTTTGTTGCTATTACTTGTACTAACAATGGCAAGTCAGAATTTCACAATCACACATGAACAAACATACCATAGGAGCAACAAATAGCCAATACATTCTCTTTCATTTAGGAAAAATATATTAATTATATTAAAGAACAGTTTCTAAAAAGACAGTTCATGAACTATAAATTTAGAAGATAGTGTATGTATATAATATAACATAATAAAATAAAAACATATGTCTCTGTTAAATTCATGACCTGTAACCTACAATTGCTTTTTTATTCAGATAACTTAGGAAAAAAAACCAAAAACCTAAAAGATGTTTGAGTAAACACAAGGTGAAACATATGCAACTTATGTAAAAATAATGAAACCATGCTCATTCTGATTCTATATTTAGAAAACCATGCAGTAAAAATCTCTCTTCCTACACTCACAAACATGTCAAAGAGTTTCCTTTTTTTAAAAAAAGTAAACCTACAGAGTTTATAAGAGGCTTGAATGTTTCATTTTACCAGGAACTTAAGATTTCTGTTTCTGTGTTTTGTTGTTGGTTGGTTTTGTTTTTATTTTTTGTTTTGTTGTTCTCTTTTTCTGTTTGTTTGTTTGTTTGTTCTTCATTTGTGTATGTTTTCCTTTCCAGATCTTGGAATCAAATCCAGGAATGGGCACACTAGCCCGGCTTCTACCACTGAACTACCCTGACTTCCACCTCTCCTGTTCCATAGTTTGCCCTCAATAGTAGCTCTGGTGAACTTGAACAAACATGGTAATGTCATCCAATGATTCATTTAAAAAAGACACCAGAACTAGAGACTGTCACAGTCTGTCTAGCTACTTTAGGAATTTTGATATATTAGAATTTCTTTTGTTTTGAGAAAAGTCTTCTATTTTTCTTCTGTAAAATATCTTTGATTATGCTGCTGTCTTTATTTTATATTCTGTTGTCTTTACAAGACACAGTGGCAGAAATTGCTGGTTTTACCTAGTGGGGTTTCCTATGGAATAAATTCTTTTGATTAAAAAAAAAAAGTTACCTGTCTCCTAGTAACAAGTATATCCACTCCTCCATTTCTACCAGCCCTCCAGAGCAATTTCTTCTCCATTTATTGAGAATTGCATTGGTTTGAGCAGGCATCTGCTCTCTTCAGAGTGTTAAAAGCTTTTATGTCTAATGTTCCTTCCAGAACAGGCAATGATCTTACATGCTCTTGACTTCATGATGAACTTGATGGATAATTTAGAATGTGTGTTACCTAGAAAATGCTACAGCTTAAGTGAACTAAATTTACCTTAAAGTCCTTAATCAAAAACAGTTTCTAAAGAGTTCAGCTTTTCTCTCTATGTCCATGTTGTGAAAGAACTGGGTCTGGCTTGGCCACTGAGGACTAAAACATGCTATGCTACACAAAGGTCTGTATTCCCAAGGATGGCATTGCGTGATGACAGGAAAGCTACTGGTGTACAAAATGACTCTGTTTACCATAGTAATTGGCTCTTCACGGGCTAGAAGAAGCCAGCTCTGAAACATAGCCAAGTAGGGTTTTTTCCCCGGCTGAGGTCTCAGAAATTCCCTGTAAACATTGAAATAAAAACTAGATGGTCTTGATACCTTGCCCACTGGCATTTTTGCTCAATCTTAATAAAGGTAACAGTGACTTTTGAAGTAAGCTTTTGTCAAATGACCAGTATCTTCAAATATTAGATGCCATTGCACTAGTGAGCCCAGACTTACTAAGCAGGCATCTGTCCAAACACTGGATATCTTTAAGACAAAAGTCATCAGCAATTCCATTTAATGTTTTGATTTTGTGCACAAATCAAAGCATAGGAGGAGGCCAGACTAGATAACCTTCCAACTTAGAGATTCTGTTGATCCATTTTTCACATATCCCTATCACATAAGTATTCCAAAAACAAGAGGAATTCAGAAACTGTTGTGGTTTGCTATATTTTTCTCTCTGACCCTCTCCTTTCTCCTTCCCCCCTCTGGCGGCTCTCTCTCCCTCCCTCTCCTTCCCTCTACTCATCCTGCTCCCAAATATGGTGCAATAACAAATTCCTTTACTGAAGCTACAGAGTAGTTAGTCATTGCGAGTCATGTTTTTAAATGCTCCACTCACTGACGAAAACAAGTGATATGAAATGCTGAAGAAACCTCAGGGGCATTCCAAGCATTTATGGACAAAAAGTCAAGACTTGTGGTGTTTTCCTCCAAGATGCATGTGAGCTGAATCAAAGAGACAGAAGAATTTAACCTTCAAACTTTCAAGACAAAAACAAATGCCTCCTGTCATTGCCAGTCTCTGAGCTTGGCAATACTGAAGAAGCATAAATCTGTGTAAGACCTCATTATCTTATCTAAACCTTTAATGTGGTTTCCATATAGCCCTTTCTAATCCTGCTGCAGAAGGTCTTTATTCAGGTACCAGCTTAAGATCCTAAGGTCCCTATTCTGATTCTGTCACATCACTGCATAAAAATATCATTAGCTTTCTTCTGCTTAATTAAGTGCCTAATATTAGTATTTATAATTTAGCCTTACTAAGTTATAGCTTTATTTTCTGTGATATCTTATATATTTCTATTGTGTGATGTCTTTAAATCTTGTCACTGAGGACATGAGAGGCTAAGTATTTGTTGTTATGAATTTCTCTGCTCCTGGAAGAATTTTTAACAGACTACCAGACCTCTACTCAGTAGCTGCCAGTAACATCTGAACAGTTACATCAACCAAAGGTGCATCTAAACATGATACATTGGTCTCTAAGAAGCAACAAACAACCCACGAGGAGGGTGAGAAGCATTATTGTAATGAAATCAAAGGGGATTATTTACATTTCCAAAGCTTTTAGTGCAAATATATATATATATATATATATATATATATATATATATATATCCATCCAACAGGTGCTTCTCAAATACTCCCAAGCTTCCATCCATACCATTTAATGTCTTATGCACATATTTCAGGATATCTAGGGCTTCTTCTGCAAAATCTACCACACCTAACTATGTACAAATTAGTCATCTATTCTCTTTGGACTTATAGCATTCACATAGATCTATGTAGCCTTGAAATGTTCTGACTCGTTCAGCAGTTGATTGGTTACAGAGTCCTAAGAGTTATAAAAACATGAGACATGAACCATAGAATTTACACAGTGGATTCAGGTCTTGTCTGGTGCATCAGGACCAGTGTTCTGAGCAACATTAAATGCTTATTATAACTCACAGCTGTAGGGAAAAGGAACTATGCATGAGTGGAAAAAGTGATAATAAATGACTAGTTTTTAAATACACTATTAACAGAAAGAAACAAGTAGAATAATATTTGTACATAGAAACTATTTTTATAGAGAAATCGGGTGTATCTCTGACTTATGATATTTAAGCTAAAGATTAAAGTATTAAAATGACTCATCCTCAGGTTCATGCAATGCTACATAATAGGAGTGTTTGGTGATTGATGACCTAAGTTTGATACAAAGAACCCATCTGGGAGAAGAATATAACAGACTACCTCAATTTGGGCTCTGACCTCCACTAGTCCTAGAGTACACACATACACACACACACACACACACACACACACACACACATGCACGCACACGCACACACACACACATAAATAAGTGCAATAAATAAAATTTCTTTAAAAAGATGTGCTTTAAATCTTGTCTTTAAAGGATTAAAAGATGTGTTACTTTTCTCTTATAGATAATACTCCAGAAAAATCTAATTCTTCATTGTAGAATGTTTTGCATCATCAAAGCTTTAAGAAAGTCAAGTTAGGGAGATGACTCAGTGGCAAATTGTATGCTTAGGCAGGCATGAGGATGTGAGTTCAAATCCCCTGGGTCCAGTGTAAAGACCCAAACACAATAGTACATGTGTATAATCTTTGTATTGAAGGCATAGAGACAGGAGCAATCTAGGGACTCAATGGTATGCATTATCTGAAAGAAAGAAAGAAAGAAAGAAAGAAAGAAAGAAAGAAAGAAAGAAAGAAAGAAAGAAAGAAAGGAAGAAAGAAAGAAAGAAAGATTGAAGAGGACATTCTCATGCCAACCCAACCTTTGGCTTACACATACACTTTAATGTAGATGACTTCAGCCCTACACACACAGGTGCACACTAAAAGACATGACATATAAAAAAGCATTTAATGAAGACATGGGTTCTTGACCAGTCATCCCTGAGACAGAAGATTCCTGGCTGTTACTTCCCTGTATCATAAACATATCATCCTTTCCCATGTTGTGTCATAGCATCAACAAAGGAAAGACACACTGCTTTTATATAGGCTTGAAACAGATATTTACATATGACAGTTGAATATCACTAAAGGACTGGGAACTTATGACCCCCAAAGAGAGCCTTTCTATACTTGCAAAACTCTAGGAACAAAAAAAAAAAAAAAAAGGTTGCTTTATATGAGCTGAGTCAGAAATGTGTGGGATGTACTAAAGAGAATATGAGGAGAGGATGTGGTTCATACAGGAGTTTTGTGAGAAAAGGCTCATATAATGCAGGAAAGCTACCACAAAGATGATGCATCTTCTGCCAACAATTTGTTCCTTTGTCCTAGTTTCTATCTCTATGCTGTGCCCCCAATGGGCCTATTCTTAAGTCTGCCAGTGACTCCATTTTGCCTTGCTGCCTTTTGATGTGATGCAAATATAACTTCTAGCCTCCCCTCTCCCCAGGAGATAAGTCTTCTCCCTACTTCCCTCGTTCTTTTTCCACTGAACTTGAAAGGCCTTGAGGACAAGGATGGGTCTTAGTCATGTTCATATCTTGAATGCCAAGTAAAGTTAAACTACAGGAGACTAATGAATATTTGTCAATAACAGGATGTGCAGTAGGAATAGGCTTTGGATGGAAATTTTTCACAGCGATCTTTAATCAATGATGAATGTGACTTGTTACATGTATTACACCAATATTATCAAGTGCCTATGTGTCCAGGGATGCAAATATCTGGAACCAGTCTTATGAAGTTTACGATCTAGATCAAAATCCAAACACTAATCAAATGATTGAAATAGGCCTTTACGGATTGTACTCAACCACTTTTCCATAGCATCTATGCTTCCTGTCTTCTACCACATTGGTGCTTCCACTTTCCCAAGAGCAGCTGCTGTGAATTTGAGGTTTAGAGATTTCCTGGTATAACACACTGAAACATGAGATAAGCCTTGCAACCTTTAAGTTGTTTTAGTCATAGATTTTGGCCTCAATGACACAAAAGGATTAATACCAGGTTGTTGCTGATGATATAATTGCTACGGTCATAGTAAAATAAAGATAGCACTCAATCTACTATGCATGATGTCATTTTTTTAAGACATAGACTTGAACACACGTGCAAGAGGACAGAACATAATGAAGACAAAGGTTGGAATACTGCTATTGAGCTGGGCATGGTAACTCATGACTGCAGTCTCTGCTTGGAAGACAAGAAGGCCACCACAGTAAGTCTCAGGAGGCTAGGGGTGGGGGCCATGGTCAGTGACATTGAGTGGCCTGGAACAGAAGAGAGAAACCACCTCAAAAGAGAGAACAAAAAAAAAAAAAAAAAAAAGGAAGGCAGAAGATGTATGGGAAACTAGATCTTAAGAAACATTAAATTTGAAAGGCAAGAAATGCCAAAGTCCTTACAAACCATTTCAACCAGGAAGTGGTGAAGTGGAATTGCCTATTCCACTTTCAAAAGAAACTACTGTCAGTTTCTTGACTTTACCTATCTTCAAATACAGAGTGATAATAAAGTTTTATTGTTTTAAGATACTCAGTTTGTGATAGCTTTTTGCATTAGGCTGTAAAAAATGGATCCACCTCATCATCCGAGGCTTTGGCTCACATGTGTTAAGCAATAGTTCAGTGTTTGAAGGGTCAGAGGAAAGGAAGAGAAAATGGACATAAGAAGGTGTTCCACAAAGATAACTCTACAAGCAGTGTTAGCCGTGTTCACATACTGTTGTTTGTTGTGAGTACATTGGCTCCTCAAGGGAAGCACCCGAGCATCCCAGGCTCTGTTAAGCTCCTAACACCCTGGTTAAATTAATTATTTCAAATAAACATTTGGGTACATAAGCTACTTACAGAAAATTTAGAGGTAAAACATTCTAACCGCATTGAATTCTCTCTCTTCTAAAGTAAAAATGATCCTCTCATTTTATTTAATTGAAGAGGCAAAGCATGTAGTAAATTAAGTCCAATTTGCATGAAATTGTGCATGCAATGTAGAGAGTAGCTTTAACTATAAAGCAAACTGTGTACGAAGCCAAACACCCTTATATTGGAAGTTAACATTAATTGCTTGTTTACCATTTTCTCCCCTTGCTTTCAAAGACAAATACAACATTTTTTTCTTCATAATTTAAAGCTCACAAAATCCATATCTGATAATAAGAATCTATCCCTTGGGGGCTAATACGTTGCTTTTCTAGCATAGTATTCATGGCTATAAGGTCCCTGGCAAGCCTGTAATTCCATAAGGAAAAAATAATCTTCATGGCTTTAATTCACATGCTTTTGCTCTACTTAATTATATTTATCATCCAGTAATATTCCACACTTATAACAATACTGACTGGTATATGGAGGAAGCAATGTACTGTATCATATTTTATGAAATTTCATATGCCATGTGTATTGATTGGCTATAAACTAGGGAACATATTTTGTTTAAATTAAGGCTTTAAATCCAATTTCATACCAATTCCTTCAACTCGTTATCTGTAATATATTTGTTTACATCCATGAAAATGTTACCTGGTTAAACTATGGAATTTTGCCTAATGCAGATTGATAGAAGATTCTATCATCTCTACAAGTGGGATTTCATGTGATCACTATGTAATGAAAGATGGACCAGGGGTTGATTGAATTACTATTGTTTCCTATAAATGTTAATTAAAGATGTAAGAGCAGAAAGTACATAAAGTAGAAATCGGGCTTGTCTGAACACGCTGCATATGCTGCTCAACAGAGTTTTTTTCATGTCTCCATCATTTCCATGGCTGTGAAGACTCATTGCTATGCTCACTCCAAGAAGCACTGGTTTCTGGACACTTATTTGACCTCTTCTTTCTGAAACTATGTCTGTCTATAGCCATTCCTAAATTTCTCTTGGCCATAATTGTAAAAGTGACAAGAAGATTCTAGGACTAAATAAAATGAGCTTAAAATAGGTGCTTGCAGGATAAGTGCCAGTGACTTAAGCCAATTGGGAGACCTGCATCAAAAGACCTAAAACCATCCCTGAACATTTGATTGGAAGTTGTGAGTTCTCCCTCCTTGCCCTTGTATAGACACTCGGTTCAAACAAAAACTTTTCTGTTTTTATTTTCTCCATTTAGATTTACATTTAGTCATGTAATCTGAGTGCCTATCTCAAGCTAATGGGAGAAAGCTGGGAAAATTCCAGAATTTACATAAATTTACCTTTAAAGAGATGTAGTGGTTGTCTTCTGTAATACTGGGGGACAAGTGTAACCTGAATCAGAGACTCTGATTATAAAAGCCTCATGCAAGTGATACTTTTCACCATGCCCCACCCAAAATATTTAAATACATTTGTAGTCTTCCTGGTGCCAATGAATGGCAGTGACTGGTAAAATGGACCTTAGCAGTGGCCAGACCTCAACCTGAAACCCAGATCCATTCACTACATGCTGCCTGTGGAATGCAGCACCACCAGTCAATGGGAGTTTACTCAGACATATATTTTTAATGATATAATCTATATATTCTAGAATTCCTTAACAATCATACATTAAAAGTACTCAGGACATAAGCTCATACCAATCAATAAATGCCTATTCTGTGTAAAATCCAATCTCATTTCTTGAACAAAATTGGCAACTTATGCAAATTTCACACAGCCAACAGTTACTATGGTGGTGAAACTTGGTCCAAGTTCTTAGCTTTAACTTGAGTGGACAGTAAGGGTTGTGGTTAAAAATAATGGCAAGGCCATTTGAATTAGTTATAATTCATTCTTTCCTATGCTGTTGGGCATAGAGTTGAGGTATGGCTATACCATCTTTCTTAAAATGACCTGTCAATTGGCAACCACATGTTAGTTAATTAATTAGACGACTACAAATAATAAAATTCGATATAGGAAAGATTTTTATTTCTTCTGTCCAAACTACCATATTTTTGGAGCATATCCTTGGTAGATTTCCATCCTCTTGGTTTTCTGGGACAGCAACAAAAGCTTTGGAGCCAGTCTGTTTGTGTTTTATTCTTTTCATTTGTTTGGTTAATTGTCAGTAATGAAGCGGGCATGAAATGTACACTCAAATTCATGCATTAAACATCCATGACACAAAGGACATCTCCAATGTCCTTAATCATTAATGAGCTTAGTACCAAGTTTCACTTGTGAGAGTAGTGCTAAGTTTCAATGTCCTGCAGTGAGTAAATGCAGGGACATCTTAACAGGGAAACGGGATGGAAGGTTACGGATTAGCCATGGAACTGCCAGGAAGTTAGTTTCTATACCTTGTACATCACTACTCTTGGGTAAAGGATATAATTACTTAGCCCTACAACAGTATTCAACCTAAAATCTTGGGCAAGCCTAATGTAAGTTTTTGTGAATTTGTGAAGTTTTTGCAACACTATGTTATTCCCCTTTTCATATGAATCATAATTCACTGTCAATATTGAGAAGCCTGAATATGTGATGCGTATTTTGATGATGTCTCTGAAGCCTTTTATATGTATTTTTCTTAAAAGTGTTACTTAGGTTCTTGTGTGAAAAGACTCAGCGCCATAGCTGTACTTTTTTCATCATGAAACACAAGAAGAGTATGTCTCTAATTTATGTATCACCTGAAGAAAACATGTATTATAAGAGTAGAGCATGAATAAACAATATACAGACAATCTGCAAATCCAACCCATCTCCTGAGTCTGAACTAGACATTGACTCCAATGTGGCCACATCTATTTGTATTTGTGTTGTCCCTGGGAGGTTTCTCACTAAAAATGTTAGAGCTAAATAGTTGGGATGTAGGCATTTTTGATCTACAAATTCAACGATGTATATAGTTCATTTGGTCTAACTACAACCTAAACTGTAAAGTCAATATCAGTAGCCTTCCATGGATTTTTTCCCATGTCAAAAGGATAGTAGATATAAAATAACCTTAATCAATCTAGCAACATCATATTTAATTATGAAAAGAGCACTTATTTTTGACAAAGTACCTTCTGGAAACTTCCTTAATTCTTTGCTACATGATATGCTTTACAGATGAGTTCCTGGCAACACCATCCTGGTCCTCAGCCCTCTTCAGAAATCTCCAGAGTAGATCTCTAAACACAGTGCAAATAGAAAATATGCATCCAAGGTAGAACTTTCACAGCAAATGAATTTTTTGAGGTAGCTCTTGAGGAGAAAGAAAATGACATGAAGGTAATATATATAAATTGCCATTAGATTTTTGAAGATTTTATATACATGTATATATCACTTGAAATTAATAATATATATTGATAATAATTTAATCATACTGAGCTATAGTTCAGAACAAATACCTTGAAGTTGTATATTTAATGATGGTTCAGTTAAATATTTGGTTTTAGAAGCTAATAAACTCAGGTTAGGCATAAAACTGCTCTTTTGATTTCTTCTTTTTTTTTTTTTTGAAAAGACAAATTTATTCAATATTAAAACATCCTCAAAAGGTCAAAGTATTCTCCAGAGAAAGAAGACTTTACCCACATTCTAGACCAACCGTGAAAGCAAGATAAAATACTAAAATGCAAACAAAACAATTAAAATTAAATTAGCCCTCAAAACTTTATTTACTTTGCAGAGTACTGTGCTTTAGATGGCTATCAAGTACTAAATAATGTGTCTTAATCCAATGGCACAATAGAACAAAATAAGTCAGTACAGAAGGATAAAGACTAAAGGCACAACACAGAGTCCAGTCAGCCATAGAAAAGACTTCCAAGAGATCTCATGTCTGTGCCTCCTGAAGATAGACGCTGCTTTGTCCTCATGCTGACCTGGAATAATGATGCAAGGACCAGCTGTCAAAATCAAACTACACAGTCACATGCCTTACAACACAATCTTATTGAGTGACTCAGGCATTGGCCTTAGAATTCAGGATTGAGTGCTCAGAATCATAGCATGCCATCATGAAGCTTGTGCTTAGTGGTAAAGTAAGACAAGCCATCCATGACTGCTATTTCTGTACCCAACAAAGATAAAAAAAAAAAAAAAAACATGATTCCTACTAATACAATACAAGCAACTTTATTCTGCTCATTAATTGATGAGCAAAATGTCTTGAACAGATCAAGGCCATCTCCAGATATAAACTAAGATTGATGGGTAAATAGAAAGTGGACTCACATCCGACAAAGACATAAATCTTTAGGGTTCTTGGCCCAACTTAGCTGATATTCTTTTCAGATGGGAAAAACCTCTTGTCATGTAATTTTTCAGAGTCTGAGATGTTTAATTGGTAGTAAGCTGTGAGGTGTACTAATAGGCACATAATTAATCCTCGGCTGGTCTTGGTTACAAAAGACAATGAATGGCAACTACCCACATGTTGTGAATTGTTCATATTTTCTGAAGCACAGAATAAGACATCATTAACCAGAGGTTAAGATGGGTAACAGACACATGCTATTATTTGAGCTGAGACTTGGAAAGGAAGAGGGAGAAACAGGAAAAGGATGCAAAGATAAGCATTTCAGAGAAAAAGGGAAAATATGTGTCAATTTTATGTTCATGTCTATGCTCATCTACATATTCCACCTGCAGGCTGACAAATCACAGAAGCACTCTAGAAAGGGGTAGGAAAGATGTTATTTCTAGCCTTGTCATGAGAACCAGATACACTAGCTTCTGATAGGCATGGTCTGAGAGATATGCTCCCACAGTGGCATTAGCTGGGACTGGGGAAGGTTGAGGATACCTCCACCTGCCTAGGATATGTCTTTAGGACCATGAGCTTAATGGAAGGCTTAAAAGAGTAGAGAGGAAAGAAACTGTCAATTGCCTATTTTCCAGCCACATGTGTTGCTTGTCTGAGTCAGTTTGTGGTCTCTCACTTCCCCTATTTAGAATTCTGTACATCTGGGTGTATTTTTTTCTGGTGTTTCCTATCATATCAGTGACAGAATTGCCAACACGGAGGTATCCATAAATTACACTGCAGTCTAGTGTTTTCAAATGTCTGGAAAGCTTGGAACAAAAGACTTGGATGCAAATGCAGGCTGCTTAATTCAGTGAGTATTTGTGATGTTACCCAGGTGCCAGTGACATCTTTCTGACCAGCTCAGAGGCACCAGGGACCAACCCAACATACATTTTTAATGTGCTCAGCTGTGACAGCACACACACACAGAAGACCTTAAGGCCCTAAAGTCATTTTATTGGGAAACGCTGTACTTTTAGGGACCCAGAAGAAACAGTTTAATTAATCTTTTTTTCAGGGTAGCTTTTTTTTTTTAATATAAATTATGTACACTGAAAACTTGCCAATTATACCAAATTAAGGGACTTGGCAAGTGCATCTCATAGAGGCAGATGGTAAATAATATCCAGATTCTGATTTGAAATAGGACCAGAGATTAGCTAGTGCAAAATGTAAAAGCCATCCATATATAAGGAATAAACAGACAATGTGAGCATGAGGAGACACTTATGCATTGGGATAGCTACACGGACCTGTTGAAAACAGGAGCTTGTGATCTGTTTAGGCTTCTGAGATGTGACTCTTCTTAGGCCTTTCATTTGTGATTCCTTAGTTCCTTAGTGAATCTGTTTCATTTGTGTCTTTGTAAAGACATGTAAATACCTCAGTTTTCCCACCTGTGCAAGGAGCACAGCATACATTGGCATGAGTTTTAAATAACATCATCATTTAACAGGCTTAAGAATCATGCATGTGCACAGCAAAGTCCATAATCCTAAGCTATTTTTTTTTAGTATTGTTATAATACAATTTCCAAAGAAATAACTCATGGCACACCTTCACCATGATTTCCTATTTGCCCAGAATAAAACTTTGTGTTTATGAGTGCCAATCGTGTGTCACAGAATGTTCATTCTGTGAACAAGAAATGGAATTCCACCATGGTGACTGTCTCAAGAGTAGTAAGAAGTATGTCCTGGATGTGTACTTATCTTAGTTATAATTGGTCCATCACCCAAGGACCAACAGCTCCTTAAAACCTGAAGGTCACCCAGAAACAAACTCACCAGGTTGGTATCCCCGGGGAAGCACGAGAAGAGAGCCAAGAAAGTGCTAGGTGCTGTGACAGTTTGGCAAGGAGCTCAGACAAGCAAATAACAAGGTAGGGTCTGTTCCTGCTCACTTTCTGGTGCTTCTCAAGTCAGTTTGTGTCTGGCTTGAGTCACTATAACCAGGCAGATGGTGCATTCAGCTTATTTGCCTGATAATCAGATTTCTTTCTCCCTAACTGACCACAGGAATCATTTAAAACAATTGCTAGTCTTGGTCAGCCTCTGTTTGGAGGGGAAAAAAAAAACAGTTGGCAAGAGAGGCAGGAAGACAACCAACAAGCCAAGTAAACAAGGAATATCATAGGTTATGACAGGGAAACCGATTGATCCTTGGGCAAAGCCCTCTGCACCTGCTTGCATGATCTACTCCAAGTTCTGTCACTTTCAGAAAAACACCCCCTCCCTATGTTAGTCAGTCGAGACCTGAAGTCTTCCAGTACTCTCAAGTGAGAGATAGAACAACGTCAAGCACATGTTCATCTTGTAATTCATGTTTAGCCTGGGTTGCTAAAATTAGGTAGTGACTCAATCGTCATACATCATTACAGCTATTTTCAAGGCTGTAAGTGATGCGGAGCAGGAACGCTGATGCAAAAGCTTACTCCAATTAGCTTCCGCAAGTGCTCTGTTTCCTAGGAGCCTTCAATCTAATTACAAGCCTTGATTCTCCCGCAGGGCCTGGCTGGCCGGATGATTTCATTTTACTTTTAGGCTAACCTTTGCCATCAGTGATGTCACGGGAGTGTTCCTTCACTTGAGAGGACCCTAGGAGCCCACCGAAAGGTTAATTTGCTTGATATTTGGTTAAAGAGACTACTCTACTGGAGGGGCCCTGTTTTGCTGTAGGCAGGTAATGGTACAAAGCAGACAACATGAGAGAAAGGCAATTTGCGCCCAGCTGGCACCAACCTAGCTTGATACATTCACTACCTAGGAGTCACTCGGATGGAAAACCACTGCTGAGAGAAAAATCAGAGAATCCTTCTACTGTTCAGATTATTCTTTGTATATTTTCTAGTCATTTCTTTTCCCACAAGAACAAGTACTACAGGACTCAGTAGAAAATGTAAACATTACACCACAGGGAAAAAGATATTCTGTTAAACCACCCTAAAACCCGGGAAAGGTATGGGGAAAAGACAGGCAACCCAACATCTACAGTCCTATTAATTTTGTTTCCCAATTGGAGACTGTTTACTACCTAAGCATCCCCTCCACGCTATCCCCACATCCCTCAATGATGCTTGCTCAAATAGAAATGGAGATACCCACAGACGAGTTCAGGCCCTGACTCTAGCCACAGCTGATTCGTGTGTCTGCTACCTACAGCCCTTGCTCAACACAAGCACCTGTGCACCTACCCTGGGGCAGGAGTTGAGGAATGTAAATCATAGCATCTTGGCATTTCTTCAGAATCACACAATGAAAAAGGCCTGCTTCCACTCGTTTTAGTCATAAATATTCCAAATACACATTCTGGCCTTAATTTTGCTTACTTTTTTCTTCTTGAATGAAGCCTTCCCTTTTATCTGTAAGGACAAGCCCTGCCCCCATCCCTGCTTTTCATTGCATTTTCTAGATCATTATTTTTGTTTAATTAAATAAAGCCTCACTGCCTGTCTCTATACAACATTTTAATTTCTATTATTTCAGTGAAAAATGGATAAACCTTTACAACACAATGAGAGCACCAAGCAAAGTCTGCAATAAGCATATGAAAGCAGCAAATGGAAAAATATAGACCTGTTAAAGCAAAAATAGAAGTCTATGAACAAACAGACAAAACAATGAAGTATATGGTCAGTCTTGGCTTACAGTTAGCCTTAAATATGAAAATGTAGTTTATACTAAAAGATAAAACAAAAGATAAAAGGAAATGAAAGAGGAATAATCACTTTATTTAACAGGCCATAAATTATAGGTCTTGTCTAGTAGTAATTTTAAGTAAAATTTTAAACACAAATACTTCTTTAGATAAGTTTCTGGACAGTAAATGAAATTCAATTGCTAGACTTTTGAGTAAAAAAGGCAATGTAAGAGATACTATATCACATAATTTCCACTTTCCACTTTGTGTTCACGCATGACCAAAAGCAAATAAGTCATTATTAACACCAGTCAAGGTGAAAAGGAGGTGCAACTGAAAGTAATAAATATCCACAAGAAGTCACAATGAACCTACAGAAGATTTTAGTATAAAGCAGCTTATTCGCCTTCTAAGAATTCTTTTTTTGTTGTTTGTTGGTTTGGTTTTTTGTTTTTTCGAGACAGGGTTTCTCTGTGTAACCCTGGCTGTCCTAGAACTCACTCTGTAGACCAGGCTGACCTCGAACTCAGAAATCCTCCTGCCTCTGCCTCCCAAGTGCTGGGATTACAGGCGTGCGCCACCACTGCCTGGCTCTAAGAATTCTTAACAATATAGAAGCAACAATCCTGTCACAATGTACTGATGACTACTTACTAACAGGACCAGACTTTGAAAGAGCCATTAAAATTATCTAACATTTGAAACCTTTGGCAGCAATTTAACATTACCCATATTACTGGGATTCCTTACAATGGTCAAGGACAAGAAACTGTGGAAGAGGCCCATGGAATTTTAAAACAATATCTTCAAAATTAAAAAAAAAAAGGGAGATATATCCCCTGTATACCACAAATTTATCTAAATCATTGTTCGTTTTATTTTTTTTTTATTTTAAATTTTCTTTAAAATAATTTGGAGGCCAAAGAACTTTCTGCTGAGTGTCTATGGCACTCTACAACTAGACATACTTATGCATAGGTGAAAGGGAAGGATCCACTTACTCGCGTAAGGCATGATCATGGTCAGGTATTAAATATGGGGAAGATTGTTGGGGGCTGACTTTTAGCAGAAAGCGGCTATCAGCTTTGCAGCCATCTTGAGCCATATACCCTGACGTGAGATTTAAATTACAATAGCCTACAACAGCTGAGAACACTCCGATAATCTTGGTTTAGATACCTTGAGATTAAAGGTGTGTGAGATTAAAGGTGTGTGACTTAATAGTATACTTAGAAGTATAGAGATCAGAGTTAGAGACAAGACCTAAGGGCATGATTAAAGGTGTAACTTAGAGGCGTGGCTTAGAAGTGAGACATATAAAAGGCAGAGACAGAACAGATCAGAATTGAGATGATAGAAGACATTAGTCAGACTATAGAAGACAGAACCAGAGATCAGAGAATATATAGACGGAGATCAGAGAATACAGGGGATCATCAGAGACGAATCTCAGACATTAGGTAAAATCTGGCCTCACCCTCGCTCTTGCTGAAACCCGACCTGCAGACCGGAGCAGCAGCTTGGGCCAGGATACAGTGGCCGCCCAAACGTGGGTCGGCCCGGGCCTCAACATTTTGCCTGGGCTGCAACATTTATTTTGGCCGCCCCAACTTGGGGCTAGTGCGGTCCCCAACAGAAGATAGCATGTTTGTGTTTTTTTCTGAAGGATGCTGAAGGAGCATGATGTCTGCCAGAGCGACTGGTGAGACATGATGATTTCAGGACTAAGAATGATGCTGACCTGTGAGCTTGCTGAGTGCCCTGACAATGATGACTAGGAAGCTGTATTAGACATATGTTCCTGACCCACCATTGCTTACCTATACCCCTGATGAGACAAGCTACCTTGTCTCAAGGTTTTAGACCTTGTGGAACAGAGAATGAAAAAGAGAAGTTATAATAACTTTTGTATTGTTCTTAAATGTGACCAGTTACTCAGACTCAATCATGGGCTGGTCTAGAAATCAATCCAATATTGGAAATAATAGTCTTCATTTGGAAATCCAGTTCTGGACATTTTCAGAGACATATATGGAAGTTAACTGCAATTCTCTATGATAAAGAGATAAAGTTGGGGCAGGACCTGGATTTCAAACAGGTTTTAGCACATGTGTTAAGGCACTTTTAATTGTTAAGTTAAAATTACTTTTGTTTATTCTACAGTTTTTAACGTAAGTTGCATTGATTATACACCTTCTAATTGTGTTTGTGTTTTGAAATCCAGCATGTCAGTTATGGAGGTCTATCAACCAGCTTTTGTTTTATTGCCCTGAGAATCACAGAACCTTGGAATTCTGAAAATAGCCTGCAAGAACTGGAAGAAATGATTCAGACTTTAAGCAGAAGCAAGAGGGTAGTAGGCTTGATTATTGCTGGTATTACAGCTTTAATTACATTGATTGCTAGCACCACTGCTTCTGCAATTGCTTTCACACAAGAAGTTTAAGACAGCTACATTGTTAATCATTTAGCAAAAAATGTTACTAATGTGTTGAATATACAAGAGGATTTAGATAGGCCTTTGGAACAACGGATTGAGGCTCTTTATCCTATTCAAATTATCAGAAGGAGGTTCATAATTTAAGAAACCATCTCAAGTGCCATGCCAATACCATTGGATTCATGTTAGTTCTAAAATTTACAGTGGTAGTCACTATAATTAGGAGAAAGTTTGAAGACACTTGCAGTGTATTTGGCATAATCCTAACACCTCTCTGGATGTTTTAACTTTAAATCGTGAGGTTGTGAATTTCAAGAATGATGCTTTGGTGAGTGTTGATGTAGTAGATATTATTGATAAAATTACTCATAGCCTGAGGTCAGTATTTCTATTTTGGTCAAGCTGGATCATGCTAACCCTTTTTGTCCTAAGAATACTTTTATTCTTGTCTATCATGTCAAAGCTTGTCATTAACATCAACATGTTGGCAGCCAAAGTACATGGCTTGAACCTGAAAATGGACCCAAAGACATACTTATTAAATTAATAGGCTGGCAAGCCAAGGACGGGTATAATTCTGCACAGAGCCTTACCAACCTAAAACTGAAATGCATTGCTTTGGATAATGCATATTCCATGACAGGTAAGGAAAACATTCCTGTCAGAACAACCTAAGACAGGCTCAGTCTTGTTAATGAAATAAAAAAGTGGGAGAGGCAGAGAGTCTTTGGGGCTGCTTGTCAAGAATATGACATGGGCCAAAAACAAGGAAATGGGCTGCTTGGCAGAAATATGACATTGGCCAAGAACAAGGAAGTAGGCTTCAGGCAGGAATCTGACATTAGGCTAGAACAAAGAAGTAATTTCACACAGGAATCTAAATCTTAGGCCAGAGAAAAGTAGTAATATCAGGCAGAAATCTAATATTAGGATAAAATAAGGAAGTAGGCTTCAGACATGAAAATGATTTTGGGCTAGGACAGTGAAATTGGTTTCAGATATTTTAGTCATCCTGATAAGCCCTTAGAAACAGTGATAATTAGAGTGTTCATGTAATTGGGTTGAATGCCTTGCTTGTTCTTTGACTATTTGTATTTATTGTCTTGCTTGTTCCTTGACTATTTGCATCTATTGTATTGCTAGTTCCTCAACCTAGTACTGAATACTTGCATGTAATTAAAATGGTATAAGCAAAAAGGAGGAAAGAGGATGGGATAGAGGGTTCCAGGGAGGGGAAATGGGGAAAGGGGATGATATCTGAAATGTAAATAAATAAAATATCTAATAAAAGAAAGATACAAGACAAGAAAGTATGTGTATAAACAAAAAGCAAAGAAAATAAAGGGATATTTAAAAAACACTTTAAACATTGAGCAAAGTTAAAGTCTGAAGTGTCGAAGCCCTAGAAAAATGTTGAGGCCCAGGCTGCCCCACGTTTGGCGGCACTGTATCCTGGCCAAAGCTGCCGCTCCGGTCCCCGGGTCGGGGTTCAGCAAGAGAGAGAGAGAGTGAGGGCGGACTCGAAGAATGGAGACCAGAGTGTGTTTCAATCCTGTTTATTCTTCAGTCTCTCTTCTTCTCTCCAAGTCCCAAGTCCTAAGTTCCTAGTTCCTAGTCCCTAGTGCCTCCAAGTTCCAACTTACTTCTTCCTCTAAGTGTCTGATTCTCTGTCTCCTCTGTCTGATTCTCTGATCACTGTCTCAGCCTTTTATATGTCTCACTTCTAAGCCATGCCTTTTTGTCACACCTTTAATCATGCCCTTAGGTCTTGTCTCTAAATCTGATCTCTATACTTCTAAGTCATACTCTTAAGTTACACACCTTTAATCTCACACACCTTTAATCTCACACACCTTTAATCTCACACACCTTTAATCTCACACAACCAAGGTATCTAAACCAAGATTATCAGAGTATGCTCAGCTGTTGTAGGCTATTGTAATCCAAGTCTCATGTCAGGGTATATGGCTCAAGATGGCTGCAAAGCTGATAGCTGCTTTCTGCTAAAAGTCAGCCCCCAACAGGTCCCTCTTTTTAATTTTTATTTTCAAAAGGGAAGACTGGGAAAACTTACAGAAACCGTGCCTGTCCTAGGTTGGAACAAAGGACCCCAGCCTCCCTTTCCCATCCTTGGATACTCAACAGCCATTGGTTGACCTCCTGTCTTAGAATGCTGAGGCCTCCCTTCTTTTAGGGGCAAGGGTCTCGGTATGCTCTCTTACCTGTCTTTGACTATCCGGCTTAGTGTGTAAGTTAGGGGATATACCTCATTAGTCTTGATGACAGAGGTTTTACAATCCCCTACTTCCAGCCTGTAATAATGGACCTGTGTGGGTTTCATTTGAATAGCATATATCTGTTGTCATACAAAAGCCATCAGTCAGTTGAACCACATCAACCCAAGAGACAAGAGACTTAACAATGCCTGAACAGTCAATATGACAGCAACACTCTTTTTTAAGGGCAACACATAACTCCCTCTATCAGAGGAGTAAAAAGTGTAAGCCTCTTCTATTCTGTTTATAAATGTCTTATATCAGAATCTAAATCTATAGAAATACAAAACTGATCATAGCTTTGATCTAAAGAAAACAAGTAAGGAACTCCCTGTTGCTGCTCTAGTCAATCTCAAACCCAAAAAACAACTATAGTAACTGTGGTAGTGGGTTCTCTCCTGGGCCTAAACAATCTAAATTCCCACTAAATCTAAAACAATCTAGTTCCCCACAAATCATAAGTTAGGGAATCAAGAATTCAATAGAGCAACCCTGGAGATTCAGGTGGTGATGTCTTCTTCAGCACTGATAACTTCTCAGGTCAGGTTTACTCTTTGATCTGTTCCAGTTTGAAGGCAATTGTGAAGCATCTTCATGTTTCCTGTGAAGAAAAAATACACTTCTCATGGGGTTTCTCCTCCCTGGATTTGTTATTGTTGTCTATTTGTTTAATCAGTCTCTCTGGCAGCCAACGTGCAGCATCTGCAGTTTGGGAATATATGCAAACAGAACCTCTTCCTCAGATAAGCACTGGATCTGGCACATTCCAGGTTCCAGTTAATGGGTCTTTCCAGAAGACTGTTGCAAAATTCTTTTTTGGTATCAGGATGCCAGAATCTATCTGCAGCAAATTTTCCTTCAGAATCCAAATTTAAAAAATTTAAAATGAAGAGTGCATGATGAAGGATATTTCTGGGGGATCCCTTGGTAGGGTACCAACCCCCCTTTTTAATTTTTTCAAATTGACATTTAATGGTTTGGTGTGCCCTTTCTACTATACCTTGGCCCTGTGGATTATATGGAATACCCGTTTTATGTAGTATTCCCAATCTTTCACAAAATTGGTGGAAACTGGAGCTTGTATAACCTGGGCCATTGTCAGTTTTTATCTGTTTAGGCACACCCAATACAGCAATTGTAGCAAGCATATGAGCGATCACATGCTTGCTTGCTTCTCCAGTTTGTAATGTTGCATAAATGAAACCACTGTATGTGTCTACACATACATGTATATATTTTTGCTTGCCAAATTTATTATAATGAGTAACATCCATTTGCCAGATATTGTTTGGTATCAGTCCCTTTGGATTTACACCCAAATGAGGAACTGGTAAAAGTTTAACACATGATTGACATTGTTTAACAACTTGTCTAGCTTGTTCTCTGGTAATTTTAAACATAACCTTTAAAGTTTTAGAATTAAGGTGATGTAACTCATGAGACTTTATGGCCTGATCCAAGTTAGATTGCGAATATGATAAAGCCACTTCGGTGGGTGAGGCCTCAGGTCCCATTTCTGGGGTTATTACTATTTGGGTGGCAGAACTGAGGTCTAGTCCTGCGCTTCCTGGTGTTGCTCGACTGAGTTCAGAAAGGGATTGGTGTTTGCTGGTAGGACACGGACTGCTCCATAAGCCTGTTTTGGCTTGCATTGGTTCGGAGCCTGAAGCTGGCCCCTGTTCCTGTTTCCCTGATTATGGGAAAGGGTGTTACCTTGTGCATCTTGTTTAGACCTATAAACGCTAGCCCAATGCCTTCCACATTTGCAACATGGGCAGAGCCCAGGCTGTTTTTTGGGCTGTCTCTGGCTTAACTCATTTTCTACCTTGCAATTTCTTGCAAAGTGTCCAGGCTTACCACATTTAAAACATGCCTTTCTGTCTTTACTTGCCAAAAAATCTCTTACAGATTGTTTTTGCATGGCAGCCACCATAGCTAAGCCCTGTTGGTAAGAAGGACCTATGTCAGAACAGAGTCTGATATACCCCGTAAGGTCTGTCTTTTTCCTGTAAGGTCTAATGGCCGCTTGGCAGGCAGGATTAGCATTTTCATATGCAAGTTGTTTCACATAATCTACACCTGCCTCTGCATTACCAATAATCCTCCCTGCTGTTGTCATTAATCAATGAACAAAGTCAGAAAATCATTCATCAGGCCCTTGCCTGACTGCTGTTAAAGATGCACCAGGTTCTCCCTTTACTGGAAGTTTCTGCCAAGCCTTCATGGCTGCATTTTGAATTTGAGCATATAAACCTGGGTCATATTGCATCTGGTTATCACTAGAAGCAAATTGTCCTTCTCCTACTAAGGCATCAAAGGACCAGCCATTGCCTACCTGATATTTCTCCTAGCTGTTTCTTTACATTTCTCATGATACTCTGATTTCCAAATTAAATAGTCTCCACCACTAAGAACTGCTCTCACTAACGTATTCCAATCACTAGGAGTCAGCCACTCCTCTGTGGCTGACTCTAAAATTGCAAGAGTAAAGGGAGCAGTGGCACCGTATTGAGATACAGCATTTTTTAATTCTTTAATAATTTGAAAATTAAACCCTGTGTGATGTCTTCAAGCAATCCCTTGATTGTCTCTGGTCTCTGATACAGGGAAAGCCTCAGCGTTTCCCTTCTCTGGATGATCTGTGGCTGATCTTAAGCTAGACGACAGAGACTGTCTTTGGACTCCTGGTTGAGGAACACAAGGAGCTAGGGGATTTTTGAAGTTTACCTCTTGAGACATCTTTCCTGTCTTTAATTTCTGTAACTGATTACTTAAGTCCTGATACTCTTTTTCTAACTCTATCAGTTGTCTAAGCATAGAAATTTTGTCCTGTAACTCCCTTTTGGGATCTACAACCATTGTCTCCATTGGGGGAGCACTTGGAGGTAGAGACACATAGGGCATTTCAGGGTCATAAAATTTGACTTCCTCTTCCTCTTGGTCAGCCCAATCTGGCTCTGACAAATTGTCATCAACCTTTGGTTGTATTTTGGATTCTAACTTATGCTTCCTTTTGTTTTGACCAAAAAGGACAGCATTCAAGAACAAAAGCAGAAAATTAACACATGTGAGCAGCAAACAACAAAACCAAAACAGAGAGTTGAATTCAGGCTGACTAATTTCTTGTCCCATTTTCATTACCTTTCTTGAAGCAAACCAAAACAGAGAGTTGGATTCAGGTTGACTAATTTTTTGTCCCATTTCCTTACCTTTCTCAACGCGGCAGATTCCTGTGACAATCAATAGATCCTTCTTCCAGTAACATCCCTCACTGGATCTCTCATTCTCTCTGTCCCTGTTGAGCGCCAAAAAATGTTGAGGCCCAAGCTCGAGCCCCACGTTGGGTGCCAAAAAATGTTGGGGCCTAGGCTGCCCCACTTTGGGTGGCCAATAATGTCTCAGCCCGAGCAAAATGTTGAGGCCCGGGCTGCCCCGAGTTTGGGCAGCCACCGTATCCCGGCCCAAGCTGCTGCTCCGGTCCGCGGGTCGGGGGTTCAGCAAGAGAGAGAGTTGAGGGCAGGAGACCAGACAGAGTGTGTTTCAATCCCTTTTATTCTTCAGTCTCTCTTCCTCTAAGTGTCTCCTAAAAGTGTCTGATTCTCTGATCTCTGTCTCTGCCTTTTATATGTCTCACTTCTAAGCCATGCCTTTTTGGTCACACCTTTAATCATGCCCTTAGGTCTTGTCTCTAAATCTGATCTCTACACTTCTAATTCATACTCTTAAGTTACACACCTTTAATCTCACACACCTTTAATCTCACACATCCAAGGTATCTAAACCAAGATTATCAGAGTGTGCTCAGCTGTTGTAGGCTATTGTAGTCCAAGTCTCATGTCAGGGTATATGGCTCAAGATGGCTGCAAAGCTGATAGCCGCTTTCTGCTAAAAGTCAGCCCCCAACACTGAAGCAATAATATTATGGAACACATTAGTTAATTGTAGAAAGAAGAGTACATATCTAAAACTGAAGTTGCTACTCTAAATAGTTTCTTTCAATCAAAACAAATACAAAACAGATGAAGAAAATATATCTAGAGAAGGAAAGGGGGAAGAACTAAGGAGTAATGAGAAGAAGGGAGGGAAAAGAGAGGGAATGTTTAGGATAAGCTTACTTAAGATAACTAGCTTCCCTAAAGAACAAAGCTCATCTACTTCAAAGTCCAAACATATGAAATGATATACAGCAAGAAAATTTCTCTGAGATGGACAAAATAACTAATAATTATTAGTTATTAGGCATACTTAATAATGATCACTCAAAGCTAAAGCCCCTAGTTCACTGATGAACATTAAGGATATAGTATACCTTCCTCAAGCTACCTCCAGAAAACCTAAGGTGCCTATCAGCCAAGAGAATAAAGCTCTAGTGAAACAACCATAGCCACATATAAGATTGAGAGATCTGCAAAGTATTGAATAAAGCAAAGACTACGTCAAGAGTGTAGTCTATTCAGCCAAGTATCATCTACAGAAGCTGTTAAAAAAGGATTCTGAACAATATAATAACCCAGAAATCATAGTATTTGATAGCTTGTTAAGTTGTTGTGATCTACTTTGGGGGAGGGAGCATGTGAATTGTGGAGTGTGTGTATGTGTGTTAATGTATATTTTATTATTATTGTGTGTACCTGTATGATGTGTGTAGGATGTGGAAGTCAGAAGACAATTTTGTAGACTCAGGTCATTGCTTCTATCTTTACATGGGTTTGGGAATATAACTTGGGGTAAAAGGCTCCCACATGCACTTGATTCACTAAGACACCTTACAGGCAATGTCAGAGAGCATTTTAATAGGTGGGAATCGGACTGAGTTTGAATACTAGAGAACAACTGAAGGTAGTAATGAAGGATGGATATATGAAGGCATTTGAAGCTAGCAGCAATACAAATGGAAAGGAACAGATACTACTGTATATGAAGCTGCAGAGTTTGCAAACAATAGCAGCTAAACTGGCATTTTCTGGTACGCACAAATCTCTCAGCTTCGCAGAGGATTTAACTACCCTAAGATGTTAAGTAACTCTTTATATTTGTATACATGTTATACCCATTTTTGTCAACTCTTGAAGCTTGTTTTGTTTGCTAAAAATATTTGCAAGTCAAATTATAACACTTTTGCTTCCAGAAATATAAAAAATTATGCAACTTTTAGAATTGGTAATGTAATTTACACAAAATAATTGGAATATCCATTATAACTTGTGAAAATTGATTAAAAAAGTTTGAGTATTATTCCATTTCTATTCATGCTTCAAGGATTAAAATGTCGTTTTTAAAATGGAAATTTCTTGAAACTTTGCTGACTTATTTTGATGGAAGGCTGTACTTTCTGATCCACTGAGTAAAATACAACTTCTGTGTAAAATAGTTACATTAATAGCACCTATAGGAAAATTCAGCATTGCAATAATCTACAAAGTCTGTTTCTCTACCAATAGAAATGTTGCCTTAGCAACATTCCTTATAACTTATGCCTTATATAATCTAATATTACTCATTGCTGCTGTTTTATGTGATAAATACCATGACCAAAAAGAAATACAGTTTACAAATTATAGTCGATTTATTTTTAGGTAATTCAGGAAAAAGAACCTGGAAGCAGGGGCTCAACGATAACCAGAGAGAAAGGCTACTTAGTGACTTAATTATTTCCCATACAATTAAGGAGCACCTCCCAAAGAATGGCACCACCTACACTGTGATGGAGCCACTGACATCAACTGTTAACAATGAAAACTTTCCACTTACTTGCCTACGATCAAATCTCATGAGACCATTTTCTCAGTTGATGCTGGTTTGTGTCAAGTTGATAAAAAGCTAACCAGCACAGCCTTGGAGACCTGACTGAAGGTTTTATGATGCCCAGAAGGAATGTTGCATCTTCTGACACAAGTCATTTCTGTTTTCTTCCTTACCCCTCCATCATTTTCTTCTTTCTTCTTCTCATAGGTTCCTAGTCTTATCCCCTATTGATATAATACAACTCCTTTAATACTATGACTCTTGCCAGCTTAGCCCTGCAAAAAGTGGGGTTTAGATGATGAAATTCCAGATAATAATTGAGAAGTATGATTCCCCTTATCACAAATCATAAAAACACAGACATCATGAAGAACCCAGGCAATGTATCTCCTCCAAAGATCACCAAACTTATAGCAACTACTCTCATTGAGAACATCACATATGAAACAGAAGAAACACAATATCTAAGAAAAAAATACTCATAAACAAAGAGATCAGAAAATTAAAGAGGACATGGATAAAATTCAGAAAGAACTTAAAGAAGAAAGGACTAAACTCCTGATTGAATTTCAAGAAAACACAAACTTCTGAATAAAATAATGAGGACAATAGAGACTATGGAATCTTAATTCACTAAAGGCATAGAAATACCAAAGAAAATCCAACCTAAAATAAAGCTGAAAATGAATTTCTCAATAAATCATTTTTTTAGAAAAGAAGAGGGATGAAATATCACTAACATAATAGATCACATAAAAGACGTAAGCAGGACTTGAAGACGAGACAAATTATACCATGTATAATAATAAATGTAAATAACTAAAATAAAAGCAAATAATAAATATGAAAACACTAATGAGCATATTACTCAAGAACTCCAGGGTAAATGAAAATATCAAATCTCTAAACTATGAGCATGGAAGAAGAATTCTATATCAAAGACACAGAATGCTAGCTTCAGTGAAATCATGGTAATGAACTTCACAAACCATTGAATAAGCACACAGAACAACAACTTTCACCAAAGGGAAGGGTATCTATACAGGAATAAAAAGTAAAACACCAGAAATAGATAAAAGTTTAGGCCAAATAGACCTGATAGATATCCATGTAATAGTCTACTCTGAAAATACAGAATATATATGCTCAGTAGTGCATAAACGTTTATCTAAAATAGATTACCTGTTAAGACAAAATAGATCACCTGTTAATTGAGGTGAATTAAAATAACTCCATGAACTTTATCTGGTCACATTGAAATAAAATTTTAAATCAATACTAAAGGAACTCCAAAAAATGCAAAAACCCATTTGCATTAAACAAGGCTATATTGAATGATAAATGGGCCATTGAAATTGAGGTGGAAATAGCTAAATTCTTACTATTAAATGAAAATAAAATCACATTATTCCAACTCCTTGAGACACAATGTAAGTAATCTTAAAAGGAAAATTTATAGTTTTAAGTACCTACATTAAAAATCATAACAAAAAAGTAAAAATAAACAAGTATAATGCATACCAAGAGTTTTGAAAAAGCCAAGTCCCAAAGAAAAGATAAATAGACATAATCAAATCACAGCAGAAATCAATAAAAGGACAACAAAGAGAACCAACAAAAGGACAAGCTGTTTGGTTGTTTTTTTTTTTTTTTTTTGGTATTTTTGTTTGTTTGTTTGTTTGTTTTTGTTGGGTTTTTGTTTGGTTTTTGTTTCTTTAAGATAAATACTCACAGCAACACCTGAGTGAAGCTCACGGAGTCTTGAGGAAAAGTGGGGGATGGAATTGAGGAAGCCAGAGGAGTCAAAGACACCACAAGAAAACCTACAATTTCAAGTGACCTGGGCGCTGAAACTAGGACCCCTACACATTTGTATCAGATGTTCAGCTTTGTCTTAATGTGGGTCCCCTAACAATTGGAGTGGGGGCTGTCTCTGACTCTGTGGCCTGCTGTTGGCTCCCCTTCCTCTAGCTGGACTGCCTGATTGGGCATCAGTGGGAGAATGTGCTTACTCCTGCTGGGAGTAGCTCTCCCAGGGTGGAGTGGTACCCAATGGGGGACTTCCCCTTCTCTGAGAAAAAGAGAGGGGTACTGGGGTAAGAGATTTGTAAGGGAGTGGGGGGCTGTGATTAGCATGCAAAGTGAATAAAAAAATTATAAAAAGAAAAAAGAAAAGATAAATAATATTAACAAATTCTTGGTCAAAGCTAGTTAAAAAGTCTCAAATCATTAAAATTAGAAAAACAGTAAGATATTATGAGATATCATAGAAACTCAGAATATTATATAAACATCCTTTAAAACTTATTTCAATAACTCAAAAACCTAAGATGAATTTCTACATACATCTGACCCACCTGAGTTAAACAATGATGAGCTTAATAAATTAGACAATCTGATAACAACATGAGGTTTGAAGCTGTAATAAAACAAAACCTCCCAGTTAAAGAGCCCCAGGCTACATAGATTCACAGCAAAATTATCACAAATCTTTAATGCATAATACAACCAATACTACTAAAATTATTTTCAAAACTATAAACAAAAAAGAAAACTTCCAAATTCCTCTACAAACATTAAAACAGATAAGTAACAACAAAAATGGGGAACTACAGGCTAATATCCCTGATGAATAAAGAAGCAGAAAATTCTCAATGTTTGTAAACTGAATATCGGCAAATACTAAAAATATCATTATCAAGTTGGCTCTAATCCATAGATACAATAGATGGTTCAATATGTGCAAACCAATTAATATAATAGATAAAATTAATGGACTTAAATACAAAAATCACACCAATAGCTAAATAAATACAGAAATAATATTTGACAAAGTTCAGCATTTCTTCATGACAAAACATCTAAAAATGGGTTAGAATAAATATACCTCATTGTAATAAATGCTATGTATGAGCAGTCTAGAGTCAGCTTCATTCCAATTGTGACAAACTCAAAGAAGTCCCATTAAAATTATATGCATACTCTGCTACTCAATATAATATTTTAAGTATTAGCTAAAAGATAGGAGAGAGAAATAAAAGTAATATATTTTTAAAAGATTCTGTATATCCCTGTTCAATGTGATATGATGCTATAAAGGATATTCTAAAGATTCCAACAGAAAAATCCTAGAACTGATTAACATGTTCAAAAAATAGCAAGGCACAAAATTAGCACACACAAATCAGTAGCCCTAAGTGCAGAGAAAAGTTATCAATAGTCTAACCCAAATGTGACCATCAACAGCTGCAATAATTACCAACTGGGGAAGATACTTGCGGAAACAATGGCATGAACACTTTCGGGATAGCCAACCTCTTTCTGATTGTATGTGAATGCTGGGTCTCAAGACTGAGCTCATGCCTGATACTACAAATCAGACAAACCTATAGCTAGGGGATCCTAGAGCTTAGAAGAGAAACTGTAGCCATTACTTTGTTAAATTTACATAGTAGCAAACTGATTTCTACATTCGTATCCTATACCTAGAGAAGCTACCTTTTTGCAGACAGTGGTTATCACAGAAACTAACAAATGGCCAATCTGCTGAAAAATACATGACTGGAGGGTGTCCAGCCATAGATTGAAAATCTACACTAAATCCCCTTCCCTTACAGCTTAGAAAACATCATAAAAGTAGAAGCAAATTATTTTTGACATCCAAAAGTTAAGGAGAGCTACTGCAAAATATTAGCTTCTAGTTTTAACATGGTTGGGACACTCATGAACTCCACGGTTGCTATGGTTGCCTAGAGAAGACCTGCACTTCATCAGGTCACTCAGAATTTTAGCATGAATTAGGAAGAGCATGAATACAAGCCTCAAATACAGGTGGAAAGGGTTTTTATTTCCATAACCCTTACTCTAGTATAGCATCACTGGGCACCTCTTGCTTGGCTTGTCAGTAGTATCCTTATCCACTGTTGATGGGGAATCAAACTTGTTCAGCCATTATGGAAACCAATGTGGCTGTTTCTCAAAAAGAAGAAGAAGAGGAAGAGAAGGAGCAGGAGGAGGAGGAGGAAAGAAGGAAGGAAGGAAGGAAGGAAGGAAGGAAGGAAGGAAGGAAGGAAGGAAGAGAGAGAGAGAAATAAAGAAAATGGGAATATAGCTATTCCATATGACCCAACTGTTCATTCCAGAGCACATATTCATGTTATTGTGTATCCTGCTACAGAGATACTTGTTTATCCATGTCCATTGTTATAATAGAAAATGGAGTCAACTTAGTAGTGTATTTACTAATGAATAGATAATGAAAATATGGTACATATGTACAACAGAATCTTACTCAGTTGTAATGAAAAATGATATTTGCAAATAGATAGATGAAAGAAGTTGGATAACTATATTACATGAGATAACACAAGCACAGAAATACAAACACTGTATGTCTGCCTTCACATGTGAACCCTATCACATGTGAATGCACACCATGAAAATATCACATGTGTGTAGCAGAATTTTCCCTGTCCAATTAATTTAAATATTAATGTAACAATAAGCCTGTGATTGGACAGGGAAAAGGGAGGCGGAGCTAAGAGTTGCAGAGACAAGGACTGAGACAGGAGAAAAGGAAGAAAGCAAGGTGGTGGAAGAACAGGACGATTCAGATTCCATTTGTCTTTAATTAGCTACAGGTAGTTATAATATCATATAGGGATAGAATAATTCTTATCTAATCTAGGTGGGCAGCTTGGATCATTATCAATTGGCTCTGAAATTATTATGTGGGCATCTTGTGAATTGAGAGTTTATTGATATATAAGCTACTAGAGTTTTGCTTTACTGGGTTTCTGTGATTTGGGACCACTGATCACAGTGGATGGATGGCTCAGAAGGTAAGGGCAGCTCTGAGGCAAGTGAACTGGAGCTGGGAATACCAACACCTCTGGCTGACCTAGAGGCAGTGAGACTCCCAGGGCAGAGAGTAGTAACATGTGAATTTCTCACACTATATGTGAATCTTTTAGTTATGTGCATTCAACTCAGAGGTCGTGTAGATACTGCTAATATAGAAAGGTACCTTTGGATGAGTATTTGTTAAGGAATGGAAGGTAGTAAAGAGTAAGTTTTATGAAAATGCAAAGGAAAAATTACTGGGGGTAGAACAGTTTAAACAAAGATTGAGTCTGGAGATGCAGGATGTGTAAGGGCAGAGGGATGGTTAATCATAATAAAGGAGCATTGAAAAGCCTATATGGATATCTACTATTTCATAACCAAATTAAAATACAAAATTTATTTTACAAAGAATTTGAAGAGAGATACTATAAAGGTAGATAAATCTGTTCCCAGAAGACATGAGTGATTAAACATAAACCTAGTACCATGGGTAGAAAAGCACATGTATTAGTTTTATTTCCATGTCTGTAATAAAATATGACCAACTTTTTTACCTGCATTTGAAGGTAAAGAAGTTTATTTTGTCCTGTAGTTTCAGAGAGACTGAGTCCTCATGGAAGGGAAGGCATGGCATCATGGAAAGAGCAGAAAGATGAGTAATTACAATTTATACACATACAGGAGAGAGAGAGAGAGAGAGAGAGAGAGAGAGAGAGAGAGAGAGAGAGAGAGAGAGAAGAAGAAGAAGAAGAAGAAGAAGAAGAAGAAGAAGAAGAAGAAGAAGAAGAAGAAGAAGAAAGAATGTAGGGAGCTGCGGCGAGCGGTGACAACATTCTCCATTACAAGATGGCGCTGGCATCCGGTGCTCCCACAAGTAAACAACTAAACTGCACAGGTGCAAGAGGCAAAAGTGCACCAAGTCACTGCCCATCCCGGGGCGTAATATGGGGTGATGAGTGAACAGCCAATCAGAAGTGAACACGCCACTCTAAGGTGCATATAAGCAGTGCCTTTTCCCGGCTTGGGGTCTTCTGCTTCAGCTGATACAAGAATAAAGCCTCGTTGTAGTAACTACCCGAACACTGCCTCCCATGTCTCTCTTGTGGGCGAGAAAACTCGGAAGGGGCGCAGAACATCTGGTGCTGAAACCCGGGTACTTCAAGGCGCCACGGAGACCCCCCTCCCCCGAGACTTGGGGTGGGTTAAAAGACTACAGGATCGAGGAACATCTCTGAGAGGTATGTTTGGGGTGGAAGCCTTGGTTGTGAGCAGATTTTCACCTATTGCTGCCGCTGCACTAGTTGGCCTCTTGTTTGTGTTGCTTTCGCTTTTAGCTTATTTGTGTTGTGAAGATCCAGCTTGCAGCACAGCTATTAATGCAAGTCAAGAGGTTTTAGAAGAGGTCCACTCCAGTGTATCAGAAACAGAGTGTGTTAGCCGGCATGAGGCCAAAGAGCCTGGGGAAAAATATAAGGCCAAGGAGCCTGGGAAAGGGAAGCAGGCAAGAAGGCCTGGACAAAAGAAGCAGACCCAGGAGTCTGGTAAAAAGAGAGAGTACTCAAAAGAAACAGAGGCCACTGCAGGGCCTGTTAAGAATAAGGACCCTTCGCCGGCTGATGAAGAGAGAGTGGAGGTCAAAAGGGTCCCCCTTTACCCCATTAAGGAGCTTGCCAGCATAGACCTTAGCAGCTCCAAAGAAGATCTAACACAAGGAGAGGAAGAAAGCCTAGAGGAAGAGGCAGCCACCTATGAACAAAACAGATATGGACCAAAAAATAACCGTCCTGAGATAAGACTAAGAAAGACCTTGAGTCCCTCGGCCCCACCCTTGCCTCTGGCCTATGCCCCGGGCAGCGTCTCTAATTCATTTCTCAGCCCAGGAGATCAGAGACAGCTACAGCTGGCATTTCCGGTCTTTGAAGGTGCAGAGGGAGCCCGTGTTCATGCCCCAGTAGAGTATAGGCAGGTCAAAGAATTAGCTGAGGCAGTACGTGCATATGGAATTGGGGCTAATTTTACTGTATCCCAAGTGGAGAGATTAAGTACAGCTGCTATGACGCCAGGAGACTGGCAGGACACAGTGTAGGCGGTACTTACCAATATGGGACAATATTTGGAATGGAAAGTGCTCTGGCATGAGCAGTTACAAGCACAAGCCAGAGCTAATGCAAGCATTGAGGGTCAACAATTATGGACTTTTGACATGCTGGCTGGAGTTGGCGTACATGCGAATGACCAGACCACTCATCCCTGGCAGGTCTACGCACAGATAGCATCAGCTGCAATAAAGGCATGGAAGTCTCTCCCTAGGAAGGAAGGCAGTAACCTTTATTTGTCCAAGATAATTCAGACATCTAATGAGTCTTTTTCTGATTTTGTGGCCCGAATGACCGAGGCAGCAGGTAGGATTTTTGGTGACCCAGAACAGGTGATGCCATTGATAGACAAATGGTATTTGAGAATGCTACAGCGGAATGCCGCACAGTCATTGCCCCTCCTAGGAACAGAGGGTTACAAGACTGGTTGAGAGCCTGTCGAGGCTTGGGTGGTCCCCTTACTAATACTGGACTTGCAGCAGCAAACTTAGAAATGGCTACAGTCCTCCTTAAAGGTCAGAATCGTGGAAAATTCCCTTCAAAACAAATGGCCCGATGCTTTGCCTGTGGGAAGGCGGGACATATGAAGAAAGAGCGCCCAAATAATCAAATACCATCAAAACTGTGCAACAGGTGTGGAAAGGGCTATCATCTGGCTTGGGATTGCCGCTCTGTTAGAGATATAAGAGGTCAGATCCTCCCTCCAAATCCCTCAGCCATTAAGGAAGAAAAATTTTCAAAAAAACGGACATACGGACCCAAGATCCCAGGACCCCAAAAGATATGGGACACTGCTGAACACTCAGGAGACACTTTTCACTGCAGAGCCACAAGGGGTTCCGCAGGAGTGGACCTCCATTCCACCTCCCGAGTCCTACTAATGCCACACACGGGGGTGCAGGCAATCCTGGTTGATTATAGAGGTCCCCTGCCAGGGGGAAGTGTCGGCCTTATTTTAGGCCGCTCCTCTCTTACTCTAAAAGGACTAGTGATACACCTCGGTGTAATAGATCAAGATTATACTGGAGAATTTCAAGTTCTCTGCTCTAGCCCACAAGGCGTATTCTCCATCTCCCCTGGGGACAGGATTGCTCAATTGGTTGTCCTTCCAAGCTTGCATGATTGTTTTCCACCCACCGGGAAGCTTAGAGGTGCTCATGGGCTTGGTTCCTCAGGAACTGACTTCGCTCATCTGGTGGTTGACCTTAAAACTAGATCCACTTTACAGTTTTATACCTTATGTGCTTCCTCTCTCTGTCAATCTCTGGGAAAGAGACATCTTACAAGACCTAGGGCTAGTTCTGACCAGTGAGTACTCCACACAAGCTATAAACATTATGAAGAGAATGGGATTTAAAGAAGGGAAGGGTCTTGGCAGGAACAAACAAGGAAGGTTAGATCCTGTCCTACAAGAATCAAACACAGGAAGACAAGGCCTGGGTTTTCCCTAGTTGCTATTGAGGGTTCTATGCTCATACCCTGGCTCACAGAGGAGGTCGTATGGGTTCCTCAGTGGCCCCTATCCTCTGAAAAATTAGAAGCTGCTACAAGACTAATTAAAGAACAAGTGCAGCTTGGTCATCTAGAACCTTCTACCTCTCCCTGGAATACACCCATATTTGTCATTAAAAAGAAATCCGGAAAATGGAGACCTTTACATGATTTAAGAGCCATCAATGCACAGATGCGACTATTTGGCTCTGTGCAATGAGGCTTGCCTTTAGTCTCTACCTTGCCTAAGCAGTGGAAAATCATAATTATAGATATTAAAGATTGTTTTTTCTCTATTCCTTTGTGTTCACAAGATACACCAAGATTTGCATTTGCCCTACCTACTATTAATCATTTCGAACCTGATAAAAGATATCAGTGGAAAGTTCTGCCTCAGGGCATGGCCAACAGCCCCACTATATGTCAGCTGTATGTACAAATGGCCCTCGAGCCAATTAAGAAACAATTTCCCTCTCTGCTGCTGGCCCATTACACAGATGACATTATTATGTGTCATAAGGATTTAATTACTTTACAGACCTCATACCCCTTATTATTAAACACCTTGGAACAGTGGGGTCTGCATGTTGCTACTGAGAAAGTTCAAATTTCAGAAATTGGCTCCTTTTTAGGGACAGTTATCTATCCAGAAAAGATAATTCCTCAGAAATTGGAGATTTGTAGAGACCATTTACATACTTTGAATGATTTTCAGAAATTACTAGGTGATATAAATTGGTTAAGACCATTGTTAAAAATTTCCTTGGCCGAGCTGAAATCTTTATTTGATATGTTGGAAGGGGATGCTCATATTTCCTCACCGAGGTCCTTAACTCCGGCTGCGAGCCGTGCTCTACAAGTAGTAGAAAATGCTTTAGAAGATGCCCAGTTGAAACGCATAGATGAAACCAAAACCTTTGATTTATGTGTTTTCAAAACTAGATGCTTACCCACCGCTGTATTATGGCAAGAGGGGCCTTTGTTATGGATTCATCCCAATGCTTCTCCTGCAAAGATTATTGAATGGTATCCAGATTCAGTCGCTCAGCTTGCCCTTCGTGGACTAAAAGCAGCCATTACCCATTTTGGAAGGGAGCCTAAGGTTTTCATAGTGCCTTATACTGCCCATCAAGTCCAAATATTAACAGCAACCTCTGATGTTTGGGCAGTGCTGGTTACTTCCTTCAATGGTCAAAAAGATAATCATTATCCTAAGCATCACATCTTACAATTTGCCTTAACTCAAGCTATCATAGTTCCACATATTGTGTCTCAGGAGCCACTCCCAGATGGAATGGTAGTTTATACGCACGGGTCAAAATCAGGAGTGGGTGCCCATGTGGTTAATGATAAGGTTACTTCCAAACAATACCATGAAACCTCACCTCAAATTGTGGAATGCCTAGTGGTGTCAGAGGTTCTGGAAATCTTTCCAGGTCCCTTAAATATTGTTTTAGATTCCTTCTATGTGGTTAATACAGTAAAAGCATTAGAAGTTGCTGGGTTAATTAAGACATCTAGCAGACTTGTAGAAGTTTTTCAAAAGATTCAGCTTACCCTGGCTAAGCGAAGATTCCCTGTCTTTATAACTCATATTAGGGCTCACTCAGGCTTACCGGGACCTATGTCCCATGGAAATGACCTGGCAGATCGAGCCACAAAGTTGATTGCAATTGCCCTTTTGCCAAAATTGGATTTGGCTAAAGCCTTTCATAAAAGGTTTCATGTGACAGCTGAGATGCTATGATGTCGATTTAACATCACTAGAAAGGAGGCTAGAGATATCGTGACTCAATGCCAAAACTGCTGTCAATTCCTACCTGTTCCCCATACCGGAATAAACCCTCGGGGAATTAGGCCATTACAGATCTGGCAAATGGATGTTACCCACATCCTATCCTTTGGCAAATTACAATATTTGCATGTCTCCATTGATACCTGTTCTGGAGTTATGTTCACCTCTCCATTGACAGGAGGAAAGGTGGCCCATGTTATTCAACATTGTCTCGAGGCTTGGAGTGCATGGGGAAAGCCTAAAATCCTTAAAACTGACAATGGACCAGCCTACACTTCTCAAAAGTTTGGACAATTTTGTCGCCAAATGGAAGTGTCACACCTCACGGGTCTTCCTTACAACCCTCAGGGACAGGGCATCATTGAGCATGCTCATCGTACCCTTAAAACTTATTTGATAAAACAAAAAGGAGAAGTTGAGGAAGCTCTGCCCACGGTGCCATGGGTTGTCTCTCTGACACTTTTTACTCTTAATTTTTTGAATTTGGACAGTCAGTGCAACACGGCGGCTGATTGCCATTGCCTGGAACCAACTAGGCCAAAAGAAATGATAAAATGGAAAGATGTTTTGATTGGTCAATGGAAAGGCCTATTTTAATAAGATCCAGGGGAGCGGTTTGTGTTTTTCCACAGGAAGAAGATAACCTGTTCTGGTTACCTGAGAGATTGATGAGAAAGATCCTAACACCTGGAAATGAACAGATGGATTCCTTGGAAGTTAATTCCAGTTCTCACTATGATTCTCCAGAATTGGGTTCCTAGTATTTGGGGAGAATATCGTTGGGCTATTCTATCTGCCTTTCCAAAACCTATGCCGGTCAGGCATGATGCAGCAGTTTTTCCTAAAATCTTCACAACAAATAAGACTCTAGATTTGCCCTACATGCCATATGACCCTACTAGTGCCCCATTAGGTGAGAGCCACTCCTTGCCAGAATGAGGCTCTCTTTGTTTTCAAACAACTGAGGATGGAGACTGTATACCTCCCTCGAGGAGGGCTTTGAGATGGTTTTATGATAAGAGAGAATGGGCGAAAATGACAATTAAGAGAAACAATACCCATACATCTGCTACAGCCCAGTTAAAAGGCAGGCTGATGGTTGTTAACCAATGCCTTGATTTAGTGGAAGAGAGATTGGACATTCTCTTTCAATTGGCCCAATTGGGATGTGAAAGAAAGCTTGGAGCACTTTGCATTGCTAGCATACAGTATGAAAATTTTACTCGAACTGCCAATTTGTCTAGAAAATTGTCTTTATATCTTACAGGAAACTGGTCTGAAGGATTTGAGGAAACCATGGAGTCATTGAGAACAGCGATTGTGACCATCAACGCAACACGAATTTACCTGTCGCTGACTGTAGGACTTTCCTCTTAGATTTCTTCAGCCTTTTCTTTCTTTAAAGAGTGGGTGGGGGTAGGTCTGTTTGGTGCAGCCCTATGTTGTGGATTAGTGCTCATGTTATGGTTGGTCTGCAAGCTCAGAGCCCAACAAAAACGTGACAAGGTCGCTATCGCCCAAGCACTCGTAGCCTTGGAACAAGGATCTTCCCCTGAAATTTGGCTATCTATGCTAAGAAAGTAACTGATGACTGAGACCCTCAGTCGATGCACCCCAAGGGTTCAGCCCATTGCACTGGGTCGATGAGAGGTCTAAGTCTAGCCAGCCCTTGCCTGAATAACTGTGGTACCTGAATATTTAGAGGTGTTTGCGAGTGGGTACTCGACAGGGAATGTTCCACGAGTGTGGATAGATTTCCCGAAAGTATGCCTGATTGCACAAAGGTTTGATGCCAAGAAACCTCCTCCCCTCGTGGCGCCCCAGGGTGGAGGCTCCCTTTCCCCGACAAAAAGGCATCGAGATGGGTATGGGAAGTATTACTCATTGCACGACGACAAGAGAAGAAACCCATTACAATATCTCATTTTGCACAGGGGATCAGGCCTCTGCTTTCCCTCACTGAGTTGGTGCTGCGCTTGATAGGCAAAAGGCTGTTCCATCTTAATAAAATAGAAAGGGGGAGATGTAGGGAGCTGTGGCGAGCAGTGACAACATTCACCATTACAAGGTGGCGCTGGCATCCGGTGCTCCCACAAGTAAACAACTAAACTGTGCAGATGCAAGAGGCGAAAGTGTGCCAAGCCACTGCCCATCCCGGGGCGTAATATGGGGTGATGAGTGAACTGCCAATCAGAAGTGAACACACCACTCTAGGGTGCATATAAGCAGTGCCTTCTCCGGGCTTGGGGTCTTCCTCTTCAGCTGATGCAAGAATAAAGCCTCGCTGTAGTAACTACCTGAACACTGCCTCCCCTGTCTCTCTTGCGGGCGAGGGGACTCGGAAGAGGCGCGGAACAGAAGAAGAAGAAGAAGAAGAAGAAGAAGAAGAAGAAGAAGAAGAAGAACAAGAAGAAGAAGAAGAAGAAGAAGAAGAAGAAGAAGAAGAAGAAAAAGGGCTGAGGTCATATATCCTGAATCTTGCCATGGTGACAAACTCCCATGTTTGTCATATGCGCCCCCCCCAAAAAAAATTATACCAACTAGGAACCATCAGTCAAATACATGAGCCTATGGGGGATGTGTCTTCATTCAAGATACCAAGAACCCAAAGCAATACTGTGTTCTTGCCATTTCTTTTAGTTCCCCACCAGAACCAGATGATGTCAAGTGTCCTGAGTTATGTAGGATGGTTGGAGAAAGATACTGCAGGATGAACTTAAGCTTCTGAGCAGCAGGGCGGATCAGCCTCTCATGGATTGAGCCTCAAAAAGCCCTGCAGAAGCATATGTATTGAGTGTTACACAAAAGGGAGTTTTATGAGGGGGTCAAGGGGTTAAAAAAAAAGTTTCTCATATCAAAGCCTCTAATCTAATCTACATTTTTTGTGTGTAGAAAAAACATCACTCCTGTGCAACTTTAGTCCTTATTGTGCACTCTGCAGTACCCAATAATGCAAGACATTCCAGGTGTAGCAGGACTGTCCTGTGACCAAACCCATACAAAGGTTATAAAGTGCCTTCAGAAAAATAGCTGTGTAGATAACAGAAAACAGCATCTGTTTTCTACAATGATTTCTTCAAGGTCAAAGTACTTCTAGAAAACAACTATCCATCTTGATGTTTACCACACATACAGTGAAAATCGACTATTTCATTCTAAATGACTGTTTACATTCTAGGTATGATTCTACCAGAAATCCCCTACAAGATGATGAGACCCTATTACTGAAGAAACTACTTCCCATTCATACACTTAAATGAAACAACTGGAAGTGAGCTTGAAGCTGCCTCCCAGAAGGCACTATGGAGGCTTCTAGAAGAAAAGGGTTAGCCATGGCCTTAGATATCTATGTATACTATGTTCTATAATACTATATTATATAAGACCATCCTGAGTCCACTATTTGTGCAATACTACTGTTATAGGAATAGTCAGCTGGTCTCTGACTTGATTAGAGACCCACTACACAGGAGGGGATCAATGCCCACTACTGTAAACATGATCAAAACCCATGGCAGTGACTCACAGACCCAATGGAGAACTGAACAATATTATTTAGCTAAATTAACATATCATGAATCTTCCTTCTAAATAATATGTTTATACCCATAGACCAGTGGTTTTCAACCTTCCTAATGCTTCAACCCTTTACTACAGTTCCTCATATTTAATAAATAATAAAAATAAAGTAATAAAGTTATTTCTTTGCTACATCATAAGTATAATTATTCTACTGTTATGCATCATAATGTAAAAATCTGATAGGCAAGGTATCTGCCACCCTTAAAGTGGTCAAATGTCCAGGTTGAGAGCCACCGACCTAGACAAATGCTACTCCTTGGCTTAACCAGAGAAGCCTCCCTTTTCAGTGCACATTAGTAATTGAAGAGACTTGTGGCTTTATGAGGTACTGAGAGTAAGTGCTGTCTGAGTGATCAGCCCTAAAAAGACATTGCCATCATCCTGTCAAGGGTTCAGGGAACACTGCACAAGAGTGGTCAGAAAGAATTTAAGATCCAGATGATGTAAGGAAATGCTTAAAAATGAAATGCCATCTCACAGGCAGGATACGGCCATTGCAATCAAGAACACTGATAATTGTACTTATAAAAATGAGCCGATCAACAATCAAACATAGACACAAGGGCTGCCCAGGGGACCATACCCCTAAACCCAGAGCTACTTGCTACTTGCTACTGAAAGATTTATGGGGGAAAGGAATCACTGTCTTCCTTTGTATATGCACTAATGACACAACTAAACTCCAAAGGGTAGTTCCAATCTAATGGTCACACAGATGGCCCCGGTTAAACTAAAATGAGTCACAAAATAACAACAAAATCATGACTATGGGAAAGTAACTGATGGAGATGCAGATGGAGATGGATGTGTGGGGGTGTGAGGTGGAAAGAAGATAAGAGATGTGGGGGAAACAGCAACAGAATACATTATATAGAGGTATGAAACTGTCAAAGAACAAACTAAGGTTTAAAAGGCCCAAGATTAAGGTCGTGCATTCAATTCCCAATGGTATATATAAGAGGCTGTAAAATTAACCAGTAATTCTTATTCCTTCTTTCTTCTCAGTTTCTAAATTTACTCTGTGCTTCCTTTACTTTCCTTCCTTCCTTCCTCCCTTTCTTTCTTTCTTTCTTTCTTTCTTTCTTTCTTTCTTTCTTTCTTTCTGTTCATGATGGTTTTTCATATAACCAGATTACTTCAAACTCACTATGTAGCCAAGGATGACCCTTTACTCTCAACTCTACCTCCAAGGCACTGAGATTCCAGGCACATGCCACCATGCCCAGTTTTATGACCCTAGGCTTTGTGCATTCTAGGCAAGAAACGCTATAACTCACTTACATCTCCAGCCCTACCTCCTCCTCCTCCTCTTTCTCCTCCTCCTCTTCCTCCTCCTTTTCCTCTTCCTCCTCCTCTTACTCCTCCTCCTCTTTCTCCTCCTCCTCCTCCTCTTTCTCCTCCTCCTCCTCCTCTTTCTCCTCCTCCTCTTCCTCTTCTTCTCCTCCTCTTCCTCTTCTTCTCCTTATAATTCTTATTCTTCTTATTCTTGTTTTAATTTTTAAGAAATTAAGATGTTAAGACATCAGTCCTAATGACAGATAGACAGATAGATAGGTAGTAGATAGATAGATAATAGGTAGATAAATTGATTGATTGATAGATGATAGATGATAGATAAATAGATAATAGATAAATTAGAGATAGAGAAAAAGAAAGAGAGAGAGATAGAGACAGAGATATGTCAGGGTTTCAGGTACGATTTTCACACTGAGTTTAATACTGAGATTGCTGTCTTGGGACGGACATGAGTAGCCTGCTAAAAACTTACTTCTTGCCTGTTCTTTACAATTCCTCAGAGAAGTATCAGGCCATACATGTACTAGAAGCTACATTTTTCCGTACTCGTAGTAATGCCAAGATTCTATTAACATCAGTTCTTTTATGTTTTCCTGGTAAGACACCATCCAATGCATAACTCACTTCATCCTGCTGACCAGTGACCTAGTTAAAAATGAGGGCAAATGGTTGGTTTTCTGTCCTTTGATGGCTTATCTTGTTTACCAGTTCTCATATGCCACTCTGATTAACTGCCAAATAATTTAATAATGGTAATAATAATAATAAAAATAATAAACTTTCAATCTGGTTGATAAACTGTGTTCAATAATGGTGCTAGCCCCCCTCATTAGCTTATATTCTAGCATGAAAATGCTAAATAACACACTGACCTTTAAAAAGCAAGCCAAAGGATACATCAGGAAGTTCAGAGAGGCTCAGTTTCTGAAGCTATCTTTAGCCTCTAAATTCATTCTCGACCTAACATAGCTTATAATCACGTTCATCTGTCCTTGCTTGGAGAGTTGTAGCAGGCATGTGTCTTTTATAAGCTTCCTCAAATATTTTTGGAGCAAAGTGGGGTTATAAATACAAGGGCAGTTTACTCATGACAGAGTGCATTAAAAGTTAAAACACTGTAATTGCATTTTTACATGCAATGAATAGAGACATAGCATGAAAGCAGGAAGGGATAATGAATGATGACAAAGGGTGGTTTTGAAGCTCAGTTCTATTTTGGGGGACACGGAGATGAGCAGCTTGATCATCTGAACTTAGAAAGGGCAGAACATCAAGGTTATCATCTTAGCTGTTGGGAAAATGATTGCACAAGCTTTAGCAAGTGGCCTGGAGCAGTATCTGTGTTCAATGACTCATCTGAGAGGTGGCCCTTCCATTAGCTCCCCAACTATAATAGTGAGACATCCATTTAATTCTGACTCACACCGTTAAATGCCATACACTGAATCACCAATCCTACTACATAAAGCACCTGGCCTGAATGTCTCTATGAAATACTTATCCAGGCTGAAAAATATCCTCTGGGGCTGGAGAGGCACTAGACACTGGTTACAGCTAGTTGCCTTGGAAGTCACAAATGAGTTCAAGTCCACCGTCTTCCTGGATGCAAGATAAAGCCCAAATAGTCAGCACATTTTATGTCCTTAGGGTGCTTTATGATCCTGCTTATACCTTTATTGTGTGTAATAAAATTTCTCAATAATCCTGTTTCTAGTAATTCTTAGTTTTAAAAATATTTCTCTTGAGCTGCATGTTATCTGCCTATTTATGTTGCTTTCCAAAGGGGTGTTCTATATACAGGGGGAAAGACACGCTGCAAGGACCTTCAAATGAAATGTATTTCCTAACTGTCCAGATGTTTACTTGGGTGTATGCATCAAATAAATCTAAACTGATGAGAACAGTAATGGCCCAGCACAGTCTGTCTTACTTGGTGAACTCTGAAGGGAGAAAAAATAAAAAATGTGCTGTTTTTGGATGTTATGAATTTTAACAACTCAAGAAAAGAAAACACTTTGAATTTTATTGCTTTGATTTTGTGGACAATAAAGTTGACTTCCCACAGTGATTTTCTTCCTATGTAACACAAAAACATCATCTCTGCTTCAAAAATAAGATCCAGAAGTTTGCTCAGTGATAAAGCTGTGTTTGTAAAAAGTCAAAAAAAATTGTAGTCCCAGGACACATTTAACAATATGACCACATTTTCTGTTGCTTTTTTCTGAAGCCTCTAATAGATATATATGCCCTTGCATTAGCTCCCATGCATCCTAAATGTGGGCAGATGGGAAAATCTCAGCTTCTTCCACCTCCAAGAATTTATATAACTTTATACAAAGCTCCTTGAAAAACAGCTTTGGTCACTATGTGATAACAGATTAGCAAAAGGATTCCAAACAAGTCACAGCCTCAACAAGCCACAAAACTATTAAGACCATCCAGGTAGCTACTTATTCTGATCAATAAGCAGGAATTCTCAGAGTTTGTGCAAGAGGAACAAATGGTGATGTCATTACATAGTGCTTGTCTTGTCCAACTTTTTGATATTGTGGCAGTATGTTGTCCTCTATAAAAATGTTGGGCCACATTCATATATACGTTACCTATGGCAGATGTATGCCATAGGCAACAGGTAGCACATACCAGATATAAAAGATTTACCTCTCTTTACAGCCCATAAAGTGAAGAAACTCTGAAATCCTGCACATATACCTGGAAGGGCCTTAGAATTTTACCTTCTGGAGTATGTATTGTCAACAGAAATATGGCGCTCAGCCACCTTTCCCAAGCATAGCATTTTCTCTGTGTGCGCTTGAGTGGAGTGCTTGATCCTATACATGCAACCATCTGAGTTGCTCATCCACAACACACTTGTGCTAAGATATAACTAGCATATTCAAAGAGACTAATATTCCCAGAGATCCTGCCTTATACATCATTAACAGCAACTACTACTTTTTTCTACTTTCTGCTCAACACAAAACTTAGCCTACTTGAGAGAATCAATACATCTTGGTCTTATTCCCTTCAAGCCTTTACAGCGATCATTTTTCCAACAGTTTTATAATTTTGTATACAAAAAGGAATAGCATCTATTAGAAAAATTTCCAGTGGCTGTATTAACAAAGGCCAAAAGAAAACAGGGACTATAACCCTCTCTAACACGGTCTGTTCTGACCTATATATTTGCCTTTGGCCACATCGTACCCCGTTTTCTAAGGAACTTCTCTTGAGCTGTTCTTTTATAATTCTACTCCCCTCTGACACCGTCAGATCACGAATTCTCTCAAATGCAAGGCTAAGTCAAGCAACTATTTCTTCCCTAAGATTTCTACATTTCTTAATATGGTTCCCTCAGAAGACCAGTGAAAAGCAGTTATTTCAACAGAGCTAGAAACAGAGATTCTTCATGGCACCGAAGAACAGCTTGGAATTTTCTTGGCTCAAGTGGAAGCACCAAGTTCAGCATTTGCAAGAATATCATTATTTTCCACAGAGTGCATTTGGTCTCATAACTTGGCTTAATTCAGGGAATTACCCAAATGAAAGGGCCACTTCATGTTTTCATAGGCTGCCAAATTAGTACAATCATTTAAAATGTTAAATAAGAATTTTTGAGAGATTTCCTGGAACCACTGAAATAAATACCTTTAAACGCTGGGGTTTATAATTTGTCTTGTGGCACTAACGCTAAGAATGTGGTTATAATCTGGCCCAAAAACATTTTCCTGGATGAGCATTCACGTCTTTGGGACCATTTCAAAGGGGACTGCCCAAAGACAAGAAGACTAACAGCTAAGCCTATCCAGCTCAAATACAGCATGTGTTGGGGTCTTCCCATCTCCTGAAGAAGCATTACATCTGATCGTGGGATGCAAATCTCCTTTCAGGACAACAGGCCTAAGAGCATCACTATTGCCTTTAACTAAAGACTTCTTCAGAGGCTGCCCATGTCTGAAGACATCAGGACTTATCTGTGGCTAAATGAGCCTTCTTAGCAACTTCTCAACTTCTTCACATCTCAACTTAGTAGACAGTTGAATAATTTGGGCATTCTATTTGAATGCCTTCCTCTACATGGCCAGTGAATGGTATTTTGATTCCCAGATTCACTTGTTTTTCAAGAACTTCCCACAATCTTCTTCTGACAAATCTTTTTCTACAGTGATTTATTGCTTCAGCAAAAGTCACCAGTACACATTCCTCATGAAGTAAGAAACTGGCCACCAAATACTCAGGTTTATTTATGATAATGACATCTTCATCATCTCATGTTAACAGCTTCCTGTTTGCAAGGTAACATCCTGTTTACAATGAGGAAGGCTGCCAGTATGCCTATGATCTCACTCCCACACGTAAGGCCATGATTCAGTGTGTTTCTTGCAAATTCTTGAAGAAAATGTTTGTCTCCCTTCTGTCAACTGTCTAACTTCATCCTCACTGGTCCAGAGATCCCTTTACGTACCTCCAGGGGCAAAGCTAGGTCCATTTGCAATCTGGCCCTATAAATATTTAATAAAGATGTCGAGAGAAGAATGCCTAGAGATCCATCTGGTAAACTGCTGGAGACAAACCAGACATTGTGAATTAACTACAGAATAAGCCTATTATGTTGTCAAGGTTCGATAGCGGGCCAGAAAGACGCAGCTGATCCCACATTTCAAGTGGAGGAACACAGTGGTAGGAATGAAGCAGGCACATGCAGAAGAATATAAAGTCTGCCACCACATAAAGCTAATTCCTTATGCAAATCAGTCAACAAAGATCGGACCACTCTTAAACAACACAGCTAACTGTGGTGTTTACAAGAACCTGCAGCTCTCAGCTAAGCCCCAATGCTCTAAGTCTGGGTCCAGTTGCTATCCCTCAGGAAATTAAAAACAAAACAACAACAGCAAAAAAACAACAACTAAAAAAAAAAAAAAAACGATGCCAGGAGAAACACAGAAAGTGCAAACGTGATGAGCATGTGTTCTTTGGTTGCCATTTCAACTCTGGAAAACTAAATTTCAAGATCATCATTGTAGAAGCCAAATACGCAACCACAAACCAAACTGCTGACATGCTTTCTGTCATGTGATGAAAGATGCTACTTATGTTTCAGAGAATATAAACATGTAAGAATTTCTAGAAAAATGACCAATGGTTCAGGAAAAGTAGATCTGCTCCCGCTAAAGCAGACACAGCTCTGTTGATACGGTGAGTGATGAGTAACAACTGACTTTAGAGCTTTCATGTTTTCTATCTCAGTTCTCTTTCTGGAAGAATTAAAATAAATGGATGAAATTATGGAAAGTGCAAAGTTCTGCACAATAGAATACACTAGTTTCTCCCTTTTCTGGGTTTCTTCTGCCCTGACTCACAAATGTGGGGAAGAAAATTTCGTCAACTAGAAATGTCCATAGGTTCTTGTTTCTAGTATTGTGTCCTCTATCCCTCTGCTTTTGACCCAGCCTGTGACCCCTGCAACTGTGATCTTCAGACATAAAAAGAAAGGGCATCCATTACAAGAATCCCTTTAAGGCAGTTTCCTTGAGGGTGAGATATGTTTGACATTGAGAAAATAAAGCCATGATTCAAAGGTCAGGATGCACTCAAATGCATAATTCTAGAAGAATTGTCTTCTCTGTCTAATCCCTCACTTCAACTTCCAAGAGTCACAAATATGCATACATCATAACTGAACAGATACACACATGTGAACATACAGTCCCACTGGCATGAATAAAAGCTTTCTAGGGGTTTCAGGTAAAGACAAGGACTCCAATATATTTATCTCCAATATATTTCAAATGAGAAGATGTGTGTACCCAGCGTGTCACACTTTCTCAGCTTTTCTCATATAAACCTATCCAAAGATCCATCAGTAAATAATGTATTAGCATTTTCTCAAGACTAAACCCATCATTTTACCATATTAAAATGGAACTTTAGCCCAGTGGGAGAGTAACAGAATAATGATTCCTAAATCAAGATCACCTGTGCAGCTGTTTGGTCTCTTTCTACATTGAAACTGGCCTACATGCAGAGTAATGTTCTGTACTATAAAGGGAAACATTTCCATTATTATAAAATGTTACAGAGTTTGGAGAAATAGCTTAGTAATTAAAACAGTAATTTTCTTCCAGAGGACCTGAGTTTAGTTCCTAGCACACATGTCTGGCATCTCACAACTATCTGTAACTCCAGATTCAGCACATTCTCTTATTTCCTAGGCACACAGGCATTTAAATAGAAGCACAACCTTAACACATTAGAATTTCAGGTTTTTATTAAGGAATGAATGATATAACTGTGGTACTATTTTTTTTCCCAAATTTCTAAATTTTCCAAATCCATAACCTACAGTGCCCAGGTTTTTGCAAGTAAATAAGTGAACTCATGAATATATTTCACTAGTATATAAGATTAATTTACAATCATTATAATACATGTATATGGTTAGTAAGGCAGAGATATGAGGAGTTTGTTTCATATCACTAGACCTGGTCTGTCCTTTACAAGCAAATGGGAAAACAGAAAATGAAGTTCTTAGTGTTTTCTCATCCAAGCCTGTGTCAGAATAAACTATCATGACCAAAATAGACTTATGAAAGATAGGATTTATTATGGCTCATGGCTCCAGGGAAAGAGTTCCTAATGGTATTGGAAATAGGGCAGCTGAAAGCTGAGAGAGAACATACTAATTCACAAACACAAAATAGAGAGAGAAAACTGGAAATAGGGTTAGGCTATAAACAATCAGAGTCTGTCCTGCAACACACCCCAGTGATGTCTCCCATCCAGCAATGGTCTATATCCTAAAGGTTCCATAACACGCCCAAACAGTGCCACCAACTGGGATTCATGTGTTCAAATAGTTGGGCCTGTGCCAGACATTTCTTATTGAGACCACATCATCTAAAAGGTCAGGAGTGATTAATTTTGCTTAGATATCAAACTTCAAGAAACAGCATTAATGGCCAACCACACAACTTACAAAATCAAGCTAGAAAAAAACATAATATAACAGAGAAATAGCTACCACCAGAACTAGACACCATGAATGGTAGTTATGTAATTTTGCTAACTCCAAGGGTCTGGCCTGCAATTATACCTCCTACACCCACATTGCCTTCCTACCCTAGGGGATCCAGGTACGGATAAGATTGTTACAGAGTTACAGCTGTAAGAGGAGGATCTGGGATGACCATAGACATCCAACATTTGCACATCATGAATGAGAAATTTAACCTAAAGACTACATGCCATTCTTAAAGTTTCACAGCAATTTTATATCAATCTCTGAACTGAAAAATGTAGTTCCTAAATGTCAGGCCATCATCAGATACAAAGCACAGGATTCAGGCCAGCATCATCAAGGACTGATTGGAAATACAAACTCTCAAGGCTTTCTCTGGCCCTCCCGTCATTTCTTCTCTCAGTACTCGAAGAATCAGAACCACCCAGAAGTGTGCTGGTATATTTCCATATAAATGGGAAAATATTTATTTAAGGTAGTTAGCTGACAAACTTCTTGTTCATAGGAAAGATCAGTGAGCTCAAAACCCAGCAGAGTTCGCATGTTTCAGCATTGAAATAGAATCATATTTCGCTGAAAGCCTTGGTTTTATTGTTGTTGTTTGGTTTTGTTGTTGTTGTATGTTGTTTCTTTTTTGTCCATAAGAACTCAAATGATTAGAGGAAGTACACCTGTAATAATGATCATAAATGTTTTACTTAAGTTCAACTCATTGTATATTTTAAGTACTGCAAGAGATCCTAATAGCAACTCCTAGACAAATGTTTGGCCAAACTACTAGCATCATATCATTATAGATTAATACAGTGATGCGCATACTTTATCACTCATGGTGAGTAAGAATCAACATTTTATAATGAGCTGTAGGTGATTCTGGGGAACATAAAAGTTTGGATTCGGTTTTTGTAACTTTGAAGAATTTCTCTGAGTCATGGCTATAACAGAGACCTTGCACAATAGTGTATGAGAGTTAACAATAATAAACTGAAATTTTAATCTTTTCCCCTTTTCCAACTTTAGGGAGGGAGATTTATTATATAATGGTCTATAAGGGACCCAGGACTCTGCTAACTTTTCTGCTTTGTATATCCTGTGTTTCCATCACCTGGCCCAAACTAACACCCTCAGCTATAACTACAATTCTTTTGTTTTAATTATTTAAGGGAAAAAAACAACAACACAACAAAGTTGCAAACTTTTTCTTTTGACCCAGAGAAGTTACACGCATCTCCTCTGCTCAAATCTAGTAGCTCAGAAATATGCTGTGGATAGATGTAGTGTCAGGGAAGGCTGGGGAAACGAAAGTGGACATTTCTGGTTTCTTTAATAACTCAGTTACGTCACATGATGCTTTTCTAGAAGCTGTCTTGTGAGACTCGGACATGCGATGTTTTTCTGAAAACAGACACTTGAGAGGGCAAATGATACTTAGAAAGAATATAAATGGAACCCCACAGATAGTGAGAGGACACTATTGCATTGCTACATTATGCAGCTCTTCACTGGTCTTCACTGGTCTTCACTTCATAGAGAGAATCTCTCAAAAGAACTCTGATTCTGGCTAATTCAGAATCCTTCGGCTGACTGGTGCTGATTTGGTGAAGCCCTGCTGTTTCAGCGGGATCGTGCCACTGCTACTGATTCACCTTTAGATTCGCTATTGATCTGGACTGCTGGTCTCCTGACAATGAAGAGTGGCATCACTCCAATGAACTACTTCCGAATAAGTCCACAATCCCCTTTTCCTATTAACCGTCTTTTCCCCTACCTCTGGTTGGCTAGTTAGAAGGAAGGTTAAAGCATTTAAAAACCCTAAAATGGTTTTGAAAAAAATCTAAGCCTACCGGAAACAGTCAGGTAGGGTGGTAAATAGTATAATGATGTCTTGGTAAGTTTCAGAATTCGGGAACAAAGGGAAAAAAAGTGGTGGGGGAGAACAGATTTTCAGGACAGCGAGCTATTTCTGTGATCTTTTTTTTCTAACAGGTTCCTGAAAAGTCGTCTGTAACTACCGATAAGAGTTAAGATGAGTGACTAGGAAAGGGATCGATTTTCCTATTTGCTTCCATAGCAGACCGAGTTGAGCCAAGTGCATCACTTTCATGGAAATAGAGACAGGAAGCCCTGCTCCAGTGCACTGCCTTCTTTCAACATGAAGCCGCTCGGCCGGTGCAGCCACTGGGAACACTCCCTTTTCCAGGGAAAGAAGGGGTGGTAGAGGAAAAGAAACTCAAAAGTCAGACTGTTTATATCTCATCGCTTCCATTTTCTCATGGTCCCCTGTGTATGACTCACTGTGCCTCTTTCCAAGAGCGAGAAGGAACATAAAGAGGAAACGAGCCCAACATTCCTCCTCTTCTGTTTCAGTCATAGTGATTCCCATAGCCCACAGCTGGGGAGAAGAGCACCAGACACTCTCCAAGTTCACGCTAACCACAAAACTCCAAGTTATTTCCTTTTCCAAAGCAGCAAGCCTGTATGTTTGGGTGGTAACCAGAAAAAGCACAGAGGAATGTATAGCGATGATTTTATATAAAGAATAATGTTTGTAATGTTCGGGTAAGTATATTTTAGCTAACTGATGTAAACAGCTTTTATATCAAAACTGCTTAATAACAGAACAAAACACTCTGTAAGTATACATTCAATTCTCAGTATTACCACTTTCTACACGTTATAAACACATGTACAAATTCCCATCAGAAAATAACAGGCATATTTTACAGATCTTTCTGTAACTAGGGTAACAAAATAGTGATCTTCCTGTTAACTTTAACAGTAGGCATTTGCATACTGACCATCTCTTTGTTAGAAAGCTTATTGCTAGGATTTTTACTATTTTGAAGATGTAGACGTGCTTTGGAAATTTATTATCTTCTACACAATTCAGCAGGTTATTGAAAATATTCAGGTTATAAATTGGAAGTTTTTGAACTAAACAAGAACAAAATGACTATGATGGAATCCTACTTATTTTAATTTTTTATGAACATTTGATAAGGTAACTGAATATCAGTTAATAAATACTTATACATTAATTACATGATTTGTAACTATATGGCATAAACAAAGATTATACACGCAGCATAAATAATTTGCTGGCCTGCTATTTTTAGTAATTTGCCCCATTCTCACAAATCTGATTCATCAATTTATCTTGCCAATGAGATATTGCCAAATTTACTTTTCCAATGAGAACGAATGAGGAAATCTATTTCTAATTTTATATACCTTATCAGAAGATAATTTCTCCCAAATGTATGCATTGCCATCTTTCTCCAAATGACTACTGTTTTCAAGGTTGTACACAGATGCTTAACTGTGCAATGAGAACAAACTATTTTTTATGTGCATGAGAGAACATCTCAGTAAAAGTTTTGAATTCTGTGACATTGGATGACTCCCACAAAACTCTCACTGCACTGATCTCAGTTTGACAGGAACCTTTGGTAGGATTGTTCTCGTTGCCTGCATCCATCCCTAGGTGGATCCCTCTCTGTCTTTGGAAAATAGTTATTACTTGGTACACATTTACATCAGAAAGACTCTTCTATAGCTTTACAGTTTTGTATTCCTGGTAAATAATTTCTGATGTTGCGACTACTGCTAAGTCCTTGAAAATATTTACTTCTGTGTGTTTTGTGAATTAGCATATGTATATATTTGGGCATGTGAATCATCACAACATGTACGTGTGTGTGTGTGTGTGTGTGTGTGTGTGTGTGTGTGTGTCTGTGTATTGTCAGTATTTCTGGAATGTTTGGGGCGTATGTTTATTTGCAGTTCTGGAGATCAAATCTAGAGCCTTTCACATACTAGGTAAGTACACTATCACTGATCTATAGCTCCAGCCCCTGTTGTCAATATCTCCAGGGCGATGCTTCAGTTTACTCTTCTATTAGGTTTACAACATGGTTGTTTTATGTTAGAAATAAATGATTATTCGAGAAGATTTTTACCTACTTAATAAATATGAGAAAACATTTATGCAAAATTGCCATCATCCACTAACAATAGGAACCCAAGTCATAAAATGTGAGTTTCCTTTTATCATTACAAAGAAATCAGCCACTTTCTGAGTTTAGCAGAGCAAGCGCTACCTTATTATCATGGCGCCCCCAGTGTGGCCTGGGAGCACATCCATTCATCTGGTTCCCTCGTAGTTCTTCTTACATTAAGAAACTGTTGCTACTGTCAGATCCAGGTTCATATTCCCAAGGAACTAACATGACTTAGTTTGATGAGAATAATTTTTACCCCTAATGAGAATAATGCAAGTATATAGCAGTATAATTCACATGTCACAAGATCCCCCAACCTTGTGGACTTATTAGCTATAAGAAGTTGCAAAATCTCTGACAGATTTCTCCAGCCTAATGGCGTTTGCCCTGGAGGTCTTGAATGGAGTTTTCTAATCTAACCTCACAGATGTCATTTTGGCTTCTAACTTAGGGACACGGCATGAGGGTTATTTATACCATTCCAGAGGAAGTTTTCATTGTCTTTCTTTCTTCTGAGTTACTTTTAAGATAAATTTTAATCTTAGTACGTTCTACTCTTTGTTCTCAGATTGGGGGAAGAAAATGTTGAATAGTACTAGAGATACTCAAAACTAGAGATTCCTACCTAAAACGGAAGACTACAAAGAACATTTGTCATTGCGCCTCAAAATCAGCCCTGTGCTCTGTCAATTACATCCTAGTTTGAGCCGTAATAGTAACAGTAGTTGCTAATTTTTCATATATATATATATATATATATATATATATATGTATATATATACATATATATGTGTGTGTATATATACTTATATATACACATACATATATATATTCATATATAAGGTGAAATTAAACACAAGTTAGTCATAAAAGCAAGTTACATCTATCCTGGAGCCACACCTACCTGGACACTGGCAATCTGGTTTTACTCAAAGAACATCTATTTCAATATGACATTTCTCATGCTAAACCAATAGATTTGTTATTTCAGGTAAAGATTTATAGGATTCTGCCACACTGTGTGAAGTTAAATGTATCTGTAGTTAGAATGTGTGGGTATGAATTATGGTTCAGGGCTGTATAAGAAGCTCTGTTGCTCATCCCTAGGGCCATTGCACAAGTCCCAAATCATTGGACTACACATCATCACATTGCTCAGGTGACAAGGCAGGGAAGAGATGAATAGACATATCCCCTACCTTCTCCATGATTAAGAATCAGGGGCACAAGATTTTACTAGTTGGCCAAAAAAAGTTTAATTACTATTTGCATTAGAAGACTTTCATTATTTAAAATGGGAAACATAAAGGCTAAGATGCCAATATGATTAGCATTTCACAAATAAATGATAGCAAAACTCAATTATGGTGTTTACTATGTAAGAACAACTTAAATATCCATTGACTTTAATAAGAAAAACATTTAGATGGCTGCATTACTATTTTTGTATGCATTTGTCAGAGGATATTTAAGAAGGAGGTATTAAGTAAGTTCTCACTTAGCCAGTAAATAGTAAAGCCAGAATTCATACCAACACATTCTGATCGTAGATATATTTAACTGTCATTCAGTGTGACAAAGCCCTATTAATCTTTACCTAAAATAAGTAATCCATACCTAAAGCCTATACAGGCTTGATTATACAAGCTAGCAACTGAAGATGGATTTTGAAGATCATATGGAAATGGAAGTACTTGACATGCTTCTCATTTCAGAAAACACTTCCACACAATATAAAATCTCATTAATTTCCCAGCTAGGAAATTCTTCAATATATGTATGAGGGACTAAATATATTTTCATTATTGCTGATATATATATATAGCAAAAGCTGTATTTTCTATGTTTTTCTCTCTAAGTGTTACAGACTTCCAAAGAAACTTCCACCAATTGGATGATGTGATGGGAATAGACACAAATCTAATATACTTGTCAACTTAATCTGATTTAATACTTTAAACATCTTAGCTATGCCCAATCTATTAGGAAAATGACTCAAATTTTCTTAGTTCTGGACTCTTTGTTTTAACTGTTTTCTAAGCTGGAGACCAGAGTCTCCCATGACCTCATGATAGAAATGGTTGGAATCCTCTGGTCTTGCTTGTGATGGACAATCACTCACTTCTCCATGATATTTGCATTGAGAGCCTCATGGGTCTATCCCCTGGCTGAGTTACAGCCTAGAAGAGGCTTTCTGGACTGTGTTGCAACTTTAACATATTTTTCCTCTGTCTTGGACCTGTGTGACCTTATGGCAGCCACCTTGAATTCACAAGCAACATACTGACTTTCAACTCGGGGTCAGGCCATGCAGAACATGCAGGGAAAAAGAAAACCTTGAATCAATCCTGTCTTTCTCCTTTAGTGAGTCTTCTGAACCCTAGTGGTTTGTACTCCTGTGAATTCTGCCTATCACCAGTTTCTATAGGCAGCAAGCTGAGGTTAAGGAAGAAATTCACAATTCTGTGCTCAGAGTGGTTTCCCTATTACTCAGCCAAACCAGGTGATGATGCTGTGGCAAATATCTAATTTTTTTCACTTCCTTTACTCTCTCACACTCTTTCTTTGCTCCACAATTCTCTAGGTAAACATCCCCATTCTTCAATCTCATAACTCCCTTCCACTAATGACAGCAAGCTTTACTAACACGGCTTTTTTTTTTAAGGTTATAATTTTGCAATTTAATTTTGTAGCTTTGAAAATTCTTGCTTGCTAGATGCATGATAAATGGATTTTATAGAAACCATTCTTAGCTTTAATCCCCAGCTCCCATTCCTCAAGGAGGCAGAAAATTAATGTTCCAGTTATTTATGACTATGTAACAAACCACCCAGACACTTAGTGATTTGAAATAACAATCATCATTTATTTTGCTCACAAATTTACAGTTTGGGCAAGGTTTGTCAGGAAAGGTTCATCTCTGCTACAGATGGAATTAACTGTGTTCATTTAATTGTATCTAGAAGATGTACTCCTAAAATGGTTCACACTCATGTCTGGCAAGCTGGAGTCCCACTGGGGCTATTGGGCAGTGATTTTAGTGTCTTGGTGTCTCTCCAGGATGCCTCTCCATAATGCTGCTTCTTCATAGTATAGAAGCTGTGTTTGAATTAAAGATGGGAAGGAAAGGAAACCCTGACACTATCTTAACCTTGGGTTACTAGTTCAGGAGAATTGGCCCAGAGTCATCTTTGCTACATTGTATAATGCAAAGTGGTTACAGAACCTCTCACACCCAAGGGTGCTTGGGAAGAAAAGCTGGGTTCACAGACTCTGCCTCTCAAATTGTAAAAGACAAATAATCGGTTTCCATCTTTAATCACTTACACTTTGCCTAGTAATTTCCAGATAACTAAGGTTATGTTGAAGCCCGTGTGGTTTGTTGTACTTAAAAGTAGTGGGGGTGGAGTGGGGGGAAGAACATCAAGAAAATCGTAAAGCTTAGTTTCATTAGTGCTCTGGGCATTCAACTGTAAGAAGAATGGGAATCTCGCATGCTTGCCCACCTAGCATAGTGGGCTTCTCATAGCTCAGGGCATAGAGTGGCAGTGCCCTAACAGCAGTGGGAATTGAACTCAGTAACATCAGCATAGGGTAAATTATCTACTCCCAGCTCACTGTGAGTACATATCTGGCAGGAAATGGACATGGAAACACAGGGTTCTCAGAGCGTAAGTTATGAGTCCCCTTGTAAAGCACAGCAGGTCCAGGCACTACTGTGAAATTTACCACAAAGATCTGGGAAATGAGGTAACCACAAATAAACTGGGTCATTTCCAGACCTTACCTAGGGTGACCCAAATGGGCAAAAGAAACCTAAGAAAAACAAATCTTTCAACTTATTCCTAGACAGTCTATGTGGATCCAGAAGGAAATTCTAAAACATCCAAGTTGTCCACACATCAGAAATTCATTGAGAGGTTGAAAATATACATAAGAGAAGCCAGGAAAGACCCATAGCAAAGAAAAGGTAGAAAAAAGTAGAAGTCTCTGAATTTTAAATCTATTCAACCACCTACACAAGGTCCATCAACAGGTTTTTCACATAGCTAAGCCATTTTAGGTGTCACAACTAAAACAGAAATCCTCATAGGGAAATCAAAAGCCAGAAATTCTAATAAAATATAGTGTTCAAAGTGTCTATTTTGAAATTAAAGAAACAGAGGGAGATCAAGAGATAACCTCTATCAATCCAAGTCAAGGTGACATGTGTACTTTAAAAAAGTCAAAAAGAAATTAAGGCAAGTTACCCCAAATGTATTGCATTTGGCAAACAGGATTTCCAAGGCAACCATTATAAATATATTCAACAGAGGCAACAGAGAGGAGGGAAATAACTTTTTTAAGAACTTGAAATAAAATATAATAATCATTCAACAAATAATACAGTTAAACAAATTAACATATTATTCTTTAAAAAATGGGACATTCCACAGATTACACAAAAAAACACTGATAAAATTGCTAGTATGTGAACATTAAATATATTTTGAAATGCAATGGAACTATTGAAGGAAATTTATCAAAGCCTCAGAAAACTCCAGGTCATAGCAAATATACAAAATCATTTATAGAAAAATTTCCAGGAACTGAGCAAGAAGAGGTAAAAAGGAAACTACTTGAAGAAATTATGGGTAGAAACTTTCCAACTTTGATTGCATAATATCAGTGTACAGTTTTAACAAGGTCAGTGATGCTCTCATTAGGTAATTACCCAGTGAACGACAACACACACAGTAGACATGCTAGTCAAACTGATGGGATCTAGAGAAGAAAAGAAAGTCTCGGAAGCAGCAGCGTGATGTGAGGAACTCAGCACACACAAGAAACAGTATAGTTAGAAGATGGGTTGTCAAGGGAAACAATTGATGCTAAAAAGGAATAGAAGACAAAACAAACAAACAAACAAACAAAGAGAGTCAACAGAAAACACTGTGGCCAACCCAACAAAAATACTCTTCAAAAAATTAAGCAAATGAGGACATTCTCCTATTTAAACAAAGAAATAAACCGTACTGGAAATCCTAAAAATCTATATACCAGGTACTAATTAGAATCAACAGTGGACACTGAAGAACCGAAAAGGCCAAAGTGTAGCAAGTGTAAAGAACTAAATGAAAATGTTTAATTTCGTCATCTTATAATTTCCTTATACTATATCAAGCAGTGCTGAAAACAGCTAACAACATATGTTTATGACACATTTATATGCCAAGCATTTGAAAATAATACCATAAAAATAAAAACCAGGTTAATATTTGAGGGATTAATTACATTTAAAAAGAAATTGCTGTATCTTATAGGAATTAAACCACCTAGATATATCCTGGTAACTTTATACACATTATAATTCATAGAACACCACTGAAAAACAATTTAAAAAATTAGAAATTCAACAGAATTATTAACTTCCACATATGTGCTTTGGCATGGATAAACACGCACAAAATCACATGCACATATATATTATATAATATATAATGTGAATAATATATATTATAATATACCATATATATTATAATATAGTATATATATTACAATATAGTATATAATACATATACATCATATGTACATAATATGATATGTATTATATATAATGTGAAAATAGTACATTAAAATGCTTCTTAACAAAAAAATGTTTCTTAACAAAAATAGGTGGAACAAAGTGAAAAATACAAGAGACATATAGACATGAACAGCTGGATGGTATAAACCCAAATTGATTAGTAGTACAACAAATATAAATACTTCTTCAGCTTTAAAAAAAAGTCAAAGATTGTCAGGTTGGATTTTAAAAGTTATTTACAAGAAATATAGTTCAGTTAGTTTAAATTTTAATATTTAGATTGAAAGTAAAAGTATTATATAATACCACTATGCAAACCATACAATTTAAATATTTCCCTATTCAATAGCTTAATGGTAAATGGAAGAACTTTACAGAGAGTAATTTTCAGAACATAGTCCAAGAATAGAGTTGTGTGAGAAGATGTCTGAGTACTTGTGAGAAAACTACAAGAAAACAGAACATGGGTCTCATGACCTCAGTTTCTTCAAAACAGAATTGTTCTTGGAATGTGTGTTTATTATCCACTATGTGTAGAGAATAGGAATAAGTTTACTTCACCTGTTGTTATTCATGTGCCTCTATGGAAAAACATATTTTTGTCACATATGGCCTGTCCATCTTACTCATGTTATTTTGCTTAACCCTTAGAGTATACATTTCCTGATGCTCTGAATTAAGTTGGTATTGTATGAGACATTAGTCTGCCTCAAATTTAGACCCTGTGCCCCCAGGTTAATGCCACCAACAATTTAAATATTTCCCTATTCAATAGCTTAATGGTAAATGGGAGGGGTAAACAATATTATTAGAAGGAAGAAAACAATGTTTTTTAAATAAAAAGATTGCTATTCAGAAGCAATTCAACCTTTATGAAATTTTATGAACTTTTAAGACATTTGTGACAATTGCATCGATACAGACAACTTATAAATACAACTTATCAGTCCTTACAGTTGGAAATTTAAATGTCCCATTTCAATAGCTACTATAATGATATGGGAAACCATTGTGAAAGATGAGATTACTGCCAATCAATGGGTCTTAACTGATGTTTTTGAGACATTTCATTCAAAAAGAGAAGAACATTCTTCTTTTTCAAGAACGTTCATGGAACTATCCCAAATGCTAGGACAAAATACAAATGTTAATATATTCTAAAAGATTAAAGCTCATTTTAAAATGTGTTTATAGTAAAAATAGAATAAAACTATAAATCAACAATGCAAAATACCCTGTGCCAGTTCGAATTATTAGTAAATTAAATAGCATGTGGTACAAATGACTAAAATTAAATATGCTGAATTCAATAAAAATAAAAGCAAAATGCTATAATACACAAAAAGGAATGAGATAAAGGTAAACATTATTTTTTAAAGGAACCATTCCAGATTAATTGATTATACTCTAATAACTGTCCCAGTAATTCAGGGGTCATTGAGGATACTGAAGCAGATTTTCTTTTGGGGTGGTATTTATTAGGAGAAAACTTAATGTCATGAAATGACTGATGATATGGCCAATGCTTAGAGACCATGAGGCTAAGTTGTATGTCTATTCTTAGAGGTTTCAGAGAAATGAAGGTGGTTGCATATGATGTGACTGACTAGTATCCCACAGCACCATACTGCATGTGCTTATAGTCAGCTTTTGTCCATTCCCAGGTGGCAGCGCAGAAGCCAAATTTCAGCCCTTTAGTTAATGTGTGTACTGAAAATCTAGCGCAACCTCAGATTCATAAACTTCCTTTGAAAAAGTGAGTTATAGAGTTATAGAGTGAAAGAATGGGGACATGAGGGGATAAAGAGAAAAATGAGAATGAATGGGTCACCTAAGACATGGAAGGGGAAAATAGTTATTTTCTCTATAGAAGAGAAAATATAAGGAAGTATTCATAACAATAATAATATATTAAACTATACACAATGATCAATGACCTAGAAGAATAAATACTACTAGTCCCTGGAACCAACTGTGGAAAAACATCTATAATAAACTATAAATAATTCCAAAAGACAAACCCATACCCACATGATATCAACCATGAATTCTACCAAATACATAAACAGAAATTGAATCAATTCTACCAAAATCCTTCCCAAGAATACAAGAGGCACACTTTTCAAATCTTTCTCCCAAAAAAATTAAGAGCAGTTGTGAGAATAGCAGATTCATTCATAAACAGACACAGCAAAACTAAAAATAAAACATGTTAGCAAAATGAATGCTATATCAATAGGGGGATAATAAGTGCATATGAAAGTAGTCAATGCTATAAGTCTTTAATGAAACAAATTAAAAACAACATGAAATATAGCTATAGAACTAAGAAATGTCTACGATCTAAATAACTGTCAACATTAAGTGCTGACAAGGATATAGAGAAATTGGTGGCCTCATTGTGGTAGAATTTAAAAAAGTACAGCCAGGTTGAAAAACAGTTTAGTTATCTCTAAAAAAAAAAAAAAAAAAAAAAGACACCATCATCTACACAGCATTCCAGGCAGCAATTCTGCTCTTAGGTATATTATATCCAAGACAAATGGAAACACATGTCCACATAAATGCTTGTTCATGCATGCTCATAGTGGCACTATTCACAATAGTCCCAAACTGGAAACAACCCAATGCCCATCATCTGGTGAGTGGATAAATAAAATGTAGTCCATCCACACAATACATGCCATTTAGCAATGTAAATACATAAGCTTCTAGTGCCTATACAATATGAATGAGCCAGTTATGCTAATTGAAATATTAAGATGCAAAAAAGTACATATTATACCATTTAATTTGGATTAAAAAAATCTCTTTTAATAGATTTATAAGTCCTGAGATCACCTGGAGTTGGAGGGCTGAGTGGAAACCACCTGTGAATTGGCACCAAAAGACTTTGAGAGATATAGAAAATTTACTAAAACTGAATTGTGTAGATAATTTCATAGCTCCATAATTTACTAAATATAATTGAACTACACAGTTATAAGATATGCATGTTGTGCCATATAAACTATATTTCAATAAGGTTGTCTTTAATAAAAAAAACAAGTCAGTGCAGTCTTTCCAATTCAATATTCTGAATCTCTCATTTTCTTTTTTATTAATTTATTTATTAAATTTGTGTCTCAATAGCCCCCTACTACTAGTTCCCCCTCCCACAGTTCCCCTCTTCATCTCCATCCCTTTCTCCTATGAGAAGGTGTAGGTCTTCTCTGAGTAATACCTTACCCTGACACATCAAGTATCTGCAAGACTAGGTGCACCTTCCCCCACTGAAGCCAGAAAAGGGAACAGGAAGCCTATTCAGGGGAACAAGATCCACAGACAGGCAGCAGATTGAAGGATAGCCCCAGCTCCAGTTGTTGGGGGAATCTATATAAAGACTAAGCTGCACATCAGCTATAAATGTACTAGGGACCTAGGTACTTAACTCTGTTGGTCTTCCTGTGAAATTCCTATCCTCTTTAGATCTCTCAATCATTCCCCTACTCTTTCACAAGACTCTCTGAGCTCCCTCTAATGCTTAGCTGTGGGTCTTTACATCTGGTTCCATCCGCTGTAAGCGGGAGCATCTCAGAGGACAGATACACTAGCCTAACAGAATATAGTTAATTATGTCAGGTTCTTACCCATGGGGTAAGTCTCAATTTGGGCCAGTCATTAGTTGGTCATTTCCTCTGTCGCTGCTCCATCATCCCTCCCCCCCCCCCCCCCGCACATTTTATAGGCAGGACACATTTTGGGTCAAAGGTTTTGTGAGTGGGTTGTTATCTTTATGCTTCCACTGAGACTCCTGTCAGGATACAGGAGGTGATCACTTCTTGCTCCATATCCTCCACTGCTAGGGGATAAAGTTGAGTAACCCCTATAGATGCCCAGGGGCCTCCCTCACCCTGTTTCAGATCTCTGGTATGTCCTAGAGATGTCCCCTGCCATGCTCCCCTGCATCCATTGTTCATAGCTGATTTCTGTTCTCTCTTTCCTGCTCTCTCTACATCTGATCCTCCTTGTCCCATTCCTCTCTCCCTTTCCCTCTCTCTCCTCCTCCCCTCTCCTACCCAGTTCCCCCAATTCCTTCCCTCCATCCATTTATTTCTCTTCCTGAGGAAGGTTCAAGCATCCTCCCTCTGACCTTCTGTCTGTGAATTGTAGCATGGTTAACCTGTGCTTTATGGCTAATATCCACTTTTAAGTGATTACATACCATTCATGTCCTCTTGGGTCTGGGTTACCTCACTCAAGATGATATTTTCTCATTTCATCCATTTGCCTGCAAGTTTCATGATGTCTTTGTTTTTAATGGCTAAGTGTGATTTTATGTGTAAATAAACTACATTCTCTATCCATTCTTCAGTTGAGGGACATCTGGGTTGTTTCCAGTTTCTGGCTATTACGAATAAAGGTGCTATGAATATAGTTGAGCAAGTGTTTTTGTAGGATGGTGGAGCATCTTTTGGGTATATGCCCAGGAGTTTGAACTGCTCATTTTCTATGAGGCTGAGATCTTTTCCCTCTGCCAGTACAGCCTTGCTTGTCCTGGAATTCACTAAAATCTATCCACATGCAAATAACATTATTGTTGGCTGACTTTCTGCTTTCTCATTTGATTATTTGCCTGCAGACATGGAAATTTTTAGGTCACATGATTGACAATGACAGCTCAGGAGAGCTGGTCTTTCATTACCATTGCAGTTTGTTAGTACTATTCTATTGAGAAGTAAAAATATTAGAGTTTTCTCAGAAACATTTACTAATATCTAGATTTTTGTTTCAGACTCCACTTTCTAGACAAATTTCCCTTTTAGTTCTGGCTCCCATAAAACCAACCCAATTTTCTGACCTATACTCCATGGCAAAGGGTACAACTAAACCATTCCCTATAGAGTCCCACCATGGTCATGCCTGCCTGAAATGTCTACCCTATTGTTATCATGCTTTAACTTGGTATAACCTTATGTCTTCCCAAGCTTTACTCAAGGTATGAAACAAAGATTCCCACTCTTCTTAAGTCTTAAAATCTTAACTTGGGATATGTGAAGGAATGGCCCATTCTGATCTATGTTTAAACAATCCTACTTCTAGCCATTAGTTAGCCCCCAAAGTATCCTGATTTCCTGGTCTGGTGCATTAAATTTTCTTCCCAGAACTTACTGTCTCTGAAGGCTGTTAGTATAATATCTTTGTGTCATCTCTTTGGCTGAATCTTTTCTCCTGTGGAAGAGTATTGCCCTCAAGCTAATGAAAACAGAAGCCAATAGTAAAGGGAAAGCATAGGACTTGAAGAGCAAGTGATTAATATCCAACTAAGTCTCTATTCTGTATGCTACTCTATAACATCACATATATTGTATATACTTCTAAAATATATTAATGCATCACATTTTCAACTCCTGCCTTAGATTCTAATAAAACATTTCCTGGTTATTTCAGTTGACAATATTTGAAAAATTTACATTTTGACTTCCAAATGCAATAAAATTCAAACAATTATAATCATTCCCTCTGTCTGTCTGTCTCCTCCTCCTCCTCCTCTTCCTCCTCCTCCTCAGTACTGTAGAGACTATAACACAAGATTCTTAAAAATGTGAATGTTATGAAGTGATGTTATACAAAGCCAATGTATTCACAGATGGAAACACAGAAACTAGACTCCCAAAGCTGAAAGAAAGAACATCTTCATTAACATTAATTGCTAATGACACAGCCTAGGAGGACTTCACCTGAGAAGAATATCTTAATTGAGAGATTGCCCAGACCAGATTGTCTTCTGGCATATCTTTGGGGGAATGTCTTGATTGGCATTTGACAAAGGGGTAGGGGTGGCTAGACTACTCAGAGTAGCACCATTACATAGTGAGGTAGCCCTGATTAGTTAAGGATGAGCAAGTGAGCAAACCAATAGAGCATTCCTCTATGGTATCTGCCTCAAGTCCTCTCATGAATTCCTGCTGATTTCTCTCAATGATAAACTACATGGAAGTACAAAGCAAATGAATCTTATCGTCCCCTACATTGTATTTGGTCATGGTGCTTCTCACTGCAGCAGGAAAGAAAGAAAAAAACTAGAATAGAGTGAAAGATTTTGATGAAAAGTACTACATATGCTGGTGGAGTGTTATGACATTGACGGAGACAGATTCACAGGTGGAGACAGACAGACTTTTTTTAAAATTGGATAATTTATTTACATTTCAAATGTGATCCCCTTTCCCCATCCCCCCCCCCCAGGAACCCCCTATCCCATCCCCCATTCTCCTGATTCTATGAGGATGTGCCCCCACACGCTCCCACTCCCACCTCCCCACCCACAAATTCCCACACACTGGGGCATTCAGCCTTCACTGGACCAAGAACTTCCTCTCCCACCTATACCCTACAAAACCATCCTCCCCTACATATACAGCTGGAGCCATGGGTCCCATCCCTATGTGCTCCCGGGCTGGTGGGTTTTAGACCCTGGGAGCTCTGGTTGGTTGGTATTGTTGCTCTCCCCATGGGGCCACAAACCCTTTCAGCTCCTTCAGTCTTCTCTTTCACTCCTCCATTGGGAACCCCATGATCAGTTCAATGGTTAGCTGTGAGCATCTACCTCGGTATATGTCAGGCTCTGGGAGACTTCTAAGGAGACAGCTATATCAGGCTCCTGTCAGCATGCACTGACAGCATGCACCGTTAGCAGGTTCCTGGCATTCACATCAGTGCAGACAGATATATATATTTTTTTTATTAGCTTTGCTACAAAAAAGAATGGAAGAAGGTGGTATTCAAAGAAAGATAGCCAAGTACTTTGTTACCCTTTCCTCCTAGACGAATGTATCATAATTACAATGAACTTAGGTACCAAAGAAACAGAGAAGCCAAACACAGATAAGCAAAGTTAGATAGAGTGTGGCTGCTTATAAAATAAAGGTATGAAGAGATATAGATTGGTGCAGTATCTGTCATATGGCAGGAAGTATGACAATGACTGGGTTCTAGCATTGTTCTCACTAGAGAGCACATTGTGAAGGTGAGAGCTGGCGGCAATACTGAGGAAGAAATGGAGGTAAGTTGTCAGTTGAGGCCATGCATACAGCTCCTAACTCAGCTTCAATTTTCTCATCAGGTAGGAGAATGGAAGATAATGTGTGAGAAGAATCTAACACATATTAGGCAATAAATGCATCATGTATGGGCATAGGTCCTCTGCAGATATGTTATAGTTGTATAGCTATGTCTTCCAGTGGTACTCCTAACAGTGAGAACAGAGAACTGACTCCGTTGCCTGCCTTTCAGACTCTTTTCTCCTACTGGGCTGCCTTGTCTAGCCTGGTCTTACTGCAATTCTATATGCCAAGGCCATTTGATATTCATGGGAGGCCTCCCCTTTGTTTAGGAGAAACTAAAGAGGAGTGGATGCGGGGGGGGGGGGGGGGGGGGGGAGAAGAGGCTGGGGGAAGAAAATACTGGGAGGAGAGAAGGGAGAGGAAACTGAGGCCAGGATGTAAAGTAAGTACATAAATTAATTAACAGCAAGAAAAATTAATTAGTTATATCATTGTGCCAAAGGAAACTTTCCTACAATGCCAGTTGAAATAAACAATCATCATTATTGAAATAAACAATGAGCTGTCATAAGGTACATGTAGATACAATCATTTTTGCATCTTCATTACGGCTATTAATGCTCAGATGCTCTTATGCTAAGAGGTCTTAAAAGATGCATGAGACTGCCCAAAATTATGGTGAATGAGTTACTTTCTTGCTACTGTGACAAAATACCTGATAGAGAGCAACTTAAGGGTAGCTTATTTGGGCTTACCCTTAGACTATGGTCCATCATGGCAGGGAAATAAGACTTGGGGGCAAACATATACATGACAGATGATCTCATTGTATCTGTAGTCGGGAGGCAGAGACAGATGAAATCTGGTGCTTACCTTGCCTTCTCCTTTCATTCATCCATGGAAGCCATCCCATAGATGGTACTACCTACATTCAGGTTCTTTCATCTTTCTTTGGTTAAACCTTTCTGGAAACACCCCCCAGTGACACACCCAGAAGTACACACCTTCCATAGTGATTCTGTATCCAGTCAAGCTGACAATGAAGATTAATCATCATAAATGGATATATCTTCAACTGTGTGAGATAAAGCCCTGCCAAGCTATATGAGAAATTCCTAAATGATTACATGCATTACCACTACGGTAGAAATGAAATTATATATTGTTGTCATTGTCTCAAATATTATCATTATCTCTATTTTGTGAATTCTCTGACAGGCCAATTCATTCCTAAGGGGACATAGCAGTATGAGTTTCATGTCTGCACAACTCTACCTGGAAAATTCCAGAGCTCTTTAAGCTAGCTCATGTCCTAACTGAACTCACAGAGCTCCCCACATGGCAGTTGCTGTCCTATCTTGTCTAGCTGGCTCACTGTGTAGCAAGAAGGAAACTTTATATTTGAGGGAAATTTTAAGATAACCACAATTATATTTTTATGATAGCACTTCTAACATGGTCCCTTGACTTTATATTCATATCCATAAGGAGCTATTATTATATTCTACTCTAAAAATGTTCTCTGTGCTACTTGTATTTTTTAACATAAGTTTTATTTTGCTGCATCTACTCAGATGCTTAGAATAGGGTATATACATTAACTAGTTATATCATTGTGCCAAAGGAAACTTTCCTACAATGCCAGTTGAAATAAACAATCATCATTATTGAAATAAACAATGATGAGCTGTCAGAAGGTACAAAAGACAACTCTAAAAGATACACTTGAAAATGAATATTAAAAGTCTAAAAAAATTCAATTTGTTTTACATTTCAAAATGTCAGGAGTAAAATATAATAATTATGAAAGATTCTATTTTATAGTTGCACTTAAAGGTATAATTTCAAAAAAAAAACAGTGGAATGATTTCTCCATCTTCAGATCAATTTCGGGAGTTTGGAGGGAAGACAGAGCAGATGCTATGGACTCTCTGCCCATGATCACCAGCCCTTGACACTCCAGTACACATTGGTCAGACGAGCAACTTCTATCACCTGCATTTCTTTGCCCAAAGGTTATTTTTACCCAACAAAGCCTACTTTGCTCACCTGCACAGCATGCTGGATATATTAAGTGTTCTTGAGAAGAGAATAGCAAGACACAAGTACTATGAAGAAGCAAGTGGGAAGAGGGGCTTTAACTGGTGAAGAAGAAAGGATGTTAAAAAGAGAGGGAAGAGGGAGGAAAAGAAGGAGGGAAGAAAGAAGGAAAAACCACCAAATAGCACGCTAATAACTAATAAGTTTGAAAAGCCATTGAGAATTATTTTATTTTATATTTGTCTAAAATTACATGTAATGTGTATATAAATGTATATAAAGTATGCCAGATGGATTGATAAGGCTCCCTCATGAACAATAGACTGTCTAACAAAAACCAAGTACCAAGCATAAGAAACCAAACAACCTTCAAGTTGTCTGTCCGAGGGCTAGTAGATCCCTAAAGCATAGGCTACTGCTATTGCCTTTGGTTGCCTTTAAAAATTTGAACTTAGTTCTGACTTGGAGGAAGTGGGACATCTATAATCTTAGAAGCTGTGATAAAAGAAAAGCAAGACTTATCCTGCTATGCCATCTATGACCACAACAATGACTAATATGATACATCTCCTAAAGCACAATAGTGGTACTTATATCTTAGATGCAACCAACAGCCATCTAATTGAACTTAAAACCCATTCAACAGGACAGAATTCATATGTGGTAATGTAAACCTAGCCAACTGCCCATGCCTATTAAGACCATGGAACATAAAAGCAAACCTACTACCACCACTTTCCTAAACTGACATAATTCCTAATTGTATTCTAAATACTTTCACTCACAGATAAGTGTAGTTCTCACTCCTCATCAAGGAAGTTTCTTTTTACAGCAAACAGGAAACATTAAAGGAAGCCACAACTTCTCTATATGTGCCAGGGCCCTTGGACCAGCCCCTGAATGCTGTCTGGTTGGTGGCCCAGTTTCTGAGAGCGTTCAGGGTTCCCAGTTAGTTGATATTGATGGTCTTCCTATGGGGTAGCCTTTCCCTTCAGCTTCTTAAATCCTTCCCCTAATTCAACCGTAGGAGTCCCTGACTTCAGTCCAATGGTTGGGTCTAAGTGTCTGCATCTGTCTCAGTCAGCTGTTAGTTGGGCCTCTTGGAGGACAGCCATGTTAGGCTGCTGTCTGTAAGCACATCATACCATCAGAAATAGTGTCAGGTCTTGAAGGACTGCCTGGTCTGGCCTCAGTGGGAAAAGACCTGCCTAATCCTTGAGAGATTGAGGCCCCAGGAAGAGAGGAAGCCTGGTAGGGGCAAGCATTTTCTCAGAGACAGGAGTGAGGAGGGATGGAATGAGGAACTGTGTGGGAAAGAGGAGCAAGAAGAGGGGCAATGGCTGGATTGTAATATATTGGAATATATCTAAATATATGATATATGTAAATAAAAATATGCAACAAAGACTAAAAAAGTAAATCAGAAAAAAAAAAAGGAAAGAAAGCAGCAACTAGTTAAAAGCAGAGAACAGTTGATTATGAGATGCCTAGCCCCACTGGAACATTTACAATGCAACCCTATGGTTATGTTGTAAGAAAAGATAGATCTATGGCTCAGGAATATCATAGAATGAGGAGAAGAAAGAGTGTAAAAGACAGAGAACCAAGAAATCCACAGTGAGATTGTGTGCTCTCCATTACAGTGAAGCACCCATGAAATCTCAATGTGATTGCCTAGACAAAATCTGAATAAGGAAATCAACGGTCAACACACCAACTCTTCCAAAACCCCACCACTAGATGAAGAACACAGGCAATTAATGAGATGAAGAAAGCGAGACTCAGTTGCCCACAGATATAAGACGCCTATTTGACTATCCAATACCAAGTGGTCATCCATTAAATATATGTATGTATTTTTGATTATATATATATATACATCATATATATATATATATTTTACATACATCTATACATATATAGGCAACACAAAATGGATTCATCAACTTACAGTTTCTCTCTCTCTCTCTCTCTCTCTCTCTCTCTCTCTCTCTCTCTCTCTCTCTCTCTCTCTCTCTCTCTCTCTCTCTCTCTCTCTCTCTCTCTCTCATGTGTGTGTGTGACAATAATTAAAAAGAAAGAGGCCATGAATTTGAGAGGAACTTGGGGAGGGAGAACACTACAGGAGTTGAAGGAAAGAGGGAATGAAATTATGTAAACACAATAGTCATGTATGAAATTCTCAAAAATGAAGAGTTTTTCAAAAAAGCAAAATTTTATAAAGAGATGTTTCTAAGACAAACAAAACCAAAACTGTAACTTTATCCCAGCATACAAGGAACTGATAGAAAAATCAAAACCAGTGAAAACTCTAGGAAAAAAAAAAAAAAAACCTTCCAGTACAATTGTTAAATACCTGCATTTTCAGAGTTTCTGCAAACAACCTGATTTCTTTTTAAAAAAAGAAAACACATTATTTCAAAAGTAGAAAATTGGCAAATAAATTCTATGAGTTCAGTTGTTAGTGTATACAAAAACAAAGCATATACAAGAAGCAAGGAAAGAAGAAATAGCGAGTCCACTTTATCAGGCTGATATAGAATTACTGAATAAAGGGGGCATTATATGTATGGGAGCATGGTGGATTTCCTGCATCACACTCATTTGGAGAAAAAGTCAAAGATGCTAAACAATATAGTGTTTGTGAGCTTGAATATCAAAAGCTGAATACGTGAATATATATTCTAGCTTTTCTACTTCTGGTCTATGTGATCCAACACAAATGAACATACTATCCTAAGAGTCAGTCTGCTCCTCTATAAAATGAAGGTACCTACTGCCTAACTGTTTTTAATGGCCACAATTCAATATAGTTAACTCTTTTAGACCTATATCTAGCATATTTGAAATGTGCCCGTTATTATCATGATCTATAGTCATGGCTGCTTAACTCAGAGAGAAAGGACTGGTACACAGAACTAAACCTGCAGGCAGAAGCAAAAGGCAAAACAGGTAAGGTGTTATATCCCTTACTAAGAACCTTGCTGTCGGTCTTCAAATTAAAGAACAGCAAATCATATGATCAACAGAAAAATCTACTCTGTGTGTGTGTGTGTGTGTGTGTGTGTGTGTGTGTGTGTGTGTGTGTGTGTTAGAATTCAGCTGCAATCAACAGTTTCTGTGCCTTAGTCAAAATTATTTAATGTATAGCCATTTCCAGAAAATATTTGTCATTCCTAGCTACAGACAAGAGGGAATGGCATGCTGAGTGAAAATGTGTGAGTAAAGCCACCACAGAAGTTAGAAGGCCATTCAATGCATGAAGAATGAAGTTGAAGCTGACACAGGCAGACTCCAGAATTCTCCAAAGAAGAGGGTTTCATGCACAGATACATGAACATATTAATAATTCATACAGAAAGGGTAGAATGAAGGCCTCAAATGTACAGGCTCTCTTGACTATCTAACCTGCAACATTAATGTATTTTACAGTGTTTATATGTTTTCAGTAGACACAATGATCTTAAATGCATTAAAAATTTTGAATATCTAGTTTCAAAAGAAAGAGAAGCTCAGAAGAGCCAATGATGGTTTGATTACAGTCTGAATGCTGCCAAGATATCTCCCAACAAGGATGCTTCTGCATTAGCCAGAAGCTCGTGTTTTCTTGTCTATCACATGCCCTAATACTGCCAAGCCCATAACTTTAGATCAGCTCCATGCTTTGTCATAATCACCTCATCCCTGGTGGGTACAGGGCTCTAATATCATAGAAGAAAGGGCTACTTTTGCTCAAGATACTTAAACTTAGAATAGTAATAATGGCTGGGTTGGTCAATCCAGATTGTCAACTTGGTGGAATCTTGGTGCTACATCTCTAGCCATGTCTGTGAGTTATTCATAGATCAGAATGAATTGAGATGGAAATGCCCACATCTTGGTGGTACCATCTCATCATCTCATAATCTAGAATGAATAATAAGAGAGGGATCTGAGTGCCAGCATCTCTCTACTTCCGACTGCTGATCCAGTGTGCCCAGCTGCCTCATACGCTTGTTGCTATGAGTTGCTTTCTGTTCTGGACAGAACTCTCAAACTCAAAAAAGGTTTGAGCCCCAATTAAAACTTTCTTTCTTAATTTGCTGTGGCCAGGTGTTTTGTCACAGCAATTTGTACAGTGACTAACAGGGTTACCTTGTCCTGAGAAAACAGAGCATCAGATGATAGGTGTGTCACAATAGGGGTGTGAGATCAATTCGTTTATGAAATAGAAGTTACAGAGCAAAGAGGAAAATGCTCAGTAGTAGTATAATGGAAACAACTGCTGAATAAAAGGAATTTCTAGGCAGCCATATTGCATTTGGTTTATGCATGAGGCTGGCTTGAGAACCCCAGGAAGGACTTGTTTCTACTTCCTGGTGAAATGTCTGCATCATTAGAACCAGTGTTGGTAGGAAAAGGCTGGTGTGGTTTTCCTTTTGTCTTCACATACGCTGCCTCTAAATCTGCACATGTTCATTAGGAATGCCATAAGCCTCATGGTCATGGTGAAGTCTGGGAACTCTCAGTGCAACATGTTACAAGGGCTGGATAAAGAATGTGTGTGGTTGCTCCCAAGTCTAAGGTCAGGCATTTCTATGACTTAAAATGAAAAATTAAGGTGCCATCTAAAACTGTAACTGGCTGAAAGACAAGTCTTAGCCACACTATTCTTCCCTTCCCCTCTACTTCTTAAAGAATTGATGTCTCTTGTTCACCTTGGTCACCTTGATACTTAGAATATGGAAGAGCATAAATATAGAGCAGGCATGTTTTCTCACCATGGTAGGTAAATCCGCCCTGCTCTTGCACATCTCTTCCGTGAGTTTTTCTATGAATGTTTCCATGACTTTTCTCTAAGAAATTATTTAGCTCTTTTTAGAAAAAGAAAACAGGGAATATAATAAAGGAGACAAACTGTCCAATCACATAGCCTTTTCAGCTACCAAGTGCTAGCTTTTCAATGACGAAAAGTCTGTGCTTCTGTAATGAAGCCTTTCCCTCCTATTCTATAGTATCCTTCCCGGAGAATACTATGAAGTCAGATTTTTGCCCCAGAACTATTGGGAAGACCCATGAGAGAATGTCATTCCTCAAGTTCAGTGTTCCACACACTGTTAGTAGAGGAATTAGCTTTGAAAAGGAAAAGTCTAAGCATCCAAATAAGTTAACAGGCAAAAATACCCACTTGTGATTGAGATGAGAAGACACTTTAATGTTTGCATTCTTGGCTTAATACGATTCAGGATAAAATATCATATCTAAAGCTGTACCAGGTGCAGATGTGGCTACCTAGGGTGATTAGGTCTGGAAAATTAATTCACTTATATTCCGTCTCCAAGGAATTATCAATGAAGTAGGTACTGGAGAAGAAACATATGCTGTCTAAGGAAACAGCCATAAGTAAATCAGAAATGTATAAGTATTAGTAACCCTTATTTAATTAAAATGAATTTGGAATGTTTTATTCAGTGATATTTCCCTGTTACGCTAAGGCCCTTTATGACTTATATGTTGGAAGAAGGGCCTACTTGGAAATGGATAAATTAATGCCTGTTTCTCTCAAGTGATTTTTAAAGCTGATTTCCCATAGGTCCAAGACAGGAAGAAGAAAAAGATGAGACAGGAAATACAGTCCCAAATGACTTCTCTTCTGACCCACAAATATATGAAGAGAACGAAAAGGCCCAGATACTGCTCCAAAGTTAAGTCACCATTGCCCAACATTTTCCCTGACAGAAACTATAAAAGCTGTGGGTTATAGTTAATCTTCTTGAGGCCAAACCTACTGAGAGCTATAGGTTTTATTTCCTTTGCTCGTTCTGACTTTTATCACTTTTTTTCTTTTCTTTTTGGAACGTACACTTAAGAACCTTTGAAATAATCACTTTTCTCTGGGCCCCGGAAACGTGCTCCAGGAGTAAAGAGTTGAATCAATTCCTTTTTTTCTTTAAAATTGTACAAAAAGGACTGGGTGTCGTGATGTATGTCTTTAGTTCCACCACTCCCTGAGGTTAAGGCCATACTCTTCGTATGGACACTCTAGCTTAAATAAATAAATAAATAAATAAATAAATAAATAAAATTAAAATAGAAACTTCTACAAAATTACAGGGAGAAATCTCAATTGTTTCAAATTTGCTTCCTCTGTCACGTAAGTCAAATTCCAACTTGTTCATGTGCTGTGGACACTATCATCTTCCTAGATATGAGCATTTTAAGGGTTCAAAATAACCACTTATCTATCTTCTCCACTAGATACAAAGGTCAAGATTCAATCGTCTGTCAGTCTGTTGAAAGCAATTTGTTCCTATTAATAGTTCCTAGTTTGCAAATGATTTACTTAGTTTTTAAGTTAGAAAAGTCAAGGTTACCCAGATATAACACTCAAAACTGCATTATGACATCCTTCTGTGAGTAGGAAGGAGCTTGGGGACGCTGCAATTAGATTGCTGGTGAATGACTGATACTCACCATTTCCGTTCAGGAGCAAAACAACTGACACCTCCTTATCAGGCTGAAGACAGAGAGCAGCATATGCCAGGGACATAGAAGCAATGTGCCCTCTAGAAGATAAAACCAGGACAACATAGACATGCAGACCTATCTTGGACTATGAGATGATATGTGGGTAGTTCACTGAAAAAAATTCTGAGTGTGTCTCCAATGAAATGAGCAAAGATGAGGGCATCAGACCCAAAAGCATCAGACCTGAGTGCAGAAAGTACTTGACTCTGTTATCTGCCCAGGAAGGCCTATATTCCTAATGCATTAAGAAACTATCTTTTTACTTCTGTCAAATATTGAATGACTATTCTGCTGCAAGTCTTTTAAAGGAAACTAAGCTTATTTTAAGAGGTTGTTTAAGAATCTACAGGCAAGGGCTACGGGTCAGGAGTAGAACGCCTGTTTAGCATGTGTGAGACCAGGGGTTCAATCTCAATATGCCCTGCCCATCTCCAAATAAAAGAAGCTTCTCCGGAAATCTCTTCTACTAAATTAATTAATGTGAGTTTGTTCCAGAAAGGTTAATATACTTACTGTATGCTCAGAGAGTCATTTTGATGAGCCCAGAGGATTAAGGAACAGACTATGGATTTTAATGAATCCATCAACTAAAATTGTATTTCATGAAGTCTTAGTGAGGATCAAGCAACTGACCTCAAAGCAAAAATAAAAACCCCTCTCTTTGTGAGCGGATCCTTGCTTGCCGGCACTTTCTTCTAACCAGGCCCCAATGCACAGGACAAGGACCATTCACACTGGAGCAGTGGTAGATGTAATTGATTTTATTTATAAATAGTTTGCCTATTCCCACATCACATAGAAACAATCATAGACACACTCCAAAAGTAATGTTTGGCCAAATATCTGGGCACTCCGTGTCCCAGTCAACTTGGCACATAAATTCCAGAAAGAGTTTTGTCTATTTTTTTTCCACGCAAGATTATTATAGCACTAATTGCTTTGATGTTTACTGTGTTGCCAATCTCAAAGATCTTCAGAATAGAGGACTTAACAGCTTAACCACCTTCAACTCAGTCTCTGCTTCAAAATGAGAAATGAGCAGAATGCTCTGCTCTCCGTTCCTCTACAGATAAAAACAATAGCCGCCTGTTTAAGAGTAATCAATAGCATAAAACACTGTTCTTCCAAACAGCACCTAATAAAGATGGCTTATAAAAGGCGCAAATGTATCCTGGGAGCTGTACCTCTAATTCCATATCACATCTTTGAGTCATCGAGCGCAGCAGGCCATCCATACCTGTTGAAGTCGTGAGACCTGTGGGTGGGCCTTGCAATTGTTAAAGCATTAGTGAATGAGGTCTTGTTCCTCGAAGAAAAAGGCAGGAGAAAGAAGGAACTGTTTGCTTTTTTATGAAGCAGAATTCCTGTCTAATTCTCTGAGCCTTTGCCTGTAACTGCCACACCATGTGTTTTAAATTAGACTGTATGCATGTGTTCCCTATAAAATTAGCCATCATGACCCATTGTTCCACAGTCCTTCCTTTCATCACATTTTAGAGGCCTGTGTTCCATATTAGCAAATAGCCCATAGGGAAAATTATGCATTTTCCACACACTAGCTTTGTTACATATTTGATAACAATTATTGTATATTTAAGAATATAGGTCAATATATACAATTTTTTTGAATAATAAAACAAGTGGTCGATTGTTTCCTCGTGACAAACAGACCAGGAAGTCAAAAGGAATATATCTAGCATCAAAATCAAAACAGAATTAACAGCTGTACTTTTAACCCATGTGTATAAGAATATATATAACTCCATCAATATGTTAACTAGGGTGAGGGCACATTGCCAAATTTAGAACCCACTCAGATTCCTTGGAGTCTGTATTTAAATCAAATTCAAAAACTTTCCAGGTCTAACGTCCTTTTTGGTGCTATAAAATGTAACTTCCTGGTGGAAAACCCCCAAAAGTTTTTGAACACCAACTTACTCACACAAAATATGATAAGTGTGAATGAATCAGTAACATATGGATTGCATTTTCTTTCTTAAAGCCGGATTTATTTTTTTTTTTAAAAAATACTTTTTAAATAGAAAATTCATGGTAAAAACATGCATTGGATTTAGCCAACACTAAATCATTTGCAAAATATTTGCAAGGATTTTTACTCTCAGTGATTATGTGGCAAAATTTCTAGCCCAGTTAATGTAATTGCCCTCTTTCCTCTGCCCTTGCCCCACACCAAGTAAACACACAAGAGAAAGCAATTAAATTGCTGCTTACCCCTGTTCTTTTTCTTTTACTTCCTGAGTGTGTCCTGGAAGGCTTGCTGTGTCATTTCTGTTGTACTGCTACGGCTGTTTTTAAATTAACTGTGCTCCAATCTATTCTAAATGCAAAGCTCCTGGGAATGGTAGAGGACAGAGGTTATTGAAAACAAGGAATACAATCCCCAAAATAACATTTGACTCTTATTTCCACTCACAAATCATGACTGCGCTGACCAAAAGTAAGTACTACCTAAAACGTTTCTCACAGTGACCTCTGAAGCTGATTAGTAAATAAACTAGAAGGAAATTAAAATACTGTAGAGCAGCCTCAATTTATTTTAGTACGTGTGAGCGCGCATGCACACACACACACACACACACACACACACACACACTTTTAAAATAATATTGTCAACATCTTTTACTTTTTATTTGAAATAGTTTGTCTCCTTAAATATTTAAAATTAGGTTTTGATATTAGAAAAAAAATGGGCAGCAGTCAGCCCCTCATACAAATTTACTTAATTGTTGCTTACAATTGTTTCTACAAACAAGATTATGCGTCCACGTATGCTTATGAATACAATTCTCAGCTTCCTACAGTTCTGTATATTTCTGTCCCTGAGTCATGCAAATTTCCAGAGATTGGTCAGGGCTCATTGCCAAGAGCATACTTGGACAGCTAAACTATCATATCTACTCAGCTTAAATAGTGCAGAACCTCAAGCTAGGTTTGGACATAAATCACAATTTATTGCTTAATGGATTTCAAATTCCATGTCACAGAAAACAATATTCTATCTTTTCTGGACAATAATTACCCTAGTATAGACATGACATACCACCTATTTATTTCAACATTACACTCAAACAATATATAAACATGTGGGCATTACGTCTAAAATGCTGAATACCATAGTATATAATATCCTTTTAGGGTTATTTATATAAAGCAAAATCCAAGAAGATTATTTAACAAAACCAAAGGCTATAATTCTCATATTTTTATCTCTAACAGTATAAATTCTACAGTATTACATTAACATTTATCTATACAAAACCTTACTCTAGAGACATGGAGAGTGGCAATTCCCCGAACTGTGGCAGATGAATCCATGAAGATCATCTCCTAACTCTCTAATTACAATTAATGAATCTAATTACTGTGATGCCTTGAATATTGTGCTTTCATTTTAAAAATCTACTGTGTCTGCTTTCAGCTTCCCTTGTGGAAGAATATCAACCTGAAATTTATGAAAATGGCAAACATTTCCTGGGGAATTTGTAATTCAACGATCACAGTGCTGGGTTGATTTATTCAAAACTCAACATAACCTATTGGGTATCTATAAAGTGTCGAATACTACTCAGTTTTCTTGGAAACATATAAAAACTGTATAAATAATGCTGCATAAATGTGAGGTAAGCAAATGCCAGACTCCATAATAAATATAATAAACGTGATAATCTCTTTTATCCCCAAATTAGCCAATTTCCAGCTGTCTTGTGCAGACTTTTTGGCTTCTTTTCATATTATATTTAAAAAGAAGGTAGACCTTCCTTCTATTCTAAATGGATTTTTTTTTTTAGTATAAAAGAAAACAACTTAAACCAAGACCACTCCATTATACTCACCTGATGAATTTTAAGTAAAAATTTGAAGCTGAGAAAAGTGATATCTAAGTAGCATGATGCTAAGAAAGCATGATTCTTGTGAGTAATTTTTCAATTCAGTGATCATTGTTCTAATTCAAGAGAGAACCACAGCCTCTTCCTCCATTTCCAAACACTTAACATTAAAAATGACTTCTGAGCATTAGTTAACTCAACAGTTTTTGCTTGCAGATAATTATGAGTTGAGGTAACTAAAATAATAAAATGCTTGCAGCTGATGAGTGTGTCTAATTAACAGGTTATGATAGCCAACCCTGTGCATGCCTGTGTTCATGAATCAACCAATGAAAACAGCTTTGGAATCACTTCCCATTTCTAATGTTTCTTTTTCTTTGTTCAGCAATCTCCCAGTAAGGGAGAAGGTAGAATCGGGAAATAATTGTTGAAAATGATGCTGCAACTTTGCAAGTTAAGAAACAGTCTGGTTGAGAACTACATCTACAGGGTATGGTGCCAGCCACTCTGCTTGCCCACTTAAATTATTCATACCATTGAAGACAGACACCTGAGAACTGGAGAGCAAGAGAGACCAAAAATAAATGAAGAACAAAGTTTTTAAAAGGGAATGTCATTAGCCAGGCAGTGGTGGCGCATGCCTTTAATCCCAGCACCTGGGAAGCAGAGGCAGGCAGATTTCTGAGTTTGAGACCAGCCTGGTCTACAGAGTGGTTTTTAGGACAGCCAGGGCTACACAGAGAAACCCTGTCTCAAAAAAAAAAAAAACCTATAAATAAATAAATAAATAAATAAATAAATAAGATAATAGAGTGAAGATGCCTGATTCTAGATTCAAAGTCAGCTCCTGAAACATGAAGTTGCACTGTTGTTAGGAAGTCATTGGATGGCCATCTACTTCAATTACTAACATTTTGGTGACTGGAAGTCTGTTTACTTCATAAGAGCGGGAAAATTCTTGTCCTCAGAGCTTTAAGCTTTGGCAGACTTATGCTGCCTCACCAAAAGTTCTACTTAGAAGATGAAACTTAGAGAAAATAATAGGAGCATAGTGTGGTAGATTTACACTGAAAGTTACTTCATACACTGTCTCCTCATGCATCAATATAATCGCTATGCGGAGAATAGTGGTGCACACTTGTAATCCTAGTGCCAGGGAGGTGAGGCAGGAGAATACCCCACAAGTTTGAAAACAGCAGCTCTATGTAATGAATTCCAAACTTGCCAGGGCTATATAGTGAGATCTCCATCTCAAACAAACAAACAAAACAAGCAATGAAACAATCACATCATTAGCGCACTTAGGTATTCTGCACACCACTTGGTCATCAACCCATTACCATGATACCATCATGATGATTCTGTTGTTATTCGCTTAGAAGTAAATAATCAATGCCTTAGTAATGATGAACTTAATTTTTAAAGCATTTTACAAATATAACAAGCCTATTATCAGTTTTCATTTATTTTTCCTGTTATTTTAGAATTTCTTACAGACAACCAATGGTTATGAAAGTATAGCCTAATATTCTCAAGAAAGTTCTGCTTTTGTCACTAGTGGACTAAAGACAACAGCTGAAGATAACTTGTAATGACCAAGAAGAGCAGTCACTTACACACCACCACTACCATCACCATCCACTTCAAGAGAATGTAAGAACCCATTACACTGGTTGGACATCTAAAGCTCCTTGCTGCCAAGTTATCTCACTCCCTCTACACACACTGACACATGAAACAACAAATTACTTATGTAGCAGCATAGTCTTTACCAAGCACATGGTTTTAAAATTTTAAAAACCATTTTATGAGAATAGAAAGAAAGGTATTTTATTGTAAAATGATGCTTTCTACACCCCAGGATACTAGGACCTCAGAATACAGCCAAAGGGAGGAAGTAAAAAAAAAAAATCAATGAACCTGCTCTTAATCTCTTACTCTCTTACTCTCTCTTACTCTCTTGCCTCTCTGTCCCCTCGCCCCTCTTCCTCTCTCTCCACGTGGTCATGGCAGGCCTCTACTTCTGTACTCCTCTCTCTCTCTCTCTCTCTCTCTCTCTCTCTCTCTCTTTCTCTCTCTCTCTCCCTCTACTACCTTCCTGGCTCCCCTCCCCATGCCCTCAATAAACTCTATTCTATACTATTAAAAAAAAATCAATGAACCCTATCAAATTACAATATTTATCTCATGAATGTTGGAAAAGTTAGAAGTTACTTTGTGTACGTGTTTGTGTGTATGTGTGTGTGTGTGTGTGTGTGTGTAGAGAAGACATATGCTACAAAACTATTCATCATTCATAACCATGAAGAGAAGCATGTGTGACTGTGGTCAAATCCAGCAAGGTAGTATTATACAAATGCAAACAGAAAGACGCTACAGACCCTGTGTACATTCTCTCCCACTGTACCCAATTTCTTTTCAAGTCCCTATATCATGATGTAATTATTTTTCAAAATTGTTTTAGAATGTAAGTTCACTTAATTCCAACCAACTAAACTGAGATATAAATCATATATTTCATATGAATTATGTCTTATGAATATCTGTTACTTATATATAGATTTAGTAGCATGAACTTTACTCCAGGTCTTGACTCTGATTTCCGTTACATTTCGTCTTGTTAGGTTTTGGTCCATTATTTGAACTTACTGAAATAAATTTCTATCTTCATTCTGTCTTCTATTATACTGTCTATCCATCTCTTCATGGTATAAATGATTTGATAAGTAGTATCTTTTATCCTGAAGGTCCAAGTGGACCAATAACAAATAGAAAATGTTCCTTTAAAGTGATTTTACTCAGTCTATTGAGTTTTGAGTGCAATCTACTTGCCCATTTCAAGTTTAATAAATGTACAGGTTATGAACTGATCTAATGACTCATGATATATAACTTCTGGAACAAAGTGACATTAGCTGTGATTTGCAGAAAAATCACCAGTCAACTTTTTCTCCTTATTTACTTGAGCTTTATTAATCACTTTTTCTCTTTATTTTTCTTCATATACTTTTATTCTCTTGTGAGATGCTTAACATCTCATCTGAAATATAACAATTCAGTTCTCAAGAATGGGAAAATGAATAAGAAAGAACTAAATGTTTGACTCCTCTATATAAACCAGAATGTGTTATATTGGATATTATTCCTATCCACAGTCTGATACATGATGTCTTGCTTTCCTGCTTCTTATAGATGAAGAAACTAAAATGCATAAAACTGTTATGTTCTGAGTCAAAATTATAGAGCATTAGTAAGTGGTGAAGTTATAACTTTAAAAAACAAGCAAACAGTTCCATAGTATTCTTTGCTTGCTTCCCAAAAGAGATAATATTCACCCCACTTGAGGAGTAGTGCCTTGTGATGATTTGTACTAAAGAAAAGTACCAGAAATGCAAATATAATAAAGGCAGAAGAAGAAAATGTAATGAATAGAAGGGGCTTAAGAATGTCTGGAATGAAAGAGGTGTGGAGTCAGCAACAGGGAGGGCATCAACAGTTCAGGAGAAAAGAAGGGACACACCTGTCATTGAGAGAGCTGCTTACTGTACTCAGTGAACAGCTTGGACAAGTCATTCCACATTTTTAATTTATTTGTTTGCACTAAAAGCAGAACGTGTGGTGTAGCTACTATGTTGTTTAAGCATGTTACCAATGACCTAGATTATCATCAGCCCTCTTTTTCATGTGGAAAAGAATTTTTAACTTGACAATTAAAAGAGGCTTAACACATGTGCTAACACCTGTTTGAAATCCAGATCCTTCCCCAACTTTATCTTTTGCTGACATACCATCATAGAGAACTGAAGCTAACTTCCAAATATGATTCTGAATGTCCAAAACTGGACTTCCAAATGAAGACTGTTATTTCCAATATTGGATTGATTTCTAGACCATTCCATGATTGAGTCCGAATAACTGGTCACAATTAAGAACAATAGAAGAGTCATTGTAACGTCTCTTTTTGATTCTCTGTTCCACAAGGTCTAAAAACTTGAGACAAGGCAGCTTGTCCTATCAGGAGTATAGGTAAGCAATGGTGGGTTGGGAACATATGTCCAATACAGCTTCCCAGTCACCATTGTCAGGGCACTCAGCAAACTCACAGGTCAGTATCATTCTTTGTTCTAGCATGTCTCACCCATCACTCTGGCAGCCCCCATGCTCCATCAGCACCCTACTGAAAAAACACAAACATGGCATTTTCCCCATATTTAATACCTGATCAGGATCATGCCTTATGCCAGTAAGTGGATCTTTCCCTTTCACCTATGCATAAGTATGCCTAGTTGCAGACTGCCATAGACACTCAGCAGAGAGTTTCTTGGCATCCAAATTTAAAACAAAAAAAATTTGAAATAAAAAGAACATGAGTTAAATAAATTTGTGGTGTATGGGGATATATCTCCCCCTTTTTATTTTATGAAGATACTGTTTTAAAGTTCCATGGATCCCTTCCACAGTCTCTTGTCCTTGACCATTGTAAGGAATCCCAGTAATATGGGTAATGTTAAATTGCTGCCAAAAATTCTCAAATGTTCAACTGCAATAACCAGTTCCATTATCTGTTTTTTGTTTGTTTGTTTGTTTTTCTTTTTGTTTTGTTTGTTTATTACTGGATACTTTATTTAATGTACATTGCATTGATTGTACACCTTCTAATTGTGTTAGTGTTTTGAAATCTGGCATGTCAGTTATGGAGGTCTATCAACCAACTTTTGTTTTATTGTCCTGAGTATCACAGAACCTTGATATTCTAAAAATAGCTTGCAAGTACTGGAAGAAATGAGTCAGGCTTTAAGCAGAAGCAAGAGGGTAGTGGGCTTGATTATTTCTGATCTTACAGATTTAATTACATTAATTGCTAGCACCACTGCTTCTGCAATTGCTTTGACACAAGAAGTTAAGACAGCTGCTTTTATTAATCATTTAGCAAAAAATGTTACTAATGTGTTGAATATACAAAAGGATTTAGATAGGCATTTGGAAGAATAGATTGATGCTCTTTATCCTATTCAAATTATTGGAAGGAGGTTCAGAATTTATGAGTAAGGGGCCATCTCAAGTGTCATGCCAAATACTATTGGATTCATGTTAGTTCTAAAATATACAGTGGTAGTCATTATAATTAGGAAAAAATTTAAAAACACTTGCAGTATATTTGACATAATTCTAACACCCCTCTGTATGTTTTAACTTTACATCATGAGGTTGTGAATTTCAAGAAGGCTGCTCTGCTGAACATTGATGCAGTAGATACTGCTGATAAAAGTACCCATGGCCTGAGGTCATTATTTCTATTTTGGCTAAGCTTTAAGAATGGCATGCATAGCTTGCCCTTTTTGTCCTAGGAATACTTTTATTCCTGACCATCATGTTAAAGCTTTTCTTTAACAATATCAACATGTTGGCAGTGAAAGTACATGGCTTGAACCTAAAAATGGACCCCCAGACAGAGTTATTAAATTAACAGGCTGGCAAGCCACGGACGGGTAAGATTCTGCACAGAGCCTTACCAACCTAAAGCAGAAATGCATTGCTTTGGATAATGCATATTCTATGACGGGTAAGGAAGGCATTCTTGTCAGAATGACGTAAGACAGGCTGGGTCTTGTTAATGAAATAAAAAAGGGGTAGAGGTGGAGAGCCTTTGGTGCTGCTTGGTGAGAATATGACATGGGCCAAGGACAAGGAAATGGGCTCCAGGCAGGAATCTGACATTAGGTTAGAACAAAGAAGTAATTTCAAGTAGACATCTAAATATTAGGCTAGAGCAAAGAAGTCATTTTAGACAGGAATCCTTTTGTTTTTCAAGACAAAGTTTCTCTGTGTAACAATGGCAGTCTGGATCTCTCTTCACAAACCAGACTGGCCTGGAACTCACAAAGTTCCACCTGCCTATGCCTCCTGAGTACCACCACTATCTGGCAACTTTCAGCAATTTTGATGCTCTTATTTAAGTTATTTGACTGTTTTTCTGATTTTTCACCAAAACTAAAAATACTGTGAGAAAATAGTCAATGGCTATCTGCAAATAGTGTATGGGTAGGTGTGTCACTGCAGTCTGTCTGTCTTCACACTGGCAGGAACCTTTTCTATGGGGCCTTCACAGGGGTATGAGCACCTTAGGGAGCCTGAGCTGGAGCTGAAGCCTGGGACTTAGCTAAAGCTGTGTCCTCTGCCTTGGTTTGAACCTTGGGATTTGGTTGGCAGAGACTACAACCTTTGTCATGTAACTTTAAATCAGCTTCCCAAGCTTAGGATGAGCAATGAAAGCCAGATGGCTGAGTTTGCAGCTAGGGTCCTTTGGCATCTTGGGCTTGATAGCCTTAGGCTTCAGAAGGGCCTTCATGGTCCCTGTCTGTGCACTCACTGCCTTTACATTGTTAGTCTGCATCTTCTTCAGACTTTTCTTGCTGTGCTTCTTGGCAAAATACATGTCCTCAGGGACTGTCAGTCTCCTTAAGAAATTCCTTATCTTTGTAACCGTGATTTCTTTATGCCATTTCTGTGTCCTTTGCAGGACTGGTTGTTTGTGGTGTGGTTCTTGTACTTGGCCATGTCTTCACTGTAACCTGGGTCTCCTGAAGCTCCTGGAAGACACTATTCATTTTTTTAAAAACTAGAATATCACTTGCCTTAGCTTCTCTATGTAGCTTAGGCTGGCTGTAAATTTGGGAATCTCCTTCCTATTACTCTTTTGCCTCAGCCCCCAGAGAAACTGGAATTACAGGCCTATACTATTAGGCCAGCTCATGTTGCTTCACTCTTTCACCCTTCTAAGCCCCATCTCAAAAAAAAAAAAAAAAAAAAAAAAAAAAGAAAAGAAAAGAAAAAAGAAAAAAAAAAGTCATTCTAGCACCTTACTTAGAGTAAGATTGCTATCATAGGTTAAAAGATGCCATAGATGTTATGTTGGTGCATGGCAGGTATTTTACAAGATAATCTTTTTCAAGCTAGGGGTTGTTTTGTAAACATGGAGTTACTTACATTGGTTCAATCATAAATTTCCCATAACAGTTTTGACTGTGGTGGCATGGACTTGTAGTTCCAACACCAGAAAATTAGAGGCAAGATGATCCATAGGGTCCTGGACTACTCACTTAATTGTTGAGATCTAGGATAATGACGGGCTTAAATGAAGTTCCCGAAAATACACCCAGGGCAGTCCTCCAGCCTCTGTATATATGCAAATACATGTGTGCACACACCAGATCACTTCTAAACATGCATGTGTTACAAATATTCTTTAATTCACTCGCTCTCTTCCAAACTAATTTTCTTTGAACACTATATCATCTCTTATAGATGTGTGTGTCTGTGTGTGTGTGTGTGAGAAAGAGAGAGAGAGACAGAGAGACAGAGAGACAAGAGAATTCTCAGAACCACTAAAGGTATCTTCTACCTTACCCATTATATTCTTTCTCCTGTGCTTGATTGATAAAACTTTCCTAATCCTGAACCCAACTTATGACGCTTGATACTAAAATTTTCTATTAAACAGACTACTGCTGATTCATGATATACATTACCCTCACCCCAGTTTCAGGACCTTGGATGCCTTTTTTCTTCCCTCTTTGCTCTGCTTAGTCATCCCACAATTGTATGCATCATTTAACACACAGCTCTATCCCAGCACAGTTCCAGTTAACTGCTTCAGCCTTTACTGCCTTCTTCCTACTGTGGGTGGTTAAAAGGGTTAGGATTCATGGAAAGGAACTGAATGCTACGTCAGTCCCATTCCTCTGTGCTGCCTTACTTCCTTTCCTTTCAGGCTCCCACAGCTAGATTTCATTTTACCCCAATTCTCAGCCCACTCTGCAAGCAAACCCAGAGAGAGGCCTGCATGTATCACACAGGGTCAAAGTGCTGCTTCCAGAGATTTGGCGAGCACAAGTCCATGTAAAACTAGGTACCCAACCCCATACAATCCTGTAGATTTTCACCCATTCTCTGAGTCTCTTTAGTGGTATCTCCAAGGTTCATCATGTTGAATATCATTGCCAATTCTGTTCTTCAAAGTTAGCTCAATGAAGAATATACTTATCTATCTTGCTCTTTAAATATTTGTGGTTATTAAAACCTACCTGGGATCTATCTTTTTCCATCATGTACTTCTTACTTCACTAATTTTGCCAATTATAGTTTCCCAGATTAAACCAGAGATGACTTTTGCTAAGTGCTTGCCAGCTTACAAGCACTGTTCCAACAACTTCATATGTCTTACCTACCTGGTTTAATCTACAGCATCCTGCATTTTTCTAAAAATAAAACTGAATTCTCCAAGAATAAGGAACTTCTTCTTCCAAGTTCTTTGCTTTAAGGAAGAAAAGAATCCAGAGAAATATGTAAACCAAGGGAAACTGAATTCTGTCCACATAACCTTTTTCTCAATTTCCATCACTGTTAGGAGCCACGGCGAGCATGACAGCATTTGCCATTGCAAGATGGCGCGGGAATCCTGTGCTCCCACAAGTAAACAACTAACTGCGCAGGTGCAAAAGGCAAAAGCGCGCCAAAGTCACTACCCATCCCGGGGCGTAATATGGGTTGATGAATGAACAGCCAATCAGAAGTGAACACGCCACTCTAGGGTACATATAGCAGTGCCTTTCCCGGGCTTGGTGTCTTCCGCTTCTGCTGATACAAGAATAAAGTCTCATTGTAGTAACTACCCAAACACTGCCTCATGTGTCTCTTTCGCCGGCGAAGGGGACTCAGAAGGAGTGTGGAACAATCTGGTGCCGAAACCCGGGAATTTCAAGGCGCCGCAGAGACCTCCCCCCCCCCCCCCGAGATTCTGGGCGGGTTAAAAGACTACAGGATCGAGGTACGTCTCTGAGAGATATGTTTGGGGTGGAAGCCTTCATTTCGAGCGGATTGTCACCCATTGTCACCGCTGCACTAGTTGGCCTCTTGCTTGTGTTGCTTTTGCTTTTAGCTTATTTGTGTTGTGGGGATCCAGCTCGCAGCACAGCTAGTAGTGCAGGTCAAGAAGTTTCAAGAGAGGTCCACTCCAGGGTATCAGAAACAGAGCGTGTTAGCCGGCATCAGGCCAAGGAGCCTGGGGAAAAAGACAAGGCCAAGGAGCCTGGAAAGGAGAAGCAGGCAAAAAAGCCTGGGCAACAGAGACAGGCCAAGGAGCCTGGTCAAAGAAAAGAGTACTCAAAAGGAACAGGGGCCACTGCAGGGCCTATTAAGGTTAAGGACCCTTCACCGGCTAGTGAAGAGAGAGTGGAGGTCAAAAGGACCCCCCCATACCACATTAAGGAGCTTGCCGCCATAGACCTTAGCAGCTCCGAAAGAAGAAAGCCTAGAGGAGGAAGCAGCCGCCTATGCAAAAAATAACCGTTCTGAGATAAGACTAAGAAAGACCTTGAGTCCCCTGGCCCTGCCCTTGCCTCCGGCCTATGCCCCGGGCAGCGTCTCTAATTCATTTCTCAGCCCAGGAGATTGGAGACAGCTACAGCTGGCATTTCCTGTCTCTGAAGGGGCAGAAGGCATCCGTGTTCATGCCCCAGTAGAGTATAGGCAGGTCAAAGAATTAGCTGAGGCAGTACACACATATGGAATTGGGGCTAATTTTACTGTATCCCAAGTGGAGAGATTAAGTACAGCTGCTATGATGCCAGGAGACTGGCAGGACATGGTGAAGACGGTACTTAACAATATGGGCCAATACCTAGAGTGGAAGGCCTTGTGGCACGAGGCACTGCAAGCACAAACCAGGATTAATGCAAACACTGAGGGACAACAATTATGGACTTTTGACATGCTGGCTGGAGTTGGCGTACACGCGAACGACCAGACCACTCATTCCTGGCAGGTCTACGCACAGATAGCATCAGCTGCAATAAAGGCATGGAAGTCTCTCCCTAGGAGGGAAGGCAGTAATCTTTATTTGTCCAAAATAACTCAGGGGACCAGTGAGTCCTTCTCTGAGGCAGCTGGCAGAATCTTTGGGGAAACAGAGCAAGCAATGCCATTAATTGAAAGGATGATCTTTGAAAATGCCACAGCTGAATGCCGTGCAGCCATTGCTCATCGGAGGGCCGAGGGGCTACAAGACTGGTTAAGAGTCTGTCGAGGATTGGGGGGCCCCCTTACTAATGCAGGACTTGCGGCAGCTAATTTAGAGATGGCTGCTGTCCTTCTACAAGGTCAGGGACACGATAGACCCCCGCCACGGTCTGCATGTTGCTACTGAGAAAGTTCAATTTTCAGAAATTGGCTCCTTTTTAGGGACGGTTATCTACCCAGAAAAGATAATTCCTCAGAAATTGGAGATTCGTAGAGACCATTTACATACTTTGAATGATTTTCAGAAATTATTAGGTGATATAAATTGGTTAAGACCATTTTTAAAAATTCCCTCGGCCAAGCTGAAACCTTTATTTGATATTTTGGAAGGGGATGCTCATATTTCCTCACCCAGGGCCTTAACACCGGCTGCGAGCCGTGCTCTACAAGTAGTAGAAAACGCATTACAAGATGCCCAACTAAAACGCATAGATGAAACCAAAACCTTTGATTTATGTGTTTTCAAAACTAGATGTTTACCCACCACTGTATTATGGCAAGAAGGGCCTTTGTTATGGTTTCATCCCAATGCTTCTCCTGCAAAGATTATTGAAAGGTATCCAGATTCAGTCACTCAGCTTGCCCTTCGTGGACTAAAAGCAGCCATTACCCATTTTGGAAGGGAGCCTAAGGTTTTCATAGTGCCTTATACTGCCCATCATGTCCAAATATTAATGGCGACCTCTGATGTTTGGGCAGTGCTGGTTACTTCCTTCAATGGTCAAAAAGATAATCATTATCCTAAGCATCCCATCTTACAATTTGTCATAACTCAAGCTATCATATTTCCACATATTGTGTCTCAGGAGCCACTTCCAGATGGAATGGTAGTTTATACGAAGGGGTCTAAAATGGGAGTGGGTGCCTATGTGGTTAATGATAAGGTTACATCCAAACAATACCATGAAACCTCACCTCAAATTGTGGAATGCCTGGTGGTGTCAGAGGTTCTGGAAATCTTTCCAGGTCCCTTAAATATTGTTTCAGATTCTTTCTATGTGGTTAATGCAGTAAAAGCATTAGAAGTTGCTGGGTTAATTAAGACATCTAGCAGACTTGTAGAAGTTTTTCAAAAGATTCAGCTTACCCTGGCTAAGTGAAGATTCCCTGTCTTTATAACTCATATTAGGGCTCACTCAGGCTTACCGGGACCTATGTCCTGTGGAAATGACCTAGCAGATCGAGCCACAAAGTTGATTACAATTGCCCTTTCGCCAAAATTGGATTTGGCTAAAGTCTTTCATAAAAGGTTTCATGTGACAGCTGAGATGCTATGATGTCGATTTAACATCACTAGAAAGGAGGCTAGAGATATTGTGACTCAATGCCAAAACTGCTGTCAATTCCTACCTGTTCCCCATACCGGAATTAACCCTCGGGGAATTAGGCCATTACAGATCTGGCAAATGGATGTTACTCACATCCCATCCTTTGGCAAATTACAATATTTGCATGTCTCCATTGATACCTGTTCTGGAGTTATGTTTGCCTCTCCATTGACCGGAGAAAAGGCGGCCCATGTTATTCAACATTGTCTCGAGGCTTGGAGTGCCTGGGGAAAGCCTAAAATCCTTAAAACTGACAATGGACCAGCCTACACTTCTCAAAAGTTTGGACAATTTTGTTGCCAAATGGAGGTGACACACCTGACGGGTCTTCCTTACAACCCTCAGGGACAGGGCATCATTGAGCGTGCTAATTGTACCCTTAAAACTTATTTCATAAAACAAAAAGGAGAAGTTGAGGAAGCTCTGCCCATGGTGCCACGGGTTATTGTCTCTCTGGCACTTTTTACTCTCAATTTTTTGAATTTGGACAGTCAGGGCAATACAGCGGCTGATCGCCATTGCCTGGAACCAACTAGGCCAAAAGAAATGATAAAATGGAAAGATGTTTTGACTGGTCAATGGAAAGGCCCAGATCGTATTTTAATAAGTTCCAGGGGAGCGGTTTGTGTTTTTCCACAGGAAGAAGACAACCCGTTTTGGCTGCCAGAGCGACTGACACGGCGATTCATCTACAGACTCTCTCAGTTCTCATTTGGACTCTCCTAAATTGGGTTCCTAGTATATATAGTGAATTTAGATGGCTATCCTATCTGCTTTTCCAAAACCTCTGCCCTTGCCTTCTTAAAAGGCACTGCTTCTGCTAAACAGAATTTCTCCTATACCCTTAACTGTAATGCCTCACTCCAGTTTGTGTGTATCCTCCATTTCTTTTCATCTTATCCAACAACTCCTTTAATACTTGTACCAATGTAGCTTGCTTTATGTCCCAGTGCTGGTCTGCTCTTGTCTATAAGCAGGCCCTAATAGCCAGTGTACCACTATGGATCCCTATCCCCGTTCAGACATCTGCGACCTTGACTTTACTTCAACAGAAGAGAGACTTTGGCATTACTGCAGCCATTATCACTACTATTACCATCTCTGTAGCTGCAGCTGTGACAGCCGGCATAGCCTTGGCTAGTCAAGTTACAGCAGCTACTGTTGTTAATCAAATTTCAGAAAAGACTTCTGAGGCTTTGACCACTCTACAGAAAGTGGATGCACACTTGGCATCAGACATTTTGTTGGTCAATCAGAGAGTTGATTTGCTCCAAGCCCATGTAGAACAACTCACAGATGTGGTTCAAATGAGCTGCGTGTCAGCAACCCCACATCTATGTATTACACCTCTGAGATTTATGAATGATACATTTATTCAAAGCCATAATGTTTCTGCTTATTCACAAAGGAATTGGACTGGGGAGCTGGACCAGATGCAGCAGCAATTGCAGATCCGGATCTTGAGCCTTGATGGAACACGAGTGGACCCTGTTACCCCTGGCGATTTTACTTCTTGGCTTACCTCTGCCTTTTCTTTCTTTCTTAAAGGGTGGGGATAGGCCTGTTTGGTGCAGCCCTATGTTGTAGATTAGTGTTCATGTTATGGTTGGTCTGCAAGCTCAGAGCCCAACAAAAATGTGACAAGGTCGCTATCGCCCAAGCACTCGTAGTCTGGAGCAAGGATCTTCCCCTGAAATTTGGCTATCTATGCTAAGAAAGTAACTGATGACTGAGACCCTCAGTCGATGCACCTCAAGGGTTCAGCCCATTGCACTGGGTCGATGAGAGGTCTAAGTCTAGCCAGCCCTTGCCTGAATAACTGTGGTACCTGAATATTTAGAGGTGTTTGCGAGTGGGTACTCGACAGGGAATGTTCCACGAGTGTGGATAGATTTCCCAAAAGTATGCCTGATTGCACAAAGGTTTGATGCCAAAACCTCCTCTCTGCGCACGGACGGCCGCCTGGCGCTCCAGAGTGGAGGCTCCCTTTCCCCGACAAAAAGGCATCGAGATGGGTATGGGAAGTATTACTCATTGCACGACGACAAGAGGAGAAACCCATTACAATATCTCATTTTGCACAGGGGATCAGGCCTCTGCTTTCCCTCACTGACTTGGTGCCGCGCTTGATAGGCAAAAGGCTGTTCCATCTTAATAAAATTGATAGGGGGAGATGTTAGGAGCCGCGGTGAGTGTGACAGCATTCACCATTGCAAGATGGCGCGGGCATCCTGTGCTCCCACAAGTAAACAACTAACTGCGCAGGTGCTAAAGGCAAAAGAGTACCAAAGTCACTGCCCATCCCGGGGCGTAATATGGGGTGATGAGTGAACAGCCAATCAGAAGTGAACACGCCACTCTAGGGTACATATAGCAGTGCTTTTCCCGGGCTTGGTGTCTTCCGCTTCAGCTGATACAAGAATAAAGTCTCGTTGTAGTAACTACCCGAACACTGCCTCACGTGTCTCTTTTGGGGGTGAAGGGGACTTGGAAAAGGTGCGGAACACATCACTAGACATAGTGGCTCACATCTAAAATGCCAGCACTCAAGGTGATGGGTTTGCCTTGTTTCTGACCAGCTTGAGCTACAGAGTGAGAATGTCTAAAAAAAAAAAACTGAAATTTTATGTCAAGACATGCATTAAAAGAATTTGTGAAAAGTTGACCAAACTGACAGATTCTATATGTGATTAAAACCTCATTACCCTCTGAAACTCCCTGATGCAAAAGTTGATTTTCATCCATCAACCTTGTCACTCATGTTGTTATTACTATAGTGTTAGTGTTCAGTGTCTGGCAAGCCCAGCTACACAAGACAAGTAACCAAATCAAGATCCCTCTATTAGTCCCTAAAAATAATGAGGCTTAATTTGAATCTATGTTATCAGCTCGGATAATGAGTCTTTAACTGAATTGCTAACTGTATTGGCTACATTTACATTAAATAATCCAAAATATGTGAGACTAAATACCTTTATTATTATGTGTAATAGCACATGCCAATATAGAATGGCACTTCAATTAAATTTTATAAACTTTGATTTAAGAAACCTATAGCTAGCTAGATAGTTCAGCAGTTCAGAGCATTGGCTGTTTCTCCAGAGGTCCGGAATTCAATTCCCAGCAACCACATGGTGGTTCACAACCATCTCTAAAAGGATCTGATGTCCTCTTCTGGCACACAAGTGTACATACAGATAGAGCACTCACATACATTAATAATCTTAAAAAGAAAAGAAAGAAACCTATAACTAGTTATTTGATTTTTTTTAAGTTAGAATAGGTATGTATCTGGATGCAGTGAAGACACAGTGTCAGAGGCTTATCAATTTACTCTTCCCCCCACCCCTCTTCTAATATCTCAACACCCTTAATCAGCTTGAAGAAGTTAAAGAAGAGTCAGTGCCCCTATTCCCTGGGCTTGGGGACTAAGGTGGTTAATATTGGTCTGTCTTTCTAGGGAAAAGTAGTGGTTTTGTTGGAATAGGGAGGATTAGCTAGGACTTATTGCATAGCCATAACTTATTAGTAGAAATCTGTATAATTAATTTCAAGATGAAGTTATAATTTCTTAAATAAATTTCTTAAATAATACTTTGATTTCAAATTTAAGGTTTTCATTGGTATGAGCTTCTTATTGATATAAAAGTGAGATGAATATGGATACTCTCATGGGCATTGTGCCTGTATAACACATTTAGAAATACAACGCTTAGACCCAGTCCTTCTTTAACTTTTTTAACTGATTTGGGATGGTTAGCCTATGAGTTAAGGGACTATAGCAAATTCATGGCTTTGAGTTTATTGTTAGGGTGTTTTTCATATTTTACTTAGAAATAGCTGAGAGGAGTGAACAGACAACAGTCCAGGTTACCTTACATGGATAGTTGGTTTTCAAAACGTCAGAAGTCCATAGAATTGATGTTACAAATATTTATATATTAATGTATATTTTAATTAGAGACCTGTCTGCTCCTGACAGCTTCCTGTCATGGAGTCTAAGAAGAAATTGAGCATCCTTGGAGTTACTCCACTTGTGTAGTGACAGCCACTAAGCAAGAATTGCCTCTTTCCATCTACAGACAAATTACTGTCCAGAAAAGGACACACTTGCAGAATTATATCTGATTATATCTGCCTAGACGGAGTAATCAGCCCTTAATAATTCTGTATCACTAAGTTCTGTCAGATGATTCTGGGCCAGAAGGCTGAAGATTTGATGCTCCAACGTTTGGTAGTATAGGGGCTTTCCAGGTGTTCAGCGGTCTCTATAAATTGGCTAAGTCTTAGAAGCTATGCTTAGTGCTTCCATAATTTCAGTTAACTCAGTCATTCTGGATTTCTAATGGGGTTGAAGACCTATAGTCTCATAGCCAATCCTGGCTATTTACTTTGAGAGAAAAGATCTGAGTGGATGGTTTTCAGCTGACATTCATTCTAAAGACAAGAAAAAAAGCCAGGTTCAAAACTAAGTGCTTTAGTTAGGACAGATGACAGAGGTTCTGGTTAGTCAACAGAATGATGGACTGGGTATTAGGACTATCTTGTACCTCACTGGTACAATTAGGAATAATTATGCTCTAATTGCATTTTTAGAGAAAAGCTTTATTTTAACAGGAAGGGTGAAGCTAGGTGATGAGAGAGAGAAAAAGAGAGAAAGGGGGGGCATGGAGGCAGATGTTCACGTGTCTCCACCAGTCAAAGATACTTTATATATCTAGGTTGGGTGTTGGGTTACACTGCTGACTGAGCATTACCAAACTTATATAGCCTTTGGTTAACATTTTTTAAAAATGTATAAAAGCAAAAAGGAAAAGAGGGCATGGGATAGGGGTTTTCTAGAGAGGGGAAATATGGAAAGGGGATGGCATCTGAAATGTAAATAAAATATAAAAAAATAAACAAAAAAGAAAAAAGAATAGTTGTGTATGATTAAAATACTCATACTTCAATTCATAATTTCTGCATATACCTAAGAATGAAATAATACTGTATCTATTATGTGAAATATCCATGATATAAAGACAGAAAACTAAGACCCTTTTTCTCATACATTCAGCCATTCTCAATACATATGTGCCTATAAATATGCAAACCCCTTAGAGAAACATAAACTTAACTGAGGACATTGTTGTCATTAATATGTCCATATCTCTGGCAAGTGAATGTTAGGATTCTCAAATATCTATTGGAAATGATCATTTATATTAACTGTACAAATTATATCTGATGAAATTTTTTAAAAGGACAATTTTATGTAAAGGTATTCAAATCACTTTAAATTTTATTTTTATTTCAAATCAACCCACTGGAGGGAAAATCATCTCATATTAAACAAATTTAAAAGCAAAACATAAATTCTATATCTCTTCATTGTTTAAAATTATATATTATTCAAACATTGGAATGTGTTATTGACTTATTAAGTATTTTCAAGAATGTGTGGGTGAATTACTCCATGAATAATTCATTTTATGTTACATGTAGAAGTGTCAACCATACCTGGCCACTAAGTCCTCATTAAGGAAGACATCCTGAGGAGAAGCGGAATCAGAAAATGCACAATTATGGTTGTGTGAGAAAGAATAAATTTTGGTAGAGAGTAGACAAAAAAGAAATTGATAATTAAGAAAGAACCTTGCATGTCCAACTCGGGAAAATCAAAACCCTAAGATAAACTAGTAAAATATAAACAAATATAATTGACTTAAAGCAAGCATGAGAAAAGCAAGTGACAGAAATTACTAACTACATTTCAATAACTATGAATGTAACTGGTCTCAATTTTCTAATAAAAAGATACAATAGATATTTGGTTGATTAGACTAAGTGATAATATCTATCAATTCTCTGTCTGCAGGAAACTCACCTCACCAGCAAAGTCATATATAACTTGAAAGCAAAAGAATGGAAAATAATTGTGTAAACAAATAAAATCCTAAAGCAAGCAGCAGTAGCTGTACACATTTCTGACAAAATAGAATTCAAGCCAAACTCATTCAGAAGGAAAAGCAGTCTCACAGTAAAGAAAGGGTCAAGACTGGGTACACTGACAACTAAATTCGACCATATATATTTAAGAGCTAATAGTCACATCCCTCAAACTATTCAATAAAATAGAAATAGAAGGAACACATACATATATATTCATGAATAAAAATCAATAAATAAATATTGCATATTGAATCCAACAATTTTAAAACTAGCATACATCATGATCAAGTTGGTTTTATTCCAGGGATAAAACAATGATTTAATATACATAGATTAATAAGCAATATATATATATGTATATATATACATATATACATGTATATATACATATATATGTATATATATTTGGAATCAAAAATAAAAATTACATGATTGAAATATATATTGACAACATATTGAGATAAAAGCCACTTAGTTCTACATCTTTTTCTGATGGAAGTTATGAACAATTCAGGTATTAAATGATTATCCAGATAATAAAGGTAATGTAGAACAGTCACAGCAGCTACTTCACGCTGAATGGGGAACATCAAAGAGTATTTCCTTTAACATTAGGAATGAAACAAGGGCATCCATGGTCACTGCTCTTATTCAGTATATTGTTTCAAATTTTTCAAAAGTCAAGAATAAACCTGACTTTCAGTCATGGCAATTAAAATTGTAAAAGATGGCTGAGGGGATGACTTTGTAGGAAAGTCCTTGCTTTAAGAGCATGAATACCTGAGTTGAAATTCACAGCACCCATTTAAAAAGATAGACATGGCATTGCTTATCTCTAATCACAACACAAGTACATGGAGAGAGGAGAATCCTAGAGGATTGCTGCCCATCTGTTTTATTCAGTGAGTGACCTCCAGTTTCAGTGAAAGACCTTGTCTCAAAAAATAAAGTGGAAACCCCACTCGAAGGAAGGCAGAAGACAACCAGGGAACCACCCACAACATAGCCCAGCCAAGGCAGGAGCCATTAAGATGTGCAAATATATGGTAGAGATATGGTAGACAAAGAGAAGCAAAATGGTTTAAGCACTATGAAGAGAAGTGGAACTCAAAAGGACAGAGTGGGAGGGAACAGGCTGGTGTAAGTAGCCTGCTCTACCACCTGAGGCCATGGTGAAGTTCCAGGTCATACTATGGTTGAAGGCCATGTCTGGGTCCATATTCATTCAGCAGCAGGAGTCTGTGTCGATTTCTGTGGCTCATATTACCACCAAAGGCCAGAGAGAGAGAGAGAGAGAGAGAGAGAGAGAGAGAGAGAGAGAGAGAATATTACAAAATGCTGAAAACATAAACTGAAGAAGATAAAAAAGATGAGATCTGCTACTCTAGTTCCATGACGCTGATGAGATGAAGCCCCTACTAAAAGCAACGTAGGAAGGAAAGGGTCAGTTAAGTGGACACTTCCAAGTTACAGTCCATCACTAAGGGAAGGTTGGAAACTCAAGCAGGAACCAAGAAGAAATGCTGCTTGGTGGCTTTGTCGCTCACAAGCACATGCTTTGCTAGGGCCTATTTTGATGAGGACTAACTGCTTAGGGATGGGGCTGCACACAAGTGCCTGGGCCCTCCTGAATCAATTCATAATCAAGAAATCAAGCCCAGATATACACACAGGCCAATCTGATCTAGGCAATTCCTCAGTGGAGGTTTTTCTTTCCTTCCAGACTGTATTGAGTTGAATACTAAAGCAAACTTCAACACCCAACATGTTCAGGACTATAAAAAATTAATAGCTAAAAATATCCATACTATGAAAAGTAATCTACAAATTAAATACCTATACAAATATCAATAGCATTGTTAAACAACTAGAGCTAACAATTCTGAACTAGTATGGAGACACAAAAACATTTTGTAGAAAAAAAAGTTAAAGACAGTGACTATATCAAACTACAGGACATAAAAACAGTTGCATGCAAAAACAGCATAGATACCTGGGGAGATGACACCATGTCTGAAAGGGCTTACTTCACAATCTCAGCACCCACATGTACACTAAAGAGGGGCATGCTGGCTCACTTGTAATCTCAGCCTGCAGGAGGAGAACAGATCTCTGATGAGAGCTGGCAAGATAGCAAGCTCTGTGCTCAAGGAAGACTAGAACACTATCTTAATATATAAAGTAGAAGTGGATGGACAAAGACACCCAAAATCAACCCCAGGCCTCTGCATATGCACACATAAACACATGCATGTGCATCTATAAATGTGACTACACACATGTGAAAACACCTACACACATACTAAACATATGCACATACTGAAAAGGGGCATGATAAAGATATTAAAGCCAACATATAGGTTTGTAAATGATAGTAAAGGATCCAGAAAGAAACCCACATGCATACACCTGTCTGATTTTCCCCCAGTGGTGACATAGCCATGTCTTGCCAATATTGGATATTCATTGGTATCCCAGAGAGTTTCCTTCCTCTCTCTGCCTCCAATGACTATTTTATTCCTCCCTCTAAGTGAGATTCAAGAGTCCTCAATTGGATCTTTCTTCTTGTTTACCTTCTTTGGGTCTGTGGAATGTAGCTTGGATATCTTGTATTTTATGGATAATATCCACATATAAGTAAGTGCATACCATGCATGTCCTTTTGGGTCTGGAATACCTCACTCGGGTATGATATTCTCAAGTTTTGTTCTTTTGCCTGCAAAATCCATGACGTCTTTGTTTTTAATAGCTGAATAGTACTCTACTGTGTATATTTACCACATTTTCTTTATCCATTCTTCAGTTGAAGGAAATCTAAGTTGTTTACAATTTCTTGGCTATTACAAATAAAGCTAGTTTAGCAAGTGTCTTTGTGGGACGGTGGAACATCTTTTGAGTATATTTCCAGGTGTTGTATAGAGTTATCTTGCGGTAGAAGTATTCCCACTTTTCTGAGAAAATGTCAAATTTATTTCCAAAGTGGTTGTATAAGTTTTCACTCCCACCAGCAATGGAATATTCTTCTTGCTCCACATCCTTACCAGCATGTACCTCCACTTGAGTTTTTGATCTTAGCCATTCTAAGCAGTATAAGATGAAATCTGAGAGTTGTCTTGATTTGCATTTTCCTGATGACTAAGGACTTTGAACATTTCTTTAAGTGCATCTTGGCCATTCAAAATTCCTCTGTTGAGAATTCTATGTTTAGCCCTGTACCCCAATTTTATTTGAGTTATTTGGGTTGTTTTTATCTAACTTCTTGAATTCTTTATAAATTTTGGATAATGGCCCTCTGTAAAATGTAGGGTTGGTGAAGATCTGTTCCCAATCTGTAGGTTGCCATTTTGTCCTATTAACAGTGTCCTTTGCCTTACACAAGCTTTGCAATTTCATGAGGTCCCATTTATCGATTGTTGATCTTAGAGCTTGAGCCGTTGATATTTTGTTCAGAAAATTGTCTTCTCTACCAATGTATTAAGGCTATTTTCCATTTTTTCATTTGTGAGATTTAGTGTATCCAGATTTATGTTGAGGTCCTTGATCCACTTGGGATTTGAGTTTTGTGCAGGGTGATAAATATGGATTTATTTACATTCTTCTACATATAGACATCCAGTTAGATAAACACCATTTGTTGAAGATGTTCTCCTTTTTCCTTTGAATGGTTTTGGCTTCTTTGTCCAAAATCATGTGTCCATAGGTGTGTGGGCCTATTTCTGGGTGTTTGATTCAATTCCATTGATCAACCTGTCTGTTTCTATAACAATACCATTCAATTTGTATTACTATTATAACACATCCCATTTGAGAGAGCCAATCCATGACACTATTAATTATACTTTTCTAGACTTGCAGGCATGAACTTAGGATAACTGTCTCCTGGAAGGTTTCATCCTGCAGATAATGGAAACAGATACAGAGACCCACAACCAAACATCAGAGAATCCTTAGAATGTCTTGTGGAAGAATGGGTCATAGAATTGAGTGAACTGGAAGGGTCGAGAACACCATAAGAAAACCTATAGAGTCAATTAGCCTGGGCCCACGGGGGCTTGCAGAGACAGAACCACCAACCAAAGAGCATACATGAACTGGATCTAGTTCCCTTACACATTTGTCTTCATGTGGGTCTCCTAATAATAGGAGTGGAGGTTGTCTCTAAGTTGCCTGCCATTGGATTCCCTTCCCCTAACTAGACTACTTAGTTGGGCCTCAGTAGGAGAGAATGTGCTTACTCCTGCTGGAATTGGATGTCCCAGAGAAGGGTGGTCACCAAGGGGGACCTCCTCTTCTCAAAAAGGAGCAACAGAGTGGGTAATGGGGGGAAGGGATTTGTAAGGGTAGGAGTATAGGAGGGACAGGGATGGGAATGACAAATCCAACACCCCTTCATGCCCAAAGTATTACAGAGATCAGGGTTACAATGCACATACCTAAACATAATAGAGTAATATACAGCAAGCTAACAGCCACCATCAAACTAAATGCAGAGAAACTTAAAGTAAACTCACTAAAATCAGGGACAAGGCTGCCCACTCTCTCCCTATCTATTCAATGTAGTACTTGAAGTTCTAGCCAGAGCAATAAGACATCTAAAGGAGATCAAGGGCATACAAATTGAAAAAGAAGTCAAAGTATCACTATTTTCAGATGATATGATAGTATGCACAGAAGACCCCAAAAATTCTATCAGAGAACTCCTAAAGCTGATAAACACCTTAAGCAAAGTGGCTGGATACAAAAATAACTCAAAAAATCAGTAGTCCTCCTTTATACAAATGATAAACCGGCTGAGAAAGAAAGTAGGGAGACAACACTCTTTACAATAGCCACAAATAATATAAAATATCTTGGTGTAACTCTAACCAAGCAAGTGACAGATCTGTATGACAAGAACTTCAATTCCCTGATGAAAGAAACTGAAGAGGATATCAGAAGATAGAAAGATCTCTCATGTTAATGGAGAGATAGGATTAACATAGTAAAAATGGCCATAGTACCAAAAGCAATCTACAGATTCAATGCAATCAAAATTTCAACACACATATAGAATTTGAAAGAGCAATTCTCAACTTCATATGGAAAAACAAAAAAGGCAAGATATCCAAAACTATCCTGAATAGTACAATAAATAGTACAATAACTTTAGGAGAAATCACCATCCTTGAACTCAAGCCATACTACAGACAATAGTGATAAAACTATATAGTATTGTTACAGAAACAGACACACCTTTATCTGCTTTTAATGGAGTCAAAGCTGGCCTCAATCTTCATCACCAAGGAGAGAAGATGACTATTAGAAGTGACTAGAAAGTATATGAAAATATGGAATATTTCATCCCTGTAGAATGCCAATTATATATACTAATAATGACACAATAATACTAACAAGTGCTGGTGAAAATATGAAGAAGGGAGAACCCTCACTTGTTGTTCATGGGTCATATAAATAAGTCTGGCTACTATGGAAGACCACATGGAAGGTCTTCAAAAATTTAAAAAATAGAAATAGCATGATTTATCTATACCACCCCTATGCATACACTGAAGGAAATGAAGTCAACATATGCAAGAGATTCCTGCATCTTTATGTTTTTGCAGCACTATTCATAGTAGCCAGTCTCTGAAATCAGCTAGGTGGCCATCAACAGCGTCAAGCAATTGATGAAGGGGATGCAGTATTATAGCCATAATGACTATTATTAAGCTAAAAAGCAGATCAAAACCATATCATTTATAGGAAATTAAATGAAGCTAGATAGAGGCCATGGAGTTAAGCAAATTTAGTTACATAAGAAAGAAAAGTATCATATGTTTTATCTCATATGTAAAATTTTAAAGACAAAATAGAATACCAACATGATGATCTAAGAGGACTGAGGAGGGCACAGAGAGCAGAATGAGGTAAAGGAAGAAGGATATGAGCATGTGTGATGCAAATGTATGTGTAAATGTCACCATAAAACTCATTATTCTACATAATTAATTTGAAGAATATGTATAAATGAAAGAAATGAGCCATTCCTGGTCATAACTCTGCTCAGACTTCACTTCTGGTTCTCAGCCATTCCTAGGTACAATGTTACAGTGTAGTTTGTCAAAGTTCTAGTCCATGCTACATCTGATCACAGTTTCAAACCAATGCCCCACCACACTTTCCACTTCACTGGATAGAAACAGTGTGTTGAGCCAACCATCTCAAAAGCCATGGAAGGAAAAGCCTATGCATGCCTCTGCCTTAGAACTTCTGGTAGCATCCAACTGCTTGACATACATATTTTTGAATGAACAACTGATTAATATTTTAAAGCATAACTCTGAACAATCAAGCAGCGCATTGTTTCTCTTTGTGCCTGATACAGGCCAGGATTCTATCTAGAGAATGAAATAACTCCTAGGTAGGTTGCACAAGCCCAGAAACAAACTGTCATCATTTGCTTCAAAATTTTTTCCACAATATTTTAAATTCTAAAAAGTGAAGAAACTGTCAGCAAAACCTAAATTTGGAATGGCATCTGGAATCACAAGATTATACAGTTTGTATTGAAATGATGACTGAAAAGACTGTTGTTTCAAGAAGGATGTGCCGTGAAATTGTTGAAAGGCTACAGTGCAGGAAACCGGTTGTGAAGGAAAAGCAGAGATGGGCAATACACAAGGAGCTCTGTGCTTCCCAGAAATTCTTGAGATTACAAACAATTAAAAGAGCCAGTTAGAGTCCAGTTTGGGGGTGTAAGTGTATGAAGTACACTGAACTAACTTTTTAGGATTTTACTATCAGTAACTGTGTGGAAGTAGCTAAATTAAAAATCATGTTTGGGTCACACTTTGGTGACACCGTTGCTTAAGGAAGTTGAACTGTACAGTATTGGGTTCTTGTTTTCCCACCTTTGAAACATAATCAGACAAAATAACACATAATCTCAGTAATTATGATTACTAGCTGAGCTAAAAAAAAAAAAATGGGTATCGGTTTTCCTGAAAAAACCTTATATAGGTTTAAAGCATGCACCCATAACAATACCAAATCACACACAGAATTGCAGTGTAGTATTTTCTACATTGGCTTCAAAGTTGTTACCAGGTTGCAGTTCATAAACTTATTTCTGGTTATGATTTTCAAGTCTCAAACGAATGCTTATCTCCAGCTCAATGCAGAAAAAGTCAAATATCATCAAAGGGTTACATGAAAACAGAGTGGACTAATGCCATTCTGTTTTGAGAAGGGGGTCCTCTTGAAACAGAACATCGAGAAGCAACTTCACCCATAAGTACCATTTGAGACTCCTTTTGTACTGGTTTGTCTACCTAGAGATAAATATTAATCAGAATTTATTTGCTTACATTTTGCTATCAAGATACACAAAAACATGATTTGGCTCTAAAGAAGTTTGCAGGATAACAAGAGATGCTTTGTTTTAAACACATAGCTAATCTGAGCTCTGTCCACAAAGCCTAGTCATTAGAATGTAGACACCAATATTCAATCTGTCTACCAGCTTGAGGGACCACAGTGGACATGACAAGCCTGAGAAGACAAGAAGAAGGTATGCATTGCTAGAAACTTACAGCTTACAAGTTGGGAAAGACTGTGCAAATGATGCTATCCCACCAGGCTTATTCATCTGAACATGGTAAAAGAGTAGCTGCCTCCATGTGATATAGTGGAGGAGAAGCTTTGGGACAAGAAAAAATAAACTATAGTCAGAGAGTGAGAGGACTTGAGAAGAAAAAGAAGAGGGGGAAGCAGAGAGGAGGAACATGATCAGAAAATCTTAAAGCAGATGATAGGTAAGTGCAGAGGAACAGAGGAACAGAATGGACTAAGTTAACAGAGGACAAAGCACACAACTCCAGAAGCATAGCTTTCCCATTGCAACCTGAGGGAGAGGAAGTCTCACACAGAAAATAAGCCTAAAGCAGTAGACATAGAGAAATAAGAATGAAGTCAGAAATTAGTGGAATGAAGGCTTAAGGAACAATACAAAAGAAGTCAATGAAACAGAAATTTGGTTCTTTGAAGATTTAAGCAAGATTGGCAAAGCTTTAGCAAAGCTAACCCAGAGTGTGGGAAGACACATATTAATAAAGTATAAAGTTAGAGACAAAAGGAAGCACTGTAATAAAATCGGAGAATCAATATGAATGAAATATTTAAAAATCTTCAGTTTTATAAACTTGGAAAATTGGGAAAAACAGAATAATTCTTTAGTACATATGACCTACCAAAACAAGGAAAAAGAAAAAGAAATGAAAAGACAATAAAATGACTTAAACAGATCCAAAGCAAGCAAGGAACTTGACACAGTATCCTAAAAAAGAAAAGCTAGATGATCTATCTATGTAGCTTCCCCTCCAGACCTTTAAGGAAGAAATAGCATCAATGTACCTTAAACAGACCCATAAAAATATAAAATGGAAAGGAAAACAAGCACACTGTAAGAGGACAAAATCATCGTGATAGCCACTTCATATAAGGACATGGACTGAACCAGAAAACTATAAAGCAAAATTTCTCAACAAAACTGAAAACTGAGTACAAGACCAAATTATATTATGATCAATTTGGTTTCAACCCAGTGATTCAACAATGGTTCAACATATGCAAATCAGTGACTGTAACATCACACATAATATTAAGTGTAGGAATCACTCGATCATCTGAATAAATGTAGAAAAGTCTTTTGACAACATTCCTTCATGAAGAAATCCCTAAAGGAACTAGGACTAGAGAAAACGCCCATCACCATATAAAGCTGTGTACAGGAAATTTGTGGCCATTATATTAAATAAAAACATTTTCTCTAAAAAAAAAAAAAAATCAAGAATGAGACAATGTCCACTTTCTGAAATCTTATTCAATAGATGGTTAAATAGCTTTATTATGTCCATATTATAAGAGAAAACATCAATTCTATAAAGAGAGGAAAACAAGTTAAATCATCTCCATTTGCAAACAATTAGAGCCTATAATTAAGGAACCCACAGATACAATAGGAAATTCTTACATCTGAGAAATACTTTGTGCAAAGTAGGATGTTTATATATTAACACACATGAATTAATAACCTTCCTACCCAACAATAAAAAAAAATGATGGAAAAAAGCCAGGTTAGGAGGATGATCCTAATGACAACAGTCTCAAAAGATAAAATAATAAGTCTAAAAGATAAAAAGATAAATGAATAGGTCTAACAAAAAAATTAAAAGACTTCTACAGTGGAAAAAAGTAGAAGAGGATTAAGAAATAGCCCCACATAGATGGAGCCACCTAATTTTGACAAATATATATAAGAAATGTATACTGGGCAAAACGCAGCTTCTTTGATAAACAGTGTGGGCAACCTAGGCAACCACATATTGAAGAATAAAATTAAATCCATATCTCTCACAGTGCATAGAAATCAATTCAAAATAGAGCAAAGATGTTAGTGTAAGAGCTGAAATTCTAAAACTGCTCCAAGGAAACACAGGAGAAAGTTTTAAAGGCAAAGGATTGTCTGAAAAATACCTCAACCCCTCACTATATGGTTGTTAATAACTGACAGATGGTACTGCATGAAATTAAAATCTTTCCACACAGCAGAGGAAACAGCTGAGTGCAGAGAACATAGAGATTTGGAGAAAATCTTTATCATCTACACGTATGACAGGGGATTAATATCTAGACAGTATAATGTTTCTAGAAACCTTATTAATAGCAGCCAAGGCAATCCAAAGTCCATGAATATAAAAAATGACAGACACATTGTGGTATATTCAGGCAGGAGAATATCGTTCAACAGCAAAGACGAATTAAGTATTGACAGATGTGGGGACATGATGAATCTCAAAATTACTGGAAACCAGACACAAATGAGTATATGCTATGTGACCACACTGAGATGTAGTTTGTGAATAGGCAAAAATAATTTAAATTGATAAAAGCCAGTAAGTGGTTATGGTAAGAGAATGTGAGATGAGAAACAGATTTGGAAAAAGCCCAAGAGAACTCTGGGTGATGTCAATCCTTCATGTATTAATAAGGAAGTAACTACACAAATGTACACAATTGTCAAAATTCTTAGAAGTCAGCTTTTAAAATCAAAATATTTTATTACCTATGTTGCCTCCTTTATAAAAGAAGCTATTTTAAAACATTGTAGATTCTTTGGCAGATAAATGCCTATACATTTAACATAAACTTTTAGATGACAACAGGGTAACATCTGTCAATACAAGAACTAGGACTGGATTGGTTGAATTTAAATGTCACTGCTAAACATATGTCTGTGGATAGCTCAAGAACTTTCTACAAAAACAACCAAAAAGCTTGCTCTAATTTCTTGACATTTTCTATGTACCAATTTATTTTTGACACTTCTCTGTGGCTAGTCAGAACAAAATACTTAGCATGAAGCAGAATGCATCTGTTTGGAGTCATTAACTATTTCCTTGAAGGGTATATATTGTATGAATGAAGTTCAAGTAAGCACATAAGTTAACAAGTGATCGATTTCATGTTGCACTTTGAGCTCTATTTCATAAGGAAAAGCTTAGGTCCTCTTATAAAGAAACAATTTCCCTCCAAGGGGCTATGACCCAGGCCAGGCTTATGTTTGACAAAATGTCTACATAGGCTAATAAGAAACTCAATTGTATGTTAATTTCAAATTAGCTTTAATACTTGCTTCAGGCTTCAGTGAGGACTGAGAAAAAAGAAATAGTTATAGGGAAGAAAATTACTCATAATTAGAAAAAGACTTTCATGAAAGATCCAATGTCTTCCTTATTTCTGACTGCAGCAAAAGACAATGTAGAAGGAAAATAATCATAGATTTTTGAGATAAAGAGAAAAAATGAGGCAAGTTAAATATGAAGTGGCAGACAGCTCCAACGGAGAAATGAAATAATTTAGATTGAAAGCTTCTACTTAAATTTGTGAGAAAAAAAATAGTATTATACTGAAGAATAATTGAACTTTAATGAGAAGGTACCTAATTATGCTGGGTATATTTATTTAAATATTTTAAATTGAGTGTTATAATGATTTAATTGAATAATAGCCCTGCTTGCTGTTTTAACAAAAAATTTTGTTTTTACAGAGAGACTGTGATATAACAGGATAAATATTCTGTCTTATAAATGACTGTGTACAGTATAGACACTCAATTATTTTACCAAACTCTACCCACCAATCTACTGTTCTCCTGGGAAGCTAGTCTATGCTGCAGGAATAGAACCTGAGAGATAGTAATACATAACCATACACCATATATTTCTAACCCAAGCCTAAAATACATTATAGAACTTAAATAAATCACTAATGTAGAGCAAGCCTTTTGTCTTAGTTAGCATTTTACTGCTAACAGACACCATGACCAAGACAATTCTTATAAAGGACAACATTTAAAAGGGGTGGCTTACAGGTTCAGAGGACCACTCCATTATCATCAAGGTAGGAGCATGGCAATGTCCAGGCCGACATGGGGCTAGAGAAGCCGAAAATTCTACTTCTTGATCCAAAGGCAGACAGGAGAAGACTGGCTCCCACATGCCTAGGAGGAGGGTCTCAAAGCCCATGGCCACAGTGACACACCTATTCCAACAAAGCCACACCCACTCTAACAAGGCCTCACCACCTAATAGAGTCACTCCCTGAGCAAAGCATATACAAACCATCACACCTGTCAAACTTTTGACCAAGACCCTCACTAAAGTATATATTATATTGTGTCTCGTTTATTTTAGGCTATAACAAAGTATTGTATTGTGTTGCCAGGTGGTGGCGGCACATGCCTTTAATACCAGCACTTGGGAGGCAAAGGCAGGTAGATCTCAGTGAGTTCAAGCCCAGCCTTGTCTACACAGCTAGTTCCAAGAGATCCAGAACTACACAGAGACATCCTATCTCAAATAAATAAATAAATAAATAAATGAATGAATAAATAAATAAATAAATAAATAAATAAATAAATAAATGCTGTGGTGCTTAGATGACAGAAATTTACTTAAATTTACTTCCCACATTTCTAAAAGCTGATATTTCAAGGTTACAGTATCTATCAATGGGCTGAATTTTTAATCTGCCTAGTTTGTAGATAGGCATGGTACAGAAGTACTCCTCTTTTATCCCTTGAATGAATTGAATCTATGAAGAGACATTCACCCACTTAATTTTATCTAAACCTATTCACCTCCCAGGGCTCAACATGGATTTATAGGGAGACAAAATTGCTACTCACAATATTTACTAACATTTATCTTCCAACACCCCACTTCATTTTCTTCTCCCATGCAAACTATATTCGAATCACATTTCTGAGGTACACTGAGTAGGTTTGAACCCCATAGACTCATACATTTAAATGCTTAGCCCATGAGGAGTGACGCTATTAGAAGGGGTGGCCTTGCTAGAGAAAGTGTGTTGTGTGTGCGTGTGCGTGTGTGTGTATTCAAGCTCTGCTCAGTCTCCTCCTGGCTGTCTTCAGATCAACATGTTGAACTCTCGGCTCCTCCCTCACTATATCTTCCTGCAAGCTGCCATGCTTCCTGCCATGATGATAATGGACTAACCGTCTGAAACTGTAAGCCAGTCTTAATTAAATGTTTTCCTTTATAATAGTTGCCTCCGTCATGGTGTTTCTTCATGGCAATAAATCCCTAAGTGAGACAATTTCCAAGAATCTCAACTCAAAAATCTTACTCATTAAAGTCAGTGCAATGTGAACCTGATTTCCTGTCCCAAGCAGTACAGCTTTTTATTAAGTACCACAGAGAGAATAATTCATGTCAGATGAGTTCTTTTCCCTTGAATCCTTTACAACCTTCAGTTCTTGGTTAGGGCATGCCAGGCCAGACCATAGCTCTCTCAGGTGGACTCATCCTGAAGTTTCCTCTGATTAAGGAGTGGGGGGTAGGGGTGCAAGGGGAAGAAATGTTGACACTGTAAAACTCTTATTTAATCATGGAAGCAAAAAAAGAGTGGGGGAAAGGTGTTCCAGTCTACATGACTTAATATTTGTGTGAGCCATTGCCACCTTTAATAGCCCAGCAGTTCCTTTGTTCTTTGCTTCATGGAACAGGAGGTTTGGTGCAGTAGGAGCTAAGACATGCTGTCATGCTAGGGATGCTAAGCAGTAGCTCTACATTCACTGCAAGAATTTACGATGTTCTCCTGCTAGTATCCTAAATTATCGCAGGCTCATATGATAATGCAGTTCTGCAGTCTGGATGCCACCCAGATCCCACACCAAGCAACCACCTTAAAACTTAACAACCATTGAGACTGTTTCTATGAAAAATGTGTTCCCAGATGCAACTAGCATTCCTTCCCGGAGTTTCTGAACAGCCTGTGCAGTACCTAGCCATCTCTGCCATACTGTGATGCATTTGTTTTGCATAGAAAGTCTGTTTTATACCCCTTCTAGTATGAATCTCCAGCTCTTGGAAAATGACTTCTAATAATAAATTGACACCAAAAATGGACATGAAGTTTTTTTTAAGGCAATTGGGAGGTGGAAAATATGAACAAGCTGCATTGTTTCAGAAATGTTTTGAACATCCTGCTTAAGGGAACTTCACATTTACAAGGGAAAAGAACTCATCTGATATGAATTATTCCCTCCGTGGCACTTAATAAAGATCTGTGTTGCTTGGGACAGGAAGTCAGGTTCACATGGTACTGGCTTTAATGATAATAAAATGCATGGAAATGAAAGCACATATTGTCACAAGCGTTGTACATTAAAAGCAAAGTTACAATACTGAAGTCTGTTCTAAGGTGAGGTGCTATGCTTTATGGACATTTTGAGCAAATCTGGGAAACTTAGACAAATAGTTGAATGGTCTCAAGCATCCCCATTAGATTCAAATGTTGCAAATACACTCTGTAGATTTATCTCTCAACCCTGACCTTATGTGTCATAAATTCCAAAATGTTGGTGTCAAGTTGTGACAATGCACCCATTTATTAATATTTGAAGTCCTATCTATTAGCTCCATAAACATAATTACCCTATTGCTCCTTTGTAGACACTCAATACTAACAGCACCAACCATGGTGTTCAGTCATCTCTCTAAAACTATCCATGCATTGCCTCAGGGAGCCTTACATAAAACAGCTTCTGGGAAGAAGGGGGAGGAGGAAATAGCACATTGAAGAATCTACTGGTCATGGATATAGGTCTCTCCACGGGAGCTTCCAAATATGTCTTTGTTTATGTTCTGAGCTGGGAACTTCCAAATGTGTCTTTGTTTATGTTCTGAGCTCTCGAGGTTGTTGTAGGGTACAAAATGAAGGAGAAAGGAATTTGTTGCCTTAATGAAAGAAAATTTAATTAAGATGTGAATGAAAGGGAAAGTGAAAAACAGAATTTAAAAACCCTATCTCGTTGCTTAGTGTATTCTAAAACAAATATTTACACATTCATATGTTTAACCAGCATCTTTTTTTAAAAGTTTGGGTTTAGTTCTAAATATGTAGATTCTGATGAATCTACACAAGATTTAAAACAAGAAGCAAAAGCTATGAAATATATAATTATAACCTCAAAGCATTCCACATTAAGTATTCATTAAAATTAATGCAGTGTTTCTTGTTTGGTGTTATTAAAAACTTTACTTTTGCACTTGGATATAGTAGGATACTGCATATAGTATCAATGTCAGTGACTCAGAGTAAGGTTACTAGGATCCTGACCAGCCCCTGCACTTCCCAGCAATGCAGAATATGTAAATAAGTTGGCATCTGTAGCTTTTGTTGTCTTTCATAATCTACTTCTCTTGAAGTAGATTACTTCTCTTGAAGTAGATTATGTGGAAATCTTCAGTGCAATAATTGTGTAAAAGAAAAACTTACTACAGAGCCCATCTATAATATAGTTTGTCTTCCCTGACCTCTTCTTCATTAAATGCTTCCATATACATTTTATAATAAGACAGGCCAAATTGAGAATTATTCAGCAAGCACATCAGTTTATGGTGAGAGTGCAGTATACAGGCTACTGGGTATGAAAGAGTTAAGTGGAACATTGCTTGGATTCCTGAGAAAAGGGGGAGGGAGAAGGAAAGCAGGATTTAATTGACTCACAGGAACAATACTTAATGGTATTTCTTCAAGGTCCCAGCCAGTCCGGAAGTGGCTCTCATGAAATTTGTTGTACTCTGTTTTCCTTACACTGTGGCACAGTGAGAAAGCAGGGATGCTAGAAAGATAGTAGAGCTTTCTGTGATCCTACCGGAAAGAAAGTACTACCCAGTGCCCCATGCCCAGTTTTAAGGAAGCAAAACTTCCATACCAGCATAGTACTAAAAGAACCTGGGTTGTGTTCATCCTTGAAGAGGCAAAGAGTAAGACAGTGACAGAATCACAACAGATTGATGCTTATTCCTTTCCAGTTCACAGCTGGAATATACAAATACTCTGAGAATTGTATGAAAGTGTATGTTCACTCTCTCCCTCTCCATCTCTATGTGTCTCCCTCTCTTTCTTCCTCTCCCTCTTTCTGTCTCTCCTCTCCCTCCCCTTCTTCCTCTCCCCTTCTCTCTCCCTCCCTCTCTCCCTCTCTCTTTCACACACACACACACACACAATCTTCATGCACGACGTTTGCACCTGTTGCACAACATAAGGAAAGAAACCTAGGCTCCACCAGAACCCAGAGAGTCCCTATTCAGTCTGTTGTCACCATATGTTTAATGCAGAAAACTGAGTAAATATATATCAGAACTTTATTGCAGAACATTGAAAATCTGTCACACACACTTATGTTTGTCAAATCTGTAGCACAAACACAAACAAAAAAAATTCCCTATTATTCCTTGGCCACTATTTATTTCTCTTTTAGCTAAAAGAAGTCATGGGCTTTTATATATTTTTCTGCTTTAGACTTTTGACTGTCTGCTATTTGTTATACACTCAATAAATATTTGCTGACTGAATGGATAAAAAAGTATTGTCAATTCTAAAGTGGAGCATCATGATTATAAATATATGAATCCAATGAAATTACAATGATTTATATGCATGGAGAGCAGGTCAGAATAATGAGTAGGTACAATTATTCTATATTACAAATTAAATTGTGTTTCCTTTTTGTGGTTTTCTGTAGTTATTAGTTAAGAAAAATTTTACATTTGTGTTCATATGAAAATGTAATGTGTTTCTCTTATCTATCAGTCAAGATGTTAGTAACTAGAAAGTGTTTCTCAACCTTTGGTTCATGACTCTCACAGGGGTCACATATTAGATATCCCACATATCAGATATTTACATTATGATTCATAACAATAGCAGTTGTAAAGTAGAAATGAAGTGATTTTATGGTTGAAGATCACCATTAAATAAGAAACTATATCAAGAGAATCACAGCACCAGTACAGTTGAGAGACACTTATCTAGAATATTCCTTAAAGCAAGCCTCAACCCAGGTCCACTTTCACATGACTCACCCAGGCCTAAGGAGACAAGGCATAATTTGCTAGTTAGTATGGCACCCTGTTGAGAGTTACTTATGTGAAAGATAAACACATTGGTTGTATGTGTATAGTTCTCAATACTACAATATAAATAACCACATTCTTATCTTGTAGACATTAAAATACACTTATTATTTCCACTAAGTTGATCTCATGCTAAGTGGTAACAATTTGCATGCCATGACTCTTCTCTTCAAAACAATGATATTTCCTCTCTTGTAATTCATTAAAAGCAATTCAGCCAAAACATCATTATCTGTCTCCTATGAAATAACTGAATACCAAAATTTTAGCTTTATTAACATGAAGAGTTTTCTGTCATTCTTTTAAGATGAAATGTTTTCTCTCCTCCTTTCCCTCCACTCATGACCTTCCGAAGACCCTCAGTGGTCTAGCCGGTGACTTTCTTTTATAGAAACAGTTTTTTCTCCTATCACATCATGCTTGTTTAACCACTACATGGATCTCCTCAGGGTAACTTTCAGTGGACATTGCAGACAGTAGAAGGAGACCCACTAATTTGCAGTGACTACAAGTCATAAATAGTTAAACATATACAAAAAACAGTTAAACATACTGTTTAACTGTTTCATTAGCAGTTGCCCAGTGTTCATTTTTATAACAAAACTGTTAGACTATAGTCTCTAACACTGAACCCATTTTAATTATTAAAGTATGTGCTACAATACCAAGAGTGATCCTGGTGTAAATCGTGGATTGTGAGTGATGTCACTATCACTCTAGGTTCATAGGTTATAACAAATCCAATATCTATATGCTGGGGGCTTCTGATTCTGGGAGTGGGCTATATGTGTGTGAGGATGTAGAAAAACTCTGTACTTCCCACTCATTTAGTCTGTCAGCCCCAAACTTCTGTTAAAAAGATATTAAGAATGAAGACCTGAGGTTGTTCCTTAAACACATGGAATTGTAGCATTTACTTACAATTCCAGCACAGAGAAAACAGGACAAGAAGGTGAAGTCCAAGGCCATAGAGAGCCCCTGCCTCAAAAACCAGTGTGAACAGTGCCTGTAGAACAACAACTGATGTTGTTTTCTTGCCTCCACATGCACATGTTCACACACACATGAACATGCATGAATGTGTGCATGTGTATATAAACAGACAACATATTTGCACAGAACACACATTATGCCATTGTTCAAAAGTTTATATATTTTGTGAATATTACTATATGCAATTATGACAACATTGAAGTAGGAATATCAGTTGCTGTTTACTTACAGTGTTACATTCCAATAGATTCATCATGAGGTGGAAATATCATTTCAGAAAAGCATGTACTAACCTATCAAATATCACAGGTCAGTGCCAAAAGAGTGCTATATATTATTCATTGTTTACTTTTCTGATCGCATGAGTGACTGACAGCTTTAAATTCCTTCTGTTGACAAGTTTAGCAAAAGAGGATCAGTATTATTATCCTAATAGAGAAACAAATACAAGGTATGCTTTTTACTGAATAGGTATAGCTTTTATTGCCACAAGGTGGAAAAGTTACAGGTAGGTAAATCAGAAACCAAATTATATTACTCTCTTTTAACTGATGAGGAGACTTCAGCAAAGAGATCACCTGACTCTAAATAGCCAATTATGCCTCAATCCAGCTGAATCATGCCTTCAAGTCCCTCAAGAATGGTTCTTAAAACCAAAAGCTATATATGTTTCTTATAAGTATTACAAACTCTATGTAAAACATTGCATAGATAATATATATTAAAATCTCTGTGTGTGTTCACTGCAGAGACAGTTAAAAGGAACCCAGTTCATTTCAGAAAAGAATAATGTAAGAAGTCATCTCAGCTGTTCATTTGCATCAGGGTCACCAAACAGCACTGATGATTTGGGTATCTGCTTAGTTCTGAAAGAGCTCACATGTTCATGTCATTCATGTCATTTTCCTGGTAACATAGCATGTTCATTAATGTTTCATTTTTATTTTTTTAAATTTATTTTTTATTGGATATTTTATTTACATTTCAGATGCCATCCCCTTTCTCCATTTCCCCTCCCTAGAAAACCCTTATCCCATGCCCCCTTCTCCAATTTGCTTTTATACAATTTTTTTTAATGTTAATCAAAGGCTTTATAGGTTTGGTAATGCTCAATATCAATCAGAAGTGTAACCCAATACCCAACATAGATATGCCAATCAAAGACTATCTTTGACTGGCGGAGACATGTAAACATCTGCCTCCATGTCTCCTCCCAACCCCCCGCCCCTACCTCTTTCTCTCACTCATCACCTAGCTCCTCCTCTCCTTCTCTTCTCCGTACTCCTCCCACCTTAGCTCCTCCTACATATCACCCTTCCTGTTAAAATAAAACTTTTCTTTCAAAATACAATTAGAGCCTAACTATACCAATCTGTGTCAGTAAGGTGCAAGATAGACCTAATACCCAGTCCATCATTTTGTTGACTAACCAGAACCTCGGTCATTTCTCCTAACTAAAAGACTTAGTTCTGGACCTGGCTTTTTTCTTGGCTTTAGAATGAATGTCAGCTGAAAACCAGCCTCTCAAATCTTTTCTCTCGAAGTAAATAGCCAGGATTGGCTATGAGACTATAAGTTTTCAACCCAGTCAGAAATCCAGAATGACTGAGTTAACTGAAATTATGGGAAGCACAAAGCATAGCTTCTAAAACTTAGCCAATTTATAGAGACATTGCTGAATAGAGAAATTGCTGAATTGTGTTTCTATAGGTTATGTACCCACATTGAAAGAGTTTTTCCTTTTTTGTATCAAGAAAGAAGTTTGGTAACACCAGAGTCCTCCACCGCTTGACCCATAGACCTCAAGTTCCCCTGGAGAAACCTATGAATGGTTTGCTAGTTTCTGAAGAACATTCTCACCCTTTCTGACTTTGTGCCTTGGACCCACATCAATCATTCCAGCTGTTTGCATTTTTTTATGTTTTATCTCATATTATTCAATTTGAATAAAATTTGTCACCCTACCTGTATGTCACCTGGCCCCTGTGTCATGGAAACCTAAAAGAGGTTAGGTTTGGGTCTATAACAATAAAATAATGGGTCAATGGAACATTTTGTCTTGTTTCCTGTTTTCTTCCCATTTTTCTTATGAAGAGATCCCACAAATTTTAGATGAGTCTTAATCTGGTCAGAGCCTTTCTCCCAGGAGCCTGTGTAATCCAGGTCAAGTGATCTGCACGCTAGCAGCTCCAAGTGCCTCGGAGAAACAGCCCAACACATTTGATATTATGCTTCCTCCCACTTCTTGGTGAAAATACAAACACACACAGGAAAAAAAGCTAACTGACTTTCTTAACCTCATTCAGCTAGAAAAAGAAGCAGGCAGGCAAAGATGCAGACACACCCGGAAACAGCCAGGATGACAAGAGTAATCTCTCTCCACCCCTCTTCTGTATTGATAGACCCTCAACAGGAATTCCAAATACACACAATACTGATGGAATAAATGAAATATGAATGAAACTAAATTCCCCTGGCTGGTTGGATGATGTCTCAATTGTTAACAAAAGTTTAGTGGTTTTCACACCTGTGGATCTGTTTTCAATAAAGTTAATAAATTTTTAGATTCTCACTATTTTGTAGGCAGATAAAGAGAAGAGAGGAAAAATAACTATTTTTGTTCTTTCTGCTTTAGGCTCGGTTGAAGTTTCCAGAAATTCATAGCTAACAAACTATAAAATGATCCCAGTTCTTAGACCAACTCATGGCTGCCAGACAAAGGTCAAATATTTCCAGGATTAAAACTAATCATATCAAAACAAGTTAATTCTCATTTGAAATAAATACGCTCACCCCCAGACATCATTATACACTTTTAAATATTTTTAGTTAGAGATGTGTTGCTAAATATATTTTAAAGAGTATTTTAAATAAACAAAATATTTCTAAGGTTGTTGTTATGGAATTCTAAGTTGTGACTGTGATAGAACTCTGCTAGGACTGAAAGGTTCATACAAGCATGTAGAATTTTCTTTTATTATACTTAACAATATTTTGTTTTAGTCAATTTGGGCAACTATGACAAACCCCAATAGTCTGGGCAGCTTAAACAATAGACATTTGTTTCCCACAATTCTAGAAATAGAAAAGGCTAGAATCAAAACGTTCTGGTAGACTTGATCGTTAGTGAAGGGTGTCTTCATGGCTTGTGAGTAGCTGTTTCTCATTATTTATTCAAATAGTCTTGGTAAGTAAGCATGTAAACAGAAAATGTTGATGAATCTTTTTTTTTATAGAAAGGCTCTAATTGTATCACAAGGTACCTGTTGTTATGACTTCATTACTAAATGTTTCTCAAAGGTCCCAGCACCTTTGAAACATATTAGAAACTAGGGTGTGTGAATTTGGGATAATAAAAAAGGCTTACATCTATGAAAACACATCCATTTACTTACGATTTACCTAGTTCTGCAGTATGATACAGAACTAAACTGAGAGGAAGAAATGGGACTGTTATCTTAGACCTTCAACTGACCATCAAAGGACCTAGAAAAGGACTCCCAACATAGAAGAGAGTCACTGACTCAATAGTGATATATGGTGCTTAAGGGTCATACATAATCTCACTAAGAAAGAAGTAGGAAAGACAAACAGATAGGGTCTACAGAAAACAGGAAAGGGGACTTACAGAAAATGAACAGGAAATCTGAGAGGGAATGGAGACAGGGAAAAGAAAGGAGACATAGACATATGGAAAAGGCCCAAGAAACTAGACATTTACTTTCTGAACAATTTAAAAAAATGTGTTAACTGGAGATGAGAGAGAAGGCTCAGTGTCTGAGTGCAGGCTGCTCTTCTCTAGGACCTGAGTTAGGTTCCCAGCACCCATTTCTGGCAGTTTACAACTGTTGTAACTCCAGCTCCAGGATCTTCCTCCTGGAGCATGGGCTCTCAGAGGGACAGGGCCCCACACAAATACATACATGTCCACAGAAATAAAACAAAATTAAATAAAGAGGTTAGAAATCATTGTAACTGGTTTTAATGTGAGTGAACTTCCTTGCTTATATAGTACAGGCTAAAGACTCCTGCTACCTGGTGATTTCAATGTCTTCTTCTTGAAAGCAACAGTGTCTGTCCTCCTCATGCTTCAAGTTCCTGTTCTTATTGGATATGGTTAAAGTAATCAGAATCAATGTTATTGTCTTTGCATTTTTACCACCTCAAATCTTATATGCTAGGTGCTTTGGACTGTGGTTTATCATCTATAACCTTTCTTATGAAACATGGATAATAACTAACATTGTCAGTGGTCACCTTTATATATAAACACATTATCAAAATTTTTAAAGAAGCAACAAGGGGATAGAGAAATGGGACTCAGGAGTTAATGTTTCTCTTCCAGAGGGCCCTAAGTCAGATCCCAGTATGTGTGCCATGCAATTCAAAACCACCTGGGATTCTAGCTCCAGAGGATATGACGCCTCTGGCCTCCACACATAAAGAGATGGAGAAATGACTCAGTAGTTAAGAGTACTTGCTCTTAAAGAGGATTCATGTTGATTTCTAGCACCTACATGGTGGCCTAAAGCTTCCACAATCCCAGTTCCAGAAAGTCCAATGCTCTCTTCTAACTTCTGCAGGCATCAGGCACATGTGTGGTGCACAGACATACATGTGAGTAAAACACTGGTACACATAAAATAAATCAAAATAAACTATAATATAAAGAAGAGCCCCCAAAAAAGTCTTGTGTAATTTAGGTGGTAGCACATTTGTACTAGTATGTTGGGGCATTGTTTAAATACTACATAAAACAGATTTGGTGATCATGTTCACATTTCATGTGTGTGTGTTTGTATGTGTGTTTATCTACATTATTGATAAAAAAAAAAATCAAGACAGCTAAAAATACCCTAACTTGGTGAGAGACATGAAGCTAATTGTTAGCTTCTACTTTAGAAACAATATAAATTCCAGTAGGGAAGGATTTTCGTAGCCCTTGGGAGTTGGGGAGCAGTAATTAGGTCTAATGGAATCAGTTGAGAGGAGGAACATTAGGCCAATAAGGAAAAACCTTCCGCCAAATGAAAACTATTCAATAATGAAATGACCTCCCAGGAGAAAGGTAAGAAGCCATGTGGAACTTAGCTGGACACTAGAGGACATCTCATTGTCTCAGAATTTATGATCCTTGATGTCCCATATGTGTATGTGTACGACTATTTTATTTTATTTAAGGAAACATTCAAATCTCTTCAACAAGACTGTGACTATAGAAAGACTATATTCAATATATAAAAGATTATAAGTGTATAACTTTTAATTTCTCTAGATATAGTGCATGTATATTCATGAGTAGAAAGATAGAGTTGATATATAGATAGATACATATATATTATCATACATAATGGATGATAGATAATAGATACATATACACAATAATGCATGATAGAAGATAAATGAAAAGGTAGATAGATAGATAGATAGATAGATGATAGATAGATAGATAGATAGATAGATAGATAGATAGATGGATGATAAAGAAAATAGGGAGTAAGAGAAAGAAAACTATAGAGAACATGGGTATTTAAAGTTCTCTATGTTTGTTTTTTAAGTTTTATTGGCAAATGAAAACACTAAAAACTGTGGCTGATGGATGTTACAGAAATATGATAAGAGACCAAAGCTCTAAATTGTCCATTTTATACTACATACACTTCCAGTGTCAGAAGCAACCAATTTGGATTTGCATTTCTTTTCAGTTAATACTTGTTGCCTTTGAAAACAAGCCCATCCATTCGTCTAAAACTCCAGAAGCAACCTAAAGAGTTCAGGTGACAAATTAAAAATGTTCCAACTCTCAAGTGAGAGCTGAAGTTTCAGTAACTCACTTTTTCTTCAGAACAGGACAATCACTTTCCAAAAGCCTGTGCCCCATGGAGTGACAGTCCCTTCCCACAAGGATCACTTTATCAGTATCAGTGCTGCTGAATGTATCAACAGCAGTCTGACTCGTGAATACCACATTTGTCTAATCGACCACAGCTGATAGCAAGCTCAAGCATGGTTGACAATAGCAATCACTACAGGGTTTTCCAAAGCAATACTGGTTTTTTTTTTTTTTTCTTTCCTTTTCCAATTCAGGGAAAGAAAATTATTAAGGTGAGACAGATATAAGAACAGTGTTTAGGTAGCTGCTCTAAACTCATGCTTGATAAAATGTCACATTTTCATGTCTTCACACACACACAAAAAAAACGAAACCACAGAGGAAAGCACCCCATGTAGTGAATGCTGTACCAAATGACCAATCAAATTCACCATGTCTCACAGAGGTAATTCCTAAGGACTGCTGAGAGAAATTCCTAACTTTCCACTCTGCACATGAAAGAATTCAAAGCTGAGGATCAGGATGGGGCCACCAGGGAGTTTATGTAACTACTTTGAAAAAAAATTATCAAAACACTCTACATGGCTTAATATCAGACTGAATACATTTTTTGTTATAAAATGTTTAGAATACACATGCATAAAAGAAAGTAAGTCATATAGAATACTACAGTGCCAAAATAAATACCATTACATTTTTGTTTATATTTTTCTCACCTGATATATACTGAAAACAAAAATTTTACAAACAAATATAGGAAATATATGTGATATATTTGATAATAATATAATACAAGATAGATATTATATACGATATAATATAATAATAATAATAATATATATATCACCTTGTTATTTTGTATAGCAATTTCAATATTTACTATACTGTCCACATCATATGTTTAAAAAAATGTTTTGCTTTGTTTTTTCAAAGTCCAAAGAAAAATTTTATTGAGTCGGGTTGTAGCAGTTAAGAGCGCTGGCTGCTCTTCCAGAGGTTCTGAGTTCAATTCCTGGCATCCATATGGTGGCTCAGAGCCATCTGTAACGGGATCTGACTTCCTTTTTTTGTGTGCATGAAGACAAAGCGTGTGCGCGCGCGCGCACACACACACACACACACACAATGAATTATTTAAAAACAGTTTTATTTTGTTATTTTTCTGTACCATGGTGGTTCTCACTAATGCTGCACTGCATTCCCTGCTTTCCATTCCTTTCAACTTTTTTCTACTGTTCTTTACCAATGTTTGTGATTATTCTGTGTTCTGTGATTTTTTTTTCTCATCTTTTCTTTCATGCACACCATGAATATTTTCTTGGAGTGATGTGGTTGAATCATATCACAACAGGAATGGAACTCCTAAGATTTTCTGATATAATTTCTAAAAATCCTTAAAATGTTTGTAATAACTTTCCTTTATACCAGTAAGTGAATTTCTTATGGCTTTAGACAGACTGATTCTTTGTATGTCTTTGCTCTCTCCACCCATGAATCTATAAATTCTGTTCTATAGTTGTTTTCATTGGTCAAAGCCATGCTAACTTACTGATTGATGTGTTACTTCCCACTCATTAAGACACTGTTTGCTAATTACCTCAATAAAATGATCATAACTAGTTTCTTGCATATCTCTAAAAGACCCTATGGTAAGATTTACTTCTTCCCTCCCTAAGAGGGAGAAGTATCTTGTATGGTTTTTCTCTTTTGAATTAAAAAAGAAAAACTGTAAAGATTCATTTCCACTTAAAACCTTAATCCATGAGTGGGTATAGGAGTTGACAAATTATAGTAAGACCCAAATCCACAGCACTCACAGAACAATGGAAGGCTATGCTGCAGGAGAAGCCTACTTTTCCCTATCTAAGGGACTTCTATCCCTCTCCTAGCCCCTACCTGCATTTCATTTCAAAGTGATGTCTCTAGACCAACATCATTTCCAATATTTTATTAAAGATGAACTTCTCTAGACACTGAATAGCAGCTTAAGATATAGGAAGCCCCTCCCATGGTACTCATAGACCAAGAGCATGAGAATACCTGAGATGAAAGACCTTTGTCAAGAAAATATCAAAGTAGAAGTCAATAAAATATTACAGATATGATATTGTTCTAGAAACATCCCTGGCTGGATTCCTCAATATAACATTTCTCCATTTACCTTGCTGTCATTTACCATTTATTATACAATTTTAACATATCTAAAATATAAATGTTGAATAAGTGTTGGGAGCCGACTTTAGTAGAAAGCGGCTAGATCACCTTTGCAGCCATCTGGAACCATATATTCTGATGAAAGTCTTGGTTGTCAAAAGCCTATAACAGCTGAAGCACACTCTGATAAATATATTGTTTATCCCACATAGCTTGTTTTGCTGTTTAGTGACCTCAGCTGTATGGTGCACGTGGTAAAGTGTTTTCACCTGTGTTCTCCTGCTTGTGTATATAAATACCTCAGAATTGCCTTCACTAGGAAGAGACTTGATCACACCCTGTCTGGTCTCCATTCTTGGCGTCACTTGCCCCACACTCTCTCTCTCTCTTGACCAGAGCACTTAGCCCCAAGCATTGAGACAGAGTGCAGGGTCGCAACACTGTGGTGCCCAACGTGGGGCTCCAGTAAGTGGGATACAGTGGAAGACACCCTGCGCTGGAGAACCAGTGGACTGACAGAGTCTCAATGTTACAGCTCCAGTAAGTGGGATACAGTGGAAGACACCCTGCCCCTGCGCTGGAGAACCAATCGACTGATGGAGCTGGCTGAATACGGAAGTGAAACAAAGGTGATTGTATAGTAACAAAAACAAGGCAACGTTTGAATTCCAGTAAGCAGGAGAGACTTGAGAAAATAAAAAAGAGACTTGATCACACCCTGTCTTGTATCCATTCTTCGCATCTCTTCCCCTGCAGCCCCACTCTCTCTCTCTTGACCAGAGCACTTAGCTCAACCAAAGCGTTGAGCCAAAGTGTTGAGGCAGAGTAAAGGCCACAACATTTGTGGTGTCCAACGTCGGGCTCCAGTAAGTGGAATACAGTGGAAGACACCCTGCGCTGGAGAACCAGTCGACTGACTGAATTCGGAAGTGAAACAAAGGTGATTGCATAGTAACAAAAATGGGGCAAAAAATAAGCAAAAACAGATGAAAAGGGTTTTAAAGATGCAAGGAGTAAATTACAGGCTACTCTGAGTCAAGAGAGCCAAACAGATAGATAAAGGTTATAGTAACAAAAACGGGGCAAGAAATAAGTAAATAGAAACAGATGAAAAAGGTTTTAAAGATGCAAGGAGTAAATTACAGGCTGCTCTGAGTCAAGAGAGCCAAACAGATAAATAAATAAAGGTTATAGTAACGAAAATGGGGCAAGAAATAAGTGAGTAAAAACAGATGAAAAAGGCTTTAAAGATGCGAGGAATAAAAAGAAGACTGCTCTAGACAGAGAGCTAAGCAGAATGATAATGTTAATTGATTTAACTTTCAAAATGGGTGTCATTCTGAGTTGTATAGTTATATTTTTCTGGATAAAAACTCAATGTAAAGGTTTTTCTGGTTACTGGCTTAAGGAAAGGCTAATTTGGAAAAAAAGTTTTTTCTATGTGTTTTCTGAAGAGGTCATTAAGGTAGTAGTTATGTCTTCCAGAATTATATGGATCAGACATGACAGAGGTAGGCCTCCAGAACACTAGATTTCAGAGAATCAAAATAATTATCTTGATACTAAAACTTGTTTTGAGATTTGTATATTACAGAATACACAGCCTTGGTGAATGAATCTTCTTATCACCTGCATGTTCACTGATGCCCTGGACTTCCAGCTGGATGCAGTTAAGACAGACTTCAGATGCTTATCAATTTACCCTTCCCCTCATCCCTCTTCTAATATCTCAACACCCATGTTCAGCTTGAAGAAGTTAATGAAGAGTCGGCGCCCCAATTCCCTGGACTTGGGGACTGAGGTGGTTAATATTAGGCTGTCTTTATCTGTATAATTGTTACTAAGCTGATGCAAAATTCAAGAATTTCATTGGTATAAATTTGTGGGTACAAGGCTTAGACCTTTCACTTCTCCAACAGGGGAAGTTGTATGTTGCCTTAAAGAGTGTTGCTTTTATATCAACAGTTTAGATATTAAGTCTGTCTCTCGGGTCATGCTGTTCAACAAACTGATGGCTTTGGTAAACCCATACAGGTCCACTATTACAGGCTGGAAGTAGGAGACTCTGACAGGCACGGTTTCCGTAAGTTTTCCCAGCCTTCCCTTTTGAAAAAATTTAAAAAGGGGGACCTGTTGGGAGCCAACTTTAGTAGAAAGCGGCTAGATCACCTTTGCAGCCATCTGGAACCATATACCCTGATGAAAGACTTGGTTGTCAAAAGCCTATAACAGCTGAAGCACACTCTGATAAATATATTGTTTATCCCACATAGCTTGTTTTGCTGTTTAGTGACCTCAGCTGTATGATGCACGTGGTAAAGTGTTTTCACCTGTGTTCTCCTGCTTGTGTATATAAATACCTCAGAATTGCCTTCACTAGGAAGAGACTTGATCACACCCTGTCTGGTCTCCATTCTTGGCGTCGCTTGCCCCACACTCTCTCTCTCTCTTGACCAGAGCACTTAGCCCCAAAAGCGTTGAGACAGAGTGCAGGGTCGCAACAAATAAGTTCAACACTTTCCTCAAAGGCAACAAATACACAAACACATACACACATAAACACACTTTAACTAAAACCAGGCAATTAGTTTTCTCATTTATCATTTATCATTTTTTTTAAATCTATGTGACAAACTAACCAATGTCAAGTATTCTGCTTCTTAAAATAGAAGCTTTTGATAATTTTTTTAAAGACCTCCATAGTAATGTGCAAGTTCTCTTACAAAGATAATATTACAAGTATTTCTTAATTGAATTGGAAATCCTGGGGAGTAGACATGGAGTCATAGATCATGAAGAAGCCCAATAAAGCAGTGGCTGATGTGAAAGGAAGGTAATAAGAAGGCAGAGCCTAACAAGATAGCAATTACAATAAAGGATAGCCATGGAGAACTGGAAAGCTTATCTCTGGGCAATGAGAAGGTCCACATGAGCTATAGGCGACAAACATCACACCTCAGGATTTTAGAAGAATGGGTACAAGTATTAAAAGAAGAAAGGAAGCTGATCTTGTACAGTCAAACCTCAAAAGAAAAAATTAGCCTCAATTACCACTGTACAAGGGTCAGGATGAAATCACTGATTGTTCTAACTACACTCACTGTCAGATTTTACCCTCTGAATCTAAGGCTGTCTCCATGGGAAGTGGAGATACACTTGGTTTTCACCTTTCTCTTCAGGCTCTGATTAGGGTAACATGCTTCTCCTTCCCCAAGTACCCTTCCCCATCCTGACTACATGCTTTCCAGACCTCTCTCGCTCAACCTCTCACCCATACTCTTTGCCTTCAACTTCTAGACGAACCCTCTTCATTCTTCAGACAGAGATCACTTGTCACTTCCATCCCAGAGCTCTCTCTGATTCCTTGGAGAAGTTTAAGTCCCCCTGTCAGTTTCTCGTTGTTCCTGTCTTCACATCATTGGCTGCACAAGCACTATTATTTTCATCTCCATGACAACAGTGTGGTTACTCTACTTGGTCATCGGGTCCTAGGGAACTGTCAAGCACAGGATAGGAAGTTACAAAAATATTTAAATATTTGGGCTGGAGAATCAACTTGGCAAGCAGTTGAGAGTGATTGTGGCTCTTGCAGAGGACTAGGATTGAATTTCCAGAACCCTCATGGTAATTCACAACCCTGTGTAACTCACATTCTAAGGAATTTGACAGCTTCTTCTAACTAATGCATGTACCTGGTACACATGTGATAAACAGACATTCAGCAAGCACATTCATACACATAAAAATAAGTTTTTTAAATCTAATGTAAATATTTGCAGAATGTATACACAACTTCTAACTACCATGAACAAGCAAGGCAACACACGTGTGTGCCCGTGCACTGGTCCTGTATACACACAGCTCACAAACACAATGGCAACAAAAATTACTTAATTTATTACTTTCACTCCAGTTCCATATAGTTTTTGAATGAGGAAAAACAAATCCCCATTCCTATGTTGGAGCAGAGTTGAGACCCATCAGTGTCTATTAAACTGATTATAGCTAGAGATAGTAAGTATCCTCTTGACTGTCTGCTTTTGTAAGATGTAAGTTATGAAAGTAAAAAGAGACTCCGATGGCTCCACACAGTTACTCCCCATTCTCCTCTTTCCAACATGAGGTTATCATAAAAGTCAGAATATTACAACTTTCAGGTAATTGTCAGCGTTCAGATGGTGTGTACCTTCTGTTTGTTTGCTTATCACTTTCCATATGTGCTGAACTGTGTGTCCACTAAATCCACATGCGGAGACTTCCATTGCCTCTGAAAAGGGCTGTATTCTGTGACTGGGCATTTATGTAAATAATTAAAGTTACGGTAAGTTCATGCTATTAGGGTGCATGCTAATTCAATTTAACTGATTTTACAAGAAGACATTTGGGTTGAAGAAGTACACACAGAAGAAAATTAATCTACAATAGCTAAAACTTCACAAGAAAACACCTCTGGTCACATCTTAATCTAATCTCTTCAGACTCCATAACTATGATAAAATAAACCTAACCCATGTTGTTTGGTAATGGCAACCCTAGCAAATAAATGCAGCATCTATTTTTAAATGTCTATGCAATCGTGTAAATAAGTCAACTACTTACTATTCCAAAAATTTAATTGTTGGATGATTTAATAAGGAAGGAAGAAATGTTCAATATGGATAACAAAGAGTAAAGTTAAAAGGACAAGGCATTCAGAAGAGAAAATTGTCATAAAGAAAATGATTATCAGTCTCTGTATGATGAAATCTACCTTTTATCTAAGCACTGGAGACACAGAGACAGATCACTATGAATTCAGGGCCAGTCTGATCTACCTAGTAAGCTCAGGCCAGGCCAGCCAAGGCTAGATAGTAAGCTCCTGTATCAAAAAAAAAAAAAAAAAAAAGAAAAGAAAAAGTGATTCACCACTTCCCATAAATATTGACACCTTGGATTATCCCATTTAAACCTACTTATAAGACAGGAGCCAGGCATAACTCCTGATTTTAATTCCAGCTCCTGGAAGGCATAGATAATAAGTCGATCTTTGTGAGTTCTAGGTCAGCTACCTACATATGAGTTTTATTCCAAACATGGTTATGTGCTCTGTGTCTGTGTGTATGTGTGTGTGCGTGTGCATATATATATATATATATATATATATATATATATATATATATATAGTCTCTTCTTGGGCCATTTTCTCTTCTGCCTACTGTTTCTTGTTCCTCATAGGCACAGCTCCTGTCTGTGTAGATTAACTGTTACAAACACTTCAGTGAGTTCTAGCCTCTGTGTCCTTCTAAAAACATGGACTCAAATCACTAGGTGACCACTGTTATAGACTTCCATATTCTATAACAAGCAAGTGTCAACACAGTTGATTTCAAATTTTTCTTTTCTGCCCACCATTTCTACCAAAGGCTCTGGCTGAACAACTCTGTTACAATCCAGGCCCAGATCCAATGCTCTGAGTTGGTCCACCACAACATCTACCCCATCTATGAGCAACCAGAGTGTTTGAAGAAGCTGGTCCTATAAAACCAGAGCTGCAGGATCACCATGACTCTGAGCAATAGCAGGATATCTGAGAGAAGTCTCAGAGATGGTTCAGTATTGATGGTGTGTCCAAAATCAGAAACCATGAACCAGACCAACAACTCATTGCAATGAACATTTGCATGTAAGGCTCTTTGGGCACAAAAAATATACTATGTGACACCCTGAAGCTTCTAATGCCACTACAACAAATGAACGTTTGATGGGGAGGAAGGAAAGATGCAGGAACAGAGTAGTCCATATGTGGTGAAGAGAGATGGGACTAGAGATACATCTGTGACAAATGTGAAAGAAGGCTGAGATTAATGGAGTAGCATATTATTGCCCAGTAGGGTTGTCAGGGTGGTGTGCAACAGCCTGGTAGACATAGCCCTCTACCAAGCTGCCTAGCCGCAGGATCATCTGAGCAATGAATGGATGTCTGAAATGAAGAATGGTTTGTTTCCTAGATTGGACTTCCTCAAAAGACCTCCATAGTCTGTACTTTTTCCAGAGGTCATGTTGGAATCAGTGGTCCATACTGTTGCCCTATCCCACAAAGTCTGACAGCCATGTAGACATCAGCGATCTGTGCCAATACCTGAAGCTATGTTGATGTACCTGATCTGTGCTGCTGCCAAAGGCCATGTTTGGGTCCATGGTCCCACTGCAGCCAGGGACTTTGTTGATATCCAAACCTGTGATACCACTGAGTGCCATGTGATTGTTCAGAGACTATGCCACTTCCTGAAGCCATGTTGATGCTTGTGGGCCATGGTGCCACAAAGTCCATAGTCCTGATGCAAATGGGGGCCAAATTGATGTCTGTGGCCTGTGTCACCATGTAAATCCTTGTGGATGTCCATGGTCTCTACTGCTACCTGAAGTTGTGTTATTGTCCATGAGCTATGAACACAAAATGACACAGGGTCATTTTGATGTGGGTGGCCTATGAAGCTACCTGGAGCCATGATGCTGTCCATAGGTCAGTTTGGTGCCAGGGTCCATATTGATGTTCATGGTATGCGTCACCCTCTATGCAAGGTTGATATTCTTGGCCTATGCTGCCATCAAAAGCAATGATGGTGTCTGTGACCTGTGCTTCAGCAGAGGTCCATTTTGATGTCTGTGCTGCCATAAAGACCAGAGTTCTTTGTCAGTGTGATGATCCTGGAAATCATGTCTATGCTTGTACTCATACTGTTGCTATTGCAGAAGCCATGTAGGTGCCCAGGATCCATACTCCTGCTGACTGTGACGGGGGAGAAAACAACTTTTCTGGGTATAGATGACTTCAGATGCTCAGTTGAGGAAAAAGAGCATATACCCCTATACCCACAATATGCCCTCCTAAAAAAAGCAATAACCTAAACAAGAAGCCTTCAAAAAGAATACTTTAAAATTGTGGTAAGGATGCTTGAGTGTAGCTCTGCACAACTGGTGGCTTCAGGCAGGAGTACAGATGGAGAAGAAAGACATTTTTTTTAGGGGGCTGACCACTAGGAATTTAACCATGCTACAGCGAGTCTATGGACAACACAAATAGGACTTGCCTTTTTCTTTTGTTTTTTTCTTATTCTTTTGTTTTTCTTTCTTCTTTTTTGCTTGGTCGGGGAGGAGGAGGAAAAATGGACATAAGATGAGTCAGAAGTGAGAGAAATCAGAGTGTATGATGTAAAATTCCCAAATAATCAATAAAAATACTAAAGATGCAAGAGTCTATTTACTTAATAAAAATTTTTGCCAGAGAAATAACAAGCTATAGAGATTTGGTAAAATAGATAGAAGCATCAAAAAAGTGAAATGAAATAAAGTAAAAATGTAGATTATAAAGTGACAATATAAAAACAACCTATAAAAGTCATTGAATAATGAGTCTAAAATGGAAACTGGAGGCAGGGGAACTAAAAATAGAAACATCATCACCATCACTGACTCATGGCAAGGACTATACAAGATTGTAAAGGTCAATGTCAAGATCTGAAGCTTAATATAAAATGTTTTTATAAAAAAGAATCAACATTTACAATGCATCATGGTTTTCAAATAGCATCCTAATGTTCTCTGCTGAACCAGATCTTCCTTTTATACACCCATCACAAGTCAGTTTTATATTAATTATCTGGCAAAAAGAACAGCTTAGCATGCTAGATATGGTGCATGTTTTGCATCTGGAAGAAAGAGACCCAGAGGTCTTTAAAAATCCTAAAATTAGTGACAAAACAATGTAAGAGGACACTAGTAGGGACAGAGGAGCTGTGTCTTCACCAGGGAATCACTAGGTTTAGCATCACCTGACAGTTGTTCCTAGAAGAAAACAAATGGAGGTAGTAACCAAAACTGCAGACACGGAGTAAGTAGCTGACACTTGGTGATATGTTTGCTAAATTATAACCTGAAAGCATGTCTTTATCTCAGCGATGTTTTTTTTTCCAGTACAAAGTTACATCTAAATTACTGCAGTTGAACATTAATTTAACATACTTAGTGAGAGACATGTGCTGTCAGAAGAAAAACTCTCCTCACCAGTAGCTCCATATGAAGAGAGAACTTTTTCTTTTCTTTTCTTTTCTTTTAACATTTTAAAGAGATTGAAATGTTGGTTCTCTTAGAAATTATCCTATAAAACATGTCCAGTTATGCACATCAATGTGAGTCTATAATTCAGGAAAGCATGGCTACCCTTGACCATTAAAAAAGCAGAGATTCTGTAGAATGCAAATAAGCAGTCACATAACTATCTTCACAGTAACTTCTCTAACACTTCAAATAGAATAAAAGTCTATCGATTAACACTTAATTAAAAATATAAAGTAACCAGTGTGATTTCACACTTAAAAGAAGAATTATGACAACTTAATTTAATGCCAAAATAAGAACCTTATTTGTTAATAGAATAGTTTGGAAGCTTTAGGGAGGACATAACTGCTAATAAAAATTGGGATGTTTATCATATTGATAGATCATAATAAATTTTTACAACACTCTGCCACCATGTGAAATATGAAAATAAATTTGCCTGGAATATATAAAAGCCTGTTTCAGTTCTCAGAAGAGGAAAATCAATTGTTTAAACCATGAAAATTAAAACCATATTTTAGGTTTCCCACCATTAAAGCTTCTAATGTCCAGCAGTATATGTTTCACGGTATGTATTTAAATGTATTCTTTATGAGGAAGTTCTAAGTACATTCAGGGTTCCAAATATTTCCTTTAACATGTGTAGATTACAAGGTTTAAAGTTAAAACCTAAAAACTGAAACTATCACTGTACAAAAATTTACTGTTATACATTGAGTTATATTGACCACAATCCTTTGAGTCACAGGTCAGCATTTTTGTTATAAAGAAATATGGTAAATGAACTTCTGTTGCTAATGGGAGCAATACTGCCAAGAAACAATGGCATATGATGCTTACTATCATGATGGCATACTGAGAACTCCCCTGGGACTCTAGGCAGCTAAGTTTTAATTATATACCCCCCCCTACTGAAAATAAATTCTTTTCTTATACAATGTATTCAGTTCACAGTTTCCCCTTATTGGATCTAAGGGGTGAAATTCACAGAACCACACAGTGAGACAGGTCTCACATGGTAGGGGCACACAGGCTGCTCCTGGGTAGAGGAAGGGAAGAAGGGAAGCAGGGAGAAGCTTGGTCTTCTATAGGGGATGAGGCACATGAACAGCAGGACGTATAATACAAGGCAACAATGGGAATGTGTCGCCTCTGGGCACTAGTGATGATGTATTCTGTTGTTGCTGGGTCCCTCAGGCTGACCACGGGGGTACCTGATGGCTCTGCTCTCACCAGTTCCCTAAGGCTGGCTATGGAAGTGCCTGATTGCTAACGTTCCTCTATTTTGTTCATTAGAAAGAGGAAGAGCAAACAGAGAGCTATGGTGAGGTGGCTCTCAAACTGCTTACTCCTCCCCTAGGGTACTGTCTTTTTGGAAGTGCAATTGATCCTCACTGAGCATACTTGATAGTCATTGGTACAGACTCTCTGTGGCCAGCAGTTGGTAATCCTGCAAGAGGAACTGATTAGTCTTTTCACTGGTTTTTTTTTTTTTTTTTTTTTTTTTTTTTGATTTGTCATTGGAGAAATGTGGAGTAGAGGTTCATGAAGCAGGATGCAAATAAAAGCAGAAACATGAGAAAAGAGGGGTTAGGAGGGGCAGGATCCACTTCCATATGACGTTTTCAAAGACCCAGGGATCAGAGCCATTGAGTTGTTCCTTACACTTTTGAAGGTCTGTCTGGAGTTGTTGGGTTTTGTTTTTTACTATACCCAACTGGTTAACATAGAAGCAGCATTACTTTTGGAGGAAGCCGCAAAGACTACCTTCTTCAGCTGGAATAAGCTCTAGTCCCCACTGGCTTTGAAGTATCACCACTGCCAAGGAGTCTGTGCTTGCAGAGTGAGTATGGTTTGGCCACCTGTTGGAGATCCTGGATTAACTGAGAAGAGAATTGATGGTACAAGGTTAGAGATGTAGCCAGTCCTGCTGTCCCTGTGACAACACCTGCTGTTATTCCTGCAGTAGCCAGGAGAAGCAAGATTTGAATTGCCCTTTGGTTATGCCAGGCCACTTCTGAGTTTGGAGCTCCTTCCCATATACCACCTCTAATTTAAAAAAGAGAAACACCAGTATGCAAATTCCTGACCAACTGACATGTAGGCAACGATATACCTGAGTACCATGAAGAATCGAGCTGTTATGGACTGTAGGGTATTGTGGCACAGAGAAGACATCAAGAGTTATCGTTTTGATGCAATTTTGGCAATTTAATGTTCCTACAGAACATGTCCTGGATGCCTTAAAACTGTCTGCCATGCCAAAGAGAGTGATATAGAAAAGTAGTGGGTCATGGCAACACCAGGATCAGGGCACTTGGTAAAAGTGAGATAAGGCTATTTGACAGGGTCACTGGAGAAGCTGTAAGTGGCAGTTGTGATTTGGTTCCAGAGAGTACACATAGCCATCAATCTCCAAAGTGGCCAGGTTGGGTGACATTAAAGGGATGATAAGCTAAGGTCAGAGTCTAGAGCAAAAGGCAAAATGACAGGTTTGTATTATTTAGGAGAGAGAATTTCAGAAAAGTAATGACCTTGAAGGAGTGCTGAATTACTTCCCCCATTTTCCTGACTCCAGGTTGGATAATTGAGGCATATTTTCTCTGGATATGAATCTTGTATGTTGGGAGCCCAGATTTGTTGGTGCAGTAGAGGTTAACAAGAACATCCATTTCCCACCTGGGATTCCATGTATACTGTATATAGAAAAAGGTCTTGTATAATAGATAGAAGATGTCATTGCTTTGTACTTTCAGCGAAAGTAATTGGCAAGACCAGTTTGGGCAGCCCCATATCTCTCTGGCCATTCCTTACAGTAATTTTTTTGTCTGGTTGAAAAGGAAACAAGCAAAAAGGTCACACTATTTAGAAGGAATGGTAGATATAGGATGGAAATTCTGATCAGCTCCTGGAGTCTGGCCATAGAGGAATTCTCTGACCTATTCAAAGAGACTGTTTGTCATAAGTGAGGGTTTCTCAAACTTCGAATCTCCGTCCATAAGGGTTACCCTGGCTAGAAACAAACAGGAGGGAGAGGAGGAAAAAATATGTCCAATCCAATAGGGTCAAGCATGGCTGCTGGAGTGAAGCTTCATTTTTCTGGAATTGGGGACAAAGTGGTTGGTCCCAGTGTCCTCTAAAGCTTAAGGGACTTGGGTCCTGTTGGAGTTGGTATATACAAAGAGACGTTATTTTGGAGAAGAGAAATGAAGAGCTTGAGGTGAGACAGGTGAATCCAATAAAGGAGTATTTCAAGCTTAGCAGCTTTGAGGGTTACAAAAATCACCTTGAAATGTCCCTGCTATTTTGGAGGGAAATAGGAGGCATATTTAGAGTCTATGTAGATATTTAGTGACTGTCCCTGTGCCAGTTAGAAGGCATAAGTAAAAGCTATTAGTTCAGCATGTTGATTAGTAGCACGGGCAGTGAGGGCCTGTGCCTCAACCACCTCAGTATCTAACACTATAGCATAGCCAGCTCTTCAGGATCATTTATATAAAAAGAGCCGCCATCTGTGTACCAGGTATAGATGGCCTAAGGCAATGCACCCTCCTGTATGTGTGAGAGATGAGGCAGTGGTTTCTCTAAGGTTTCCTTGCAGGAATGAGATAAGGAGCAGTCAGCATTTTGTCAGGGAAGAAGATTTGAGATATGGAGAAGTGGGCATGTTTGAAAAGTTAAGTGTAGCATCATCTATTAGTGCTACGTGAAGGGAAAGAACCCTGGAGGGAGAAAGAGTTTGTTAAGATCTATCTGGGACAGGCTATGAAAGAATAAGATAGTGATAGGTGACTTAAAGGTTAGTTTTTAGGATTCATGAATAAGGAGCTCAATGCTAAAACACATGTCCAGGGTGCCTATCCCTGGAAAGTTAGGTCTAATTTCTTTGACAAGTGTGCCACAAGTGCAAAGGAGGGTCATGGTTGGTGATCTATGACCTTATAGGCATATGCTTTTTTTTTTTTTCTGTTACATAGAGGGATAAGGGATAGATTAGGTCTGGGAGATGTAAGACTGGAGCCTGAAAGAGGGCCTGTTGGAGCCTTTGAAAGGGCTTAGTAATAGGTTTGAGAAGAGGTTCCACAGGAACCTAAGGTTGTTTCATATAAGGGTTGGGAAGAGAAGGAAAAGGAGGGGATCCAGGTGCATAAGAAGCCAGCTATTCCTAAGAATGGGGACAGCTAAAGACTAGATTAAGTGTTTTCTACCTTTGTGAGTTGGAGTAATTGTTAGTCCCAAGTAAGTGATCTGAGTGGTAGACAATTGTAACTTAGAAGTTTAGACGCTGTAGCCTACCTTCAATAGTCAAGAAATTCAGAAGAGCAGAGGTGTTATTTTGGCTAATCTGTAGGGCTAGTCAACATACTCTATAAGCTTAGATTTAAGGAGAGGCAAAGAAAGTAGATCAGAAGTCAGGGGTGCCCAAATAGGTGTGGACACTCCCAGAATTCCTGAGGTAGGACAATCCAGGTGAATTGAGTAGAAAAGTGGGTGTTAGGGTCAGCCAAGATAAAATCAAAACTGTGTTGTCACTGGGTGTCCAGGGGGATAGAGAAGAATGCATTCTTGAGAGCTAACTGAAAAATGGAAGATCCCTGAGGGAATGGTGGAAAGAAGACCATAAGAGTTAGCCATGACAGGGGAGTTAGTTAAGGAGCTGGAGATCTTCAACTGGGCAATAGGTCCCTATTGGTTTCTTAAATGCAAGTTAAAATGTGTTAAAAGGGTGTTAAAAGGGGAAGAAGTGGGATGATGAAGTTTTTTTCCTTAGGAGGACAGAGATGATAGGCTTAAGTCCTCTGTGGTTCTGGAGAGACAGAGAGGGTACTGAGCTTGGGTAATATACTGGGAAGGGTTCTGTAACTGGATACAAATGGGAATAATGTTTAGCAACAGAGGGGGTTTGGATGTTCCCCAGACTTGGGGGTCCCCCTGAGAGCCTAGCAAAAAAAAAAAAAATGACATGTTATTTCAGTAAGTTGAGTAGCTAGAAGAAGGAGGAGAGGGGTTGCTGGTGAGCTTGAGTTCAGATGAATGGGGACAGCAAAGGAAATAGCTTTCACTTTTGTTCCGCACCCCTTTTCGAGTCCCCTTCACCCGCAAAAGAGACACGTGAGGCAGTGTTTGGGTAGTTACTACAACGAGAATTTATTCTTGTATCAGCTGAAGTGGAAGACACCAAGCCTGGAAAAGGCACTGCTTATATGCACCCTAGAGTGGCATGTTCACTTCGGATTGGCTGTTCACTCATCACCCCATATTACGCCCCGGGATGGGCAGTGGCTTGGTGCACTTTCGCCTCTTGCACCTGCGCAGTTTAGTTGTTTACTTGTGGGAGCACCGGATGCCCAAGCCATCTTGTAATGGCGAATGTTGTCACCGCTCGCCTCGGCTCCTAACATCTCCCCCTTTCTATTTTATTAAGATGGAACAGCCTTTTGCCTATCAAGCGCAGCACCAACTCAGTGAGGGAAAGCAGAGGCCTGATCCCCTGTGCAAAATGAGATATTGTAATGGGTTTCTTCTCTTGTCGCCGTGCAATGAGTAATACTTCCCATACCCACCTCGATGCCTTTTGTGGGGGAAAGGGAGCCTCCACCCTGGGGCGCCACCAGGGGAGGAGGTTTCTTGGCATCAAACCTTTGTGCAATCAGGCATACTTTCGGGAAATCTATCCACACTCATGGAACATTCCCTGTCGAGTACCCACTCACAAACACCTCTAAATATTCAGGCACCACAGTTATTCAGGCAAGGGCTGGCTAGACTTAGACCTCTCATCGACCCAGTGCAATGGACTGAACCCTTGGGGTGCATCGACTGAGGGTCTCAGTCATCAGTTACTTTCTTAGCATAGATAGCCAAATTTCAGGGGAAGATCCTTGCTCCAGACTACGAGTGCTTGGGCGATAGCGACCTTGTCACGTTTTTTGTTGGGCTCTGAGCTTGCAGACCAACCATAACATGAACACTAATCCACAACATAGGGCTGCACCAAACAGGCCTATCCCCACCCTTTAAGAAAGAAAGAAAAGGCAGAGGTAAGCCAAGAAGTAAAATCGCCAGGGGTAACAGAGTCCACTCGTGTTCTATCAAGGCTCAAGATCCGGATCTGCAATTGCTGCTGCATCTGGTCCAGCTCCCTAGTCCAATTCCCTTGTAAATAAGCAGAAAGATTATGGCTTTGAATAAATGTATCATTCATAAATCTCAGAGGTGTAATACATGGATGTGGGGTTGCTGACACAAAGCTCATTTGAACCACATCTGTGAGTTGTTCTACATGGGCTTGGAGCAAATCAACTCTCTGATTGACCAACAGAATGTCTGATGCCAATTGTGCATCCACTTTCTGTAGAGTGGTCAAAGCCTCAGAAGTCTTTTCTGAAATTTGTTTAACAACAGTAGCTGCTGTAACTTGATTAGCCAAGGCTATGCCGGCTGTCATAGCTGCAGCTGCAGAGATGGTAATAGTAGTGATAATGGCTGCAGTAATGCCAAAGTCTCTTTTATGTCTTATTAATGATTTAATAGGGAAAGTTTCAGGATCCCCTTCTACTGGAATGGGCACAAAGTTAGGCACGTGCACAACCAAGGCTAGGTCTAGTGATCCATTCCAGCATTGTGCTAAAAGGCATGTAACATTCTTACAATCCAAGATATCAGGATTATTTTGAAAGTTGGATAACATAAAGAAAAATGGGAGGTCCATACACACCGACACCGGTTGTGCAGATGCATTCCTAAACACCTTATTAATTTTAATGTTATTCAAATGGCTAGAGATATTAGATCGTGTAGCTGAAACATATTGTACCTCATGAAATATACCATTCAACAAGGCAAAGGCAGACACACTGGCACTAGCTCCAGCCTCATTACTCAACACCCAATGACAAAAGGGCCAAATATTTTCTATGCCAGTGCTCTTACCTGTATTATTCATTATAGCCAAATCGAGAGGAGGGGATAAATTAAATCCTCTGGCATTTTGTTTTTTGGGTTTAATCTTAGACTGGCAAGGTGAAAACACCACTGGAAAGGACAAATCTGGATAGTACCATGATATCATCTGTTGCAAAGTGGCATTATTGGTATGCCAATTGGACCTCTTAATTATAGTAACATTACTTCTAATCATGGTGGTGGTAATTTTTATAGGTGCTGATGAATTCAGACTGATATTTCCCGGTCCTTCCATCTGTCCTGAACTAATCTGGTTCAAGACAGCCCCTAGCACTCTTGTCTCTACCTACTGTAAGTCACAGGATCCACCCAATTAGCAAGAGTAGCTTTCTTAAGAATCATACAAGCTGTATGCAGTTTACTTGTCTATTATCCTTGCTTGCTGCCACAAAACAAAGTGTAAAATTTAATGGAAAACTTGTACCATTATATAACTCAGGCTGCTGGTAGGTGCGCCAAGAGCACGGGGCATTCATGTAATACTCAGTAGCTATAAACAACAGCAGCACTGCAGAATTTGAATGTACTGGCATGGGAACAGGCCAAGATCTAACTATGGCCCATAGTGGTATACTTATCCCCAAATTGAACATCAGCATCAGGAGAATCAGAGCCGTTATCTTTCAATCTAGCTTCATTCTTCATGATCTACACCAGCCGCGTGGGGACCCAAATTGGATTGTCTTCCCCCTGTGGAAAAACACAGACAGCTCCCCTCCCCGGCCATGGCGGGGGTCTATCGCATCCCTGACCTTGGAGTAGGACAGCAGACATCTCTAAATTTGCTGCCGCAAGTCCTGCATTAGTGAGGGAACCTCCCAAGCCGCAACAGATTCTTAACCAGTTTTGTAATCCCTTGGCTCTCTGAGGAGCAATGGCTGCACGGCATTCAGCTGTGGCATTTTCAAAGATCATCTGTTCAATTAATGGCATTGCCTGCTCTGGTTCCCCAAAGATTCTGCCAGCTGCCTCAGTCATGCGGGCCACAAAGTCAGAGAAGGACTCACTGGTCCCCTGAGTTGTTTTGGACAAATAAAGATTACTCCCTTCTCGCCTGGGGAGAGACTTCCAGGCTTAACAGCAGATGTCCTGTTGCTATTTGTTCGTAGACCTGCCAAGGGTGAGTGGTCTGGTCATTCGCGTGTATGCCAACTTCAGCCAGCATGTCAAAAGTCCATAATTGCTGTCCCTCAGTGTTTGCATTAATCCTGGCTTGTGCTTGCAGTGCCTCGTGCCACAAGGCCTTCCAATCTAGGTATTGGCCCATATTGTTAAGTACCGCCTTCACTGTGTCCTGCCAGTCTCCTGGCGTCATAGCAGCTGCACTTAACCTCTCCACTTGGGATACGGTAAAATTAGCCCCAATTCCATATACACGTACTGCCTCAGCTAATTCTTTGACCTGCCTATACTCTACTGGGTCATGAACACGTGCTCCTTCTGCTGCTTCAAAGACCGGAAATGCCAGCTGTAGCTGTCTCTGATCTCCTGGGCTGAGAAATGAATTAGAGGCACTGCCCGGGGCATAGGCCGGAGGCACGGGCGGGGGCCGAGAGACTCAAAGTCTTTCTTAGTCTTATCTCAGGACGGTTATTTTTTGCATAGGTGGCTGCCTCCTGCTCTAGGCTCTCTTCCTCTCCTTGTGTTAGGTCTTCCTCGGAGCTGCTAAGGTCTATGGCGGCAAGCTCCTTAATGGGGTAAAGGGGGGTCCTTTTGACCTCCACTCTCTCTTCATCGGCCGGTGAAGGGTCCTTAACCTTAACAGGCCCTGCAGTGGCCCCTGTTCCCTTTGAGTACTCTTTTCTTTGACCAGGCTCCTTGGCCTTTCTCTGCTGCCCAGGCTTTTTTGCCTGCTTCTCCTTTCTAGGCTCCTTGGCCTTATCTTTTTCCCCAGGCTCCTTGGCCTGATGCTGGCTAACACGCTCTGTTTCTGATACCCTGGAGTGGACCTCTCCTGAAACCTCTTGACTTGCCCTAATAGCTGTGCTGAGAACTGGATCCTCACAACACAAATAAGCTAAGAGGCCAACTAGCGCAGCGGCAGCAATGAGTGAAAATCCACTCGCAACCAAGGCTTCCACCCCAAGCATACCTCTCAGAGACGTACCTCGATCCTGTAGTCTTTTAACCCGCCCCGAATCTCGGGGGGGGGGGGGGGTCTCGCACAGCACCTTGAAATTCCCGGGTTTCGGCACCAGATTGTTCCACGCCCCTTTTCGAGTCCCCTTCGCCCGCAAAAGAGACACGTGAGGCAGTGTTCGGGTAGTTACTACAGCGAAGCTTTATTCTTGTATCAGCTGAAGCGGAAGACACCAAGCCCAGAAAAGGCACTGCTTATATGCACCCTAGAGTGGCATGTTCACTTCTGATTGGCTGTTCACTCATCACCCCATATTACGCCCCGGGATGGGCAGTGGCTTGGTGCGCTTTCGCCTCTTGCACCTGCGCAGTTTAGTTGTTTACTTGTGGGAGCACTGGATGCCCAAGCCATCTTGTAATGGCGAATGCTATCACCACTCGCCGTGGCTCCTAACACACTTTGGCTAGAAGATCCCTTCCCTATAAGGGAATGGGACACATTGGCATCACCAGAAAAGAATAGGTGAGAGAACACCCTTAAAATGCCACTGAGTGGTAGGTTCTGGTGAGGTTGGTAAGGTTGCCCCCCATCCTGACAATAGGGAAATGAGGAGAAGTGAGTCCCCAAAACTCCATCAGGACTGAGTAAGTGGCCTCTGTGTCCAGAAGGAAGGAAACGGGGTCTCCCTGATATCGTAAAGACTACCAGAGGCTCCCCTTTAGAGATTGTAGTGGTCAAACTATGGTATAGGGAGCTCAGACTTCTTGTACATGTCCAAGACTAGGAAATTGGCTGTAGGGCAGTCTGGGAGTGATGTCCCTGTGCCACAGGATGGCAATCAACAGCCCAATGTCTCTCCCAATGGCACCTTGAACATAGCCCACATGACTTTCAGGGATTAAGGCAGGCCCAGAACCAATGACCTTCCTGACCACATCTAAAACAGGGACTTGGTGGTTCCCAAGTCTTAGGAGGCCAGGGAGCCTGGGCAGTCAACAAAGCTGGTTGAATAGCTTTGGTCAGGACTTGATATTTTTGTTTGCGGGCCTTTTCATCTGCCCCATGGTACACCTTAATGGCCAGCACTAAAACTTTTGCCTGTGGATTTAGGAGGGAGTCTTCTCTCTGGTGCTTAAGCTTTTCCCTAATGTCAGGGTAGCTCTGTGAAAAGAAATAGGTCATCAAGAGCCGTTTACCTTCTTGGTTTTCAGAGTCTAGATTGGTGTACTGTAAGAGGGCCTTTGTAAGGCTCTCTAAAAATTGAGATGGGTTTTCATGTTTGTCCTGGATGATCTCTTGGGGTTTTTCATAATTTACTGGTTTAAGGGCAGCCAGGGACAGAGACAAGCCTTGAGGCAAGTTGTAAACTGATCTCTAGCTAAAATGCCACCTGGAGTATTACAATTCTATTGGGGATCCTGGTTAGACACCACAGCAGACCTGAGCAGGTATGCTATATTGGTCTGATGCGTTGCATCTGCATGTGTTCTATCCAGTTCTGACTTACCTGTGCTCCTCAAGAAGTAGGTTATTAGTAAGAATATATACATATACATATACATATACATATACATATACATATATATATATATATATATGCATGCTACGAAGGCAACTTCCTCTTGAGAGCCAAACTGAAGCCTACCGGAGAGCCTAGAGATTGATGACACAGACAATGACAACCAATTGGGAACTGACATTTGAAAGACACACTTGCTTAGGACCAATGAGTGAAGGGTATAAAGGGCCCTCCTGGAGAACCAAGCTTGCTGCAGCATTCTTACCTGCTCCTGGAGTCTGAGCAATTGATTCTGTGCCACTCATCTCTAACTCCCAAGTGCGAGTACAGTTGAGCAGCAGGTGGTCCAAACAAGATAGATAGATAGAGATAGAGATAGAGATAGAGATAGAGATAGAGATAGAGATAGAGAGAGAGAGAGAGAGAGAGAGAGAGAGAGACAGAGACAGAGACTGTTAGAGATAGAGATAGAGAGATAGATACAGATACAGATAGATACACATAGATATGTAAGTATATATGTAGATGTAGATGATGTAGATGCAGATATATATTATATATATCATATATAATATATATATTATATATATGATATATATAATCAAAATGATACTATATGATTGGGAAATATACTGAAATTCTTTAATAAACGTGAAAGAGTTAGAGGTATAGGATCCCAGTCCTTCTATTTCAGAAAATTTACCTAACAAAAAGGAAACAAATGAAGAACCAAGGCTGGGTTAGGCTGGGTAGGAAAAGAATAAGGTGGTGTGGCAGTAGAGCAAGAGTGAGTAGTGGGGAAGCTAAAAGCTATTGTTAGGATGAAAGTAGGTGCTAGTGTGGAGGTGGTTAGAGTATCCCGTAGCTGGCAAGGAGGAGGAGGAGGAGGCTAGAGAAGCCAGAGGAGAAGAGGAGGCTGAAGAAGCTATGGGAGGAGAAGAAGCTTGGGGAGCTATGGGTTAGTGACAATAAGGAGGAGGCTCATTAGCTGGATCAAGAATAATGGAGGTTTTGTCTGGTTGAGATTTCATAGCTAGAGGAGCTGAGTTGGAGAAGAGAAAGAAGAGAGAAGTTTGGAATGAAGATTTTAAAAAGGCTGAACACAGAGAATCTCTTTCCATTTTCTGGATCACTGGCAATAATTGTAAAAGTCCCTTATAATAGTGGGATCAAAGGTACTATTAGGCAGCCATTTAGAGTCATTATCAAATGGCTGTTGAGGTCAAGTCTGACTGCAAAGGGTATGAAGTTAGAGGTCTTTAAATCAGGCCCTAGCTGTAGGGGTTTGAAGTTCTGCAAGAGGCATCTCAGTGAGAAGCCTGGATGTACAGACACATCCTACATAATTCTACAGTAATAGAGAGAGTGTGGTACAAGCTGACTAACGGGTCTTCCATAGATGGCCAGGGTCCAAGGGAAGATGACCTGGAAAGCACAAATCACCTTGTACCAGGATATTTATGCAAGGGGTAGGGAGATAGAGGGAGAGAGAGAGAGAGAGAGAGAGAGAGAGAGAGAGAGAGAGAGAGAGAGAGAGAGAGAAGGGAGGAACTGTGCCTCAAGAATAGAGAAGTTTCACTCAAGGGAAGAGGCCTATGTAAGAGGAAAAAGAATTGGCTATGGCCATGAATACTGTGGGTGGGGAGGTTCCTCCATCCTAAAAGACACCAGAGGGTCACCAGTAGTTCAAGGGTCAGTTGCTCAGGTCTAAGGGAGTATTAACACCAACCAGGAGAGGAAAGTCAGAGGAAAGTCACCAATCAGTCAATGTGATGTCGAATGCAGAGATCTAGCAATCTGGTGGCTGGAAAGCGAGCCTATGATGTAGGCAGACTGCTTGGGTAGTGTCCCAGCCTGTGTGTGCACCCCCACAGCAGAGCGTGACAGCACTTAGATAGCCACAGGACAGGTCTCACATGGGAATTTATTTTTAACGTGGAGGAGGGGCACAAAGACGGCCACAGAATGAAGGAAGGGGAGAAGGAAAGGGGAGGAGACGTACTTCCTTTTATTGGGGATGTGACCACCTGCACAGGAAGACATGAGACATGAGTCAACAATGGGAATGTGTTCCTTCTGGGCAGCTAGTAATGATGTGTCCTGTTATTGCCAGAAACCTGAGGCTGACCATGGAGGTGCCTGATGGCTCTGCTGTCACCAGGCCCCTTGGGCTAGCCAATGAGGTGCCTGATTGCTAACACCTCTCCCTCTACCCCTCCCAGTCCCCCTACAACTCCTCTCCCATTCAGATCAACTCTCTATCTGTTGCTTATTAGAAAAGAACAGGCTTCTAAGAGATAACAACCAAACAAAACAAAATAAAATATAGTTCAGTTAAACAAGAACCATCACACTGAAATAAGACAAAGCAAACCAGCAGAAGGGAAAGAAACCCAAGAGAGGACCTAACAATCAGGGAACCACTTACTCATACATTCAGGAGTCCCATAAAAATACTGAACTAAAAGCTATAATATATAATATATAATGCATATAATATATGCAGAACCATGCCAGCCCCATGCTTGCTGCTTCAGTCTCTGTGAGTTCATATGAGCTTTGCTCAATTAATTTAGATTTCAGAGGAACTTGTTCTCCTGGTGTCCTCTCCATCTCTGACTCCTATGCTCTTTCCACTTCCTCTTCCATGGAGTTTCCTGAGCTCTGAAGGGAGAAATTGGGTAGAGACATCCTATTTAGAGCTGTGTTCCAAGGACATTTCTCTCTCTCTCTCTCTCTCTCTCTCTCTCTCTCTCTCTCTCTCTCTCCACAATGTCTGGCTGTGGTTCTCCGTATTTGCTCCAATCCACTGCAGGAGGATGCTTCTTTGAGGACAGCTGAATAAGGCACTGATCTATGAGTACAGCAATAGCCCTGAACTCATTGGCACAGAAGAGTTCCCTGACCAAGCACTAAGCACTAAGCACTAAGCACTAAGCACTAAGATCAAAAATTAATAAATGGAACCTCATGAAACTGAAAAGTTTCTGTAAGTTAATTGTATTTTTAGTTTAGAATTTTTATGCAATGAATTAAACAGTACATATAACCCATGCACAGAGATCAAGCCTTAAAGCCAGTCTAATTACAAGTTAAACTTAATCTTTTAATGGTGTTATTGGTGGCATTGTAGTGAGTACACTGGGTTCAGAAGCAGAGATGAAGTCCAACATGTTGATATAGATAATCTGGAAAACTAGCCAGTTCATTAAAACTTTTTGAGGCCAAGGTTTCTTCACATAAACATGAATATACTTCTTCTTATACTGCCTAAGTAGCATATGCACCACACAATATTGAACTATTATTAAATTCTGACTCCAATACAGACCAGGTTTTCTTAGAAAAGATGTTACATAGGTTCGCGTGACATTGAATTAATTAATTCAATTAATTAATGAAATTACTTAATTTCATTTTTTGGTTTCCATTAAAGAATATCAAGAATAATATTAATAACCTTACATCAGACACAAACCACATGTCAGATAGTATTACATATGGTTCAAGCCTGGTAGAGTTTTATGAATATAGGAAAGGGTTCATTGAACAACAGCTGAGTAGGTAAAGTTGAGAAAGGCAATTGAAATGTAAAGTTTGAACACGAATACATCATGTAAGAGAAAGTACCTAAATGTCTTCAAGTTACAGGAAAGAAATGTAAGAAAAAATAAGATCGCTCTGTAAGTAAAATAAATATAAAAGAATGTTATATTTCTAATTTTGTTTGAAATGTGTTAAGAACAAAAACATATGAATAACTAATATACTACTGATAAATGGAGGGAAGAGTCCATGTTGTTAGAATTTGCTCTGAAGCCTCACCTAGAAAACAAAACAGCCTGAATGTTTATAAAGCTTCCAAGTTAAAGGACTCACCTAACTTTTCGATTTAGTGGTACTTGGTTACTAATTGGTTAAAGACTCTTTGAAAAGAACAGTTAAACTGACAGGCAAAGTGTATACTAATAATTAACGTAGCGAGAACCATGGTCCATTATTAGGATTTAATGTCAAGAGTGGCAAGAAGGAATAATTACATGGGATAAACACATACACACACACACACAGAGAGACAGAGAGAGAGAGAGATATGAAGATAATTTTAAAACATTTACTGGTGGTGAGGAGTAAATTATTTAACTCCAACCAGGGATAAGAGCTTTTGGTATCTATCACTCACTGCTGTGAATCTGCTGAAGTCTGCATTTCCTGGCTGCTGGCTCTGTTTATTTAAAGTCATTCTTGATGCTCTGCGGGAAAGGATTTCAGCGCTGCTGCCAAATACTCGCTAGATTAAAAATGTGCTCTACTGATAATATTTTTATAAACACAGCACACTGAGCACGAGCAACGCTCTTTAGTTATCAATTCGCTGCTCTTCCCCAGCCAGGCTTTCCAGGAGGGCTTGTCAATCCACAGGTTCAGCTCAGTCTGCCTATTTCTGGTATTAAGAAAAGGAACATCAAAGTCCTCTATTGGTTAAGTGCTGAACTAGGTATCGTTCTCTACCAAAAGAGTGCAAACAATGTGTTGCTGTGAATGTTAGAATGTCTAAATATTTCCTATTAAAAAAAAAAGTCCATATAGCAAAGGCAATTCTGGGGAACAAATGAGTGTGACACAACATGTGACTACAGCACAATGATTCCGGTTTTTAAAACTTGCTCCTCAGTCTCCACAATCAGTAGGAAGACACTTTCACTCTCATTAAATAGTACTGGTTAAGCACTCTTAAATTTCCTGTGATCCCCTTAGATTTATCCTCAGATTCCAAAATCACCAGATGCATTAGAACAAATTTTGTTCACAGTATGCTTCATGGGTAGCTGGAAGAAGTATCTAACCTGAAAACTGAAGACTAACAATAGCTGAGCATAAGAATGGGTAAGGAACCAAAGATGAAAATAGATTTCTTAAAAGTGAAAGGCAACAGACAATTGAGTAAGAAGGTCAGACACATAAAGCTGAAAGGAAAGACAGTGTGGAAGTAGCAACACAGATAAATGTTAAGCCTCTCTCATTACCCGGTCTCTGGACCACTTCCTGTGGATTCTCTAAATTACTTTCAAACTCCGAGTCTTATGTTCCACATGGTGTCTGACTCCTTAACACAAGCCAAACTGCCTGTGCTGAATTCGTTTTGGAAATGGGTGGTGGAGGAGATTTTAAGTGTTCTTTTAAATTTTTATGTTTAGGCTTTGAAAATAAACATGGATTTATTTAAAGAGAAAACTTACATTTTTTTTTAATATGACAAACTAGAATTTGCCCATAAGAATACTGTCATTTTATCCTTTTGATCCTGCCTTTTACATCACCCCTTCTACTTAGGGACACTTTGAATAGTGCAGAAGGGTAATTATTCCAGTCACTGCAAGGAGTAGTATTTTAGAGCAAGTTCAAGAAAAGCCTGTTAATTCTTCCCAGGTACTTAGCCCTCCATCTGATAGCTTCTCCTAGCTTTTTAACAGGGCCTTATTAAAGCAGAACAGTAGTGGCCTTTTGACTTTCAGCAGAGATAATTGAGACACACATTCATATCTATATACAGTATCTACACACATAGAAGTAAAATTTTTAAATAGATAAATGAATTCCATTTTTATCAATATAAAACAAGATAGAACAAAACACACATAACAGAAGTTAGTACAGGGCTACAGCATCTTAAGCAATATTGTTCTTCTAGTTTTAATCTACTGTCTGTTCTGGATAAGGAGCAAATACACATATGTGCTAGGGAAGTGCTGTACCACTGGGTTATAACACCAGCCTTTTATTTAACTTGTAATAGAGGTAAACTCCAATGACCCTAGGGATATTGAATATGAGACGTTGCCTATTTCCCTTCTAATCTTTCCACCACTGTTAGCTTTTATGCATGTTAAGTGCCATCCTTAGAAAGTAACAGCAATTTGATCAACAATTGGGTTGAGGCTTATTTGACTATATTATAGATCCTAGCAGATACCATATGCCAAGAGCAGAAAGTGAAATAAGAATAGGAATTTGTATGAAACTTCAGAAGAAAATTCATCCCAATGAAGAGGCAGTCTTGTGCATTAAGGTAGATTCCCAAATAGAAGGAAAGTGGGTCCTTGAGATAGCTCAGTAGGAAAAGGTAGGAGCTACCAGGCCTGATGCCTGCAATTTATTGCATTCCCTAGATGCACACGGTAGAAGAAGCAAACCGACTCCCCTTCCACCCCTCTCCCAGATCTGAGGCCTGGCACAGACCCCTGCCCGGTCTGCTCCTGAGTGGTCACCAGATTCCTCCCGAGACATCCTGGAAGTTCCACTGAACCTAGAGCAGTAGGTAGGAAGACCCACACACTGCCCTACGCCCATAGCTGGGTGCCGGGAGTGCTCAGATTTCAGCAGATACACAAACCCCCACCACTGTGGAAGAGCACTCCCCTTCCACCCCTCTCCCGGATCTGAGGCTTGGCACAGACCCCTGCCCAGTCTGCTCTTGTGTGGTCACCAGATTCATCCCAAGACATCCTGGAAGGTCCACTCAACCCAGAGTGGCAGAGGTACCACTGACCCCAGAGTGGCAGAGGAACAACTGAACTCAGAGCCACTGCACTGAGAACAGTAGACACCTTATCCTGAGATATCCTAGAGGAGACACTGCACCCAGAACAGCAGACACCTACCTGGTCTGCTACCTTGGAGACACCATATCCTGAGTCATCCTAGAGGTACCACTGTACTCAGAGCAGCTGGAGAAGATCACAGAGACATCTAGACCCCAAGGAGATCAGACACAAGCAACATAACTGGAAAGGCAGGCTTCAGTCAGAGACAGCAAGTAGCACTAGAGTTAACCAGATGGCAAAAGGTAAGCACAAGAACGTAAGCAACAGAATCTAAAGTTACATGGCATCATCAGGACACAGCTACCCCATCATAGCAAGCCCTGAACACCCCATCACACCGGAAAAGCAGGATTCAGAATTAAAATCACTTCTCATGATGATGATAGAGGACTTTAAAAAGGACATAAATAACACTGTCAAAGAATTTAAGGAGAACAAAGGCAGACAGATAGAAGCCCTTAAAGAGGAAACACAAAAATCCTTTAATGAATTGCAAGAAAACACAAACAAACAGGTGAAGGAATTAAACAAAACCATCCAAGATCTAAAAATGGAAGTAGAAACAATAAAAAAAAAAAAAAAAAAAAAATCACAAAGGGAGACTACCCTGGAGATAGAAAACCTAGGAAAAAGATCAGGAGTCATAGACACAAGTATCACCAACAGAATACAAGAGATAGAAGGGAGAATCTCATGTGCAGAATATACCATGGAAAACATTGACACAACTGTCAAAGAAAATGCAAAATACAAAAAGCTACTAACCCAAAGCATACAGGAAGTCCAAGACACAATGAGAAGACCAAACCTAAGGATAACAGGTATAGATGAGGAGGAAGACTTCCAACGTAAAGGACCAATAAATATCTTCAACAAAATTATAGAGGAAAACTTTCCCTACCTACAGAAAGAGATGTCCATAAAAATACAAGAAGCCTACAGAACTCCAAATAGTTTAGACCAGAAAAGAAATACCTCCCGCCACATAATAATCAAAACATTAAATGTACAAAGCAAAGAAAAACATACTAAAAGCAGTAAGGGAAAAGGGTAAAGTAACATATAAAGGCAGACCTATAAGAATTACACCAGACTTCTCACCAGAGACCATAAAAGCCAGAAGATCCTGAACTGATTATCATACAGACCCTAAGAGAACACAAATGCCAGCCCAGACTATTATACCCAGCAAAACTCTCAATCAATATTGATGGAGAAACCAAAATATTCCATGACAAAACCAAATTTACACAATATCTTACCACAAATCCAGCACTTCAAAGGATAATTGGTGGAAAACTCCAACACAAGGAGAGAAACTACAACCTAGAAAAAGCAAGAAAGTAATCTACCAGCAACCCTAAAAGAAAATAGCTACACAAACATAATTTCACCTCCAATGACAAAAGTAAAAGGAAACAACATTCATTTTTCCTTAATATCTCTTAATATCAATGGACTCAATTCTCCAATAAAAGATGTAGACTATCAGACTGGATACATAAACATGACCCAGCATTTTGCTGCATACAGGAAATGCACCTCTGTGAAAAAGACAGACACTACCTCACAGTAAAAGGTTGGAAAACAATCTTCCAAGTAAATGGTCCCAAGAAACAAGCTGGAGTAGAGATTCTAATATCAAATAATATCAATTTTCAACCAAAAGTAATCAAAAAAGATAAGGAAGGACAATTCATATTCATCAAAGGAAAAAATGTACCAAGATGAACTCTCAATTCTGAACATCTATGTCCCAAATGCAAGGGCACCCACATACATAAAAGAAACACTACTAAAGCTTAAAGCATACATTGCACCTCACACAATAGTAGTGGGAGATTTCAACACCCCACTCTCAGCAATGAACAGATCATGGAAACAGAAACTAAACAGAGACACAATTAAACTAACAGAAGTTATGAACCAAATGGATTTAACTGATATCTATAGAACATTTCATACTAAAACAAAAGAATATGCCTTTTTCTCAGCACCTCATGGTACCTTCTCCAAAATAGAACATATAATTGATCACAAAACAGTACTCAATGGATACAAAAAGATTGAAATAATCCCTTGTACCCTATCGGATCATCATGGACTCCTCTTTAATATGGACAAAAACAATGGAAAGCCCACATACACGTGGAAAGTGAACAATGCTCTACTCAATGATGACTTGGTCAAGGAAGAAATAAAGAAAGAAATTAAAGACTTTTTAGAATTTAATGAAAATGAGGACAAATCATAAAAAAAACTTGTGGGACTCCATGAAAGCAGTACTAAAAGGAAAACTCATAGCTCTAAGTGCCCACAAAAAGAAAATGGAAACAGCATGCACTAACAACTTGAGAGAACACTTGAAAGATATAGAACAAAAGAAGCAAATATACGCAAGAGGAGTAGATGGCAGGAAATAATCCAACTCGGAGCTGAAATCAACCAAGTAGAAACAGAAAGAGCAATACAAAATTTCAACAAAACTAGGAGCTGGTTCTTTGAGAAAATCAACAAGATAGATAAACCTTTAGCCAGACTAACCAAAGGGAACTGAGATGGTATCCAAATTAATAAAATCAGAACTGAAAAGGGAGACATAACAACAAAAATTGAGGAAATTTTAAAAAAATCATCAGATCCTACTACAAAGGCTTATACTCAACAAAATTGGAAAAATCTGGATGAAATGGACAATTTTCTAGACCGGTACCAGATACCAAAATTAAATCAGGAACAGATAAACCATCTAAACAGTCCTATAAACCCTAAAGAAATAGAAGAAGTCATTAAAAGTCTCCCCACCAAAAAAAGTCTGGGACCAGATGGTTTTAGTGCAGAATTCTATCAGACCTTCAAGGAAGACTGAATACCAATTCTCTTCAAGCTATTCCATCGAATAGAAACAGAAGGAACACTACCCAATTCATTCTATGAAGCTACCATAACACTCATACCTAAACCACAGAAAGACCCAACAAAGAAAGAGAACTACAGACCAATCTCTCTTATGAATATTGATGCAAAAATACTCAATAAAATTCTCGCAAACCGAATCCAACAACACATCAAAAAAAAAAATTATCCACCATGATCAAGTAGGCTTTATCCCAGGAATGCAACGATGGTTCAATATTCAGAAATCTGTCAATGTAGACCACTGCATAAATAAACTCAAAGAAAAAAACCATATGGCCATCTCACTAGATGCTGAGAAAGCATTTGACAAAATTCAACATCCCTTCAAGTCTTGGAAAGATCAGGAATTCAAGGTCCATACTTAAACATAGTAAAAGCAATATACAGCAAGCCAGTAGCCAAAATCAAGCTAAATGGAGAGAAACTTGAAGCAATCCCACTAAAATCAGGGACTAGACAAGGCTGCACACTCTCACCTTACCTATTCAATATAATACTGGAAGTCCTAGCTAGAGAAATTAGACAACAAAAGGAAGTAAAAGGGACACAAATAGGAAAGGAAGAAGTCAAAGTTTCACTATTTGCAGATATAATAGTATACTTAAGTGACCCTAAAACTTCCACCAGAGAACTCCTAAACCTAATAAACAACTTTAGCAACATAGCTGGATATAAAATCAACTCAAACAAATCAGTAGCCTTCCTCTACTCACAGGCTAAACAGGCTGAGAAAGAAATTAGGGAAATGACACCCTTCACAGTAGCCACAAATAATATAAAATATCTTGGAGTGAATCTAACCAAGCAAGTGAAAGATCTGTATGACAAGAACTTCAAGTCTCTGAAGAAAGAAATCGAAGAAGATCTCAGAAGATGGAAAGATCTTCCATGCTCCTGGATTGGCAGGATTAACTTAGTAAAAATGGCCATCTTGCCAAAAGCAATCTACAGATTCAATGCAATCCCCATCAAAATTCCAAATCAATTCTTCATAGAGATAGAAAGAGCAATTTGCAAATTCATTTGGAATAACAAAAAACCTAGGATAGCGAGAACTATTCTCAACAACAAAAGAACTTCTGGGAGAATCACCATCCCTGACCTCAAGCTGTACTACAGAGCAATAGTGATAAAAACTGCATGGTATTGGTACAGAGACAGGCAGGAAGATCAATGCAATAGAATTGAAGATCCAGAAATGAACTCACACACCTATGGTCACTTCATCTTTGACAAAGGAGCTAAAACCATCCAGTGGAAAAAGGTCAACATTTTCAACAAATGGTGCTGGATCAACTGAAGGTCAGCATGTAAAAGAATGCAAGTTAATCCATTCTTATCCTCTTGTACAAAGGTCAAGTCCAAGTGGATAAAGGACCTTCACATAAAACCAGATACACTGAAACTAATAGAAGAGAAGGTGGGGAAGACCCTTGAATACTTAGGCACAAGGGAAAAGTTCCTGAACAGAACAACAATGGCTTAGGCTCTAAGATCAAGAACTGACTAATGGGACCTCATCAAATTGCAAAGCTTCTGTAAGGCAAAGGACACTGTCAATAGGATAAAATGGCAACCAACAGATTGGGAAAAGATCATTACCAATCCTAGATACCATAGAGGGCTAATATCAAATATATACAAAGAACTCAAGAAATTAGAAGCCAGACAACAAAAGAACCCCATTAAAAATGGGGTACAGAGCTAAACAAAGAATTCTCAACGGAGGAAACTCGAATGGCCAAGAAGCACCTTAAGAAATGTTCAACATCCTTAGTGATCAGGGAAATGCAAATCAAAACAACCCTGAGATACCACCTCACACCAGTCAGAATGGCTAAGATTAAAAAACTCAGGTGATAGTAGATGCTGTTGAGGATGTGGAGAAAGAGGAACACTCCTCTATTGTTGGTGGGGTTGCAAGCTTCTACAACCACTCTGGAAATCAGTCTGGCAGTTCCTCAGAAAACTGGACATAGCACTACCTGAGGACCCAGCTATACCACTCCTGGACATATACCCAGAAAATGCTCCAACATATAACAAGGACATATGCTCCATTATGTTCATAGCAGCCTTATTTATAATAGCCAGAAGCTGGAAAGAACCCAGATGTCCTTCAACAGAGGAATACAAAAAATGTGGTACATTTACACAAAGGAATATTACTCAGCTATTAAAAATAATGAATTTGAGAAATTCTTAGGTAAATGGATGGAACTAGAAAATATCACCCTGAGTGAGGTAACCCAATCACAAAAGAACACACATGGTATTTATTCACTGATAAGTGGATATTAGCCCAAAAGTTTGAAACAACAAAGATTCAACTAACTGACCACATGAAGCTCATGAAGAAGGAAGAACAAGTGTGGATGCCTAGGTCTTACTTAGAAGGAGTAACAAAATACCCAAGGGAGCAAATATGAAGACAAAGTGTGGGACAGAAACTGAAGGGCAGGCTGTCTGGAGACCATTCCACCTGGATATTCATCCCATATGCAGTCACTAAAAATAGACACTGATATGGATGTCAGGAAGTGCATGCTGACAGAAGCCTGATAGGGCTGTCTCCTTAGAGGTCCTCCAGAGTCTGACATACCCAGAGACAGATACTCACAGTTAACCATTGATCTCATCAAGAGTTCCCAATGGAGAAGTTAGAGAGAAGACTGAAGGAGCTGGAAGAGTTGGTGGCCCCATGAGGAGAGCAACAATACCAACCAGCCAGAGCTCCCCAGGGTCTAAACCACCAGCCTAGGAGCACATAGGGAGGGACCCATGACTCCAGCTGTATATGTAGGGGAGGATGGCCTTGTTGGACATAGGTGGGAAAGGAGATCTTTGGTCCCATGAAAGCTGAACACTGAGTGGGGGGGGGGGCGGGAATCTGAGGGTGGGGAGGTGGGAGTGGGGGGTAGGTGGGAGCACACCCTCATAGAAGTAGGAGGGGGGGATGGGATAAGGAGCTCCTGGGTGGGGGGGGAATGGGGTAAGGGGATACAATTTAAAATGTAAATATAATATCCAATTAAAAAAAGGAAAAAAAGAGAAGAAGCAAACCACTTCTCTCAAGTTTTCCTCTGACACTGACACACACACACACAGAATTCATAATATGCAAATGCCCAATTATTCATACGCTAATTTTATATATATACATAAACACACACACATATATATGCACACACACACACACACACACACACATATATATATATATATATATATATATATATATATATATATATATATATATTAAGAAAAGGTAAGGAGCACACACACACACACATATATATATATATACATATACACACACACACACACACATATATATATATATATATATATATATATATATATATATATATAAAGAAAAGGTAAGGAGAGAGATATCATGGTGTTCTGCTATCTGCTCCCACTTCTATGATGTTCTGTCCCACAGAAGGAGCCAAGAGTATTGATTAAGTGCTCTGAAGCCATGAGAAACATAAATCATCCATATTAGTTGTTTTGCCCACTATTAGAGCACAGTGACAATGAGAAAGGTTAACTCATACATACTTATTGTCTAGAAGACCTGTACAGTATAAAGCCAGATAGGGCCAATAATACCACTCCGAGGCTCACCCTATACTCTGTGACAGAGACAACCGTAGTTGAATAGGAGCCTGTTCTCCATTGACAGAATGACATTAAGAAGCAATCCCCAGAATGACATAGTAGCCCCATTTCAAGTAGTAGCCCAAACAGAAGCAGATGGAATTAGCCTTGAATCATCTGCCTAGTGGTTGCATCAGCTGTGAAGTAGTATAATATCAACATAAGTTCATGACAATGTAGCAGCCATATCAGTGAGGACTGATCCACAGAGGACCAGAAAAGAAATTGAAGAGGGGTGGAAACCATGATGGTTGCATGGGGCCTACACTGTTTTCAGTGTGAGATATAAAGAAACAGCCAGATAATGAGATTCAGGTGTGCATGTCTAGAAATGCAGTGCCTATGACCCATGAAAATTTACAAGTCCTGAGGAAGGAGAGCTAGGTGTGATGTAAGATGTCAAAAAAGGTATTAGAAGGATCCAAGAGTGAATTGAACAGTGATAAGAAGAAGGACAACTCAGAGGATAGTGATGTCTTAAAGTAATCAGATTTCTTGGGGATGTTTGTAGTATAAATGGGAAAGATAGATATAAATGCTTATTAATGTTAATATCATCTGGTTTTCTCATTTGTACATAAATTAGCAACCAAACTGTCTCCAAATTAACCTGCCTTTTTTTTACCTGTTTTCTTTGTACTTTTCTTCATTCCCCTGTACACTCAGTGTTCAGACCACTCTTGCCTCTTCTAACTACTCCTACCTACTTGGCACGCCAATCCCATATCATAATTTTCTAGGTTCAACTTCAACAATGTCTCCTATTTGTCCTTTTTTCTCTAAGGTAGAGAATACGCCATCAGGCCCTCTTAGTGACTTTACAGAAAGTTATTTTAGTCACTCATTACTCACATTTTTCACCTCCCATGATTTTCATGACTCATAGTCAATATGCTTAAAATGTTACATTGAATATTCCAGAAATAACTTACGAATCCAAGTTGTATTCTCTTATGCGTAGGGTAGTAAAATCCCATGCCATCCTTGTTCTTCTCATGTAGTATGTAAATAAGTCCTCTTCTCCTTATGGAGTGTATCTGCACTATATAGGCAATGCAACCACTAGTCACTGTGTAGCCATCTTGGTTATAGACTATACAGCAGCTTGTTACAATAATGGCCACAAAGGAAAAAAAAAATAAACAGTTGTGTTAGCAATTCAAGTAAGCCAAAGCTGAGCTATAAAGTATTTCCTTTAAAAATGGTAAAAATACAGGAGGGAAAAAATCAAATTCATGTGCATTCTTACAATATATTATAATTATCCTATTTCATTATTAATTATTGTTAATATTCTACTGTACTTAATTTATGAACTAATTTTGACAGGAATGCACATTTATATAGCAAATATTTATCTATATTTATATAGATAAATAGAATACCATACCACCTACGGGTTTAGCTATTTACTGTGTGGTCTTGGGATTGGGATGTAATGTTTACAGGGAAGTAGAGACAAATACATTTCCTGAATGCCTACAATTTGACTGAGCTCTCAAGTAGTAATCTTCGCCTTTCCCATTCTAAAGCCTGGAACTTTATCTGTCTTCTATATTAGGCTATAAATTTGTGGAACAGGTTTGTTGTGCTTGGTTTATAGGAAGCTCATACATTATAGCTGTAAAATGAGTATCTCCTTGAATTAAGTGAAAATATGAAAAAATGAATAACATCCTAATTATTAGGTAATGTGATAAAAGTAATCAAAAAGTGTCAACTTTTAGTAACTTTTTAAAAAATATTTAAGTTGACATCATACAAATTTTATATTTTTCTACCTACAGATATCTAAAGACACATTAGCTTAAATGGCTATAATAAAATACCTGAGACATGTGATCTAATGAAGAAGAAAGGTTTGTTTAATAGTTCTAGAGAGTCAAATGGCATAGTGCAGGCTGTAGGGTCCAGGCTGAACGTTGTCTGCATCATCTCAAGTTGTCTAGCAATGGCAAAAACACCTTCAGGAGTAAAAAGATTCTGTTCACAGATGAGAAACTGAGAGGATTGCAACAGTCCAGAATTGTTCCTTTTGTAGCAACCCTCTTACCCTGTTATGAGATATAAAGAGGCTAAGTCCTGTGGAGAGCATGAACCTTCTACCTCCCACATAAAAACTCTGTTCCAACCTCTACAGACCTTCTCAATAACATTTTCCTAGAGACAAAGCTTCCAATAGCATCAGCCCTTGGGGAACACCTTTTGCACAGGTTGCTATATCATACCTACAGACACACACACAGATACACACACAGATACACACAGACACACACACACACACTTACACATGATCCTATGCTATTCTAGTGAAGCAACAAGTAGCAATGGTAGATTTAACTGAAAGACTTGAATTCTAGTTCAGTTCCACCAGTTATTAAATTGCCTATCTTTAAGCCTCTGATTGTTTGGAACAAATGATTTCATTTCTAGATTGTTCTGAGACCATAACGATATGACAAGTGGCATAGCACACAGTCTGTACACCTAGATCTCAGTACTTCGTACACACTCAGCACAGTGAAAATTGATTGTATATTTTCCCTTTACCTTTTATCTCTTTCTTTTATTGCTTTGTTCCTCCCTCTCCATTTCCATTTCTCTATTTGTTCAAACTACTGTTTAATGTACTGTACTAAAATAAATATAGGGCTAGGAGCCAAAGACTTACATTCTACAGTTTAATATTTGAATGACCTTGTGTAACACGCTCCATGTTTACAGAACAGCTTCCATTTCTCTATAATGAAAAAGCCCAGAATGCCATAGAAGCTATAAATATTTATTAATCTATAAGGTTTTTAGAAAGTTAAAAACAACATGAGGTCATTACGACTGCCCTAGGATATCTAACATCTTCCTTTGACGTTAGCCTCTTGACTTTGAACATGAGCAGGGTTTTTTTTAACAGATTATTTTCTTCTAACAAAACCTGAATGCAAAGCATTCTTTTAAAATGGATGATATCCATATGAAATAACTCAATTGATAGAGCCTAGATTGGTAAGGCTAAACCATGAGAGCATAAAAATAAGTATTTAGTGTGGATGTTTATGTGACTATGTTGGGGGTGGGGGGGGTGGCAATGTACATATGGGTATGGATGCATGCGGAGACCAGAGGTCAATGTTAGCTGTCTTTCTCTAGTGTGTTCCACCTAATTTTTGAGATAAGATCTCTCACTGAACCAGGAGCTTAGCCATTTGGTAACACAAACTGGCTAACAAGTGTTGTCTTAGCCTACTAAGAGTTGGGATTATAGGTGCTTGGATGTTTATGTGTGCAAGTGATAAAAACTCAGGTCCACATGCTAATATAGAAAGAACATTACTTTTGACCACCTTTCCAACCCCCAAGTAATTCTTATATATCACTGTAGTGTTTGAGGTAATTTTTCTAGACATAGATGTATATTTAGTAAGAGCAACAGAAATTCTGACTCTGTTAAAGAAAGTCCTCAGAGATAGATTAACTGAGGAAAACTGGATTCCAATGGTATACTTTAGTCAATGACTCTAGATCTCCCATGCTTCTAGGTCTTCCAGAACCTGGTAGACATACCAGGCACCAGGCTAACTGAGGCCTTTCTCTATACTATCTCTGGGATGTGCTGATGCCAGAAAAGAATCATATCAAATGACAATCAACAAGAGATCCCAAGTACTTTACTCCTTAGTGCAATTAGTCTCATCAATAAAATCTAAAAATAGACGCTGTCACATGTGCAAATACTCAGAAATTGACTAGAATTTTGCTTCTGAAAAGTTTTACGTGTTCTGGCAAAGATTATCAAATCATCCTCACTGAAATAGAACTCATTTCCACAAACAGCCCTAGCTGTTTTTTTTTATTTTTCTAAAAGTCTGTCATTACCACCTGTACACACACGATAGGTAATTATCTCCTGCCTGTTGTTTAAATAAATGCATTCTGTTTACATTACTCTGTATTGCTAAGTAAGATGTCTTTAAAAATAATTTATCATGGAAAAAAGTTTTTTATAAGAAATGTAAAAAGCCTTGTAAAGAGTAAATATAATTTAGGAAATGATCATATGCTGAGAACTGAAAAGACACCAAGCAAAAGGAATAGAAAGGGAGAACTTGGAGATGGGTATGTTCTTGTTGTGTCACAGATGTGGTCACTTTGTAAAAAGTACAAACAGGTTCATATTAAAAATAAAGTTTATCCTTTGTTTATAAATTATGAAAAAATTACCTGGATTTGACTTGGGCTGTGCTATGAGCAAGAAAGATAATATTCATTGTGTGAAGGCACTGTGAAATATCTTGGCTATTTCTTAACAAGATCATAATTAAATACCATGATAATATATTAATTAAATGCTAATTCATAAAGTGAAAAACCTTAGGTGCCATAAAACTTTCTTTTTAATGAAGCTCTATTAACACCTAGACACCATGTGCTCTAAAATTGCAGAGTTCTCCTTGTTCACACTGCCTTTAAACAAGTTGAAGCAATTACAAAAATGACATAGAAGATAAAGAAATTAAGCTGGAATTTCAAGGTAAATGGGCTGTAAATGGGTAAACCAATCATATTGCTTAACACCATCAAAATGATTATGTATTTTAGAAGTGCATCTCAAATTTAAATCCAGGGTTAGAGGTACAATAATTCTTCTTAGGTAGGGAAATTCCATCAATGTAGGGATGAAGGTACTTGTTCAGTTAAATGTGCTGATAGGCAGAAACTGGACACATGGTTTAGCTAAGAATATTTCAAAAATTCTCAAAACCACTACTCTAGAATACAACAATAGCATAAGCTTTGAACCACTTGGAAAGACAGATGACAAAGGAAAAATGTCATTGTTGGGAGTTCTCTGAAAATATCAACTCTGATAATCATTTCCAATGTTATCAATTCTGATGGGTGTGCATGTTTTAAAGTGGCTGTTCTTTACAGGCAATCAGTATTAATTGAAACCTTTAGGCTAAGTCCACATTCATACTCTTATTCACAAGTTCTCTTCTCTTCTCCCACCTCAGATATTGTCTTCTCCCATGCACAGATTTTTTTAGTATATTATTATAAACTTTTATTGCAGTAGAAGTGTATAAATCTTAAAGCATAATCTTTTACTAAGTGAAAATTTCACTGTAAAAACATCACATCAAGCAGTACAATACTTATTACAACAAAACTAAAGTTTTCCATAGGCCCACTACTTAATATCTAGCTTAGGATCTGCTTTTGACCTTTGTAGAGATGAAATTATACAGTATGTATTCTTGTGTGTCTGACTTCTTTCATGCAAAAGTAGATGTATGAGATGTGTTAATTTTCGTGCATTCATCTGTTATTTGTTGATGCTAGGGCAAGTTTTCAGCTGTTAGTAATAATAAAGCCATAAACATAATTTTACATATATGTTTATGTAAATATGAACATATTTATCTTTGGAAACATATTGAGATGTGAAGATTCTAAGACATGTGTTCTGAGTACAATTATCCTTTATAGATAATGTCAGGAAATTTTCCAAAATAATGGTTCTAGTTTCAACCAGTAATCTACTACGGCTACAGTTTCTGTACATTGTGCAGAAGTTGGTAATGCTGGGCTTTGGCTTGTTTTATTTTATCCCTCTTAATAGGCAAATACTAGATTCTAAAAATGGTCATTAGGTACATTTCTCTCATGACTGATAACTTCTAATGTGTTTGAACTTGTTAACTTCATGTCCTCTCTGTAAAAAATTTCCTAAAATTTTTTGTTGATTTTTGATTAGGTTGCCTGACTTCTATGGATTAGAGACTTATGTTCTATATACAATTGTTTGTCATTTGTGTGTATTTTCAACAGATTCCCCCACCCCTGGTTTTCATTTTAAAGATTTAAACATTTTAATAAATTTTTTTCTTATTAAAGTTTTCTTAATTTTTGTATGTTTTATTAAAACTCTCCTCTTCCCAATGATATAAGTTTTTCTTACATTTTTCTCCTTGAAATCCTATTGATTCATTGTAGATACGGCTCCTACAGGTAGAAAACTTATGTTAGCATGTGAACTTTCCTGTGTCTTGTTGATACTGCATCTCTTGTTTTAAATATTACCAATTGTTTTTATTTCATTAGATGGAAAGTTTGTCATGTATTTAAAAAGCCAATATGCAATATGTGGTGGTCTCTTTTTTGACCAATGCATACTGCATTGAGTATCTTAACTTTGTAAAACTTGATATCAGGCCATAGAAATGCTCTGATATTAGTCTCACCTTTTCTCAAAACTATACTTGTTCTTTATATTTTAATATGAATTTATAGTGTATTTCTAAATTTCTACAAAAGTAGCTGCTGAGGCTTTGCTCAAAAGAAGCAGTATATCTATTAATCAGTTTCTAGAAACTGGTTGTCTTCATAATAACAAGGCAGTCAACCTAGCCTGGAGATGGTGGTGTATGCCTTGAGTTCCAGCACTTGAGAAGCAGAGACAGCTATCCAATCAGATCCAGGTTAGCCTGGTCTACAGAATGAGTTTGAGGACAGCCAGAGCTACACGCAGAAAACCTGTCCTGAAAACCAAAAACCAAAATGAAGCAATCAAACAAAAAATAAGCCAACCAATTCTTGGCTGTGCAACATTCCAATATTCAATCATTTATTTGGGTACTTTCATTTTATATATGTTAATATCAAATACTTTGTTTCTTGAACAAAATTATCTCTGAATAATTTGGAAGTGGTTTTTGAAGATACTACAAGTTAACTATTCCAACATATTTTAAATGTTTACTATCAGTATGCAAGTAGACAATTTCACAATATATATTTTTCAAAAAACATAAGCAGATTTATTGAAATATTATTGATTTAACATTTGTAAACCATTTTTAAATTAATTGACTTGCTTACTTTGCATACTGACCACAGTTTCCTCCCCTCTCTCCTTTCAGTCCTCTCTCCCCTTCTACTCCACTTCCATTTGGTAACAAGCAGCTTTGGTATATCAGGTTGCAATAACACTAGGTGCATCTTCTGCTGTTAAGGCCAGACAAGGCATCCCAGTTAGGGGGAAAGGTCACAAAAACAGGCAACAAAGGCAAGCAACAAAGTCAGAGACAACCCCTGTTCCTGCTTTCAGGAGTCCAACGTGAAGAACAAATGACAACTATTTCATATATGCAGAGTGCGTAGGTCTGTCCCATGCATGCTCTCTGGTTGGTGGTTCTGTCTCTGGGCCTATGGGCCCAGGTTAGTTGATTGTGTAGGTTTTCTTGTGTCCTTGGTCCCTCTGGCTTCTACAATCCTTCCTCCCTGTCTTCTACATGACTCCCTGAGCTCTGCCTAATGTTTGGTTGTGGATCTCTGCATTGATTTCTATCAGTTGCTGGGTAAAGCCTCTCTGATGACAGTTATACTAGGTTCCTGTCTAGAAGTAAAGTAGAGTATTATTAACAAATTCATGGGTGGGCTCCCTATGGCATGGGTCTCAATCTGGACCAGTCATTGGTTGACCATTTCCTCAATTTCTGCTCCATCTTTACCCCTGCACATCATGCAGGAATGAACAGTTAGTCAAAAGATTTGTGGCTGGGTAGGTGTTGAGAATTCTCTATATAGATCTGCACCTCATTTTTAGTTGAGTTGTTTGGTTTGATGATGTGTAGTTTTGTATGCTCCTTATATAGTTTGGATATCAGCCCTCAGTCAGATGTGGAGTTGGGGAAGATCTTTTTCCTGTTCTGCAGGCTGCCAATATGTCCTTTTGACACTGTCCTTGCCTTACAGAAACTTTTCAGTCCCATGAGGTTCCATTTGTTAATTGATAATCTTAGAGCTCATGCTATAGGTGTTGAGAATTTGTCTCCTACTCCAAAGTGTTCAAAAATATTCCTCACTGTTTCTTCTATTGGGTTTAGTGTGTTTGGTCTTATCTTAAGATCTTTGATCCACTTGGACTTGAGTTTTGTGCAGAGTGATAGATATGGATGTATTTGCATTCCTCTACATCCAGTTAGAAGACCATGAATTGTTAAAAATATTTTCTTTTTTTCCATTGTATAATTTTGGCTTCTTTGTCAAAATTCATGTCCATAGGTTGTGGATTTACTTCTGAGTCTTTGACTTGATTCCATTAATACTGTCTATTTTTAAGCAAATACCAGGGAGCCTTTTTATTGATATTGTTCTGTAGTACAGCTTGAAATCAAGGCTGGTAATACCTCCAGATTTTTTTTTTATTGTAGTACACCAACTTTCTGGGCACATTATGATGATTTTGACTTCTATCCATATAAACAATGCTGTAATGCATATTTTTCATAACCTCAAAAGTCCTCTATTACTCCTTTTTAATCAAGCTACTATACATTATACTATATAAGATGTAGACATCTTCAAGTCTACTTTCTAACATTGTAATCTATTTGTTCTGTTCTTTAATTATCTATAAATAGAATTATATATGAAGCAGATTTTGTATTAATCTCTTATTAGCATACAAAATGATTGCAAGTAGATCAATATTCTTTGCTCTTGTTTCTTTTGCCTATCTCATTGGTATTAGTATATGGTTATACCAAACATTTTTATCTGTTCAAATATGCATTGGCAAATGTTTGCACTGATTCCCTGATTGTCAACTATGAGTGAAGCTACCATAGATCTATGGAATTCTCGGTTAACTCTGACACAAAAATTAGAGGTTACTACTCCTATCACTGAAAAAAAAAAAAAAAAGGCTGTAGAAACTGAATATGAATAGTTTACTTTTATTGCTGCTTAAATGAGATCACCATACACTTACTCCTAAATCAGGAACTGCATGTGTATCCAGACCACAGAGATCAGAACTGCTTATCTGGAAGAGACATCACTAAAGTCATACAGAGGTGAGCACAACAAAATGGTAATTTTCAAGCATTACTGAAATGACCATGACAGAAACTCCTGAAGGCTATATGAAAACTTAGGTAATGGAGCTTGCAATATAGCATTCCAACCTGCCACATAATCAAGGAAAATATAAGAAGATAAAGATGAGATCCCTTTATCTGAGCAAAAGAGGAATAATTGCTTTATTTAGAGTAGTGGTTCTAAACCTTCCTAGTACAGTTCTCATATTGTGATGACCCAAACTATAAAATTTATTGTACTGCTATTTCAAAGCTGTAATTTTGCTACTGTTATGAACTGTAATATAAATATTGATATGCAGGATATCTTATATGCAACCCCCAAAAGGGGTAACAACAAACTGGTTGAGAACCGCTGATCTATATCTTCTGTATAACAAAGCCATAATTCTAACACCTTTCTGGGTCTTTTAACTTTGCATAGTGAGATTATGAATTTAAAGAATGCTGCTCTGTTGAGCTTTGATGCTGCAGATACTACTGATAAAATTATCCATGGCCTGAGATCAGTATTTCCATTTTGTTCAAGCTTCAAGAATGGCACATATAGCTTAATCATGCTAGTCCTTTTGATCCTGGGAATACTTTTATTCCTGCCCATCATGCTAAAGCTTTTCTTTAAGAACATCAAACTTAACTTGATACATAGCTTGACACAGGTATATAGCTTGAACCTGAAAATGGAACCCCAAGACAGAATAATTAAATTAACAGGCTGGCAAGCCAAGGATGGGTAAAATTCTACACAGAGCCTTACCAACCTAAGACAGAAGTACATTGTTTTTGATAATACATATTACATGAGGAGTAAGGAAGGCATTCTTGTCAGAATGACCTAAGACAGGCTCAGTCTTATTAATGAAATAAAAAAGAGGGAGCAGCAGAGAGCCTATGGGATTGCTTGGCAAGAATCTGTTATGGGCCAAGGACAAAGAAATGAGCTGTTTAGCAGGAATATAAAACTGGCCAAAGACAAGGAAGTAGGCTTCAGGCAGGAATCTGACATTAGGCTAGAACAAAGAAGTAATTTCAGGCAGGAATCTAAATCTTGGGCTAGAACAAAAAAGTAATTTCAGGCAGGAATCTAAATTTTAGGCTAGAGCGAGGAAGTAGGCTTCAGACATGAAATTGACTTTGGGCTAGGACAGGGAAGTAGGCTCAGATACTTTAGTCATCCTGCTAAGCCCTTAGAAACAGTGATCACAGGAGTGTTCACATAATTGGGTTTAATGCCTTGCTTGTTCCTTGACTATTTACATCTATTGATAGACCCTTAACCTAGAACTGACCTTAATATATGCATGCAATTAAAATGATATAAAAGCAAAAAGGAGGAGGAGGGATGGAATAGGGAGTTTTAGGGAGGGAAAATGAGGAAAGGGGATGACATCTGTATTATAAATAAATAAAATATGAAATAAAAATAATTTAAAATTTAAAGAAACAAATAAAATAAAGCTTGTTTCTAACTACATTAAGAGGTTGACAGCCAAGTACATAACTTGAACCTGAAAATGAACTCCCAGACAGAGTTATTAATTTCACAGGCTGGCAAGCCAAGGACAAGTAGATTCTACACAGACCCTTAGGTCTACAACCTAAGACAGAAATGCATTGCCTTGGATAATGCATATTCCATGACAGGTAAGGAAAGCATTCTTGTCAGAATAACCTAAGAAAGGCTCAGTCTGATTTATACAATAAAAAAGGGAGAGATGTGGAGAGCTTTGGGGGGGGGCTGCCTGGCATGAATCTGACATCGGCAAAGGACAAGATAAATAGGCTGCTTGACAGGAATCTGACAAAAGCTGAGGACAAGAAAACAGACTGCAGGCAGGATTCTGACATTAGGCTAGAACAAAGAAGTAACTTCAGGCTGAAATCCAAATCTTAGGCTAGAACAAAGACGTAATTACAGGCATCTAAATCTTAAGCTTGAACAAAGAAGTAGTCTTCAGGCATGAAAATGACTTTGGGCTAGGACAGGGAAGTAGGCTCAGATATTTTAGACATCCTGATAAGCTCTTAGAAATAGTGATCACAGGAGTGATCACGGGACTCTGTTTATTGTCCTGCTTGTTCTTTGACTATCTGGGTTTATTGTCTTGTTTGTTCCTTGACTATTTGCATCTATTGTATTGCTAGTTCCTCAACCTAGAACTGATGTTAATACTTGCATGTAATTAAAATGGTATAAAAACAAAAAAGGAGGAGGAAGGATAGATAGGGGATTAATGGGGGGGGGGGGGGTGAGAAAAGGGGTTAACATCTGAAATGTAACTAAATAAAATATTGAATTTTGTTTTTAAAGGGAAAAAATGTTAGACCTAATGGCTATTATCTGTCATCTTAGCACTTCAGGAACAGAGACAGGGGGATCACAAGATAGACAGTGGCATGAGCTAGACAGTGTATCTTTGATTTCAAAGAACAAAGTGAAGCAGGAACAGGGCACAGATTATGAAAGAAGGTATTTTAGAAACACCCAACAATACATTCTCTTTAGTAAACCCATTTTTAAACATATAAATCGTGAACAAAAGCAGATCACTGGAGAAAAATATAACACCCTACTGACACTACAAAAAGCTCTTTCAAAGAATAAACTTAAAAATCACAGGGAATCATATAAAGAACAGATCAGTTTTTAACCCTGCTCCCCCAACACACACACACACACACACAAACACCAGAAAAAAACAGGATAGTAACTGTGTGTAAGTTACCAATTGAACATGAATCTGATAAATCTGAAGGGGAAGCAGACAAGGCCACTATTATGTTCAGGGACTTCAACTGCCTTCTGTCAGCAATTGATAGATCAAGCAGGCAGAAAATCAGTAAGGATGTCGTTGACCTGAACAGCACCATCAATCAATCTGAATATTCCTTCTAACAGCTGCCAAACACATTCTTCTTAATCTCGCATGAAATGTTCTCCAAGATGGACCATATTCAAGCCATAAAGCACACATTAACATATTTAAAAGTCCAAAAATAATATAAATTATGTTGTCAGATAACAAGGTAATTAAAGTAGAAATCAATAACAGAGAGGGAGCTGGAAACCTTCCAAATAATCCATGTATCAAAATGTTCCTCAAGAGACACTGCAAAAACAACATCTGTCTCAATGAAAACTTACCTAAACTTGGGGACATAGTGTAAAATCTGTATTGAAAGAAAAATGTATCCCATTAAAGGAAAGTACTAGAAAAGGGAAAAGGTACAGGATCAATAAACTAAATTTCCAACATAGAAACTAGAAAAAAAGAAAAAGAAACAAATTGAGCTTTAATGCAAGTAGGAAAAAAGATAATAAGATGATTAGAGAAGGAGGTGCTGAAATTGTAATCAGGAAAACCCCATTTACTTGACAAATTACCAGGATCTAAAGCAAATAAATCTAATGTAAATATTTGTGAAGATTTTGTAACAACACTATTTTCTTTTTTCTTTTGGGGATGTCTCAGTTTCACTTCTATTGTGATTAAATTTCCTGAGAAAAGGCAATGGTGAGAAAAAGGGGATTATTCATTTTTAATTTCCAGTTTGTAATCCATCAAATCAGGAAGGTGGAGGAAACTTGAGAAAGCCAATCACATCACATACACATTCAAGAACAGAAAGAAACAAACACAGGACATGCTCAGTTTTTGTTGCTTTGCTTGCTTGCCTGATTCCTAGTGTTTGGCTCAATTTTTCTACTCTTAAATAGTTCTGAATCCTTGCCCTAAGATTTAGTGCTGTCCACAGTTGGCTAAGGCTTCTCATACCAATTAACTTTATTAAGATAATAACCCACAGTCCAAATCATGGTGATACTTTTTCATTGAGATTCTTTTCCCACCTGATTGGTTCTAAGTAGTAACAAGTTGACAAACCTAACAACCACAAAGTATATATTCTTCCATGGAATTTTGACAGATTTTGTACTAATTTATCTGTTTGAATTAAAAAAAAAAATGCTGCCCAAAAGTTTCCAGTGTTTGTGCCAATTTTATATTGTCATATAAAACAAAATAGACTGTTAATCCTTTCTTCTTTGGCTTTGTTTGGCTTGGGTTGGGTTGCATTGAGTTGTGGGTTTGTTTGATTTTATTTTATTTTATTTTATTTTAGAAAAGGTCTTAATGTGTAACTGTGACTTGCCTGTAACTTCCTTTGTAGATCAGACTGGCCATGAATGGCCATGAACTTGCAAAGATCCACCCAGCCTCTGTCTCCCAACTGCTGGTATTAAAAGAAGCCGCCACATATGACTTCTTAATCCTTTTTAAACACTTGGTATTGTCAGTCTTTTATATTTGGGGCATAAAAGTAAGTGTGTAATGGTTTATAATCATTTGACTTTTAATGTTAACTTCCAAGATACAAGTAGGTATTCTTCCTGGCTTAGCAGCCACTTGTTTATCTTCTGTTGAAGCTATCTAAGCTCTGCCTACTCTTTCATTTAAAAAAATTATTTTACTTATTGTTGTTGAATTTTAAACCTTTAGGTACAATAAAAATAATTCCTCTATAAATTACATGTGTTTTCATACTCACATATCTATACACACATACACACACACACACACACACACAGTCATTTGTTTCTAGAAAATTTGTATAGTTCCTTTAAGACTTTACTGGGCTGCAGACAGAGATGACTCAGTAAATTGGTTGTCATTCATGCATAAAAATTTGAACTTAGATCCCGAGTCCCCACATAAAACCTGAGTGTGGTAGCATGATCTTATGATTTTAGTTTTAGAAAAGAGGAGAGATGAGGATTTCCTGGAGCTTGCTGGTCAACCAGTCTAAGAGAATGGGCAAAGTCCAGGTTCAGTGAAATACCTTTTCTTAAAATATAAGGTAAACAATAATTGAAAAAGTTACTTGATATCTATCTGTCTTCCACATACATGATCGTATGCACAAATATGTACATATCAATACATGAAAAGCATGTACTTACACAGAAAAAAACAACTGTTTTAGAAATAAGAAAATTATATGTGCAGAAAACTATGTGGAAGTAAAATAAAATAAAGGACAAAAATCCATTTATTTTTTTATTATATTGAATTGGATGAGACCTCTAGCATATGGTTAATTAATAATATGAAGAATGTTCAGACTTTCTTGTTCTAGATATTAAGGGAATGTATACACTTTTCTAATGTTACTTTTACTTTTAACTGTGTGACTTTTACCACAGTTCCTTTGTGTGTCATTCATCATACTCACAAAATCCACTTTCAGTACTAGCTTGTCAAAAGTTGTTCTATTTTCTCTAATGCTGGTGATGGGACTTTGCACATGCTTAACAGAGAGCTATACCACGGAGCTACCTCCCTAGCTTCTTCTTTAACTTAAATGATGATTAAGTCCCAAAGTTTTTAGGAGGAAAGGATGAACTTTCCCCTCTATTGGTTCATTTATATGATCTAGATGAAATATCGAATCAACTTAGAACTCTTGCACCGAACTTCACATGGTGGTAATAATTTATCCTTTTTATGTATTGCTGGATTTCATGTGTAAATTTCTACTAAGTATACTTGTGTGTGTCTACGAAAATTATTGATCAGTACTTCCTCTTCCTATAATGTGCATTTATTATTGTCGAAACAAAATAGTACTGGTTTCATAAAGTGAGTTGAGACATATTTCACCCTCTTGGATTTTCTCAGAGTAGATGGGTACCAACTATTTATGTAGTGCTTAATAGAATTCACCAGTGACGTCATTGGGACTTAAGGATTTCCTCCCAGAAAGGTTTTAGTTAGAAAGCATTTCAAATACATTTTAGTCAAACTTGTTTTTTTTTTTTTTTTTTTTCCTTTTGTCTTATATAGTCTTCAGTAGTTTTTGTTAAAAGGATGTGCTTGCTTTGGCTCTTATCAGTATCTCTGATGTGTTTAGTATTTGGATAAATGTGTTCACAGTAGGTGAGGCTTAGAGTCTTTCATTCCTTGGAGTATGAACTTGGGTCTCTCCACTGACCTCCTTTTCCACCAATCTAGCTCAAAATGATGTAGTGTCTTTTAGAAAACCATCATTTTACTGCTGAAATTTTCTCTATTCATCTTTTTTATTATTAATATGTTTTTAAAACCCTAAATATATATGAAATGTATTCTAGTCCCCTTCATCTCCCACCCTTATTTGTTTTGTATTTGATTCAGTTAGATATTATTTTTCTTGTTTTTTCTATTTACTTAATATTTACTTTGTTAATTTTCCTGTTAATGGAAAAAACTTATTTTTTATTAGAAACACCAATATTATTTTTGACATCAGAACAGTGTGTAGGCTTAGATTTTTTCAAAACCTACTTTTAATAAGGGTTTTTGACCCAGCTTCTTGCCCAGTATCCAAAGGTACGGGAGAAAAGATGGTAAATAGGACAAGGAGATGTGGACCTGGTTAGAAGTAGTTCCTTGGGGCAATTCCAATCTCCAGGGTCAGGATACCAGCAGTCCAGTTTGATAGTGTCAGGATACCAAACACAAAACAGCAGCAGTGGCACTATCTAGCAGAAACCTCCAGGCCTTCATAAATCTGCAAGAGCCAGCATGAGCGACTAGGACCATCCAAAAGTCAGAAAAAGTGTTTTACTGTGTCCTTCCCAATGAAGCAAAGATCAGTGACAATACAAGACCAACAAGGTGTTATGCAGCTAGCTATGCAATCACCCCATCACTGTCCACTATACTCTTTCCAAACATCATGTGTCCTCTTGAGGGCCTGGTGTCAGCAAAATACGATGTGAGTCTGCACCACATGACACATCCAGAAACTTCTATTTCAATAGTATATGAATTATTTATAGAAAATCTGTCTATAGCCCACAAATTTTTCTATACCATATTTTGATTTTATCTATTGCACTCAAAATACTTTGTAGTTTCTATTGTAATTATTTTCTTTACACTATCCATACGTATTCTCTATGTATTTGCAGTTTTTAAGTTTTTAGAGGGTGAGGGTGAGGAGTGAGGTTTGATGACACAGTAACCTGACCTTTCTATGCAGACTATACTCCCAACAAAATTAGCACTTCTTACCAGACAGCATAGTTCGGATATTACAAGCATGTACCACCACACCCAGGTTCAAACTTTGTTACTGATTTTTAAAAATATTTTACTGCTGTTAAAGAAGATATTTTACAATCTTTAAATTCTTCAAAGTAATTGAGGACCAGTTCCGTGATCAATCTTAGTGCATACTCTCTGTGAAAGAGGGGAAAAGATGACATATGTTGCTGTTAGTTAAATACCCAACAGCTGCTGAGTGAGTTTGTGATGGTTGAGACTCATGGTCATTTGTTTCCTATCAGCTTCATTTGACATTTGTTTATTCTATTGTTCTTGAGAAATTAAAGTTTTCTTCCTCTCCAAACTCCATGCCCCCTTCCTCATTATTTCATCTCAGCACTCAACTCCAGCAGGTATTTTTTGACAACCTACAAGCCATGACAACCAAACAAGCATGGAAGTTAATGCCAGATTTTCTCTTCTCTCTCTCCTCTCTCAAATACAACCTGCCAGTCTCATCCCCAGCTCTGCAGCAACCTGCCTGCTTTCTGAAATGGATTAGACAGAACTTTTTATCCAAACTTCCTTCTTACCGCTCATTTTGCTTTATTCCACACCACAACTCCAACAGGCATTAACATGGGAGTCACAAGCCATTTCTGCCAGCATAGCAGGTAGGCTAAGTGAACATCTTCACTTCATCCTTCATCTCTCCAAATCTAATCCCCTGCATCACATCCCTTTCCCTGAATCAGACCTTCTGTGTTCTCTTTTCATTCTCTATCCCCATCTTCAAGAAATGAGTAGATGCCCTGCTTACTTTCCTCCAGTGAACCCCCTCATCACCGCCCCTTAGACTATCCCCATATCTAAGCATCAGTTCCAATACTTAGAAAAATATTTTATCTGAAATCCCCTGTGGTCACATCTATCAGAATCCAAGAATAATGTCCTACTTGGCAACATACAAATTCCCCACCCTTCTAAGAACTAGAGAGGATGAGAGAAACAAAACCGAGGAACAAAATATCCATGCAACAAAAACAAGACCATATATTAGCATCTAGAATTACAATCTTCCCAAATTCAGATTCCTAGATGCCAGCATGAAAACACAATCAATAACATCCATGACAACATGTCTCCATTAGAGCCTAGCACCCCTACCACACTGGGCCCTGAGAATTGCAACATATCTGAAGCACAAGAAAAGACTCTAAAACAGCCTCTGTGAATTTGATAGACGTCCTTAAAGAGGAAATGATTAAATCCCCTAAAGAAATCTGTGAACAAACAAGACAATAAACCCAGATAGTCAAAGAACAAGCAGGACAATAAACAGAGTCCTGTGATCACTATTTCTAAGGGCTTATCAGAATGACTAAAATATCTGAGCCTACTTCCCTGTCCTAGCCAAAAGTCATTTTCATGCCTGAAGCCTATTTCTTTGTTAGAGCTAAGGTTTAGATTCCTGCCTGTAATTACTTCTTTGTTCTAGCCTAGGATTTAGATTCCTGCCTGAAATTACTTCTTTGTTCTAGCCTAATGTCAGATTCCTGCCTGCAGTCCATTTCCTTGTCTTTGGCCAATGTCAGATTCCTTCCAAGGAGCCCATTTCCTTGTCCTTGGCTAATGTTAGATTTCTACCAGGCAGCCCCCAAAGCTTTCTCCTTCTCCCCCCTTTTTTATTGCATAAACCAGGCTGAGCCTGTCTTAGGTAGTTCTGACAAGAATGCCTTCCTTACCCATCATGGAATATGCATTAAAGGCAGGCTACATGCTCAGGTCAATGGAAAAAGAACTCAACAGCATTCTTAAAGGTCTCTTGTTTCATAATATCATGTCAGAGATGTTCTGATTTTAGGTGTTTTTATTTTTATTTTACTTCACTCTTATTATCCCTTAGAAACCTGTTTGTTTTCTAATGAGACAGAAAGAGGGTAAATCCAGATGAGTGGGCAGGTGGATAGGAACCGGGAGGAATGGAGAAAAGAAAAAATCATAATCTAGATATGTGAGAGAAAAGTCTATTTAATATAAGTAAGGAATAAGTAAGTGGAAGTTGAAATATTTATATTAATGAATTTGCCTATTGTTTTTTCAATTCTAAGAGCTACTTGAACATATTATATAAAGTACTTTTAAGGAGCACATGCATTTTGGATTAATATATTTTCTATAATGAAAAAATAGTGCTATTAATCTTTGCTAAAATTCTTATTTTTATATTATATTATCATTTTTATAATTCACATTCTAATATTTAATCCTGGCATAGGCTTTCCCAGAGTTTCATGTTTAATGTGCTTTCAACTTCAGATTCAAAGAATCACTTCTATAAGCAACACATAGTTGATTAGTCTTAGTGTCTCACAATCTCTGTCTGGACTTCACTTTTCAACCACGACTAAACCTAGGAACTTACACAAGGCAAATGATGTGCCACCTGCCACTAAGCTGCACCCACACCTTTGTCTCTGCCTTGAGATAGAAACACAGACACTTTGTACTTTTCACAATTAATCACATGGTCAGCATTTGACAATGCCTCTTGCATGGTCAGGCTTTGTATGATTCTTTTTTGTGTCTTATTTTTGTTTGTTTATTTTAAAATCCCATTTCATTTTCATTGTTTCATTATTAGATTGGTTCTTTGTTTTTATTCAAGGTTGGCCCAATACTTTAAAATTTGCTTCTATGTTTTTTCTACTTCTCAACACTTATCTTAAAATAACATAGCATTTCCCTCCATTCCTTCCTGTTCTTTCTACAAGTTTCTTTATCCTTCTATGTCTGTAAACATTTTACAAACCTTAAGACACTTTGTTTTTACTCCAAACTCATATTAAGATGAATAAATAAAAAAAACTTTTAGATTATAGAAGAAAAGCTGTTCACATTTTCCACTTACATCATACTAAGAGTGTATCTTCATAATCCAAATTTTAACTATATACTTTTTCCAGCTTTCATGAGGAGCTGACATTCACATTCTGACAGTACAAACTTCCTGGAAAGCTAACATTTCTACTTACTTTTCTACCTTCTTTATTTTAACTTACTGTTATTTTTTTTTTTCAATCTTTAAGATTTGAAATTAGCTTTTAAATTTTTGATTATAAAATTTTAAGTGAACACTTTTTGTTTTTAAGATGCCCTTTATTGTCTTCAGTTACACTGTTGTTCTTGTTGCTGCTGCTGCTATTGTTGTTTTTGTTGTTGTTGTTGTTGTTGTTTGGCTGTTGCTTTTTATAGTCTCCTGTATGTAATATGTTTCTGTCTCTCCTTTCAGTACCTTTTCTTTATCATTACTCTCTCTTTGGCAATTTCATTGCAGTTTTCTATGGATATTTCTTGATTTGTTCTATCATGAAGATGACAGCCATACAGTTTATTTTACAAACACTGAATATCTGTTTTCTTGCCTTATTGCACTAGAGATGACTTTCATTGTGGCATTGAATAAAACAATGTTTAGTTTTGTTTTTGTTGCTGTGATAAAGCACCTTGACCATGAGCAACTTAGGAGAGAGAAGACTTATTTTAACTCCTAACTCTCACTTACAGTATACCTAATGTGGGCAAGTCAAGTGACAGGAACTTGAAACAGTAGTCACATGACATCCATAGTAGAGGACAGAGATAAATACCTGCATATTTCCATGTGCTTACATTTGTTTATGTAGCTTTCTCATCTCTAATGCAGTATGGACCTTAAGCCCAGGAAATGATGCTGGCTACCCGCAACAGGCTGTGTATTCCCACATATGTTAACGCAACCAAGAAATCCATCATGGAGACTCTTTTCTTAGATTACCTCAATTTGACAATGATCATAATCAAGAATTTTGTGTGATTTCTAATCTCTTGAAAAAAAAATATGGAACATATCTCAGTCCAGACTATGTAACTAAAGAAACATTTGTGGATAAAAAGCACGGTCAACTATTTGCGAAGAACAATCAAGTACTTGCTTATTTAAATGTTGCTTCATTTCAAATGCTGGGTATAATCTGGGTGTGATTGAGACAGATTTCTTCATTTATACATCAATTTCAAGTATTCATATTATGATATTAAACTCACAGCACCACCTCTAGGTTCAACACACTTCTGACATGTAACCTTTGCTCTCTAACATGTCAGCATTTATTGACGTGAGCCCTTCACTTGAGCACTCCCAGGGACAGGCTGTATCTTATATTTGAATTTTTCACTAGAAACACCATCATTAAATAACTTCCACCTCTGCATCTATTTGAGATGAAGCAAATATTCTCTAAAGACTTCTTCAGCCACAATCATCACTTAAGAGAAGAAACAGTGGGTGATCCAGAGCTGGTATGGTGTTAGTTACTATCAGAAACTCAAGGTACTTTGTTGAGAGCCACACTGCCCCACACTTGGGGCCCAAAATGTTGGGAACCACTCTATCAATGTTGGAACCCGCACTGCCAAAAGCCTTGGGGCTAAATTATTAGAGCCCACACCACCCCAGGCTGCTCCAGTCCGATGGTCGGGGTTCAGCAAGAGAGAGAGTGAGGACGGACACGAGGAATAGAGACCAGACAGAGTGTAATTCAATCCCGTTTATTCTTCAGTCTCTCTTCTTAGTCCAACTCCCAGGTCTTGAGTACCTAGTCCCTAGTTCCTAGTCCCTAGTGCCTCCAAGTTCCAAGTTCTAGTCTTGAGTCTCAAGTGCCTACTCCAAGTGCATAATACTTAATAATAATTTCCTCTGTCTGCCTCTCACCTTTTATATGTCTCACTTCTAAGCCAGGCCTTTAAGTCACACCTTTAAGTCATACCCTTAGGTCTTGTCTCTAAATCTGATCTCTAAGTCATGCCCTTAAGTCACACACCTTTAAGTCTCACACACCCAAGGGAAAATCCTGGGTATCTAAAACAAGATGTTATCAGAGTGTGCTCAGCTGTTGTAGGCTATTGTAATCAAGTCTCTTGTCAGGGTATATGGCTCAAGATGGCTGCAAGGATGACAGCCGCCTTCTGTCGGCTCCCCACAGTACTTATTGCTCATCAACCAATTAATCTAGGTGCCAGCATGCCACATCATAACATCTACAATTTGGATAACCAGGATGAAGGAAGATATAAGAAAATTTACATTTTATAAGCCCTGCCTTGGAAAGGACATTTCTCAACGACTGCCTGTGACATTTCTACTTAGATTCTTCTGACCAAAATGTATTCACCTCTCTATACCTAACAGCAAGGCATAATGGAGGATGTAAGAAACCCTTCAGTTTTACCACTTACCAGCTGGCAGTCATTGCTGTGGACCTTATGATTCATTGTCATGGTTCATTTGTTTACCTCTTCCTCATAGGTCTGTTTACAGTATCTCTGGCACAGCTAACTGCTCTCTGCAAGCGATACTGAACACTCCTAGAGTCTGCTGCCGAGAGAGCACACATGCGAGTGTGTGATTCAAATCTTTCTCACTAACTTGTTCTAGCTTTCTCATTCTCTCTGTCTTAGGGTTTTACTACTACATGACCCAGGGGAATCTCAAACTTAAATCCTCCTGCCTCAGCCTTCTGAGTTTTAATATTACTGGTATGTGCTACTATGCAGGGAGCCGTATCTCTTTGGACCCTTCTCACAGAATCTCTAAAGAAATAAATTTTAATGTTTTGTTCTGTGTTTTATAATCCCCACTGCAGTGAAGCACCCTGCTAAAAAGGGTGTTCCTCTATACCATGGGATCTTGAATGGTACAGAGAGAGAGAGAGAGCTACTTGCAATCTGGTGTTCAATTTTCCCAAGGACAGAAAAACTGTTTTCTGAATTACAAAGGACATATTAAGTAAGGCAAGTATTATGACTTTTGTTTCATTTTCTAAACCACAAGTAAGCTTCCTAATAGTTTTAGCATAGAAAATTGAAAAGAAAAAGACACTAATTTCAGCTTATTAAAAATCACTCGCCAGATGTTGTAAAAAGAACCACTAATGAAAGGTCTCTCTGGCAAGTCTAAAAGTTTCCTTTTACTCAACCTAATGCTCTTTAAATGAATATCATATTTCATTGACATACAAGGCATTTGAGTTGAATTAAAGGCTTGAAAGACACCCTTCTCTGAATTGAAGTCCAAGAACTGTTTTTGATGTTTACCTGTTTCTCTAGGAGTCTTATTTCCCTCTGCCATAAACCGTAATTCTTCCCAATTTGAATTGACGCCATTCAATGTTTTTAATTAGCACCATAATCAAGATGTTGCACTTGAGGTCCAGGTAAAGCTGGGTCAACAGTCACACTTGGAGTGTGTTAGGACATTATGAAGCAAGTAGTTAAACCAGAGTTGAAGTTAAAAAGAAAAGTCTGCTTTTTGTCCAGAAATACAAAGTATAGTAAGACAAAGTAACTAAATATTGTAACAGGTCAGCTTCAAAAAAAAAGAAGAAGAAAAGAAAAGAAAGAAAAAAAAGAAAAAACCAGCTGTCATCATTTTATATTCTAAATGCAAAAACATAATTCATGGATACAATCTGGTAGAAATAGATTTAAATGAGGCCCAGTAGCTGAGTCTTATTTAAGTAGATGAGGCATAATTGTTAAAACCTTATCTTCACAAATAAGTAAACATTTCTCTTCATTGTTGCTTTTTCTTATCAAACCAACTACTTCACTGTTCAAGGTTTTCATTCTGAGCTATTGCTGGTAAAAGCTTTCTTTCTGGTTATTCACAGCTAAGTTATTTTTTCCCTACCCCCACAATTCTGATACGATGAGGTAACTTTGAACATTTGTGTGCATAACTCATTCTCCTCACTGCTGGGAAAACATAGCTGCTTGGAGGAGAGCAGCAGCTAGAAAAAAAAAAAAAAAAAAAAAAAAAAAAAAAAAAACTAAACTCAACACACTGAGGCTATAACTGTAGGTTCATATTTTACATTTTCCTTTCTCCCTCACTTTCAGTTCAAAGAAAGAAATCTATTCACCTAATTATGATAGTAAGGACATATTTCTTAAAAGCCTTTTTAATCTAGAAAATCAGAAAGGAAAATGTTGAAGATATGACAAAGACTCAGAAAGGGGCAAATCATTGGCAATAATACTACAAAAGGCAGAGAATTTAAGATCAAAGATGAACCAACTTTGATAACATCTAGCTGAATCTAAATTGTTGTGGGGGTGACTTTTCTAACACTGTAGAATAGGTTCTGCCCAGGTGCTGAAAAGACTTCCATAGTTTCTACATTGGTTTCCTAAGCCTTCTAATATGCTATATATTAAAACCGGTAGTAAGTTTGATATTCAGTAAGAATTGCCTGTACTGACAGCTCTCACAGGAAGATGAGAAATGCCAGGCCAAAAGCCAGAAAGTCACATTACCTATGTGCAGGGAGTTGACAACTTTGTAACTGCTTGTCTCACCAAGAAAAACAAAAATCAAAGGAAAACAAAACAACCAAAAATAAATTTAAAAATTACCAAAAGACCTAGGAAAGTCACTTACACACAGATGTCCATATAGGTCTCTGCAAATACTTATTTGAGGTCTGTGAATCATTATTATTCCCTCCCTTTCTTGCTCTTTCTTACCTCATACTCCAGCCCTGTCGCTCACAGCCTTACTGATTTCACCTTGGCCTTTCTCTCCACTTTCCTGAGAATTCTCCTGACCTTTATGCATCTCATCATCTTGCATTTCCATCTTCCTCCTGTCATTTGTGCTCGATAAATATTTCAGTAGTCACAAGTCACATGAAAAGTGTCACTGGACCTATTAAAGTAATTTAATTTGGCCTATTGCATCTCTGTCCATGCTATGTATTCCTGATATCATGTGACATATTTGAAGAGTTGACAAGTTTCCCAAATCACTTATTGTGAGCCTAGGAGGCTATGTTTAAGGTTTCTGATTTTTCATAAATATGCTTTTGCTCACGCCTACAGCATAAAGACTATCTATTTACCAACCATAGAGGTCAAGATTGGGCAGACCGATTCCATGGTCTGATACCTGTAGATATTAGAGTTTAATGAAAGACCACAGGAATTTCCAGATTCATGTCTTCCCAACAAGAAATTAGATGGGACATATGGATACACATAGAAGAAAAGAGTTTATTAAGACAGAAAACATTTTAAAGAGATGAAGTGGACAAGAGAAGGGAGAAAGATTAGAAACTCAATAGTCCATGTGCCCAGCAGACTGGGACATTTATATGTCATTTGTATCATGCACACACTGTTTTGTGTGCATGCTCTGTTGTAAGTGGGCCTTGGTGGGTGGGGCTTCTAGTATTCCTCTCTGTCAATTGTTTTTCTTTCATGTGCTAATTTTGACCTCACTCCCTGCCCTACTCCCCTGATACACTAAACTGAAATAAATAAAGTTTACCAGAATCAAGAGCAAAATAAAATTAGGCCCAATAAAATCCCAATTATGTTTCCAAAATGATTAGCATTAGTGAGAGAAGAAAATGAGAGACAGAGAGAGAGAGAGAGAGAGAGAGAGAGAGAGAGAGAAGAAGGAGGAGGAGGAGGAGGAGGAGGAGGAGGAGGAGGAGGAGGAGGAGGAGGAGGAGGAGGAGGAGGAGAAGGAGAAGGAGAAGGAGAAGGAGAAGGAGAGGAGGAGGAGGAGAAGAGGAGGAGAAGAAGAAAGGAGAGAGAAAGAGAGAGAGGGAGGGAGGAAAGAACAAAGGAAGGAAGGAAGAAAGAAAGAAAGGAAGGAAGGAAGGAAGGAAGGAAGGAAGGAAGGAAGGAAGCAGAGAATGTGTTATAAAACTTTGATTAAAAAAAAAAAAAAAAGCAAAAGTGTTCCAGAGAGGAGTTTGGAAAACTACACTGCTGCTCCATAGACAATATCATCAGTGTCTTTATTCTTTCTTGATCTGTAACGTTATTCATTAAAATAGTGAATTAACATAAAGAACAGCTACATATATGAAACCCCACTTAATCATCATTTTCCAAAATGTGGCATAAAGAGAGCAAACCTCAGATTTATCAATGTGCACATGCATTCAGAATTGAATGTATGACACTCTTCCCACCCTTTTCACAAATATACATTATAAGGAGAGGATATTGTGCCTTTCTTTGTTAACATGTTCAAGTCTCTGTAACAAATGTTACAGATAATTAATTCATTAGTCATAAAGCATTTACATAGAAATCCTTTATCTCCTTTCTCATGCTAAGAGAACCCTGTAGAGGCTATTTCAGTTCAATTTTGTTTAAAAAACAAAAAATAAATGGAATGGATTAAAAACTGGACATGATGACTTTGTGTCCAACACTTAACACAGTAGCCATGCAGAGTAACTGCCTACCTTGCTTCTACATTGGAGTTTGAAAATTTTATCTATACATAACAAGCAGCTGATTTCCATCCCCCTTGTCTATGATCAATTCTTTCCCTACTTTCTCATTTTAATCAGCCTCCAACTTAAAGCTCGTGATCTCTTTTACAGTAGAAAAAAAAAAAAATGCCTCTTCTGCAGGCATTGAAATCACTGAAGCCACTCATTCTCACAGAGTAAAGATTACGTAAACATGTGTCACACTGTAACCCCCACGCAATCCAGAATAAAATAGAAATCATACGTGAACTGAAATCTGGCATGCTTCTTGAAGCGCAGCTCAAAGGTAATATAGCATTTTAAAGACATTTACACTTAAAAGCAAGGAATTAATTTCTGTCCCTTGGGGGGGAAAAAAACCATAATTTCTAAGTTTTTGGAGCAGCTGAATTAATGACAAAAAATGTGTTATTTGTATTTTCATAATGTGAAAAATGCATTTTTAAAAATTCAATAATCATATGTTGATATCTGCAACTTTCCTAAAGGATAAAATAAATGAGGAAGCCATCTTGTTTTCCACCTCACTGGCTCTAGCATGCTATAGGAGATCACCATGACAACAGGAGCTGATTTGCCTGGTGTGAAGACAACAGTATAGATCTCATTTCCTAAATGCATGTTTCTACTGAAGTAGAATCACCAATTAAAAGACTCTTTTGTGTCCTTGGGGGCTTTACAGATGTAAATGGTGATGAGAAGCTGGCTGGTCAGCTGCTTCACCTCAAAATGCATCCTGATTATCAAGATACAAGGGGACTTGCCTTTAAATTGTTATAAAAATCTAAGCCTACATGGTTCTAAATTATACTACTTTAATTCTCAAAACCAATAGACTTGCTTGAAATTGTGAGCTACTGTCTTTCTTATAATTTGTTATAACTCTTTCAACCCCCCCAAAAAAAAACCTGTTCTGAATGTCTTTTTATGTCTTTATATTATGACATTATAATAGAGTTTTATTTTTCCACGGCACACATGTGAATAACAAATATAGAACAGAATCATAAAAATTGAGGGTCTTTTTTAAGATTTTAAAATGTGAATTCAAAAGTGAAATTTAAATATTCATCTGAATGTATTTCTACAGAATGTCTTTATGACTTAAAGCAAGACAATAAAAACCAGGAATTTTTAATTACCCAAATTCAAAAAAAAAAAAAAAAAAAAGAATTTTCTTTGCATTTAGGAGCTGAAACTAGTTTGATTTTAATTTGTTTTGATTTTAAAAAGAGAACTGTGCATCTGTATTGCAGGACAGGAAACTAGAAAACTTAACTCAGATGTTTCTCAATAAACAGAGCAATTTTTTAAATGCCAATCAATATTGTTTTTATATACAATGATAAATAACTGTTTGACAGCTATCACCCTAAGGGATATGATTATATGAATTTCTCCTTTTTGTAGTGACTTCATAGATGTATATTTCAGTTTTGACATCTTACTACCCTTACAAATGCAATGCTTTATACACACACAGGAAGTTGCTCAAATACTAGTGATTTTTATATTAAGGTAAAATATATAAGAAACTCAGCAAAATTAATTCTGAAGTAAAACCACAGATTTCTATAAAAAGGCATATGTTGTCAAATAGTGGTCTTCAGAAATGATGTGCCCAGAATTCACAGCACACACTGGCAAATTTTCTAATGTGTGTTTGTGTGTTTAACTGTTTCTTTGTATAGCTAATTAAATGTTTGTTGCACAGTCTCATGGGAGACTCATTTGCATATACCTTGTTATAATGGCTAAACACATTCTCCCTAAGTATTGCCTGATGAATAGATATTTCACAAATGCTTGCCATGGACACAACAACAAACTCCTAACACCTGTGATGATGACTGTAGTTCAGCCAGTGTTCTAGCTGCATAATTAGCCTCCTTCAGGAACCGCTCGGTTGTAACACCATATCTTAATTCTCAGTGTTTAATGACTTGAATCCATACTTTAATGTGAATTCACACACATATCAGATTTTAGGAGAAAATGTCATATTAATACATAGTGTCATATAATGTCAAGAAAATGCCCTCTCAGAGTACTTTACAGGAAGTAAGATATTAGTAGCTGCCTTCCAGCTTTAGCTAGAGATTAAAACAGCATGCAGTAGCCCAAAAGAACAGAAGGTAACTTAGGAAGTCACATTGGCACCTATATGAAGGAAAGCTGCAATGTTGTGATGTGTTCTTAGCTCTACAGACACCAGATGAAAGTGAAATGTCTTTACTCCATTCATTTCCCATGAGTAATTGTGGGTTAATTAATAAGCCCCTAACACATTCAAATGAAACCTTTGCAAACCAAATACTGTTTTGCTATTCTTTAACATATTTCTGACTCCATTAAATATGCCTTCCTACATATTTTTAACATGCCCAAATTTAGCATCATCTATTAATTTAATTAAATTGTTTTATTTTATTGTCCTTGACTGTAGATAATTTTAAAAGCCCTAAATTTGGACTTTAAAAGATGGCCCAGTAGTAACATACTTGTCTAGTAGGTCCTGACCTCTAGTCACAAAGTCGACAAAAGTAAAAACTATCCCACATAAAACTATAGAGGGCTCCTGTCAATGTTCATTGTATTTTTTCATTAAATGCATTTTACTTCATAAAACAGCACAGTTACCTGGCTTTAAAAAATGCCAGGGTTGAGTGGATGCTGCATTTATGGTGAAAAGAATCCTGGACATTTCTTCCTAAGATCAGTCTCAGTGATGGCAGCCAAAATGCTTATACATGAGCAAATCCTATTAAATCAACTGTATTAAACAGATGATATACAAATATACACGAATACATGTGGGAACCCATATGTATAAGTCAAGTATATGTCAAGGCCACATGTGCCTGCAGATGTACCAACTGGTACTGACTACTTAAAGTGGCCATGTGACTATGGAATAAAATTGGTGTGAAAATTAGGAGTACCTTCATCGTTTGCTGTATTCCTCCAAGTTTTATAATAATCATGACATATACTTATTTATTTAAAGTTTCTGTTACGTTGATTTAGATAGCTGTAGGGGGCATGCATGTGGAGATCAGAGAACAACTTTTGGGGTTCAGTTTTGTTCTGCCATCTGAGTCCTAGGGATAAAACTCTGGTCATCAGGCTTGGCAGCAAGAGCCTTTACCTGGTGAGCCTTCTTCACCAGCCCTGCATGTATTATTTATTTATTTATTACTGACATATTTATAAAACAACTGAAGCCATTTCATTAAAGAAAATAAAAACAATCATTTACATATCCAACAAGAGATAAACTATATAATACATATTATACTATATTACTAAAATTATATTTCAACCAATTTATATATTTAATATATGTGTTAGAGTATGCCTGAATACTCTGCTGCTACCACATCAGTTGAGATTCTATCCAAGGTGTCACCTAGAAAGCTGTGAAAAACGGTAGTCTCTCAATGTTTTAAAATACCAATTTTAATTTGTCATTTGGCTATGCTGCACATAGAACTTGGGTTTATCAATCAAGAGGCAATAAAACTAGGAGTGAAGATTAATTGGTGTTGCTATGGTTGCTACCATTTCTATGACTTTAAACTATATATCTGATCTGTTTCACACCAGTTTCTTCACTTCACAAAAGGGTATCACAATAAAATCAATTTCTTCAACTCTGTAAGAATTAAATGTGGTGTTTTGTGTTTGTTTTATTTTGCTTTGTTTTCTGAGACAAATTTCTGCTGGATAGTCCAGCTAGGCTTTCAACTCCTGTTATTCTGTTTTTTTTCTGCCTCTGCCTCCCAGAAATTCTATCATTACAGTGGCACACCACTATGCCCAGGCATCTTTGCAATCTGTGTAACATGTTTAGAACAGATCGTGGCACTTTATGAAAATATTGTAAATATAGAATTTAATTAAGTAATGAATTCGATATGAAGTTATTGCAAGACAGTCCCAGCTATCTTAAATCTTTGGAACAAAGAAAGTTACAGGCATTCCAATAAATAAATTGCTATAAATTACATATGTAGATGTATAGGTAAATAAACAAGAACTACTAGATATGTTCTGACAAGATGATGTGTTATAACTTATGTTCCAATTGAATGGAAAAACAAACTAAGATGTATGTGTAAAGTACCCTTTACAATATTCTCTTGGGAAAACCATGTGAATCAGCAAATATAGCACAAGCCCTGTCTTGGATACTGCTCGTTATGGTGGTTTGAATGAAAATGGTCCCCGTAGGCTCATATGAAGTGGCACTATTGAGGGATGTGGACTTGTTAGAGAAAGTGTGTTTTTGAGGTTTGAGCTCAAACCAGGCCCTTTGCATCTCTCTTCCTGATGCCTGCTGACCCAGATGTAGAATTCTCAGCTACCTCTCCAGCATCATGTCTGCCTGCATGCCACCATGCGCTCACCATGACAATAATGGACTAAACCTCTGAACCTGTAAGCCAGCTTCAATCAAATGTTTCCCTTTATAAGAGTTGCTACAGTCACGGTGTCTCTTCACAGAATCAGAAACCCTAACTAAGACACTCCTGATGGAGTCTCAGTACAAATTGCAGATGCAGGACTTGGAAGCAATAGAAACCTGAGTCGCTCTCACAGATATCTTTTCTTGAGTGGCTGTGAAATATCCTACACAGCCTGCTGCAAACTGTATTTCCCATTCCCTCCCCTTGTCCCACCCTGACACCTAGTTGATCCTCTTCCAACATTCTAGCAACCTCTGGTCTAGCGGTGGTTCAGACGAATTGACACTCTCAGACTTGTAAAGGGAAATTTGGTGCTCACTCACCTTTAGATTATTTATGGGCAAATAGTATACCACACACATCCCTACAGCTGCAATAGTAACACGAACTTACTCATCTGTCGTGGTTTCAGGCAAGATCACCCTAGTGAGTAAGATATGATCGGATCAAGGTCATAGTGAAAGGGGTTCAGACCAAACTTATAATTCTCAGAACTTCTGAGATTTTGAAACTGTAGATAAGAAGTCAATGACATTTGTTACCCAAATACTACATGTTATCCTCTGCCTTGTAAAATTTGTCTCCTCTATTTGTATATATGCTTCAAGACCCAATTCACATAAAATTATATTGATAACCATACTCCTTTTGAGAGCTATTGTTAATATGTCAAAGATTCATACCCCCCCCACACACCTCATTATTACGATGGCAATGTGTAACAATTCTTTTTGTGCACATGTTTACATATAAGGCACTACTTTTTAGCTTTTAACTTTTCGGTTTTGCTTTTAGAAGCAGAGGTTTTCCTTTTAAATAAGCAAGCACATGGCACAAACTCAGCATTAACTGCACAATACCATTAACCTATGATCATTTGAGACTATGAAAAAAAAACATACAAATGTGAAAAAAATCAATCATGAATAATTCATGAAGTGGATCACCAACAATTTCCTCAATGATGTATGCACAGTTCCAACAAGATTGGAAAGGTTTAACTTACACATGAGTAGATTAAGAGTATTTAGTAGATGAAAATTAAACAAGTAAGGTTGTAAGTGGGAACCCAGGTTTAAAAGCATATTAAGGAAGTGATCCAGGTGAGTTGGAGGGAATCATTCATGGCAGTAAAAGATAAGGCCCAGTCCTAAGGAACTCAGGGCAGTACAGCAGCACAGAGGGTTTTACTCTACAGCACAATCAGACTCCAGGACTTTCATGGTCCTCTATTGGACAAGGAAAAGCCAGTGGACAGAAACTGAACAATAAATCCTTCCATGTTGATATGTTGTGTTTTGGTAGGCAGTTTACACTGACTAATAAGCAAAACAATTTCAGGTACATGGTTGATGAAAAAAAAAAAAAAAAAAAAAGCATTCCTCATTCCTGAACAGTGAACCATAAAAAACAAATACAGGTAAGTTTATCTGACCATGAGATCACCCTAGTGAGCAAAATATGATCAGATCAAGGTCACCATGAAAAGTGTTCATATCACAAAACGTATAATTCTCAGAATTTCTGAGATTTGCTGAAAACTGTTAATAGTATTCTAAAGAAAAAGTGATAATTGAAGGATGAGTTTTGGAAATGCTCCTTGTACTTTATCCCAACTCCATGATGTGACTAATGTTCCTCTTCCCAAAATATGTCGCCTCTGATGGGAATAATTTCTCAATACTAAGGACCAGGAAACACCAGGGCAGCAAGATGAGTCACAAGGGAAAGGTGCTTTCTGCCCAGCCTGACAATTTAAAGTCAATCCCCAGAGCCCACATTGTAGAAAAATGAAAACTAACTCTCTCAGGTTGTCCTCTTACACTTACATGTGACACACACACACACACACACACACACACACTAAAAAATAGTAAGTGTTTATATCACAGTGGGTTCACCAGTGGTTATCCTGTGGGTCACAACCCCCAACAGGGGGTGCATAACAGATAGCCTGCATATCAGATAATTATATCATGATTTATAACAGTAGCAAAAGTACACTTATAAAGTAACAATGAAATAATTTTATGATTTAGAGTCATCACAACATGAGGAACTGGATTAGAGGATAGCAGCAGTAGGAAGGTTGAGACCCACTGGTTTAGACACTTATGTAAACCAATCTTTCATTTTTATAGCTTTGGCCTATTAAGGAATCTAAATATTGACCGTGATTATTCCACTGAATCCTACAGGGTTTTATCTAGTGGGTTTCCCCATTCTAATGTGAATAAGCTACCCCTGTAAGTAATTCTGAAAATCAGTGTGAGCTGCTATAGCTATGCCTATTTATTCCGAGGCAGGTATGGCCTTCAGGTAGTAAGAGAACATGAGACACCCCACGTAAAGTTAAACCAAAGATAGAAAGAGAATAGAGAAATACACAGACTTCCTTTCTGTGTATTTCTGTGTTCAATGAAATGACACACATGTGAATGTACATTCCTCCATGCCAACTTCTCTTTCCCTGAAAGAACTGGTTTCAAAGTAAACTGTTTTCTCCCAGCTAATCAAGAGGCTGTGTCTTCAGCCATGCCTTGTTAATCACGGTCTTTCCCTAACTGACTCCACTGACTCTTTTGAGCCAGTCTCCCTTAGAAACCAATTCAGACTCTTATACAAGAAACGGTTTTCAGGGACCATGCTGCAAAAATATATACCACACTGACCAAAATAAAATATCCTTTTCTCTTGAACAGTAGACATTTATAAATAAATGTTTCGATTAAACTAGCAAATTGGCAGAAATCATTTCTTTCTTTAACTAAAAGTTCATGTTGACCTTAGAATAACACCCATATGTTAAAAATCCATTAAATTCTTAGTTCTATCTTGTTGGTATGAACTTTATTATTATTTAATCACATATATTTAATTCATATTTAGATTATATTACTGCAACTGATCCATGTCCTTTCTGAAACAAAGAGGAACAAAAATAAACAAAGCTTGCTTCATAAAATTTAAATGAATCTATACTCAGAAAAGTACAATCATGTATGAAAGCAAGGTGCTGGAAGACCACTACAATTACTTTCCTATATAGCCAGCAAAAGACCTTGAAGAAAATTAAGCAGAATTTGTACATTTTCAACAGTAAATATACTCATATGCTCCTCAGTCTCACAAATGCATATTTTTGTTCTATACTCTTCTATACATATTTAGCACAATGTTATGCTCAATGTGGAGTTTGAATAATTTTATGATGATTACATACATGGTAAAAGGCAATAAAATAGAGTTCTTGAATCTCTATGAAACTTCTTCCTTCATCTGTCTATGTGTGTATGCAAAAACACACAGACATGCACACACAGACACACATGCACACACTAGCACACACACACACACACACAACCTGAAAAGACATGTAACTCTATTACCTCATTTGTACCCCAGCCTAAGCTTGAACAAATTAAGTGCTGATATATTATCAAATGTTCCACCTTACTGAGAAGGACGTAGATGAGTGTGCACAGGAGCTCCTACCAAAAGGATACTGCTGTGTCCCGACCAAGTCTTAGTGCATTGTTCCCTCACAGCTTAAGCAGAGGCAGCATGATGGATAGCAGACCTATCTGTTTCAACAAAAAGAAAGCACACCAGTTCATCAATTGGACAAACTTTCTTATCTCTGAATTCAAAGACAGATTTGTCAAAAGGATCTTTACGTAAGGGACAGCAAGCTCCATAATGTCCTCCATAGCAATTTTACAGGCAATATAGATGCGTTCCACATAGCTATTCCTTATATTGCTCTGACACTCACTGAGTACATTTTAAAAGTTGTAGTTCTATAAAAGCATGGGGGCAGGGTTAAGTTGGAGAGGGCCACATAAAGGAAGTCAGCAGAAAGACGAGGTACAAGAGTATGTTTTACTCTCTGTCTGCCTAAAAAATACTGACAGAAAAGTTAATACTTCGGATATGTTGCCCAATGCCAGTATCTCTCCTGGGTTTCCAAAAGAAGTTATCTGGAAGATCGTGACCAAGATTTAAGCCATGCCACCAGACACACTGATGACAAAGCTGCCATGATTTATTTGTGCTGTTCAGCAGCTAGGCAAAATGCACATAAAGTAATCCATAGGTGGGTTCAGCTTTCTCCCTTCCCTTGTTTTTTTCAGAAAAGTAACTCTGTATTTTGAATAAACATTTAGAGGCATCCAAATCCTTCTTAACAAAGTAGTGTGTACAACTTATATGGACATCCCAACCCTTGCTTTACTCATAGTACAATAAATAGCTTTGTGGAGATTTAAGAATAATAAAACTATACTTAAAAGCTTTATAATTTACCTAAAAAATAAAGGTCAGAGATGCAAATTGTAAGAGTGGATGTCTTGCCTATTACTTAAAAACAGACTATGTCTTTTATAACAGTAACTACAACTCAGAGAGTTTTTGAGGTAGAATCAGGTTTTAAAATTACGACTGACATAGTTTGGACACATGTCTTCACTTTTTTAAATTTTGGTACCATTGCTTGTGAAAAAATGTGTAGAAGAGGTGTTTTTACTTGGTGGCTACACTATGCTTGAAACACAAAACACTATTCAGTCAGTTTATCAAGATACACACACAAACACATACATGAACAACCCCTTGTGCACGCAGACACACACACACACACACATAGGCATACACACACAAGTATGGTGAGGACTTTGGAGGGTCCTCACCAGGTAAAGTGTTACTCTTGCATACATGAGGTCCTGAGTTTGATCCCTATAACTGATATGAAATCAAAACATCAACAAACAATCAAAAATAAACAGATATGGAAATGTGCTTCGACTTCCAGAGTTAAGGAGAAAGAAATAAGCAGGTCCCTGGGACTCATTAGGTAGTCTAACGACTTGATTGATTTCCATGCCAGCAATGGATGCACATGTCATAAAACAAGATTCTCTAGCATCCACAGGAACATGTGCACATATACAGGCACAGCCCACCCAAAAAACTCTCATGCACACATACACACACTCCCACACATGCATGCACGCACATGTGTGTGCACACAAAACATCCATAGCTAAAGACTTCAAAATTACCATTCACCTCAGAATTGACTCCTGTCTTTTTAAAAAAGATTGAGATTCTAATCCATGCCCCTTACTGATTGTTTAATGAGTTGTGCTACACTAATGTCAAAATTTATTATAAATCACCTATTTAAATAAAAGAAAAAATTAAAATCTTCTGGGTTTTTTTTTTTTTTTGACTGGATTTCTGGTGTGTGAAGACATGGGTACCTCTGTGTCTAAATGTGTTTTCTAGAACTTGTGGCACAGCTGTCCACACCCAAATATGACCCAGAGAGAGATGGTCTCCCAGGAGTGCTGTCACTCCTAAGTTCACAGGTGAGACCACCACTTTTGCTCCAATAACTGGCCAAAGAGGGACCCACCAGGAGACCAAAGGGCACAGGAACAGCGGAGCAACTGGGGACAGGATCTTTCCTGTTTCCATCAGCTCCACTGACTAATACTGTAACAAGTGCTGCACACCCAAACCCCTCCCAGAGAGAACTGGTCTCTAAGGAGTGCTGACACACCTAAGATCACAAGATCACAGGCTCACAGGAGGGACAGGCTGCAGTCAGACACAGCAAGACCAACTAACACCAGAGATAACCAGATGGTGAGATGCGAGTGCAAGAACACAAGCAACAAAAACCAAGGCTATATGGCATCATCAGAAGTCAGTTATCCCACTAGAGCAAGTCCTGGATACCCCAACACACTGGAAAAGCAAGATTTGGATTTAAAATCACATCTCATGATGATGATAGAGGACTTTAAAAAGGACAAAAATAACGCCTTAAAGAAGTACAAGAGAACACAGGTAAGCAGGTAGAATTGCTTAAAGAGGAAATACACACACACACACACACACACACACACACACACACAAAATTCCCTTAAAGAATTACAGTAAAACACAAGCAAGCATGTGAGGAAATTGAACAAAACCATCCAGGACATATGAAAGTAAAAACAGTAATGACATCACAAAGGGAAACAACCATGGAGTTAGAAAACCTAGGGAAAAGATCAGGAGTCATAGATGCAAGCATCATCAACAGAATACAAGAGATCGAAGAGAGAATCTCAGGTGCAGAAGATACCATAGAAAACATTGACATGACAGTCAAAGAAAATGTAAAATGCAAAAAGCTCCTAACTCAAAATATGCAGGAAATCCAGGACACAATGAGAAGACCAAACCTAAGAATCATAGGTATAGAAGAGAGCAAAGATTTCCAACTTAAAGGGCCAGTAAATATCTTCAACAAAATTATAGAAGAAAACTTTGCTACCCTAAAGAAAAAGATTACTATGAATATATAAGAAGCCTACAGAACTCTAAATAGATTGGACCAGATAAGAAATTCCTCCCATCACATAATAATCAAGATACCAAATGCACAAAGCAAAAAAAGAATATTAAAAGCAGTAAGGAAAAAAGGTCAAGTAACATATAAAGACAGACATATCAGAACTACACCAGATGCCTAACCAGAGACTCAAAAAGTGAGAAGATCCTAGGCAGATGTCATATAGACCCTAAGAGAACACAAATGCCAGCCCAGCAAAACTCTCAATTAACATAGATGGAGAAACAAAGATATTTCATGACAAAACCAAATTTACACAATATCTTTCCACAAATCCAGCCCTACAAAGGATAATAGATAAAAAACTTTAACACAAGTGAGTTTTTCTACACCCTAGAAAAAGCAATAAAGTAATCTTCTTTCAACAAACCCAAAAGAAGATAGCCACACAAACATAATTCAACCTCTAACAACAAAAATAACAGAAAGCAACAATCACTTTTCCTTAATATCTCTTAACATCAATGGAGTCAATTCCCCAATAAGAAAATATAGACTAGAAGACTGTTTACAAAAACAGGACCCAGCATTTTGCTGCATATAGAAAACGCACCTCAGTGACAAAGACAAATGATACCTCAAAGTAAAAGGCTGAAAAAAAAATCTTTCAAGTAAATGGTCCCAAGAAACAAGCAGGAGTAGCCATTATAATATCAAAAATGAATTTCAACCAAAAGTTATCAAAAAAGATAAGGAAGGACACTTTATACTCATCAAAGAAAAAATCTACCAAGATGAACTCTCAATTCTGAACATCTATACTACAAATGCAAGGACACCCACATTAGTAAAAGAAACTTTACTAAAGTTCAAAGCACACATTGCACCTCACATAATAATAGTGGGAGATTTCAACACCCCACTCTCATCAATGGACAGATCAGGAAACTAAACAGAAACTAAACAGAGGCACAGTGAAACTAACAGAAGTTATGAACCAAAAGGATTTAACAGATAGCTACAAAACATTTCATCCTAAAACAAAAGAATATGCCTTCTTCTCAGGACCTCATGGTACTTTCTCCAGAACTGACCATATAATTGATCACAAAACAGGCCTCAACAGATACAAAAAGACTGAAATAATGCCATGCGTCTTATCAGATCACCACCGACTAAGGCTGGTCTTCAATAACAACAAAAACAACAGAAAGCCCACATACATATGGAAGCTGAACAAAGTTCTACAACATCAAACTAAATGGAGAGAAACTTGAAGCAATCCCACTAAAATCAGGGACTAGACAAGGCTGCTCACTCTCTCCCTATCTATTCAATATAGTACTCTAAGTACTAGCCAGAGTAGGTAGACAAGAAAAGGAAGTCAAATAGATACAAATTGGAAAGGAAGAAGACAAAATATCACTATTTTCAGATGATATAATAGTATACCTATGTGACCCCAAAAATTCCACCAGAGAACTCCTAAACTTGATAAACAACTTCAGGAAAGTGGCTGGATATAAAATTAATTTAAATAAATCAGTAGCTTTCCTCTACTCAAAGGATAAACAGCCTGAAAAAGAAATTAGGGAAACTACACCCTTCACAATAGACACAAATAATATAAAATATCTTAGTGTGACTCTAACCAAGCAAGTGAAAGATTTGTATGACAAGAATTTCAAGTCTCTGAAGAAAGAAATCCAAGATCTCAGAAGATGGAAAGATCTCCGATGCTCATAGTTTGGCAAGATTAATATAGTAAAAATGGCCATCTTGCCGAAAGCAATCTCCATCAAAATTCCAACTCAATTCTTCATATAAGTAGAAAGGGCAATTTATAAATTCATTAGGAATAACAAAAAATCCAGGACAGCGAAAACTATTCTCAACAATAGAAGAACTTCTGGGGGAATCACCATCCTTGACCTCAAGCTGTATTACAGAACAGTGATAAAAAATAAATGCATGATATTGGTACAGAGACAGGCAGGTAGATCAATGGAATAGAACTGAAGACCCAGAAATGAATCCATGTACCTATAGTCACTTGATCTTTGACAAAGGAGGTAAAACCATCCAATAGAAAAAAAGACAGCATTTTCAACCACTGGTGCTGGTTCAACTGGAGGTCAGTATATAGAAGAATGCAAATTGATCCATTCTTTTCTCTTTGCACAAAGCTCAAGTCCAAATGTATCAAGGACCTCCACATAAAACAGATACACTGAAACTAATAAAAGAGAAAGTGGGGAAAGCCTCAGCACATAGGCACAAGGGGAAATTTCCTTAACAAAACACCAATGGCTTATGCTCTAAGATCCACAGTTAACAAATGAGACCTCATAAAATTGCAAAGCTTCTGCAAGGCAAAGGACACTGTCAATGGGACAAAATGGCAATCAACAGATTGGGAAAAGATCTTTACCAATTCTACATCTGATAGAGGGCTAATACCCAATATATACAAAGAAATCAAGAAGTTAGACTCCAGAGAACCAAATAACCCTATTAAAAATGACGTGCAAAGCTAAACAAATCATTCTCAAGTGAGGAATATTGAATGACCCAGAAACACCTAAAGAAATGTTCAGCATGCTAAGTCATCAGGGAAATGCAAATCAGAACAACCCTGAGATTCCACCTAATGCCAGTCAGAATGGCTAAGTTAAAAAACTCAAGTGACATCAGACGCTGGAGAGGATGTGGAGAAAGAGGAACACTCCTCTATTGTTGGTGGGATTGCAAGCTGCTACAACCACTCTGGAAATCAGTCTGTTGGTTCTTCAGAAAATTGGACATAATACTACCTGAGGACCAGCTATACCACTTCTGGGCATATACCCAAAAGATGCTCCAACATATAACAAGGACACAGGTTCTACTAGGTTCATAGCAGTCTTTTTTATAATAGCTGGAAGCAGAAAAGAACCCAGATGTTCTTCAACAGAAAATGTGGTACATTGACACAATGGAGCACTACTGAGCTTTTAAAAAAAAACAATGACTTTATAAAATTATTTGGCAAATGGATGGAACTAGAAAATATCATAATGAGTGAGGTAACCGAATCACACAAGAACACAAATGGTATGCACTCACTGATAAGTGGATATTAGCCCAAATACTCAGAATACCCAAGATACAATTCACAGACCATATGAAGCTCTAGAATAAGACCAAAGTGTGGATTCTTCAGTCCTTTTTAGAAGGGAAAACAAAATATTCACTCACAGGCGATATACAGTGGGAGGGACTTGGGAGGAAGAGATGAGGAGGGGAAGGGGAACGGGGTGCAGGATCAGTTATTCGAGGAGACAGTATGATATACAGAGGGTCAGGAATTTGAACAGAGGAATGTACCAATGGGGAATCAAGAACTGGGAACTCCCAGAACCCAACAGGGATAAGATTAGCTGAAATACCTCACAAATGGGAGGGAGAACCTGTAGAGACATATCCAGAGGTTAGGCAATGCCCCCAGTTGAGGGATGGAGCCACCCACTCATCTTCAAATTTTTAACCCAGAATTGCTCCTATCTAAAGGAAATATGAAGACAAAGTGTGGAGCAGAGACTGAAGAAAAGGCCATCCAGAGACTGCCCCACTTGAGGATCCATCTCATATACAGACACCAAACCCAGACACTATCGGCGATGCCAAGAAGTGCTTGCTGACAGAAGCCTGATATAGCTGTCTCCTGAGAGGCTTTGCCAGAGCTTGACAAATACAGAGGTGTATGCTCTCAGCTACCCATTGAACTGAGCATGGGGTCCCTAATGAAGGAGTTAGAGAAATGATTGAAGGAGCTGAAGGGTTTTACAACCCCATAGGAAGAAAAACAATATCAACCAACCAGATTCCCCCTCCTCCAGCCACAAAGCTCCCAGGGACTAAACCACCAACCAAAGAGTACACATTGAGAGACTCATGGCTCCAGCCACATATGTAGCAGAGGATGGCCTTGTCTGGCATCAATAAGAGGAGAAGCCCTTGGTCCTGTGAAAGCTCAGTTTCCCAGTGTAGGTGAATGCCAGGTGGGGAGGCAGGAGTGGGTGGGTGGGAGGGGGAACACTCTCATAGAACAGTGGGAGGGGGGATAGGATGGGAGGTTCCGGAGGGGAAATAGGAGAAAGCGGATAACATTTGAAATGCAAATAAATAAAATACCCAATAAAAAAAGAAAGTAAAGTAATCCCTAAAATTTTTTAAATGTATTTTCTATTTGTTTCTTGTGGTTTTTCCCTTTGCCCTTTTTTTTCTCTTTGTTATACCATAGTCAAGTTCGGATTTGTTTTATCTTATTTTAATTTTGTTTTATTTTATTTTATTATTGTCCCTTAGATGCCTGTCTGTTTTATAATAGACATGGTGTGGATTCAGATGGGAAGTGTAGAAAGCCGCGGTGAGAGGTGACAAAGTTCGCCATTACAAGATGGCGCTGGCATCCAGTGCTCCCGCAAGTAATAAGTGGACTGCGCATGTGCAAGTGGTGAAAGTGCGCCAAGTCACTGCCCAACCCGGGGCTTAATATGAGGTAATGAGCAAGTAGCCAATTAGAAGTGAACATGCCTCTCTAAGGTGTATATAGGCAGCGCCTTTTCAGGGCTCGGGGTCTTCCTCTCTCTATCACAATAAAGCTTGCTGCAGAAGAATCCTGGTGTGTCCTCGTGCGTTCTTGCTGGCAAGACGATTGCGCGGGTCACAGCTGGTGCCAAAACGCGGGTACCCAACATCGCCAGTGCCGAGGAGACCCCCGTTCGCGGGGAGGATTTAGAACTGCAGGACTAAGGTAAGCTCTGAGCACTGTAAGCTCTGAGAGATATGTTTGGTCTTGAGGGTTATCTGTCCCATCTCTCTCCTCAATTGGCAGGAGCGGTTGTAGCATTCCTTCTGGTTTTAGTAGCACTCATTCTCTTCCTTTTGGTTTCATTCTGCTTTCATAAAGGATACCGTTAAAAGACTTGCTGCCGTTGGGCACGGTTAGACGGACGTAGATAAGCCGAGGTGCCCCTCTCTGTGTGTCAGCTTCTCTCGTAGATAAGAGAGCAACATGGGAGCTTCACATTCGGTGATCACGACACTTCAATCGCTCTTGTGACAGGATGAATTAAAAGTTTCTACAAAAACGTTGGAAAGGTTTGTGAAGGAGGTCGACCGCATGGCACCCTGGTATATATGTTCAGGGTTGTTGACGCTCACTTCCTGGGACAAATTGGAGGGTGATCTGATTAAAGAACAACAGAATGGGAAATTAAAGCCTGGAACTAGACCACTGTGGAAGCTAGTGAGATCGTGTTTACAGGATGAGAAATGCTGCTCAACTGTTGCGGCTGGCCAGGGGATGTTAGAGGAGTTACAAGACAGCATGTCAGAAACAGAGCGGGGTAAAAGGTTGAGCGCTCACAAAGGAAAAAGAAAAGGCCTATCTAAGAAAACAGACCCTTCCAAAGACGCCCAGTCTGCGGAAGGGAAAGATAAGGGAAAGGACACTCTGGGAGAGAGTCGTAAGGAGGGAGAAAAGGCTCCGGAAAGGAAACCCCTTTATCCAGTGAAGGAACTGGAGGCCTTGGGGCTTGATAGCTCTGAGTCAGAGGAACTAGACCCCTCTGAGGAGGAAGACTTAGATGAAGAGGCAGCCCGCTATGAGGGGGAAAGGTACCATCCAGATGAGCGGCCGCCACTGCAAAATCGAAAGCAAAAGAAAACAGGAGATAGGAACCGCATGGCGTCTCAGCCTGTTGCGCCCTCCAGTCCTATCGTCCCCAGCGCCCCTCCGCCTTATGCGGAGAAGTGCGGCTCAGACTCCTTCCTTTCAAAGGGAGACAAGAGAAAGTTATCACAAGCCTTTCCGGTGTTCGAGGATGTGGAGGGAGGTCACGTCTATGCACCGGTGGAATATGCCCCTATTAAGGAACTTGCTGAATCAGTTAATAGGTATGGAGTTGATGCTAATTTTACAATTATGCAGCTTGAGAGACTTGCCACTAGGGCAATGACTCCAAATGATTGGCAAAATACAGTAAAAGCTGCTCTCCCTAATATGGGACACTACATGGAATGGAAAGCCTTATGGCATGATGCTTCTCAAGTACAGGCAAGGGCCAACGCCAATGCGGAAGGCAATCAAAGACAGTAGACGTTTGAATTGCTAACAGGGCAAGGACAGTTTAATAATCAGACAGACTACGATTGGGGAGCATACGGCCAGATCTCCGCTGCTGCTATTAAAGCATGGAAAGCCCTCTCAAAGAAAGGTGAGGCCAGGGGACACCTAACGAAAATATTACAAGGCCCCCAAGAGCCATTCTCAGACTTTGTGGCTAGGATGACAGAAGCAGCAGGCAGGGTTTTTGGAGACCCAGAGCGAGTTAAACCATTGATAGAACAACTGGTGTATGAAAATGCCTCACCAGAGTGCAAGGCAGTCATTACCCCTAGAAGAAGCAAAGGGTTGACAGACTGGATAAAGGTTTGCCGAGGACTTGGAGGCACGCTTACTAATGCCGGCCTTGCAGCAGCTATCTTACAAAGCCAAAACCGCCCAAGTCCTGGCGGCCGTAAAGTCTGCTATAACTGTGGCAAATGGGTCATTTGAAACGAGAATGTCGTGCTTCCACGCAAAAAAGAACTCCAGGGCTTTGTACCAAATGCAGAAAAGGTTATCATTGGGCTAATGAGTGTCGCTCAGTTAGAGATATTCAAGGAAAGCTTATTCAACATGATTCCCCACTAGTGGGAAGAGATGAAGGTAATCCAAAAAAACGGGTCTCCGGGCCCCAGATCCCAGGGCCCCCAAAAATATGGGACACAAGTTGGCAACCGGAGGACACCTCTAGCCGCAGAGCTACAAAAGGTTCCGCAGGATTGGACCTCCGTTCCACCTCCCAATTCTTACTAATGCCACATGTGGACTTGCAGCCTGTCCCGGTTGATTTTAAAGGTCCCCTGCCTGAGGGAAGTGTTGGCCTTATTCTAGGTCGCTCCTCTCTTACCTTGAAGGGGCTTGTGGTTCATCCTGGTGTGGTAGATCAAGACTATACCCAGGAACTTCAAGTTCTCTGCTCTTGTCCACAAGGCATATTTTCTATCTCTCCTGGGGATAGGATTGCTCAATTGGTTGTCCTTCCAAGTTTGCATGATTGTTTCCCATCCACTGGGGTGCCTAGAGGCCCCAATGGGCTTGGTTCTTCAGGAAATGACTTCGCTCACTTGGTAGTTGACCTTAAAACTAGACCCACCTTGCAATTAATGATAGAGGGGAAGACACAGGAGCTGATAAAAGTATTATTCCCTCCAAGTGGTGGCCTAAGGTGTGGTCTGTTACACAATCGTCCCACTCCTTACAAGGATTGGGATATGAGGATCCCATATCATATGATATCATATCATATCATATCCTTACAAGGATGCGGGATATGAGCCCCGCAGTCAGTTCATGCTCATTGACTTGGCAGGCACCAGAAGGTCAAACAGGAAGCTTTATACCTTATGTGCTTCCTCTCCCCGTTAATCTCTGGGGAAGAGACATCTTACAAGACTTAGGATTAACATTAACTAGTGAGTACTCTCAACAAGCTATTGATATTATGAAAAGGATGGGATATAAGGAAGGAAAAGGCCTTGGCAGAAAAGAACAAGGAAGATTAAGATTTTGGAAGGGGATGCTCATATTTCCTCGCCAAGAGCCTTAACACCAGCTGCAAGCAGCGCCCTACAAGTGGTAGAAAATGCCTTACAAAATGCCCAGCTAAAACGCATAGATGAAACCAAAGCCTTTGACTTATGTGTTTTTAAAACTAGACACTTACCAACTGCTGTGTTGTGGCAGGATGGGCCCTTGTTATGGATTCATCCCAATGCTTCTCCTGCAAAGATCATTGAATGGTATCCAGACGCAGTTGCTCAACTCGCCCTTTGTGGGCTAAAAGAAGCTATTACCCATTTTGGAAGGGAACCTAAAGTTTTAATAGTGCCATATACTGCCCATCAAGTCCAAATATTAACTGCTACCTCTGATGTTTGGGCGGTGTTGGTCACTTCCTTTAATGTTCAGATAGATAATCACTATCCCAAACATCCCATTTTACAATTTGCCTTAACTCAAGCTATTGTATTTCCACGCATTGTATCTCAGGAACCACTCCTAGATGGAGTGGTAGTTTATACAGACGGGTCAAAACCAGGAGTGGGTGCCTATGTGGTTAATAACAAAGTCACATCCAAACAATACCATGAAACCTCACCTCAAATTGTGGAAATGAACGAGAGTTGTTGGGCTCAATAAAACCATAATTAATCAGATCGATTATTTGCCCACCCCGGTCTGTGTTTATCCTCCCTTTATGATTATTCTGACTAATGGATCTTTTCAAAATTGTACTAATGAAGCTTGTTGGATGTCACAATGCTGGGATTCAGAACGGTTTTCCCGTGCATTGGTAGCTAGAGTACCACAATGGATTCCTGTCCCCATAGAGACTCCATCTACCCTGTCCTTATTTAGACAAAAAAGGGACTTTGGAATAACTGCAGCTATCATAACAGCCATTTCTGTCAGCGCTATTGCCGCGACTGCTGCTGGAATTTCCATGTATACCACAGTCTAAACTGGCACGGCCTTTAACCAGTTATCTGCCACTGTGGCAGAGACCATCAATCTTCAAACTACGGCTAGTGCCCAATTGAAGGGTGGGCTGATGATTGTCAGTCTACGCCTGGACTTGGTGGAGGAAAGTTTGGATATTTTTTTCCAGCTGGCCCAATTAGGATGTGAAAGAAAATTAGGAGCGCTTTGCATTACCAGTGTACAATATAAAAATTATACCCAAGCAGCTAATTTGTCCAGACAATTAGCTTTGTATCTTGCAGGTAACTGGTCTGAAGGCTTCGATGAGACCCTTGACAAGTTAAGAATGGCAGTGATAGCCATCAACTCAACATGGGTGTACCTGTCGCTGACGGAAGGACTCTCCTCCTGGATTCCTTCAGCCTTTTCTTTCTTTAAAGAGTGGGTGGGGGTAGGCCTGTTTGGTGCAGCCCTATGCTGTAGATAAGTGCTTATGCTATGGTTGGTCTGCAAACTCTGAGCCCAACAAAAACATGACAAGGTCGTTATTACCCAAGCACTCGTAGCCTTGGAACAAGGATCATCCCCTGAAATTTGGCTATCTATGCTAAGAAAGTAACTGATGACTGAGACCCTCAGTCGATGCACCCCAAGGGTTCAGCCCATTACACTGGATCGATGAGAGGTCTAAGTCTAGCCAGCCCTTGCCTGAATAGCTGTGGTACCTGAATAGTAGGTTGACAGCCCTTGCACTCCTGGGAACTATATTCCATTGCACAGGGACGGGTGTCAATTCCTCTTTACATCCCCTTAGCCCTTGCACCCAGAGGACTTGTTTCCATTGCACCTGGTAGGGTAAGGGAGAATCTTCGGGCTGTAAGCTCTTGATTGCTTATTCCCCCAAGATGGAGTTTGCTTGATTGGGCTTGAGTTCGAATCTTGATTGGTGCCACGCTAGATAGACCAAAGGCAGTTCCATCTTTATAAAACAAAAAGGGGGAGATGTAGAGAGCTACGGTGAGCGGTGACAGTGTTCGCCATTACAAGATGGCGCTGGCATCCGGTGCTCCTGCAAGTAATAAGTGGACTGAGCATGTGCAAGTGGTGAAAGCGTGCCAAGTCACTGCCCAACCCGGGGCGTAATATGAGGTAATGAGCAAGCAGCCAATTAGAAGTGAACACGCCGCTCTAGGGTGTATATAGGCAGCACCTTTTCAGAGCTCGGGGTCTTCCTCTCTCTATCGCAATAAAGCTTGCTGCGGAAGGATCCTGGTATGTCCGCGTGCGTTCTTGCTGGCGAGATGATTGCGTGGGTCACAGGGAAGGGAAGTATGAAAATTGCTTTTTCGTGGGGATTGATCTAGTGCTGCTGTGTATCCAAATGCTAAATTCTGACCCCCAAGATCTGGTTGCCCCCTCCCAGGTTCTCACCTACACCAGCCTTTGTTGTGTAAACCTTGCTCTCCAATTTAAAACTGCTGGTTAAATGACTGCAGCTGGAGAGAATAGCATCAGGAGGGATTCCAGCTACCAGGATAGGGGTTGCAGGTAGAGGCCAAAATGAGAAAAAAAGGAGAGAAGAGTGAGGAGAAGGAGGGAGAAGAAAAAATGAGATGGAGAGAACAGAGGTCCCCATTGGATGCCAGGGACCAGGAGCACATGGCCAGGAGAAGTGGGCCCTGAGGACACACTGATGGAGCAGAAGTAACTCAGGTGAGACTCAAGCAACAAGGACTTGGAGGGGGCAACTGGAGAATTTACAGTCTAGAGTATAGAAAAATAAAGTAGGGCTAATTCATCCAGAAATTTTGCTAAAGCTGATTTTAAAAATCCATAGGACTCTGCCTCTATTATTAGGGGGCTGGCCAGGCCATATTAATAATTAATAGGGCTATTGAATAACACTTTAAAGTACCATTTACAGATTCTCTCCTTCCACCACGTGGATCCAGAAAATCAAACTCAGATTACGAGGCTTTTGGAGCAAGAATCTTCCATGGAGCCACCTCATTGCCCCATTTCTCCAACCTTACAAATAAGCTGAACATCATCTTTTCTCTGCTAAATCCTAAACTTCCTAGAACCAAGCAATGGCTGAGAAAGGCAATGGAAAGACTCATAAGGTAGATGGACAGCCTGGCTCTAGCTGTGTGTGGCTTTAAAGTGTTTCATTTAAACCTGTTCTCTGAGATGTGCTTTAATCAAATGAGCGTGTTAATAGGAGCACACAAAAAGTTGCTCTCGTGTTATCATTAATTATGACTTAAGAAAAGTCATCTAATACACTGGATGTCAGTCTCTATAGTGATATTTCTTTTCAGAACAGAAGTAATGTCATGCTTGCCACATGTGTGTAGGTCAATGAATTTGTGTCATGTTTCACCAGCTGAGCTCACTACAGTTTTGGAAGGGCTATTTTCCTCATTTGACTAATTTTTCTCCATGTGTAGCTGGCTGATTTTAGCAGTTTTCAACAGAGTAGTGCTTCAGACAGAGGTGGCTTCACCTGCTTCATTCCATATTGTTGTGGTAAAACAGTTTACACCTTGAAGTGACTAACAAGACTTAAGAGAAAGGCCACTGGAAATGGGTCTTAGGGCCCCCTCTCCAGCAGTAGGCAGCTGTTCTGAGGCTGCCCACATTATGATTTAACATTGGGAACTTGTCTTAAGACAGCTCTCTTTGATACCAGATGTCTGACAATGGCTATTCTCACAGGCTTTGCACAACTCCGCAAAGCTCACACATGTCACTTTGCTCCAAGATGCACTTTATCAAGGGCATGTCTCCACATCATCTCATAGCTTGGGTTTCCCCCAAACCCCAAGCAAAGGAAGACATTGGGGTGAGATGCGGAGACTCCCCTGGATTGATTGGTACATCTTGGCCTTATCTCAAGCCTTCCAAGTATCAGGATAGTTTTGTGCACTTTGGCGATGCAGAGAACAGATTGATGCCAATAATCCATTTGAGATAAGAACTAATTGGAAACAGAAGGCTGAAGAATGATTATGTTGGGGGTGAGCAAAGGGGACAGACAAATAATTATTCAGGCAGAATTTCTTTACACAAAAGGCAGATGGAAAAAAAGAACAAAACTCCAAAGTCTGTGGCAGGAAGAAGCAGCTGCACACTCCTTTTCTGTGGAAAAGCAAACAGTCACTGACTGGTTTGGTAATGGGCTCAGGGACCCCTAGGGATTCACAGTCATGTTGGCAACCCACAGCCTGTAAAATAACCCAGTAGTCTAAAGTATATTTGAGGTACAAGAGATGAGATGTAAAAGAAAGACCCATACACCACTGGTAAGTTACAGCAGGAGTCTAGCAAGTAAGAAGGCAGGACCCCACAGCATCAGCATATTTTGTAGGCACCACAAGGTATTAATTAGATTTATTACATTTAACCTGATATTTCCTTTCATAAACATAAGCCCAGCACAAACAAGATACAGGGAAAAGCAGAATCTTATAAAAAAAATTATTCAACTTTATTGCAGAGTTGTTTGACTGCAACTAAGTAATGCTGTGTGATATCTGATTTATCCTGAAAAAAAAAAAAAAAAGACAATAATAATAAGGAATCTAGGTAGGAAACTGGGCCTCACAATGTCAGCCCAAAGCCAAGTTTTATTAACAGCAGTCTTACTCAGCAAGACTAACTTAGAAGCTGCTCAATACCACACTGATCATAAATATGCAAAATGAAGACAGAAAAACATTTGCTTTTTGTTTGGGTCTCAGAGTTATACATATGTGCATCTATCAGTCACCTATCCTGTGAGTGTATGCACATACCTGCATATGTTTCTATTGATATATGTGTTGTTACAGACAGTCATGTGTAATATATGTGTTGATATATGTGTTGTTACAGACAGTCATGTGTAATATATGTGTTGATATATGTGTTGTTACAGACAGTCATGGGTAATTCAAGAGTAAATTTATTGGGAGAATATTCAGGGATATTCCCTTCAAAAAACAATGGTCAAAATGGGAACTTTGGCCTGGCAATGGTGGCGCACACCTTTAATCTCAGCACTTGGGAGGCAGAGGCAGGCAGATTTCTGAGTTCAAGGCCAGCCTGGTCTACAGAGTGAGTTCCAGGACAGCCAAGGACTATACCGAAAAACCAAAAAAAAAAAAAAAAAAAAAAAAAAAAAAAAAAGGGGGGGGGACTTTGTCTCGCCCGCTCAGTTCTCAGTGTGAAGCCATATATATATGTGTGTGTGTGTGTGTGTGTGTGTATGTGTATACATATATATACCACTTCCTTTCCTTTCTCCCTGAGCAATTTGAAACTCGTCCTTGCTTCAGAAGCATTGCTGTAGTTGTTCCCTCCATTCACCTGTCTTGATATTTTTCCTCTAGCTAAGCCCCATAAGTCTTCCAGTCTCACCAGTTTTTTTGCAATTTGGAGCCACATGTTTCTTTCTGTGTTGGTTAATAACAGCCTTTCTCATTACACTGTGGATTCCTTTTGAGCAGAAAATTGTTACATCATGCTCACCATTGTTAAGCTTGGCTTCAAATAGGAGCACAGCCAGAGTAGATGGTAGATGCCCCAAATTGTAGTATGAATTAAAACACCTAAAGCCTAAAGCCTATTATGGGTCCTAGTAGCTGAGAAAATGGTCAGGGATAACAAAACTAAATAAAGAAAACTGATATTTCCAAACAAAATCTTCACATTTTAAATATAAGTGAGACAGGGACTAGGGAGATATGGCTCAACAGTTAAAAGCACTTGTTGCTCTTGCAGAGGACCTGGGTTCAGTTCCCAGCACCCACATAGTGAGTCATAGCATCTATAACTCCTGCTTCGCAGGATCCAATACTCTCTTCTGACCTCCACATGCACCAGGCATGCATGTGATATGAACAGTGTGTGTGTGTGTGTGTGTGTGTGTGTGTATGAAACTATAAACCAAGAAATAAAAAGACAAAGATGTAGACCAAACAACCAAGAAACAAAATAGACAGTTGAGGGACCAAGGGCAAATTCAGCAATCAACATCCAATCAGTTCCAAACTCTACGAGAGGAGACTGGCAGCTTATTCCAATATTCAAACATCTAATGGATATGCTATCTAGGCATTTAAATTATAAAAACTAACAAAAACCACTTAATCTGAAATCCAATGGCTGTATCATTTTACACATACATTACTTTTTCATCACCTGTAACTCTATGACTTTACATTTGTGACAGGTATTTCTGGAGTATGTGCATCATGTGTGTGTGTGTGTGTGTGTGTGAGAGAGAGAGAGAGAGAGAGAGAGAGAGAGAGAGAGAGAGAGAGAGAGAGAGAGAAAGAGAATTGTATTGTTTTGTTTCCATAATTTCCAAAAATAAAGATAGTGTCTCATTTTTTTTTTTTTTTTTTTTGGCAATGCTGTTAAGTTCTAAAAAGATAAACTACAAGATTTATCTTGTAAAGAAAACATTATCATTATCAGTTCCCAAACAAGCTTCAGCTGCAATGAAAGATGCAAACCTTTCAAAGCAGTCAGTGTAGCACAGTATTCTTAAACAGCAGAGTGACTGACTCTCCAGCATAGTTCCAAAGCAAGGCCCAAACAGAATGATTCTTGATTCTGCAGGTACAGCCAACCATGGACAATTAGAATGGCCACCTGTTCCCAACATAACCTCTCCACCAACTATCCCACAAAACAGGTAATTCAAGTTTCAAGTCTACTCTCTGGAGATAGATACTGTATCTAGAACATCTGGACTGAAATATAGGCTATGCTGTAGTAGTCACTAAAGCAAATTGCAGTTTATAGCCTGTAAGTCACAGCACTGTAGAGTCAAGTCCTGGCAGAAAGATGTACAGTAGGCCTAGAATTTACAATGATGGATGTCAACACACATTCTAGGATATTGGGAGATGCAAGTTCCAAGTCCCCTTCTCAGTGAATAACTTTTTCGCAAAAGTGGAGCTTGGCTTTGCAAGAGACTACTTGAAACCTCAAGTAAATATTTGTAAAGATTATTTTTTTCTCAGTAACTGAAGACAACATAGGATATCCTCGTTCATAGCTTTTATCCGGCTTTCTAAGTACACCCTGAAGCCTGGCGGTAGATGGATTTAAACTCCACCTCTTGGCACACCTGCCTTTTGAGCTGAGTCCCCAGTAGAGTCAGTGGATTGGTTCATGCCAGGAAAATAAGACTCTGCAGGTCAGTTCCTTCAGGGCAGAGCATCCAACTGGATGGCAACCATATCCATATCCGTTGCCAGAAATAGACATCAGTTCACCGACCACATTTAAGTTAAAGAGTCTAAATTGAGGAATCACGGTTTTATGTGTAACTCTGGGCCTGAGAGCTGATGACTCGGAATGTCACGAAGCACTGTTTACATTTCAAACACAGAGAGCTTGATTTCGAAGGCATGAACATGAAAAAGACAAAAAGGATCCGCACAGCCACACAGGAGGCAACATGTCTCAGCGGTGAACGTTTCAGTGCAAATGACAAAAAAGAGCTTGTAGGAAAAGCTGGAGAACAAGAGAACTGAATGAAGTAGTAAGGGATTTACACACAGAGGCAATGTTAAAGAGGGCAGAGCCAAGCCCTTAAAAACGGGAGACAAAGAATCACACTTCAGAATATCTCCCTTGCCTGGTTTCTCCTTGTTCTCGACAGTACCAGAAAATGTGCCATTGGTCCACCGAGTCCACCAACCGCGATGCCACGCATATACAATCCTATGGGAGGCTGACCACCAGCAGAACGGCCAATAAAGGAAATAGGGTATTGTGGGGCAACATAAGTTGTCTGGGGCATGAGAATACAAGAAAGGAAGACATGAACTGAAGAGCTGGTTTGGTAAATGCCAGGAAAAGCCAAAAGTATGGCCAAGAGACAATGAGCTCAAGAAGGGAACGATGTCCTTTCCCCATTTCTAAGAGAGGTGTCAAAATAAACAGCCTTAGGCTTGCCCAGACAAGAGGTAGGAACGAGACACCTGGGAAAGAAATAGCAGCAGTCCACTCTTCTAGGAAACACCCCAAATGGGCCGGGAGCACGGTGACGTCATTTGGCATGCAGGTGGCCACATTGAAGAAGCAAAGAGAAAAGTAGACCAGACCATGCAACCGGCTGCAGCGGGGAACTGCAAGCTAGAGGAGTCATTAACATGTTCAGGCAGCAGAGGCTGTGCCCAGTGAGTTAACTGAAGCCCCCAGGTAAAGCAGCAGATGAAGAGCAAGCGAGAAAGGGGGAAAGGTGGGACAGGCACCAAAAGAATCTCCATAATAAGAAGAGTCAGAACTGGATTATACAATGGACTCGAAAAGAGGAAGTTTTCAGTTCAGTGGAAAGGGGAAGAAAAAAACCTTTAAAAATAGAATAGGAAACTAGTGAGGAAAGAGGACTTCACACAGAAACCTTAACTCGTTTCACAAAACTGGCACAAGATATAATTTCATTTGCTTGGTTAAGGAACACTGAAACTATTTGAAAAGACAACATTCCCTCTGTGCCTGTGTGCATACACATGTGGGTATGAGTGTGTGCTGGACGTCTTCTGCAGCTCTGCTCTAGGTCATGAGTTTTGGGGGGGCCATGGGGGTCAGGGTCTCTCACTAAATCCAGAGGTCACCAATTTGCCTACTGACTGGCCACCAAGCCACAGGTATCTTTCTGTTTCTGGCTCCCAGGTGCTGGAGCTCTTCAGATGGGTACTGAGAATCTCAGTTCGGAAACTCGTGTTCACATGGCACACGCTTTTACCAAAAGGGTCATCCTCCCCTCAACCATTCCCATTCCAAAAAAGAAAATGAAAGTTAGAAAATCTTAGCAAGCCCAGGTTTGAAGTTTGTTCCCAACATGCCACTTTCTCAGGCCTGCAACAGCTTTACAGTTTCCATTCCAGGATAAGACACAGTCTTCTTAGGCCTGAGAGCAGAGAGCACACAGTTCAATCTTTCAATAGTCCCTGACAGCCAGTCAAGCATCTGCGATCCCGAGCCAGCTCTGTGACTGTAGGAGAAAATCGAGTGTTTAAATATCTTAAGATGAGGATGCTGGAGCTCCATCACTGGGAGAGGTGACACACCATTCAAAGGAAAATTCCACCTAGTGACATGCAACATTCCTTTATTCTCACCTCTCTGAGGCAAAGGATGGGAGATCCCTGTGAGTCTGGGGTCAGCCATAAATCTACAACTAGGTTCCAGGCCAACTAGGGCTACCTCTGTATGGTGACATTAGGGAGACCCCATCTTAATGGCTTCAGTCATTGATTGTCTTGATGTTAGTTAGCTTCTCCCTCTGTTGCGTTGCTCTTGCTGTTGTTACTGTAATTTTTGTGTGTTTGTTTTCTCACTCCTGCATCTTGCTGCCAATGAGAAGATCTCTGGGCATTTTTCTGCCCCTCTTTGTTAGCATCCTGAAAAGGCATACTGCCAGCTCTCATAATACATGTTTAACCACTTCTGAGCCAAAGGACAGCTATCTGGTTTTATAATTCTTCTGAGGAGAATTGCCTTGGAAAATCATACAGTCTCTTCTTACTCTTTTCATAACTTTCCTACATACTAATATATTCTCTGTCTTCCTTAATCCTAAAAATGAGTGCTTTGAAAACTGTTGACAGTAAGTCAGAAGCAGATTAGAGGTAGAAGTGTTTTCCTTCTACCCCGTCTGCTCCAATATTCTTAAGCCCATTATGCTTCGTGTTTGTGGAAAGACATAGGGCCACATTTTTCACATCTCCGTTTCCCATGAACATAATCTCACATGGCTGGAGATTTTGTAATAGTTGCTGAAAAGGGACAACATGTTAGTGTTTAGCTGTTATAGTGCAGGTTTTGTGTGTGTGTGTGTGTGTGTGTGTGTGTGTGGGTGTGTGTGTGTGTGTCCTTCCAAAAGGATGGTGTTCTTTTCACCTCTTTGAGGCTGCGGCAGAAGAGTGAAAACCCTACAGTTTACATTCGCTTTGTCAGCCCCGTAAGCAACCATCTGTTTCAGCTGCAGAGTGCGATCTGTCAGCTTTGTTTTAGGCTGTGATCCAGTAGCAGGGGCTTGCTCATTGTTGTCTTCTTAAGAGAACGCAAAGCAATTAACCATTCCAGTACTGGCCACAAAGGAAATGGCCACTCTCAATGTCTGTTAGGCCAGATTTTTACTTTCCCCCAGGCTGGAAGTACTACAAAACAACTGAATAGCTATTCAGACTGTTTCATTGTTCCCTAAAGAGGCAACATGCTCTTTGTTATAAAGGCAACCTGGATTTCCTGACATACCGTTTCATTTCAACGGCTGTGCGCCAAAGATGAAACAAAGTCTGGGTACCTCCAACAAACATTCAAAACATGACAGTAACTAACACCCTGAGAGACTTCATTCACCACCATGAACAGTGAAGTGTCTGTCACATGTGACTGGAGGAGTGAGTTGGTGGTTGGCAGAGAAAAGGAAGGAAAAAAATTGTGGTTGATTTGATAGAGGCTGTAATATTTTCCTGATTGAGAGGATTATCATGGAGCACAGTCCAAATAAATCACAAGCCTGTGGAAAGAGGTGTGGCCAACAGGTGTTATGCCCTGCTTTTCTTAGCAGATGACTCCTCTGTTGTCCTTCCTCCTTTCCTTGCCGTTGTGAGCATGATGTTTTGGTCTCCATCCCTAACAACAGAAAGCAATTAGCAAATGACTTTTGTGTTAACAACTGTTGACCAATGTCTCTAAAATGAATAGCCATCCTAGAAATACAAAAATGGGGGGGGGGGGGGGAATGAATAATGTATTGTTTTGTCTTTCACATTCAGATCTCTGAAGGCTTTGAAATATCCATTTATTAACTTAATACATCTAGTCAGGCATGCTTTACTTCCAACCAACTCTCTTTAACCTGCAAATTTAAAAACAAGACAAACCAGATTGACTGTCAGATGACTCCGGATGATATGTTTGTTGATAAGGACCCCCTATGCTGCATCTGTATCTATCTGCGCTGGGCAAACACTAGCCAGGGCTCAGTAATGAGCTCGTCATCCTCTCAGGGCAGCCTCTACAAGGCATTTCGCCATTTTTCCTGACAGCTTATTAAATTCCTCGATTTTTCTAATTAGCATTTATTATGCTTTAAATAATAATTTACAAAGATATTTTACTCTGCAATTAAAGCTACCCCCTCCTCATTAACGACAGTAATTAATCCATGTCTGGCTCTTTGTGTTCCTTTTTTTATTTTTTAGCAGATTTTGAGTCCTCCTTTCTTTTCTTAACACTGAATATTTAAATGTTTTTCTTCTCTACATAAAGTTTTCATTGTCCTTTTATCTTAAAATTTTGTCTTCTCTGCTAATGTCTTACTTTTTTTTAAAGCTATATACATAAACGGGGTTGAGGTCTAACCAATAACATGTGGTACAGGATATACACACATTCTTTCTATTTTTCAGTAATGAGACTCACAGTTAGGAAAGTTATTGTGTTTCAAGTTAAAGACATCATTTACTTTAGCCCACTTGTTTCAACTAAGATACTTCATTTGGCTTGAAAGCTTCTGGAATACTAGATTTTAATTATTCTGGGGGTCAAATATGTGTTTTCTATGCCTTGATCAATTTTAGTTTTAATAAATCTTTTTACTACATGAAGGAAGTCTTGGATCTGCCCTTATAGGTCTTAAGGCCCCTCCCTCTAGGTCTATGAAGAAGGGCACAGTCACAGTTACATGATTATTGACTCAATGGGTACCTTTTATCCTGCTATCTGCAACAAAAAAAGACAAAAATCTCTACTATTGAATTTTTGAAAGCACACTGGGAAGAAAGAGTAGACTGGTCTTGGAAGTCTGTGAAAATGTAGAAGGCAACACATGTTTCTCAGAGAAACATGTTAAGTCACTCTGCTTCAGACACCAATTATTTTCTCCATGAAATTAACTACTTTGCTGTACACACCCTCTAAGTTAGTGGTTCTCAATCTGTGAGTCTCAACCCCTACGAAGGTTGAATGACCCTTTCACAGGTTGCATACCATATATCCTATATATCAGATAGTTATACCACAGTAGCAAGATCACAGTTATGAAGTAGCAACAAAATAATTTTATGGTTGTGGGTTACCACAACATGAGGAACTGTATGAACAGGTCACATCGTTAGGAAGGTTGAGAACCATTGCTCTAAGTCATTACACAATACCTCCGGTGCCTCATTTTGTTGTTGTTGTTGTTGTTGTTGTTGTGTATTTAGTTAGGTTGAGGGGGCAGAAAATTCACTTTGGATTCTCTTTTCAGTTGTGCTTAAACTTGTAAACCTCACTGTTACCAAAATTCCAAAATACCTGAATCCTGGAAGAAGAACAAAGATCAAAGGAAAGGTACCAGACACAGAAACCCAAATGAGAGGTGAACAGTGACAGCAGACAGCCACAGAGAATGCACTGCAGTCAGGCTAGGCATCAAATTGCTGCTTTTTATCTCTTTAGGGGAAAATAATCACAATTAAACTATGGAGTTGGTTGATAATAGCTTTTAGATTTTACAAAATGATAAGTATTTTATAACTTTTCGAGAATACAGATTATTAATATGTCATAAAGACCTTGCATTACGTAAGGAATGCACTCAATGATCATACTTGAGAAAAAGTGGAGTTTTGGAAATGCTTCAATATAAGGCATTAAAGTCTTATACTTACGGGAATGGCTATATCCCTATCCATGCACAGAGTAAATCATAGGCGCTTGCCAAGAGTTTATAAACGAATGATGAAGGAATTCACAGTAGAACTAATGAGAGTATTAGAAAGTTGCAGATTGTTCCTGCTGGTGAGTTTACAGGAGTCATACAAAGTAGTCACCCTTAAGTAACATAGAGGTAATTAAGCCACCAGACAAACAAACAGACGTGTCTAGTGTAGAAGAGAGGTGTGGAAGGTGTTTATCCAACTTCACAACTCAGTGGTATGTACCCTAAGTTGTGCACACTATGGAAGGTTTCTTAGACTTCTTTGCTTTCTGAGTCTTCCTCTCTGTCCACCGTCAAATGCCCTATTATAAGCATTCTGATGAACAGTTATTTATATGTCCTGTAGAGTTTGATCAAATTTTAAATAGTTTAAATAAAGAAAATAATGTCTAAGTGAAAATGTAGAATCAAAATATAAATGACGTTGGATGGACACAGCCCTCTGAAACATCCTATGATGAAAAGGTATTATTTATTGTCTTGGAAATTAAAATCTGGTGATTTGAAAGAAGTCTACAATCACAAACTCACTGGGCTGCTCATAATTCAGTAAAGATGGAGTTTAACTTAAGGCAGAAACCAGTCAAACCAGACACAAGTAAGAACTCACTTTTGTAGACACAGTAATTATGACTAGAAAAATAAGCTATGGTTGGGTCCACCTTATGAGAAAAAAAAACAAATGTAAATGTGTTAACAATAAGATACTACATGTGAAACTACAGGTGAGGCTACATTTCATTACCTAAATAACAGAAGATAAAGTGATAAAATAATGGTCTCTCTGATTTAGTTTTTAAAATAATGTATGTATCATCAAACCCAAAGCTGTTTTCTTATTCTAGATCATTAAATAAAATTTTCTTAGAAGAATCAGACATTCATATTGGGTTGAAGTAATAGAATATAAACCAAACTGGACATCAGAAGTATTTAATAATGAGTAGGAAATCAGTACAAGAACACTGAATGAAAATACAGTTTCTTTAAAAAGACACTTTTTTCTCTTTTTGATCTATAGTTTTTCAGTTCTCGCTGATAATATTTAACTCAGATGTTTGTAAAATACATTCAAGTATAAAACAATTACTTTCTACATTATAGATTGTTTATACATTTTCTTCATGATATAAACATTAAACTTTTGGGGTATCCCCTATCTTATTGAGAACAGAGTCCATAATTGCAACTGAACTCATTTTTAAAAATATTCGGTTATGGGTAGGGTAGGGGGCATGGTGAGGTTTGACAACTAAGGGGGCTTCCCCTCCTAAGGAGAATGGAGGGATAACTTAATGTGAGGGGGTATTGTGAAGAGAGTAAGGGCTGATATTGTGTTGTAAATAAATTAATTTAATAAAAATACTTTTTTAAAAATTTAAAAATTCAATTACTCTATTTCCTTGTTTCCTTGCTATAGATATAGTAACTTATAACCAAGGAAACTCACACATTAATACATAGAAATATTTAATTAACAACTCCTAACAGGCATTGAGGAGTTTACTCCTCAATGATATCCATTTAGTGCAGTAAAAAATTTTCTCATTTTATGTCATCGTTTAAAATGGTCGCAGCAGACCCCATAGGTTTATATGATGGAGTCTTATTTCCCCAACTGATGGAGCAAATAAGAGATGGAAAGATCTCAATGACATTAATCTCATCAGTGGATAAATCAAATGATGGATTTATAGCTGACTCTGCCATTAAGAAATAGGAGCAGGTTGAAGGACATAGGGAATTGGGGGTGTGGCTGTGAAGGACATATCTTATGCCAGATCACTCTTGATTGACACCTCTATCTTTCTAACTAGCCAGATAGTTAACTTTCTCTATGTCTCTTTCTTTCTCCTTTGTTCTCAAGAGTTAAGCCTCAGTGCCAGTGCGTGTTACCTCACCAAGGCCCAGAAAAAAATGGTGTCTAATGACCATGGACTGAAACCCTGAGCCAAAATATTAACATGTGTTAGCCCTACCTAGGACTTAACAAGGCTTATCTGGGTTGATCATGAGGGAAGGGAGATGAGCTTGCTCCATTCATAAGATATTCATCTACCTCTCTGCCAGTATCTTAGAGTTTCATATATGCCCTCATACATGGTATCCAGGGAGCTGTGCCATTTTGAATTGTTACATAAAAGAAAATAACTGGGTTACTACAATGAACAAATATGTTTTGGAGAGATGGGAAATATAGAAAAATGGAGCAATACATGAGCTGTGGGGAGGAGCAGAACTGGATACTCTGCAGCGGTGACAGTTATGAGAGGTAGCTGAGGTCGACAGTGGAACATGTCCAGCTTACACAGTTCAGCCCCCGAACATCCCACTGGCTGCTGGATCTCTTTGGCTCTGGTCAATGATAGAGGCAAAGATGAGAAACTTTCTGGATTGGACCTCCTAGAAAGACTGCCGTGGTCTGTGATACAATTGGAGGCCATGTTGGTGTCTGTGGTCCAAGCTGCTGCCCCAAGCTGTTATGAAGCCTGAGATCCCTGTAAACTTATGTAGTCTCTGCCACTGACTGAAGCTTTCATGTCCTTGGGTTTTGCTGCCTTCGGGGGGCATGATGATGTGAACGGCCTGTGTAGCCACCTGAAGTCATTTTGAGGCCTGTGGTCTATACTGCCACTGAGGGCCATGAGTGGGTTGGTGGTCCAGTGTGATACAGCTGGGGGCCATGTTGATGTCTATGGACCAAAACCACCCAAGGCCATGTGGATATTTGTAGTCGATGCCACCGCCTGATGTTATGTTGATGTCCAAGGGCCAAGTTGCAGACCAGGGGCCATGTTAGATATGAGTGACCTGAGACTATACTGATGTCCATGGCCTGTACCACCTAAGCCCATGCAGATTTCTGCGATCTATGCCTTGTTGATGCTTGGGAGCCCTACAGCTGCCAAGAGCCAAGCTTGAATGGTGAGTGAAGCTACCTGGGGTTATGTCCACATCAGCCCACAGTCCTTGTGGTCACCAAGGGCTAAGGGCCAGGGGTTGTGTTGATGTCTGTGGCCCATGTTACCACCGAAGGCCAAGTCAATGTCCATGGTCTTTGCAACAGCCTGAAGCCATGCCACTGTGGGTGGAGTGCGTAGGAGACATAGGGTGACGTCACCAGAAACTATGTGGAAGGCTGAGCTCTGTGCTCTTAGTAACTGTAAAGAACAAGTTACTTTGGCAGTGATATAGATTTCTGCAAATACACAGGAGAGAGAGAGAGAGAGAGAGAGAGAGAGAGAGAGAGAGAGAGCACTTCTGTGACAACCCCTACCCCTCCAACTAGCCCCCACAATTAACAGTCTAAATAGGAAGCCATCAAAGAGAATTCTTTAAAAAGTGTAACTTTCCACAATTGATTGGGAAAGAGTTCTTTTTAAGTGTCCGGTCACTGAGAGTTGACCATGCTCCAGTGAGTACATAGATAAGTTGGACTTGGTTTTGTTTTTGTTTTTGTTTTTTTATTTTTTGTTTTATAATTTTAGGGGGGGTCATAAAAGGGGAGGCAGACATGGAAGGACTTGAAAATGAATGTGACCAGTGTACATACCTGATGTGAAACCCAAGAATCAACAAAAATAGTATATTGAAAAATAAAATAAATACAAATTATACTGTTCCATAGTGGCTATATATCAAGTGTTCAATAGCCACTTATGAATAATAGCTACTATGTATTATATTGGACAATGAAAGGAACATTTATAAAATGTAAAAGATAAAAAAAAAGGAAGGAAGGAGGGAAGGAAGGAAGGAAGGAAGGAAGGAAGGAAGGAAGACCTGGTCATGGTGGCACATACCTTTTATCCTAGCACTTAGAAGGCAGAGTCAGGGGGAATTTTTGTGAGTTTAGGGCTAGCCTGCTTTGGAGTTCCAGGGCAGCCAGGGCAATATCATAAAGCATTGTCTCCAAAACATAAATTAAAATAAAAATAAAAGTAAAACCAGAATTCAAACCAATATCCATAGACACTTTTTTGGTATATCTGATCTCTGTCCAGGAAAACAAAAAATTTTGCTAGAACCAAAGATATTGCTGCCGTGTGCCCAGTACAGAACTGGTTCTTAGGAAACTGCTGTCTTTCAAATCTCTATCCCCGAACTGCCTGGCCAATTTTTGGGGTTGTTTGTTTGTTTGTTTGTTTGTTTTGTTTTCCTGTATTCACCAATAATATGGAAAACTCTTATGAGGTTTTAGAGGAAAACAAGCACTCATTGGAAATTAGGTTAGAAGCTATTTGGTGCTGTGCTTAGGCAAGGATCTCATGTACATTTTGCACAGACCTTCAAACTTTGTGAGAGGTTGAATTTAAACATGATACACTGAGTGACCTCACAAAGGAAATTTCAATGCAGTGCATCATTCAAGTTGTGACATGGTTATTAGGGCCTGCTTTCGTCCAGGTATAAGGCACAGATCAGGAATAATAAGCAGATGCTCAGATTCGAAAATTTTACAAGTTGGCCAGAAAGGAAGCCTGTCTTAATGCTGGGAATAAGGAAGTTGCTAAAGAGATTATTGTCTTAAAGGAAACTAAGTACACAGCATCTGAACAACAAAAAAGATACCTTGAGCCATTTTAGAAATTGGTCAGACCCTACCTTGCATGCTTAAATGTGTAAAACTAGAAGAGTTTTAAGAAGAGTTCCGAGGCACCTTACTAGCTAGCATCAGGCCATTTAGAGAATTGTTACTCCATCTTCATCCTTCTAGAAACTTAGAAGTTACTTCCTCCATTGTTCAAGTGGGTCTCCTGAGTCTTCCTCAAACTAGAAGCAATTCTTGATGTCATCTATATAATATTGGTGATGTGGGCATATAAAACATTAGAGCCTTAAGGTCCTGTGACCTTCCATTCATATTTCAAAGACATACCTAGGGTGGTGGGAAATGTGTATCAGGCCGCCTGTGAGAGGGTCGTATGCAAGACTATCATGAATACAACTGAAACTGTAATGTAAATGGTGAAAACTCAGAAACACAAGAATATCAAACGACTGTTGAGAAAAGGTGCCAGCAGTAAGCAGAGCCACCGCAGGAGAGTGGCCATGTGGACTGCAGACAGCAAGGCTGTAGATATAGGCTTCTTAAACTGCTTGGGGTCCATGTCCATGTTTTTTTTTTTTTTTTTTTTTTTTGGTTTTTCGAGACAGGGTTTCTCTGTGTAGCTCTGGCTGTCTTGGAACTCACTCTGTAGACCAGGCTGACCTCGAACTCAGAAATCCGCCTGCCTCTGCCTCCCAAATGCTGGGATTAAAGGCGTGCACCACCACTGCCCAGCGCATACTCTTAAAATTTAACTATCATATTTATTATTTGCCCTGATGACTTTCAGCCTTGTTTTAGTCAAGTCTTTTTTTTTTTTTTCAAAAAAAAAGTATTAGTTCTTCTTTTTCAAATGGGGATGTTCACCTTTGCCATTGTATCTTGAGAGCAGGCAACTTATCTTTTGATTTTACATAGTTTATAGCTACAAATTTGCCTTGAGTCAGCCTCGAGGGTAACTCTAGACTTGGACTTTTGAGAATTGCTAGAACTGTTGAGACTCCAGAGAGACTCTTGGGGATAAACTAAATACATTTTGCAGCATAAGATGGATATGAATCTTTAGGGTCTAGGAAAGAACTTTGTGGTGTGGACATGAAACATCTCCCCAAACAGCTTCATGTACTGAAGACATAGATCCCAGATGGTGTTATTACTATGCCCAGATTGGCTTCATGAGTAAGTTAACTCCTTGGTAAGATCACTGGTGACTAGTTGGATGGGTAGGTAGGAAGTAGAGACTAATTGGAAGGAATAGGTCACTGAGAACATGTGGTTGCAGACTCCTAGATGTTTCTTCTATTTGCTTTTTGTCTGCCATACAGTGAACCACTCCACTACATGTTCCTGACATGATGACCCTTCTTACCGTACATGGGATGAGGAACAGTCCAGCCTAGAGACCACTGGCCAAAAGTTCTAAAACAATGACCCATCATTTTCAAATGTTCTCTGTTTTGCCACATTAACAAAAGAATGAATAACACATGATTTTAAAATATATTTTCCCTTCTTTTAAAAAACTATGTGAATATTAATATTGTGTATTAATATTCTCAGCATAGAACAGATATCCTATGATATTAAAGTAATTAGAAAAAAGTTAAGACTAACCGTATGCTATTTGATAATTGAATTACAAAATTAACCTCATGGGCTATAGAATAAAAGAACAGCAATTACAAATAATAAGGTGTAATTCCACTATGGCCTTAAAATAATGAAACTAAATCTAAAGGATTATATTAAAATAAATAAACAACTGAAAAAATAAGGCCTGATTGCAGTGTTAATTAGCAAATGGAGTCTTCACTGAACTCATTGATTAAATTGCTTGAAAATATTTTTCTATTTTTGGTGGTCTTTCTGCTAGGCATTTGTGTCTACATTTTCACAAGTTAATGCCCACTTAAGCACCCTGCTTTGTTTTGTTTGGCTTTGTTTTTTCATCTTAAGAACAAAATATCACTGAAAGCAACTTTATGCTGTGAGCATATAGCAATTCATCGAACAATAGCCAATGTTGTGTCCAATAAAAAAAGAAGTTAACCCCGCCCACTTCTCCACTAACACATGACCGGTCTTCTGAAGTTTCTGAACCTGAATTTCTCAATGTTCAACATGAGTCTTTTATTTGTTTGTTTGTTTGTTTTTACTATGTTTCCACTTCTGACAGTCTACAATTCTGCAAGAATTATTTAGCTTGACAAAATATTAGATAACAGTACTGTGCCAATAGCAGGATTGCAAATAACCTCACTCAAAGCACAGTAAACATGATCATTCCTAGGAAGATCACACAGCAGAAACAGGATAACAGGACATGTTTTCATAAAATAGAACTCCGCAGAATGAAAGAGGAAAATGTAAGAAGATGCGCTCCGCCAACACTATCAAAGCTGTTTGGGATGCATAATGCAGTCTGGCTCCAAGTGAATAGAATCAGGACCGTCATCCTTACTGAAGGTCTTCATTTCTGAAGAGGCAAGGCTCTGACAATTTCTTTCTATCATATCAGCATCTACAACAGAACTCGTTACACTGTAGATGCTGTGTCAGTGGGTTTTTAATTCACTGACGGAAGCTGTTTAAATGAATAGTCTGACTAATTTGCACACAAATATTAAGCAAGCAATACACAGAGGTAGAAACTCCCTTAACCCAACACACAATCTCTGTTTCTTTAACATTGGGAACAAAGGTACTATACTTGTAAAGTTGGAGAAACCGTTATGCAAAAATTATCCTTTAAGTCAACAATCAAGTGCATAAGAAGATATAGACAGCAGAACAAGCTGAGGAAGACAGCAATGGTGTTTTATGTCTATATTACTGTTACAGAAGTTGACTCTAAGTACCATTTTATAAACCCATTAAAAACTGTCAAGTCTCCCAAGACATATTATATTCTCATAAAATGACACAAATGCTAAATTCAGTTTGAACGTGAATTAGCAAAGAATAGGAAAATCAATTTAAGAGCTCCCACTGCAATCTCAACCCTTGCACTCTGGCTTAGCATCTGTGTATTTCATTAGTATATTTTGTTACACGATCATGTAATATTTATGCAGTAACATAATACGCTCCGTCCATCTAAGATTAGAGAAAAAAAGTGCAGCTCCTTTCCATTATTGCGTGCCCTTTATCTGCTGAACACTGTGTAACATTACCCGGGGTTTGGCGATTATGTAATGAGGACTTCTATTGTAACACACCCTGCAGAGTTGGAGGATGGTTGTGGGAAACTTAACTCTGTAAATCCTGAGTTGTGGAACAATTAAAGCCTGGCTTTTGACGTTACATTCACCTCCCTCCCCCACCCCCCACCCCCACCCCCACCCCCGCAAATATTTTGCTTCCCTCCCCCGACTTAAAACCCCTAAGTACTACAGTAGAGGAAACGCTACAAGAATTATGGGGAGAGCTCCGCTGACGACAAAATAACAACTACCATCTGGTGTGCAGCAGATGTGTGTTCCACAAACTCTTTTTTTCCCCTTCTTTTTTTTTTCTTTCTTTCTTTCTTTTTTTTTCTTTTACTTCTCCCTTCCAAGTCCTGTCCAGACCCAAACACGTTGCTGAGCTTATGAGATCTGACAACTTTACAGCCCCGGGGCTGGAGGGCTACAGGCTCATGTTTTTCCTTAGACTTCACAAAAGCTCCAGGGAATAAACTAACAGATTCAAGAATGATACTCAAAGGCGATTTCCCCACCCCCACCCCCAAGTCACCCCCACCCCAAACCCCCGGCCCAGAATTCTGTGAGGAATGCCAAAGAGTTCCTTACAAAAGCCCAGTCCAAAAAGATTACACGCCCCCTATAGGTTCCATGCCTTAGGAGGCAGAGATGAGACAAGAAGTGAGATTTGGAAGCCAGGAGTCACCTGGGGCTGAGGACACATGGGGCTGACCAATGTTGATGTGCCATCCATATTTACATAGGTGTGACTCTCCTAAAACCATAAAGCTACCTGCCATCTGCCCGATCCCCCACCAGCACTCTCCACTTCCTGAAATTTCCAGAGCTGCTGAGGTCTCTTAGAAAACACAGAAACATCTGTAAAAGTAGTAGGCACCCCTTTTCCGATTTTGTAGGACAGAATTTTTTTCTTGTCCAGATCAGAATCAGACCAATTTTTCAGTGACTCCGCAGAAAGGGTGTTTCCTTTCTGCATTCTGGCTTACTTCCAGAGCTCAAGTACTGCTTAAACATAATCTTCAGATACAGTCATTTGACTTGTTTCATGGATCGCCTAATTCTATTTGTAATGTATTGACTATAATCCACCCAACTTCTCCTTGGTATTATAACAATGAAACTTTGCTTTATTCCTCTGTAAATGGAACCCTGGTCTCTCTGGCTTTCCTTTAACCTTTCAGTACCTAACTGTAGGTAGATTTACAGTCAAAGAACTATGGGTACAATTGCTATGCTCTGAGACGGCACAGGTATAAGAATCCTGGATCTGCTGGTTGAGACCTATGCTCTGTGGTTTATATCGCTCTTAGTCCAATGGTATTGAGGCTGAAATTTTGATAGTCGTTGATTTTTGTTTCTTGGAACTCACTGCCAACTAGGCTGAAGTTACCAATTGTAGTAGAGCCTTCCAGATAGTCTTATATCTGGTGACATGTTTGTGACCTTCCTTGAGATAGTCACTGCTTTACTACTGCTTGTGATAATGTGGGTTCAAGATGCAGGGTCTGGTTTTGATGTTCTCTACTTTGTCTTTGAAGCTATCATGACCATTGGCATAATTATCATCTCAGTCAGGGCCTCTTTCTTGTCTTAGCCTATCATGATGATCTCAGCCAGCATACTCGGAAATAGGAATAAATAATTTAGAGTTAATTTGGGATGACTTGTTATTTGGTCATACAGGATGTAGATAATGTCAATAAAACACACACACACACATATACTAAAGGGGAAAATTTTTGTTATAATTTTATATGTATGCCACCCAATAAACACTAATAGAATAAACACTAAAAAAAAAAAAAAAAAAAAAAAAAAAAAAAATACTAGTTTAATTGGAAATCACAAGAATCAGGCCATTATAGGCCTCCCAAACATGAGAATTTTGAGGTCTAAGTCTTCACGTCAGCCCTGGTTTCACAACACTTTTATTAGCCTAATCCAGTGGTCCTGCTCTGGGAAACCTGAACCAAGTTTCTGGGGAGGATGGGCAGGAAAGGGGAATGAAAACTGAAACCAGCATAATTTTCTGTCCCTGTGTGAAATAACCCTGAAAGCAAATCGAATGTAACTGTTTGTTCCAGAAAGTACTTGTTCCTTGGGGCCAGGACTGCAAGCCAACTAAAAAACTTTACTTACCACGAATAATAGTTTGTTCACAAATGTAGTCTAAGGATCTGGGCATCTTAAAGTCCTTACCCGTAGCTACTTTGAAATAAACTGTCCAATCCCTAATCTTGTCAGGTTTGACTTTAAACTTTCTTAAGTCTAGACCCTAAAAACCTGAAAACCCTACATGTTTTTTACTTTGATTTCTGTCTTTGAAAGAATAATGAAAATTTTCAGGGTCACCCTCTTTCCCATTGAATAAACTTTATTCTTCTTGCTCAATGATTGTATTGGGGGTTGTCTAAATAGTCAGCAACGCCCACGCTACATACTACATCGACCTGAAAGTGGTCAGGAGATATTTGTCCCCTGTGGCTCCTTGATCTTAAGCTGGGGTTGGGGAGGGGGTTTCTCACAAGATTGAACCTGAGTTCAACTTTGTCCTAGTAACTCATAAGTGTTAAGTACATTTTATCAGCTGAAGATTAAAGAAAAACTTGACATTTTCCCCCTAATTTGTTTTATAATACAGCAGCATGATGCCACCAGAGGGGTGGCATAGTGGGTCTATACTGAGGCATTTTCCTGACCCTGAGGGTACCAGTCATACAATGTGTCTAGTATAAAATGAAATTTATTTTGGGGCATTAAGGGGGGCGGGGGGGCAGTGGTGAGAAGGGAGTAGAGGCAGAGAAAAAAAAGGGGATGAAGAAAGACAGAAACAGAGAAAATAAAGAAAGAAGGGAAGAGGCCTGCCAGAACACGTAGTAAGAGAAAGAAAGGGGAAGAGAACAGAGGGAAAGAGAGAGAGAGGAAGAGAGAGAGGGGGGGAGAGGGAGAGAGAGGCCAGAGAAGCCAGAGAGGCCAGAGAGGGAGAGAAGAAGGGAAGGAGAGAGGGAGAGAAAAAAAGAAGAAGGCAGAGAGGCCAGGGAGGATGGAGGTTGCAAGGGTAGGCCAAAGAGGCCAGAGAGATGGGTAGAAGCTAAACAGTCCATTTATAGAAAGCCAGGCTCAAACTGGCTGTTGCTAGGTAACTGTTGGGCAGAACCAAGAAGAAAGGCTAAAACCCCCATCCATTTTTTTTTATTTTTTATTTTTGTTATTTTTGTTTGTTAGTTTGTTTCCCTACCATCACTTTGAAACTTTTTTTTATCCTTGATGAGACAGTAAGAAAAAGTCTGTAGGGAGTGAAGATACATACTCCAAATAAGTCCAACCCAAGAACCCAAGAACAGAAGTGTTTAAATGATTATGTAAGACTAGTATTCTCTGGACACAGTTTGTATTGGATGGGTTTTACAAAATCGCATGTCTGTGGTTTGAGTAGATATAAAATGTATGGTCATAAATTATACTTTAATAAAGGTAATTTAAAATACATATTTAAAGACTTTCTTGAGACTTGTCTTTGTAGCCATAAAACATGCTTTATTTTTGTCTGCCTTGAGCTAGATGGTTAATTGGGCCCCCAATGGTTGATAAGTCATGTTAGAGAAGATTCTAGAAACACAGAGCAGAACAAGCTCTGACTGTCATCAATTATATGTGATCTCCTTTCACATGTTAACTCACGAGCATCTCTCTCTAAAATAATTCTACCTGGGATAATCTGACATTTCAGGGATCATTTGAGAAAACTTGACATTGGTCAGGATGCTTATTTGAAAGAGGCATAATAAAAATTATAGAGATATTGACGACCTGATCAACTGTCTGGAAAAAGAGCTGTCTTTAACACAGGCAGTCTTTGCTTTCTCATAATCATACTTCAGAAGTTGCTGTACCATTAGAAGGCTTGATGGAATTATAAAATGCCCTAGCTACTGTTTGAATCAACTATAATGAGTTTGAATCTCTTTTCTCTCCTCTTCTGTTTATACATGTCTGTGTCGAAATGGCTCTTCCTGTTCCTATGCTTTCTCTTCTTATTATAAAGGACAAGAAAGTCTGTCATCTGCAGCGATAATTTAATATCTGTCTGAAACATGCTGCCTCTTACTTTGTCTCCTTTTTGTCTGTTTCTTGGGCAACATTAGAGGTAGATTTAAACAAACATTTATTTTGTCATGATACAAACATTTCTGCATAGCTAGTCAAAATAAATAATTAAAAATTTTCCAAACAAGAACATGTTGCTCTAATGTTGTATGGATTTTTCCTTGCCAAGACTAAATCAGAAGCAAAATTTTACTTATGTGAAGAGATAAGAACTTTTGGTAGATAAAAGGAAAATTAGAAACACAGAACCCTTGCCGTGAATATACTAAATTTAGTAGGTTTTTTTCTAACATATAAAACAAGTCAATTTATATGTTTAATTGTAGTATTTACTATTTTAAAATTTAGACAAATCAATTGTTAATCTTTACTTAAATTTTTAAGCATATAATTAATATTATTAGAAAAGTAAAGTATAAAAGTTTTCATGAACACATGATTTAGGTTTAATTTCTTATGCTGTAGACTAACTTGTTCTACAGTCCTGAGTTTATTAGATTGTCATTATTTCTATAAACAACTGATTATAAATCAATATTAAAATAAGCTATATAAAACTGAATAAATGTTAAGACTCTATTCTTATGATGTTATAAAGATAACTTGTGAAATTCACTCATAATTTCTATATTCATAGTCAACTCTAAGGTTTAAGGGTAATTTTAAATTATATTGGTTAAGAAATTGTTTAAGTATTCTACCACCAAGATATATTCAATGCCTTCTTTTCACTCTTTAATTGTGAGGTTGGGTCTCACTAAATTGTCCATGATGGCCTTGAAACTACACTGCAGCACAAAAAGGCCTTGAACTTGTAACCTTCCTTCCTGAGCCCCAAAGCTCTACCCAAAGAAGCTAGGATTAAAGGTCTGCTTTTTCTTATGTTTTTCAATATGAAACAAATACTCACAATACAGTGTGGAAAATCCCTATATATTATACTGTGCATATGTTTAACTTGTCATCTTAAAAATATGTCAAAATTGTAGAAAATAGGTACTCATGGAAAATAAAGCTTGATAATTCTTAATATACTATCTTCTAACATTTTATGTAGTAGAAAAAAACAAAAGCCGCTTCCTGTAGTTATAGATAGATGATAATTAAAGTAAGTAGTTAGAGAAAAATAGGAAATTTGATATGAAGTAGTCAGTGTGATTTGCCTGGTTTTTTGAAGAGGATTATTCTCATTTATTGAAGTAGTAATGTCAAAACAAGACACACATTCTGATTGTTCACAGAGAAGTCACTGCATTCAAATAATAAGATTAAAACCCTTAATGCTATATTTTCCTGCCTAGATATGTGTGTGTGTGTGTGTGTGTGTGTGTGTGTGTGTGTATGAATCTATGATATAAATACCTCTTATTTAAAAAGTATACATATTTGTATCATTTGAGTTCCTATGTTGAAAGCCTGGTCCAAGCTGCTGGTTCTATTTGGGAAACTTAAAAGTGGGACCTAGCAGAAGGAACTAGGAAGATGGAAACTAGGGAAGATTTCTTCGGTGTGTATTTTATCTGTTGACATCATTCTTCTCCTTCTCGTTCTTCATCAGCTCTATCTCTTCCCCTCTCTTCTCCCCTTTACTTCCCAGGAACCATGAAGTGTGAGACTATTTCCTCAAGCTCATACCATTATATTGCCCCACCTCACGGTCCAAGGAATGAAGTCAGATTAAAAAACAAACAAACAAAAACAAACAAAAAACAAAAGTAAACAATTGAAAATCTCTGAAACTGTGAGCCAAAATTAGTCACATCTTTATAGCCTCCCAGATACCTGCCACAGTAGCAAAGCACAGACCAACAGAGCTTTATAAATGTACACTATGTTATCTGCTCCCAATGACACTAAGATTAAGTAAAAGGTTTAGAAAAAAATTAAATAAAGTGAATTTAATGGACTGCAAGTAGAAACTTCTCACAGTAAGAAGACTTTATCTGATAAGGACATATCAAAGATTGTTATCCAACACAATAGCAAAAACTCTGATACTAGTTCTTAGATTCAGCCTTCTCTCGAACAATCACAAGGCAACACTGGGCCATGTTCCAACTAGAAACACCCATAGACAAGCTTCAAGTGAAGATTACCATCACCATTAAGTCTGAGACAACCACACACACACACACACACACATACACACACACAAAAAATCCCTCAAACCTTTTGAGTAATCGTGATTACAAAGAGCATCAATGCAAGAGTCACACATAAGAGCCAGGAACTGGAAACCTCTAGACTCCTGTTCTCACTTTCTCAGTTATTTTTCTTTTCTCTTAGCTGCTTTAGGAGTCTCGATTTTTAACATATACTTATTTTTCTCTTTGTGTTGACATTTATAAGGTTCTCATCTTTGATTTTGCCTTTGATACTCTTCACTACTCCTTACAGTAAATCCAATGCCCTGAGACAGTTAACTTATGATTTGGTGAAAACTTCAATCAAAATGATGGTTGGGTTTATGTTCGACTTCCCGCTTGTCACCTGGCTTCCTTTAAAATAGTCACCAATAAATCTATCCGTTGCCCTAGTAATTAGGCTAATAGGATACACAAGGTTTTAGATGTAAACCAATGCACCAGACCCAGGCAGAGGGAAATCTATAATCTATCATCACGTTAAACATAAAGCCAAAGACCTCAAGAGAGACAACACTCACGATGCTTCCACAGGAACAAGACTGCACAAATTTAAGGATCAAACTGGATAAATGTGAAGAATCAGTCATTTCCATCCCCCTTATAAAAGAGGCAGACCCCTTAGGGTGTGTCCCAAGCTCTTTGGACACAGTCCTCCTTAGTATCTGGATGGCACAAACTCCATCACCTCTTACAAGAGCATGCTTAATTAAGCTGCCCACAACTATGCCATTTGAAAACCACAGAGTCATATTTTAACTAAAACTACAACACTGTGTGATTGCCCTGGTGCTAAAGCCTAACACATATGGTTTTTTTGCTTATTACCTGAAGATTGAAGCAAGTTCTTACCTTGCTATAAGACATTTACCCTCAGTGTAGTCTCTGATATGATCAAAAGTCTCTTTAGCCTGCCCATTTTCCATTTAAAATAAATTAACACAGAAACAAAAATTAGGCATGAATTAAGTTTAAAAAGTGCTGCCTCTTAATTCAGGAATTTCAAAAGGTTCCAAAAGCAAGAGGAAATGATGTGGGCTCTGACTCAGAGATTAATTGGTGAACTAGACTATGTCACTAAAGTGGCCTTCATTTCTGTTGCTTATGTAATAAACTACTTTAAATGACCTAAATTTATTCTCTTATGCTTCTTATTGTTACAATTGTGTTTCCCTGGGCTATTATCAGTGAGTCAGAGGGCTGTGAGCCTTTTGGAAACTCTAGAGGACAATGCATTTCCTTCCCTTTTGTGGCCCTAAAAGATGCCTGCATTCATTGGCTGTTTCATCTTCAAAGCCAAGATCTCATCATCCTGACCCCTATGTTCATATCACAACTTCTTCCCTGACACAAGGCACCCATCCTCCCTGATTCACAGAGCAGACTCTGTGATTATAATGACCTCTTCCCCAGAGATAATACAAGAAAACCTCATTTCAACTAAGTGGCGATTCCTCTTTTCTATTTAACACTGTATATTCACATGGTCCAGAGAATAGGAAGAAGACATTATTTTATTGACTACGAAGTCCATGAGTATTAAAAAGTGAATTAGCTGAATAAAGTCACTCAAAACCTTAAGCTCTTAACATAGAACATGTATTATCTGCCGTGTGTGTGTGTGTGTGTGTGTGTGTGTGTGTGTGTGTGTGTGTGACCCTGCGTATGCGTGCTTGTTTGTTGTTCTTTCATCTTATTTTGTCTTTTTGCTGGTACTTAGGATTAATTCCAGGATATCTCACATGCTAAGAAGTACTTCCCAAATGAATTAAGTAGCCACTCCTTTTTACATAATTCTTTTTAATGTTTAAGATTGAGATAAGTTTGGCTGGAGAGATGGCTCAGCTGTTAAGAGCACTGACTATTCTCCCAGAGGTCCTGAGTTCAATTCCCAGCAACCACATGGTGACTCACAACTATCTCTAATTCCTTCTTCTGAAGACAGCTACAGTGTACTCACAAATAAAATAAGTAACTCTTTAAAAAAAAAATGAGATAAGTTGCTTAGGAAGTTCTTAAACTCACTCAGTAGCTTTTGTGACAAGGCATTGAGCTTGTGATCCTTTTGCCTCAGCCTCCCAGATACCTGGGATTACAAATAATGACCTCCAAGCAGAGCGAGGATCGTGCTGTGTTATCTTAAAGAAGCAGCACTCTTCTCCGTTACAGTTCAGGAAGTCTTCCAGTTGTATCAATAATAAATGTTGGAAACAAAGAAATTAGGCAATAAGAAACATTTGCAAATACCCTTCACCTACTTCTACAGCACCTTCAGGTTAAGAATGGGGTCTGATGTTTTGTTTCAGTATGGGAAATCCTAGCTTACAAAAAGTGCTATAAGCCATGTTTATCCATCTGAGTTGCATGTTGTGCATATGTGATCCCCAAAACCTTCAATACTATTATATAGCCAGACTTTGAAAAATCATCTAAGATACAATATTCTAGGGGGAAAAAAGGCAGTTGGCAAGTACAGAGGCTGGTATGAGAATATTTGAAATTATAGTAAGCATTTGAACAGATCTGGATTGATCGGTTCTTCCAGAAGACAACTGTATCTCCCAGGGTAATGAGAAGAATGGCCAACATGGAGACTGAGAACTGAACACAACTTTGCTCACAAACTAAATACCATTTCACCTACTGGGCCTACATTCCTATACCTGTGTTTAGAGTAAACTGAAAACTGAAACCAATCACTTACTGCAGGTAACATTGTTCTCAGCACATAAACACATACAGAGCCAGCCTTATTATGCTGTAAAAGTTTCCCTCTCCCACCTTGATCGAGAGGCCTACCTTCAATGTATCTAGCTCATGATCTAAAGACTACAGCTATTGTCCCTTGACTTTCCTCTTTATAGACACTGTAGGTCTGTCAAGGTGATATTTCCCCTTTCTGCTATAAATCTAAGTGATGGACTTCCACTTGTAAAATGAGTTTATCCAGTACTGACAAGGGACAAGTCAGAAAACTACTATCTCACAGGAAGTTTCTTCCCTCATAAGAACTATCTGGTGGTTGAAGGGCAGCTGTTCCTCTCCTCTTTCTTGAGAGCCTCCATGAGTACAGTGACAAAGCCCTTGTGAGGAGAGTCATTGGGATCTCTGAAGATTGAACATATCATTGTTCTACAGGGAACTGAAATTAAGTTCCCCAAATGACTCTGTAGGGGAATATTCATTTAAAGCAACACCACACATTAGACCTATATCAAAGCACACATTTATCTCATTTGCATATATTGACATGTGCATATATTGTTTAAAAATTAATTTCCTGTTTTTACCAGGTGCAAATCTGGCACCATGGTTATGAATTCGGAAATATTAACAACCAGCACAAATGACTCCTCGAGAAGGTCTTGATTTTACTAAAATGTTTCCAGTGTAGTGTTTTTAGTACTCATAATTATATTATATCATGATTACTGGAGTACAAGTAGCTAACACACTCATCACTTTATCAGGTTTTACTGAGAACCCATGGGCCTGTTATGAGTCAGCTGCCAGGGTCTGCGTTTTGCCTCACATATCAAGGGCTCATCATGACAGGTTCTAATGATGATTATTAAAAGATAATCCAGAATTTAATTTCTTTCAAAATACAAAATTTGCCTAATTTAAATAACTTTCAAATTAGTACCTTACCCAAGCATACAATTTTCAGACTTAAAAAGAGATGCCACAGAGTTTAAGGCCAGGGTGAACTGGACCGTGTCTGTCTGTAACCACTTGAGCCAATCCTTCTCATCAGCTAATGATCTGGCAGAGTAAATCACATTAAATTCAGAGACAAGATACAGAAGCAGCCTAAACAAAGGTTGAGAAACCCAAGGGTTTATTATTTGAGTACAAAAAGCCACCAAATTAGCTAGGAAAACAATATTTATGAGGTAAAGTGAAGAGATCTAATCTTCAAATAATAATTTAGCACATTAAATTCTAAATGGTTACCCACGTCTAACTCTCTGCCTATTTTCATGTCTTCACTTGTTTGAAACTATTCTAATCCAAAGTCTTGACTCATCTTCAATCTGAGTTTGCCATTTTGGCACCTTACTGTGAGACTCCGTGCAACCTCTCTGAGTTCAAAGAAAGAATTGAAATTCACTTAGTCTAGATGTTAAAAATAAGTTTGTAATATTAACTAAAGCGTTCAGAAAAATGATACCGTTGCTAAGTTTGCTGCTGATTTCCTACATGATTAGTTCATTCTGTGTCTCTGTGTCAGTGCTGTAAGAACTTCAAACAAATGTGCAACAAGAGTAGTAAATATGAATGTAAACATAACAGGTGTTTGTCCAAGGATGTAGCTCAATGATAAAGCACATGCCTAGTATGTGCAAGGCCTGAGTTCCCTGTCCAGAACAAAAGTTCACATACACATACATACTTGCATATACACACGTATATATTTTTTTTCAATACATCAGAATAGACGATAAATATTACATTCAACAGCGATTTTTTCCCACCACATTAGAGCCCATTACGATTTGTCAAAGACCTTGGGGAGCTCTGGTTGGTTGGTATTGTTGCTCTCCTCATGGGGCCACAAACCCTTTCTATTCCTTCAGTCTTCTCTCTAACTTCTCCATTGGGAAACCCTTGATCAGATCAGTGGTTAGCTGTGAGCATCGGTCTCTGAATGTGTCAGCCTTTGGCAGACCTCTAAGGAGATAGCTATATCAGGCTCTTGTCAGCATGCACTTCCTGCCATCCAAATCAGTGTCTACCTTTGGTGACTGTACCTGGGATGAAGACACAGGTGGAATGGTCTCCAGATGGCTCCTCCTTCAGTTCCTGTCTCACACTTTGTTTCCATATTTCCTCCCTTGAGTATTTTTGTTACTTCTTCTAAGTAGGACTGAGGTATCCACACTTGGTCTTTCTTCTTCATGAGCTTCATGTGGTCTGTGAGTGGAATCTTGGGTATTTCAAGCTTCTGGGCTACTATCCTATTATCAGTGAATGAATACCATGTGTGTCCTTTTGTGATTGGGTTAACTCACTCAGGAAGATAATTTCTAGTTCCATCCATTTACCTAAGAATTTCTCAAATTCATTATTTTTAATAGCTGAGTAATACTCCATTGTGTAAATGTATCACATTTTACACATTGTGTAAATGTACCACCAGCCTGGGAGCACATAGGGAAGGACCCATGACTCCAACTGTACATGAAAGGGAGGATGGCCTTGTCTGGCATAGGTGGAATAGGAGATTCTTGGTCCCATGAAGGATGAACCCGGAGTGTGGGGAGGAATTCAAGGGTAGGGAGGTGGGAGTGGGGGAGTAGGTGTGGGCACATCCTCATAGAAGCATGAAGAGGAGGAATGGGATAGGAGGTTCCTGGGTGGTGGGGGGAAGGGGTATTAAGGGATAAAATCTGAAATGTAAATATAATATCCAATTTAAAAAAATATTTGTCAAAGACATCCAGAAGAACTTCATAATGAATGGAACAGTTCTGAGACCACGCAAGATTTAATTCTCAGAAGTACCTACAATCAAATTTGAGTCACCAAGACTGTAACCTTTCATTATTTACAAAACAATTTTTTTTTAACTTCTTTTCTCTTACCCATCATATAAGCAGATCTCTACTCAGGAATTTCATGAGAACCAAAAAACAGTTAACAAATTAAACTGTAAACACAGGCCAGCAAGAAAGATTGTTTACATTTGGTAAACACAGTTTTCTAAACAACATTTTGGCCATATTATTCTGCAAACTTTAAAGTTCATTCTCTAGGTTTTATGTCTCTCTCTCTCTTTTTCTTTCCACCCCTTGCAGTGTACATGTGTCTGTGTGCATGCATGTACACATATGCATGCACACACATGTGTACAGATGTATTCACCAGTAAGTATGCATGTGGAGGCTAGAGATCAACTTCGGGTGTTTTCCTAGATTGCACTCTACCTTATCTGCTGAGATAATCTCTCACTGACTCTGGACTAGCTAAACTGACTGGTCACCCCTGGATTCTTCCTGTCTCCACTTCCAAGTTCTGGAAATATAAGCACATACTGCAATGTCCACCATTTTATGTGGGTGCTGCAGAGGACCTCAAGCCTGTATGGCAGGCAACATTGAGCCATCTCCCTAGTTCCTGGGTGTTAACTTTCTAACTTGCAATCGCATTGATTTAAAATAATTCTTTCTGCACTTCTCTCGATCTTATCAGACTGTCATACAAAAATAAAGCAGTTTGCACGGCTGTGGAATAGCTGCCACCTGACTTAGAGCAATTGTGACACGCCAGATTGTAAAATACTATTGATCATTTAATACACAGCAGAGATGTTTCAGTTTTATAAATGTCTGTCTTAAGATCAATGGTCCTTATTCATGGCACTTTATAACTGAGCATCTGGGAACCTGACCCCAGTCCCTCCCCCCAGCAGGCTGCATTAGCTTTTCCACCTCCACACAGCTCTCACTCTCTCCATGCTCCCCTTTTCAGGAAATGCCCCTTCCTTTTTCCCTGTCCTTCCATCAGATATTCATGATCCTTTAGTGTTTCCCACCATTGTGAATAACTTTCAGCCTTGTACAGAGTATGCTTTCTTCTGTTTTGTGTATACATTACTGTGTGTACTTTGAAAACACTGACAGTCCTTATGCATTCATTTCTTTACTTATTATTTACTCATTATTTTTACTTATAATTTACTTATTATTTCCTTACTTATTCGTATGAGATATAGACTAATATATATTATATTATTAAGTCAATGAAATTATAGAATTATTTACATTTCAGTGAATGTTCTTTCCAAGAATTCAAAAGGAAACCATTTTTCTATCACAAAATATTTAATGATTTTTTTCTTACTCTTTTTTTAAAACAGCTGTTTATTCAGTGAAATAAAATGAAAACTAGATATATTCCCAACACTCATTTCCAAGCACTGAAAACACTCCTGAGTTGAGATCTACCAGCACACCTTGATCATTTAGTGAATTAGAAATATCATCTTTAAAAGGGAAAAAGACAAGGAAGCAGATGGTTCAGCAGATAAGGTACTTGCTAAACAAGCCTGACTACTTGAGTTCAAGTCTAGAATCCTGGTAAAAAGCCAGATTGTTTGTTGCTTACAAAATTGTAATCCCAGCATTTCCATGGCAACAAGATGGGTGTTGGGGACAGATTGAGCCAGAAGATTGCTGGCCAGATAACATGAAGGGAGCAACAAACAAAGACAACAACAAAGACAAGACAAGCAAAGACAACAACAAAGACAAGACAAACAAAGAGGATGGCAAAAACTGACTCCCAGAAGTTGTCCTCCCACAACCAGGAGTGACATCAACAAATGTGTGCCTCCCCACATCAACATATACACTAAGTAAACTTTTTATTTAAAAAAGTGAAAAAGAAGAAAGTTCTTGGTGTCATCTTTTCAATAAAATCTTGAATTATATTGAGCAACAATTTTATGACAATATCCATCATACAAGGAATCCTACAAAGAGGCATTCGAGATATGTCAAGAGCCTCCTTCTTTTTACCCTGTTTGCCAGCCAGTCTGTTGGTCTGCCACAGTTTTATAAATGCAGATAAGAGGCGTGCAACTCACAAGTCAAAAACAAGAAAATCAACAAGCAGGGAAGTACTATTTCTGCATTATTTTCCCAGTCTTAGCCCCACGTATGATACGAGAAAGGTTGCATGATTTCTGAACACATAGCAAGTCATGTGGTTAGGAAACAAAATATTTGATACATCAAAGACTAGACCAGTAAAAAAAAAAAAAAAAAAAGTCAGTTCTATCATATTATAACACATGCATTCTTTTACCACATTTCAATGCTTTGTTTTAAAAAAAAAGCATACTGGAAAGATGCTGTCAGTACATAGTACTCAAACATCTTGTCAATTGCACACTAAAATGAATAGGAACAGGAACCTAATATACAGAGAAGTAATGTGTCACAAATTAAATTAGTTAACTAATATGTCAATTAATCCAATGGAACGTTGTAGCAACCCATCTATGTGGACATGAATTATAATCGATACAGTCGAAAATTGAGATGTGTGTAGTATATATTTTGTGGATTTCCCATAGATATAGTTTTCTGCATTTGTTCTTTTTCTTGTTCATGAAGTTGTATATAATGCAGAATTTGTACTAACTTTTACTTATTCCCTAATACACTCTTACTAAGGTAGAAAGAGATACCTGATATATCACTCATACTAAGGTGGGAGAAGAATTTTCAAGAATTTCAAGTGAATTTCTTATGTTCTTATTTTCAAGACAAGTGTTTCAGAAGAACTAGTTTTTATGTGACAAACTAGTCATAAATAAGCCAATGTTCTTAATTTTTCACTCAATATGCAAGCTTATTTTCTACAGACCATTATTAGTTACCATTCCCTTTCCCCAAATTTCAACTAATCTGTATTTTTAAAAGTACATTCTTTTTGTTGGTTTGTGTTGCTGAAATAAAACCTAATTGTAAAAATCCAAAATTATTTGTTATCCTACCTTGTCATTCCTGGTTGGAAGCCTTTGTTTGCCTTGAGTTGACTGTATGACCATGAAAAATTATCTTCTGAGATACTTATTGTCTTGATTAGAGTTTCCACTGCTGTGAAGAGACACTATGACCAAGGCAACTCTTACAAAGGCCAACATTTCATTGGGGCTGCCACACAGGTTCAGAGGCTGAGTCCCTTATCAACATGATGGGAAGCATGGCATTGTGTAGATAGGCTTGATGCTGGAGGAGCTGAGAGTTCTACATCTTAAATGTAGGCAGAATGAGATTGTTCTCTGCAGGCAGCTAGGTGGAGTGTCTCTCAAAGCCCACCCTCACAGTGATATACTTCTTCCAACAAGGCCACACCTCCTAATAGTGCTGAAAGGCTCGGGAAGCCCCCAAAGGGGACCCCACTCGAGTCACGGGATGGCGCGCACCCAAAGGACACACGGAAGACCAACTTGATGCAAGAACACGAGGTAGTTTAATGTCGGAACGTTCCGGGCCGACACGTGTCTCAATGTGGGAGACAGGGGCATCGACCTCGTGGCTCCAGGGTTTAGGGTTTATATAAGCTTGGGATGGGGAAGAGGAGAAACTTTCGCGCGGGTGCATACGATTGGTTGTTTTCCAATTTTTGAACATCTGGCCAAACCGGTCCATGGGGGCGAGGAGCAGTTCCTTATCAGGATCTTCATTCCTGGGATGCATTCCTGGGATGCTTCGGTAGCCCATTGTCCTGTAACTCTGCATTCTTTGTTTACGGATTAACTGGCCTCTGGTTGGCAAACCAGAGGGGCAACTTTAGCTACTCAGGCTAGGGAAAAAGAATCTATAATTCATGGGACCCATAAAATTTTCTTTTAGTGCCACTGCCTGGGTCAAGCATATTCAAACCACCACAGCTGTCATAGTTTTATACACATATATTGTGGGCGTTCTCTTGTCTTTTACGTCTATGAAATGCTTGTTTCTGGGATTCATCTTCCTCATCCTGAGATTCAATGTAGAGTGTAGCTATTTCCATGACAGTGAGAGGTTCACCTTATCTCTCACATTGTATCTCATGCTATAAAGGTAAAATCAGTACCATTGGTTAGATTTTTCTGGATAAGCATTTTTTTAAAAGAGGAAAGGAAGATGTTATAGTCACATTTGCAGTTCCTGTAGGTAATTTTTTTTAAAACAGCACCAATAGATGAAAGAATGTACAATTTTAAAACATTGACAGATTATTGGCAGGTTGACTGGAAAAAGAGTAGTATTAATTGTTGTTGTTTTAAGAAGAAGTCCGACCGCAGCTCAGAACAGACCACTCCAGACCATGCGGTTCCAAGGGGGAGAAAGTTTATTCAGGGGAAAGGGCAAAGGTGGAAAGAGAAGAGAAGTAGAGGCCGGCCATGACCACGTGGAGAGAGGAAGGGGGGAGGGGACAGAGAAAGGGTGTAAGAGCGGGTAAGAGGATAAGAGAGTAAGAGGGCAAGAGAGGAAGAGAGAGAGGAGGGGGCAAGCAGCCCCTTTTATAGTGGATCAGACTACCTGGCGGTTGCCAGGTAACTGTAGGGAGGAGCATACCTGGCTGTTGCCAGGTAACTGGGGAGGTGGAGTTTAGACGGAATACTAACATTAATTAATTAAGTTACGCTCCTACTCTTCTCTCCGTTTTTGCCAACACTACATAATATCCATCGTTTGGCTAATTTGATGAGACTCCATTTAGAATCTGTTTTGCTCTAATTAATCAATGAGTGTGGGATGTTTCCTTTGTTTGTTGGCTTCTGTACTTCACACCTTGGTTATTTGTTTACATCCATGCTCTCCTTTGTCATTGGGTTTTTAGGGATGTTGGTGGTAGGGTTTTCTAAAATATTTGTTTGCCAAGCTTTTAAAGAACATGATTTAAAAATCTGTTGTCTTCGAAATAAGATGCAACTAATTTCAGGGAGCCAAACCCATGAAATTACCTGCTGTTCTGGAAAAACCTAGTCCCTTAAAGTACACAGTTAAGAAAGGACTTAAGTCTCAGGCCTCAGGAACTTAAAGAATGTCTGGTATTTCCCGGTGCAGTGAGGATACAATAGTGAGATAGCCTTAAGCAATGATCCTTACTTAAACTTCCCGTTTTGCTATGCCTTATAACCTGCCATCTGAAATTAAAATTTGAGAGCTTGATCAAAAACCTTGACTTGATCTCCTTCTTCAAGTCTATCGTCTTTTCATTCGTCCGCTCCCCCTCCAACACCCCATAAGTCTTCGTTGAATTCCCTGTGGGTGGGGCAATTGGCGCCAACATTTTGGAGCTCGGGATCCGGGAGACCTGATGAATGTCACCCATTCACCGCTTCACCGTGAACGTGAGAGAAGATCTGCATTATGATCACCACAGAGCCACCACCTGTGAGACTGATCCCTTTAAGGAAGATCAGATAGAGCAATGCAGTCATGGGACAAGCATTAAGTAAATATGATTTATTCTTAAACAGTCTCAAAGAGTCCCTCAAGACATGAGAAATGTGGGTAAAGAAAAAAGATCTTAAAAAATTCTTTGATTTCATTGGTAATGTTTGTCCATGGTTCCTCCAAGAAAGGACTATTGATGAGAAAAGATGGGCTAGAGTTGGAGATTGCTTAAAAGATTTTTATTGAATCTTTTGTCCAGAAAAAGTCACTGTTCAAGTCTTTTCCTATTGGAACTTAGTGAATGATATACTCAAGATCTATAAACAATGGCCTGATATTCAAGACGTAGTAAAAGAGGGAGAAAAGGCCTTACAGCGGCACTCCCGACCACCCTCTGTTTGTGAGTCCATTTCTATTCCCGTGCCTGATTCAGAGTCTCTGCCGCCCCCCTTGAGGCTGCTGCAGCTGAGTCAGCATCCGAAAAAATTCCTCCTGTTAAAATTTATCCCTCCCTTGCAACATTAAAATCCCTGGCCAAGAAGAGCTGGAGGATGGTCTTTCTAAAAAAAAAAAAAAAAGATAGTCTCTAGAAGAGGAGGCAGCCAAATATCATAATCCTGATTGGCTGCCGCCACATTCCTTTTTGCCAGGTTCACCTCCTTACTCCTTATGCTACCTCTCATACACCTCTGGAGTATTTTGGCAGCATGGCCCTCTCCTCTGGGTCCACCTCTCAACTTCCCCCACTAAAGTACTCACCCCTTATACCTCTTTGGTTGCTAAGCTTATTCTTTTGTGACTCAAACAGAGTAGCCAGTTTTGTTTTGTTTTGTTTTGTTTTTTTTTTTTTTTTTTTTTTTTTGTGTGTGTGTGTGTGTGTGTGTGTGTGTGTGTGTGTGTGTTTTGTTTTGGTTTGTTTTTTGGTAAAGATCCTGATAAGATAATTGTGCTGTATTCTAAAAATCAACTAGATTGGCTCATGCAAACCACAGATAAGTGGCCTATAGCTTGCTCTTCCTTCTTGGGAATAATTGATAAGTCATTATCCTGCTGATAGATTGCTTCAGTTTGCTAAAATTCATCCTTTTATTTTCACAAAGTTTACCTCCCCTCAAACAATAGCAAATGCTTGCTTGGTGTTTACTGATGGCTCCTCTAATGGAATGGTGGCTTACATTATAGATGAACAGGCTATCCCCATTTGTTTCCCCTTTAAATCGGCCCAGTTTGTAGAACCTTTTGCAGTAATACAAGTGTTTCAATTATTAAAGGGTTGCCCCTTTAATCTATGTACTGACCGTGTCTATATTGCTCACTCTGTTCCCATTTTTGAGACAGTTCCATATGTTAGACCTCCACAAATGCTGCCCCTCTTTTTTCTCAGCTTCACAAATTGATTGCCTCTAGATGCCATCCCCCTTTTTTGTTGGACATCTCCATGCTCATTTCGATTTGCCTGGCCCCCTTTCTAGAGGAAATACCTGTGCAGATGCTGTCACCTCCTTGACCTTCCCAGTGTTGATAGGCTCTGTAGAACAGGCCCAGAAGAGGCATGCCTTACATCATTTAAATGCTCAGACCCTTCGCCTACTTTTTAAGATCACTCATGAACAGGCACACCAGATTGTTAAACAATATCCCGCCTGTGTCGCACTTTTGCCCACTCCCCACCTTAGCGTTAATCCCAGAGGTTTGGTTCCTAATGAAATATGGTAAATGGATGTCACACATATTCCTGAATTTGGCAATCTTAAATATCTTAATGTTACTACAGATACCTTTAGTGGATTTATTTTTACTACCTTACATACTGGAGAGGCTTCCAAAAAAATTTTATAGCCCATGTTTTAAATTGTCCCTCCATCATGGGTAAGCCTAAAATCATTAATGGTCCCAGCTACACTGGAAAAAATTTTCAAGAATTTTGCCGACAGTTACAAATCAGACATATTACTGGCATTCCCTATAATCCCCAGGGACAAGGCATTGTTGAGCATGCCCACCAGACTATCAGAAATACTCTACATAGATTAAAGAAGGGGGAGTTACACCCCCAGAAGAGATCTTCTAGAAATACTCTTCATCATGCCTTGTTTGTTCTCAATTTTCTAAATCTGGATGCTCATGACAAATGGAAGGACCGTTACCTTTAAATGGAATGGCCCCAGACCCAGTTCTCATATGGTGTCAAGGATCGATTTTCTGATACCAAAGAAGGCACAGCTAGATGGCTGCTAGAAAGATTAGTGAAACAAAACCAGACCCAACTGTAGATAAAATGAATAACAACTGAGATGCAGGGAAGAGAGGTCTCCCTGAGAATTCACTTCTTCTTCTTTCCTTTCCAGATGAAAGTGAGCCAGCTGTGGTGTTTGCTGTTGGAGGTTCTGATCCTGATGCTGGCCTTGGGACTTGTAAGAGCAAGTGATAATAATCCCCATCAACCCCTTAATTTGACCTGGCAAGTAATTAATGGAGAGGGAGACGCTGTGTTGAACGCCACCCTGGCACTTGGTGGCCCAGCCTTTACCCTGATCTCTGCAAATTAGCCATAGGTGGCCCTGCTAATTGGAACCTGGAAGGACATACAGATTTTCAAAAAGCTCCCTCCTCGCCCTCTCCTTCTGGCAGACACCGCCTCAACCCTTGGGGCAGGTGTGGCACAGAAAATAGAAGGAGCATGTTTAGAGTGCTTCCCTTCTATGTTTGCCCTGGCTATCACAGTGACCACTCTTTGAGTCCACAGTGTGGAGGTAAAAATGAATTTTTCTGCAAAAATTGGGGGTGTGCCCCTCTCCCTCCTGGGACCTTATCACGGTCGCTGCTAAGTATACATATCATAAAACAGAAAGTCAAGGAAACACAGGTTGGACTAACATTCTAGACTGTTCACATTGGTGTCACCCACTTCATATCCAATTTACAGACCAAGGAAAAAGGAATAGTAGATGAATCAGTGGCCATTCTTGGGGTCTAAGGCTGTACAAGGAGCGTTTTGGTGATGGCCTACTATTTACTACGAAGTTGTTGATACAACCACCTGGGGTTGGTGGGCCGAAGGTGCCTATCAAACCAAATCATGTCTTAAGACCCTTGCCCCCACAAAAACAGCCCTCTAATCTAGTTCCTACCCTTTACCCCACTACTCCCCCTCCTTCTGATGACGCCTTTAAACCTGATACTCAACATTTTATTCTTGAGGACATTAATAGGACTTTTTAGTGCTAAATCATTCCCACCCTGAACTCACCGAATCCTGTTGGTTATGTTGTCATTCTAGTCCACCCTTTTATAAGGGAATTGCTGCGAGTTCTGAAGGCACCGAGACGCGAGAGAGTCCTCCTTATGCAGAAGGAATCAACAGCAAGATGCAAAGCTAACACTGAGCGCGGTCTCAGGCCAGGACAGTGTGTTGGTAATAAGGTCCCTTCCACCCATGTTCACCTTTGCAATAAGATAATTCCCTATGTCTCCTTCTCTGCCTACCTTCTTCCCACAAATGATACTTGGTGGGCTTGCAGCGATGGTCTTACACCTCACATTTATATTCCAAATTTAGTGAATAACAAGATATCATTTTGTGTACTTGTACAATTGATTCCTTGCTTAACCTATTATACTGAAGAAGGTTTTGCTCAGGCATGGGACCCTGTTGCTGATCATGCCCTGCTTAGGACAAAGCGTGAGGTCATAACAGCCTTTACCTTATCTGTCCTCCTTGGCCTCGGTGCTGCTGGGCTGGGACAGGCATAACTTTTCTAGTTCTTTCAAATAGGCACCACTCAGACTACTTAGACGGTCCATTGACAAGGACATCAAACAGCTAGAGATTGGCATCACTAATCTGGAAAAATCTCTCATTTCGATATCTGAAGTGGTCTTCCAAAATTGCAGAGGGCTCGATCCGCTTCTCTTTCAGCAAGGGAGGCTCTGTGCCGCCCTCAAGGAGGAATGCTGTTTTTATACTGACCACACTGGGGTAGTTAGAGATAGTATGGCCAAGATCAGAGAGCGATTAGAATGGCAAAAGAAACAATGAGAACAAGAAGAGGGGTGGTTTAAAAACTGGTTCTCTGCCTCTCCTTGGCTCACCACCCTTCTCCCTTCCATCCTGGGCCCTGTGATTGGTCTCCTTCTCCTTTTGGCTTTCTGCCCTTGGGCCTTTAATAGATTTATGGGCCTTATAAAACAACAAACTGACTCCATGAAATCTAACCCTCCACAAGTACATTATCATAGACTTGATCTGGCTGGTAGAGGCCTGGCTGAGCCTTGTGATGAGATATCTCCTTTAGAAGCTTCATAGAACTCAGATCCATGCATGATGGTTCAGCATGGAGTGAACACAACATGGGTACTTGACAGGGTGTGAGGCTAAGCACTGCAGGGGGAGGACCTTATAGTTGGCTTCTGAGTCCCCCGAGAAGCAAACCTGATTACATAGAGGTTGGTATTGACTTCTTGTGTCTCAGAAAGTGGTCAACTAGGACCCCCAAAATCCTATGCAACCCATGAGACAAATAACCCTCTCCTCCCCAAAAAAGACACCGTTAAAATGATACTGGGAGGATCAGGTCAATACTTCCCTCTTCTGGTTAATGTCCACTCATCTCTTGATGAGATCTCCTAATGTCCATTTTTGCTTGGCAGCCTCATTAAATATTGTTAAAAGGGAGGAGATGCCGGGAGCCGAACACATGAATTACCTGCTATTCTGAAAAAAACCTAGTCAGTTAAAGTACAAGGTTAAGAAAGGATGTTCACAGTCTCAGGCCCCAGGAAACTTAAAGAATGTCTGGTATTTCCGGGAAGCCGGTTAGGATAGTGATATGGTCTTAGGCAATGAGGATACAATAGTGGGATGACCCTAAGCAATGATCCTTGCCTAAACTTCCTGTTTTTCTATGCCTTATAACCTGCCATCTGAAATTAAAAATTTGAGAGCTTGATCAAAACCCTCAACTTGCTCTTCTTCTTTGTGTCTCTTGTCCTTTCATTCGTCCACTTTCCCACCCCACTCCAGCCCCCATAAGTCCTGAATCATTATTGAATTCTCTGCTGGTCAGGGCAACTAATTCTCTCAAAACTCTTTTAGATTTAAAGAATGGCCTGGTCAACTGCAAAGAAGAAAAAGAAAAAAAGAAAGGAAGGAAGGAAGGAAAGAAAGGAAGGAAGAAAGAAGGAAGAAAGAGAAAAAAATAAAAATCGCAGGTTTTGCTTCTACAAATTATTTTGAAGTGTTTGAAAATTTTTGGTTGATTTAGAGAAGTTGGGTGTTAATAAGTTTTAAAAAAATAAAGTAAGAGGGGGCTGGCCATTTAGGAAGAATAAAGAGGAAGCCAAGCTGCCAGCCCACTAAGGTATAGAATGCCACTGAGGCTTTGGCAAGACAAGAGAACCTTCTGGTGCTTTAGTGCTGGTGAATCCTATTAAGAGCCTAAGAAGAATGCCAAGCTCTTTTATCTTGTGAAGAGAAAAAGGCCTCTGATAAAGAATAACACAAATCTATAAAAACTATCAAGACTATTTTTACATATGTAAAATGTAATTATAATATCAATTAAATGGAAAGGTGACATTTAATGGATATGGTAATATTGCATGGAGAGTCTCTTTGAAAATTTAGGACATCTCAGAATTAGTGTCAACCCAAGGTCATAATCTATTTCCTAGGTGCCCAAACCAAAGTTTCAAAGCAAGACTGTGAAATCAAATCACTAGAGGACTCTTAAGAAGAAAGGAAGTCCAGATAAAAGAAATAACAAAGAGTCTTTGTCTGAAAAATATTTGGAAAAAGGATAAAGAGCAATCTTTTTTTTTTTTTACTTCATTTCGTGACTTTAAAATATTCAAATATATTTATAACTGTTGGAGACTGCATGTTCTTTTGAATGCTCCTGGAGAGGAATTTAAATTCTTCTCCCATGCGATTACCTGCATTTGCAAGGTCAGTGTGAGAAAGAGGCCAAGTTGTAACAATGCAGTGATATCTGCTGTCTCCGATTAAAGAGAAAGAAACACCCAGCTGACACCGGGAAGGGCTGACACATGCAGGGGTGTGATTATAAGACCACTGTCCCTGGAGAGCCCTGGAGAAATAAGATCTGTATCTCTTGAGGCCATTCTGAAGATGAGAGAGTATCTGTTAGTGAATACAAAGGGACATGGTGCCCACATTTCTCAGCTCTAAACATGATGCTCAGCGTAGCTGGGTGCCATTTGTGTGGTTGGGCCGTAGGGTAGTGATCTAGACAGGCTTTGTTCTCCTCGGTAAGAACTGATGCATTTCAAGTCAGTAATCAGCATTGTCTGTGCATTTGCTCAGCTAATCTTCTGGCAACATGTGATGAACAATCTGTCTATTGACTGGCTCAGCAGTTGCTGGCCCCTCCACCCTCACCCCACGTTGATCCCTGCCTCCTTTCTGCTGGCTGCTCTTTTTTTTCCCCCCTAGAAAAGAAGGATATAAAGAGCTGTCCGTTCTCCTCCCCTCCCCCAAGATACAATTCCCACTCTTCAGGCTGGTTCTCTACCCTCCCACCCCCCTTGCACTTTGTGATTCTTTCTGGAATTCAAAAAATGCTGCCCAATTCTTGGCACTTGGCTACTTTCTGAAACTCTCGCCTTCCTTCCACAGCTTCCCAAACAAGAGGTGTGTTTCTATTGTCTTTCACATCTGTGTGTGTGTGTGTGTGTGTGTGTGTGTGTGTGTGTGTGTGTGTGCATGCTGAGAAGGGCTTGTTTATAGGAAATGGGAACATTTTGGTAACATCTGTCATCACTTCATCCAGAAAATACTTGTGATTAGCACTGTGTATTAGGAGTAAGAGCAGGCAGTCAGAGAGACTGACCTATTTATTATTCCAATAAATATGTGGATTTGCTCTTGGAGCCTTTGACAACAAACGCAACCTTAAGGCTAGGAAACTCTAGATTTGCTATTTGACAAATTTGTTTACCATTTACAAAAGTAGGAGTGAAAAAAACAACAAACAAACAAACAAACAAACAAAAAACCCCAAGAGAACAAATGTGCTGAGACCCAGGCTAGATTTACTTCTAAAAGAAGCTGAATTACACAATGTGCTTAATTATAATTTTAGAGTTACTAGCACAACGCAAAGTATGATTGTTTGAGAGTACAAAACTTGACTTCTTCCATTTGTGCCAAGTAAGTAGTTCACAATCAGCTCCAACCAAACATACATTCATTTGTGAGGGACAAAGCATGAGAGGCAATCAGGCAATTACCTGTTTCCACTTAGTCTCACCTTCTGGTCTTAACCACAGGTAACTAGATAGACTGAATCCAAACAAGGTACTGTTAGTATTCTGTCTAAACTCCACCTCCACAGTTACCTGGCAACACCCAGTTATGCTCTTCCCCACAGTTACCTAGCAACAGCCAGGTAGGCCTGGTCCACTATAAAAGGGGCTGCCTGCCGCTCCTCTCTCTCTTAATCTCTTACTCTTAATCTCTTACTCTCCTACTCTTACCCTCTTACCCTCTTTCCTCTCTGTCCCCTCTCTCTTCCTCTCCCCACGTGGTCATGGCCGGCCTCTACTTCTCCACTCCTCTGCTCTCTCTCTCTCTCTCTCTCTCTCTCTCTCTCTCTCTCTCTCTCTGTCTCTGTCTCTGTCTCTGTCTCTGTCTCTGTCTCTGCCTCTACTACCCTCCTGGCTCCCCTCCCCATGCCCTCAATAAACTCTATTCTATACTTACCAGTGTGTGACTGGTCCCTCATGGGAAGAGATGTCTTTACATGGGCCTGCTGAGACATCCCCTTCCCATACCGCTCCACACACCCACAGAACATACTCTCTTTATCTTTTTATAAACACTTCACTGGTGCCGTGACTCAAATATAGAAATCTGCAGGTTTGCATTAGACAAGCTACCAAAGGATATCCATGCTCACTAGCCTAGCCTAGAACTGGTAAACTCCACCTCGGTCGTCTGAAACAACAACTACCAGGTACAAAAAAGTTTCATACAGGCAGAACATTTGCACAAATGGTAGTTTTATTCATTTAAACCCCTCTCTCCCAGCCCCAGATGTTTCTTTGTTTCTGTAAAAGAAAGAAACACAAATTTCACTAACCAGAACAGCAAAGTTCTGGAGAGAAAAACATTCCCCTGACGAAATCAGGATCTTGGGCCAAAAGCCAGCCACTGGTTACTCAGGATTTCTGCGCATGCTCACTTACTGTGTGTAAGCTCAAAGTTCTTTACAGAGTGTGTTAGTATTCTTTCCAAACTCCAGCTCCACAGTTACCAGGCAACAACCAGGTATGCTTCTCCCCACAGTTACCTGGCAAGAGCCAGGTAGGCCTGGCCCACTATAAAAGGGGCTGCTTGCCCCTCCTCTCTCTCTTAATCTCTTACTCTTACTCTCTTACTCTCTTACTCTCTTACTTACTCTCTTACTCTCTTACTCTCTTACTCTTACCCTCCTACCCTCTTGCCTCTCTGTCCCCTCCCACCCTTCCTCTCTCTCCACGTGGTCATGGCCCGCCTCTACTTCTCCTCTTCTCTCTTCGTCTTCCATCTTCTCTCCCCCCCACCCTTTGCCTTATCTCTTGAATAAAACAACCCCCCTTGGAACCGTGTGGTCTGGAGTGGTCTGTTTGCTGCGGTCGGACCTTTGAGCTAACAACTAACACTGGTGCGTCGGACGGCTGAAATAACAACTAACAGAGTGACTTTAGAACATCTTTGCTTTTGCCTTCTAGGGATCCCACACCAGATGGAAAGCTCCATTAAGTTTAAAAAAACTGTATTCAGACTCCTTCCCCCACCCAGTTGATGTGCTATAGCTCCTCCAGACTTTCTGCTCAGTCCTAGAACTTGAGAGTCTCTTGGGTGGATATAATTGAGTTTCATAAACTTGAAATTTTAAGGAATCAATGAAAGAAGTAACTCAAAGCCAGTAGATTGCTGGAGTAAGTATTACAGCCGCTATGGCGCCACAGCAGTTACCACAGCTCTCGGTATGAACTCTTACACATATTGCATTGCCAGTTTTCAATAGCTGATTCTACCATCTGGTGAACTTCGAGTCCATAAAAAAAAGCTTTAAAATAGTTTTCACTCTTATTTCCAATCTTCTGTGCAACGAGGCACACACACACACACACACACTCACACCCATGGGTCTCAAACAATGCTTGACAAACAGTGGACAACTGGGTAGAGGATGTAGAGGGGAAAGCACTTGCCTGGTGTGTGTGTGTGTGTGTGTGTGTGTGTGTGTGTGTGTGTGTGTGTGACTGTGAATTCCACTTTCAGTACTACCATCACCCCACCAAACAACCAAAACCACAATCAATCACACTTGGTTACAAGTACTAATATGTGAATTAGTGTAGAGGAAGTGACAAAAGAGTTTGATTGTCAACCTAGCTTGGCTTCAGCCTTTCCCTGTCTATAATATCTTTTTAAACCATTCTCCCTTTTCCTCTTTTGACCAAGCATCTTATAAGAAGCGTGTCTACACTTCTATGTTGTTTGCAAGCAGAAGTCTCCAAGCCAACTAGCTGAAAGTCTTAATCATGTATGTGGTTCCAAAAAGGAAGCCTAGAGGCAGAAAGCGAGCGCGCGCGCGTGCGCGAGCGCGCACACACACACACACACACACACACACACACACACACACATTTTTAAATAATTTTATTATGCAGTACCAATATTTTACTTAAAAGGGCAAGCAAATTTAGAAAGCCTAAGAACACATGTACAATAAAGTGGAAAATTCCCGAAGCCTTTACTAACACAGTTACCATGTTTTCTTATTTTATTCTGGCTCGCTAACAAGTTCCAGTAGGACCATCTCTTGCTAATGATGGTTTTTTAAAGTGCTCAGCATTCTCTTGAGAAAAGGCTTTTGAGTACTCACTGCCTAGTCACTTCCTAGTTGGCCGAATGACTCATTTTAAAAAGCTTCTGTCTTCTGACTCTTTATCAGAGTTACAAACATAAATTCAATCTTCAATTGCTTTGTACCTTTTGTCTTAAAAGAAAAGATTTTGCTCCAGGAAAAGGAGATGTAGTCCAAGACACAGCTGCTCAGGATGCACATAGACATACTCCAGTATAGAAAAATTCTCCACCCGGCAGATGAACTTGCTGGGTTTCAAATAAAGGTACCCTGGGAAACTGGATCTCATTATCTTATACAAATACGTTCTTTATTTTTGATTTATTCCAATGGACTGTTACTATCAAATTATTGAGGCTTTTTGCTGTTGTGTAAACCACCTAGTGTGTTGTCTTGTTTTAGCTTACCATGCTAACTAATACAGAGAGGAAACAGGGCAAGTAACAAAGAAACAAAAGCTTCCAACCTCTTGTTGTTTATGTTTTGTCACCTGTGTACCAAAAGATGATCAGTGTCCACTCCTTAACTACTTTTGACATTGAGTTGGAAATCTTTGAAAATAGCATCAGATTCACTGATCTTTTTCTTTTGGAGAATATAGCAAGTTATCATGATCATGTTCACATAACCTTATGTCATGTTCACACAGACTTCTGTCAGAGCTTGTATTAGCCAGAGTTTTCCAAAGAATCAAGACCAATAGCATGAACTCATAGTGTGAAGGAGGCTTTATTACACTGGCTTATGTGATACTGGTTGGGTAGACAACAATGACCATCAGGAGAAGCTGCCAGCTGGTAGCTGCTCAATCAACAAGGCTAGATACCTCAGCAGTTCCATTCTGGTGCTGAAAGCTTGACACATTCATAAAAGGCCATTGACCTTCAGTCCATGTTGGAAAACTAAGCAAGGGGGTTGCTGACGTCATAGCAACAGCAGCAACAATAAAAAAAATGGATGTACAGCAAAGAGTAAACTCACATATAGAGGCAATCCCTGCTTGCTCGTTGGCCCTCTTTATACCTACCTTGGATCCTAGCAGAAGTTCTATGCTCTGGAGGAGACTGTCCTCTCACTCAACCCTTCCTGGAGAGGCTTTCTCAGACCTGGGACATGTCTAAGAGCTTGTCTTTTGATTCCAGATCCTATTAAATTTATAAAATTTACCATCCCAGGTCTTAAAAGAAGTTTTCTCACAATTTTCAAAAAATTCCCCTTGCAAGTATCAATGTCCTAATTTCTTTTTAGATTTATTTATTTATTTTATGTATATGAGTAAAATGTCTTCATGCACATCAGAGGAGGGTATCAGATCCCAATACAGATGGTGGTGAGCCACCATGTGGTTGCTGGGAATTGAACTCAGGACCTCTGGAAGAGCAGCTAGTGCTCTTAACCACTGGGCTATCTCTCCAGCCCCAATGTCCTAATTCTTAATTTCTTAAAAAAAATTAAATTTTTTAAATTAATTAAATATTTTTAATTAATTTTAAATATTTTTTAATTTTAATTAAATTTAATTTTTAATTATTAAATATGAAATTGTTATGTTACTTTATGTATTACCACCATCATATAAATGTGTGAATAGAGAAGTTAAAAAATGAACAACCTTCTCTCCTCAAATTGAGGAGTTAATAAAGACAGAATACTCACCCTGAAATGATGCACCAAACCTTGTTCTTATCTCTGCTTCAAAATCATGAGAGAAAGTAAACCAGGGAGGTAGACAAGGATATAATAACAAAAGTTTAAAAGTATAATTTATTTTAGTTTATTTATTATATTTACAGTAGTTGTTTCTCTCTTTGTGTATTTGTGTGTGTGTGTGTGTGTGTGTGTGTGTGTGTGTATGTTTTTGTGGGGAACAGAAGAAGGAACATGTTTGCCCCCAGCATGCCAGTGAAAGTAAGAGGAGAGTTTGTCGGGTCTACTCTTACCCTCAACCATGGGAGACTGAAAACTGAACTGAGGTCATCAGTCTTGGTGGCAAATGATTTACTCACTTTGCCATCTCACGTTCCCAAACTTTACTTTGAAAATAGGACTTAAGACATACATGTTTATTTAGAGTAGAAACAAAATGATACGTATCGTTGCTTGACTGACGGACTTATATTATTTGACAGGTAATTTAATAGACTCCTACAGCAGCCACAAAACAAGTGCTTATGAACTATGGCATGCTTGCTGTGGGTTTAAGGATATTTAAGTAAGAAGGAATTTCAGGGGAAATGGAAAGCAAATCATTAAAAATGGCTGAAAGCAGAGAAAGACAATGCTAGGGCAGAGAAGACACTGTGCACTGAAAGGCCTCGATGTCTTAGCGTTTCTTTGTTTTGATAGCTTATACAAGGAGATAGTATAAGTCCAATATGTAAAAAGATAAGCTTTGGAGTTAGTCGACCTGAGCTTAAATCTCATCTCTTCTCTTTCTTTGCCTGTGTAATCTTTTGAGTAATACTTTAATATTTAATGTGGCTATACCATTTTTTTCTTGGGTAGTGAAGACCATCATGAGGAGAAACTGATGTAACCTGTGCCTTACCCTGTACTAGGCTCTCAAAACAATCCAAAAACCTGAACTGTGCTTAGACTGGTTCAACACGGTTCCAGTGTTATATAGATAGCTCCAAGTTGTGAGCTGTGAAACTTAGGAAGTGGATCATTTGGAAAGCAAGGAGCACATGGGCCCACCTGTGTGTACCTCGTGGTACAAGCTGCACATGTGGGTACAGCTTCAAGTACTTGAAACCACATTGGTGTCACAGCAGTGGGGACAAAGCTCAATCTGATTTTCTTTATTTCCCAGAGAACGAGAATTGAGCTGGCTAGAATCTGCTGGTTTCAAATGCAATCCCTTGAATTTTATGATTTCTTTTCTCTCTTAAAGGGTATTTTATTGAATAACACCGACCCTGTTTGTTCTCTGATTCCCATTTCTGAAGCTGCTTTGCCAAGACAACACCATCAATCAAGGAGAGAATGTGTCAGCAGGGGGGCTTCTCTTCTTTTGCTGAGGGTCTCTGGTGTTTGTTTTTCAACAGAAACTGAGCTCTGAGTAAACACAAATTTTTATTTCAGAGTAAATGTCTCTGAGTTCCACAGTACCTTTTGTTTTCTGGGAATGTCAATTTTATTTTTGTTCCCAAGTTGACAGAAAATGAAAGAAATCATTTGAAGAACTACATTTACTTCTTGTGACAAAAAGAGAACCGTGGAAACAGCCAAAATGTTCAGTAAAGCAAGACATTTGCTAGATAAATGAAAATTTCACAAGCTGAACAATGAACACAGGTACACACGTGAGGCCACAAAGAAGGAAAAGCATCCCCAAACGGCAGCCTTCAACATAAAAATGTCTGCACTGTGATGCTTCTCTGTGAAGACTGTAAAATGAAAACGGACAGATTTGATCCCTTCCCCCACCACACCCCTAGAAAGTCTTTGCTCTAGGTTCATGTTCCATCTTCTGAAAAAATAGGAACTTGAACATAAACATGGAGCCCAAGTGCTCAGATCCGGAAAAAGACCCTTATTAGTGAGGTGCTAAAACACTGACCTCCATAGGAGCACCACAGACCCGTGGGAAACAACTTCAGAGCCTTAACTGCCCAGAGGATACAGGAAACCTGCTTGATCTGTTACATGTTAATTTAACGACGGCTTCTAAGCATCTGCCAGCATAGGCTCTCCAGGCTCCATAGTCCCATCCTTGACTTCACCACCATTCATCCACCCATCCAGTCCTTCCACTCAGCCTCTACAAAGTTATCTACCCGCTGAAGTTTTAATGAACGCAGCTTAAAGAAGCACAAAATCAAGAGGAAGGTTGGCAACCATCTGTTGAATTTGTGCTCCATCCATAGACAATCCCCTATTTAGAAGCTAGAGTGGATTGTTTGGCCCTGAATGGTGTGAATTTCCTCTCCAAGCAGCCCAAAAGCTAAGAGAATGACCACGTTGTACTGAAGAGGCCTGCTTTGAGAGTTTTGAGGCCAGCAAATAAAATCATACATTGTATTCCTTCAGGAGAGGTCAACTTCCTTTATGCACACTATCTAATCAATTCTCAAAGCATTCCATTGACATGAGGCCAAGGCAGCTCCAACACTCACTTTACAGATGGATAACCTGAGGTTCCCAAAGGTTAAAACAGTTTTCAAGGTCATCTTAGGCCAATTCTACACAACTGCATTTACCTGGGCAATGGAGGCAAAGACACAGACAGCAGGCAGGTTGTTGAAACAGACAGCAAGCTGCTTTTGCTCAGAGATACTGTGCCCAGTCACTAAAGGGCAAGGACAAGACCAGAAGCTAGCCAAATAAGCTGCCTATGTGCCCAGATTCCTCAGATGATTGACAATTTTCTATTCAACTGGAAACTGCTAGGCAGAGAGAGAACAGCAATGAGGTCACAGATTTGCTATTTATAGGATATCAGCCACCACACTCAGCTGCTTTGCGGTTAAGGTGAATATTGAATGTAATTTTCTTTCTCCAACTTCATCCAGAGAAACTAGTTTCAGAAAAGGAAATTATAGAATTTAATAATATTTCTTGTGACATGGTGATTTGCTTTGTAACAGTCTCAGAAACGTTTACCACATATCCATCTGGGCTTATTGACCATAAATAAAAACTCAGTCACATTCTTTCTTGCTCCATAGATTTTCTTCCTTCCTTCCTTTCTTTCTTTTTTCTTTCTTTCTTTCTCTTTATTTCTTAAAAAAAACAACAACAACAAACAATAAGCTATTCCATGAGGTGTTTGTTTGTTTTTGTTTTCCCCTGTTTGTTCAATTTCCTACATGGAAATGTTCAATGTATTTGCAAAGTGATTACAAAACAGAACACCAGTGTGGAAAAAAGCAGACAAATAAATAACAGGACCGTTTTATGAGGCAGAGCCTCTGAGGTAACTCTGTTTGCCAGTTAAGTTTCAAGAGTTAATTCCTGTGAAACTACACTTCCTCACTTTTCTTTCAGCCAGCGTTGGATCTGAGGTATGTGAGGGCTTCTGAGAATGAGGGGGAGGGTCAGCCGGAAGCCTCCAGCCTTTTGATGTAGATTGATGCGTGACAGTAGCCCCTGCTTAACTAAAGATCAAGTTTTGTTTCTCTTCAGCTTCTCTCCCAGCTCCTGGGGAGACTTTCCTTAGTTGAAGGAGCACTCCACTCCGAAGTCCTCTGGACCACACCAAAAAATGGCTGGTGTGTTCTGTGACTCACCAACCACAACCAAAACTGCCAAAATCTGAGGAAATAAAATAATAATAATAATAATAATAATAATAGGCACCCAAGAGCTTTCAAGGCTCAACATAAGAAAGAGGTAAAGAAATGAGGGGAAACTGCCCGAGGGACATCTCCAAGCTTGTATTTGGGATGAGACTGGAGGACAGGAAAATAACTATGAGCCAACTGCTCAGGGTCTTGGAACCTTCTAATCAAGCAGGAGCTACTGCAACAAAGGCTGACCTGGTTCCAAAACACTGCTGTTGGCTCAAGCATTGACCACATCAGAGATCTTCATATTTGTGTGGAGATTCCAATTACTTAAAAGTCATTCCATTCACAGATTCCCAGCCAGGCCCTACTGACGTGTTAAAAATGGGTTGCAAGTACATCTGCACCCTAACCAGAATCTCATAATCTTATGACCTCACTGTGGTGACTGAGAAATTTATCAATAACACTTTGGGGGATATTTTCAGAGCCTGTTACACACCTAGCCTACCAAAACACCACATTCAACTTTGTATTTGATTAATGTGGCAGCAGCTCAGCTAACATATAATTCAAGTAAAGGACTACAAACAAACAAACAAACCTATAAGATCTCATTTAGACACTTAAAAAAAAAAAACTCAAACAAGAGAGCAATTACAATTCTTTAAAGGATCATAGCTGCAGCTGTCACTTTGAAATTAAGAATGAATTTTCTATGGGTAAGAAAGATCAGAGACATAGTTGGCCTTCATGCTAATGTTTTATGTGCAAGAGCTACTTCTATACATAGTGTGTGCATTTGTGCGTGGATTTTTCCATTTACCAACAGCTTCTGGCAGCCCCCTCCCCCGACACCATATGCCAGTCTTTCCCCCTGTACCCTCACTGCTCCCTTTGTCTCCTTTGACAGCCCCCCTTTGCCCTCCTTTTACCATCATTCAGCTTTTGCTGATGTAACAAAGCTTGCAGAGACGAAGAGACAGTTGGCTACTTTATAGAGACAAGAACAGGAATCGTCGAAATCATAAGGCACTGATTATTAAGATTTCAAACCTACAAAATATAATGTTACATTATGTTATTTGACTTCCACCAAAAAAAAAAAAAAAAAAAAAAAAGAAAGTTATGAAAGGAAATGTTATATTCAATGAAGGAAGTAAACTGAAAAGAAAGTGGTTATCTTGTTGAAGGCTGAAGGAAGAGACTGAGAGAAGAAGGACTCTTAGAACTACTCTGATTCTTGATGCTATTATAGTGTTCTAGTTTGAAACCTGAGTTTAAAAAAATTGATTACATAAAACCACCGGACTGTAAACAGGATTCAATTTATCCTGAGGTAATTTATCCAATGGTGTGAAGAAAAGCTCTTTTTGCATTTTCGTAGGAAGGAAATGAGAAAAAATAGCACAGAACAGCCATTCAGTAAGCTTAGAGACTGAGTGCCCTGTAGTCCAGACACTTACCTAGCCACTTCAGGGTGGGTCTTGCAAGTCAGCTCAGTGGGTCTTTGTGTATTTCAAGGATGACCATCCTACCCTGAAAAATAACAATATTGAATATCCTGACTTAGTCCAAATAACTCAGAATTATCTGAAACAAACCAAACCAAGGGATTGTCACACCCTTGTATGAAATCAGGCAACACAGTCGAAGCAAATAAGAAAATTTAATTGTACATAGCAAGACCACTAGATAAGTCCTGGAACTTAACAAAACCCCATTCTTTAAGTTAGCTACTAAGCTTGATCCAATCAATGAGACAGTATCCTTGTTTCTGTACATGGTACACAGCCACAATATCTGAGGTCTAGAGTGGCTACAAAGCACTCACACTCACTTAGCAGTAGACAGTCAAGGTAACAGGGAAAAGATGACCAGCTCTCTCGAGTATTGCTGACATTCAAGTTATGAAAAACAAATAAACAACAACAATAAAACAAAAACAAACAAAAGTCTTTATATTCTTTGTGGAACAGTTTATAGGTCATTTTTAAAGCAATACCCCACCCCAGTCAATTACAAGCTACTGGAAAAACCCCCGTGCATTTTAATTAACACCCTGATCACCATAATATAAAAACTAAAACTGAATTTGCTGGGGATACTATTCCAAGTGGTCCAAGGCTCATTGTATAATTAAAGGAGTCTTTTCCTTAGAAGATAAAACTTAAGCCAGAATTGTAGCCCAAAAGGGTCTCAGAAAAAGTTTACATTGCAGGAGGCTAGTCAATTTTTGCTTTTTTTTTCTTATTCATAATACATTTGAACCTTCCCTGAGACCATTTGGCTGCTGTGGACAGCAAGGATTCAAAAAACTCAGCGGTAATGCGGATATTTCCTGCTTACAGAGGTCAAGAGAAGCAATGGCTGTAAATCTGAGAGAAAAATGCCACCCAGAGGAAAGACTTAATGATGGAGTGTCGGTGCAGAGGCTGAATGAACTTCACTTAGACGTTATGCACAGAAGAGCTAAATGAGTGCTCATGTGGACTTAGAAATTGGACTGGGACTTAGCCTGTCCCAGATTCCTGCTCCAAAGCCCCACCTGCATCATTTAGATATGATGGTAACCACAACAGTGTCATCTAGATATTTTTTTCCTCTGAAATAAAACTGCAGAGATGTCCACATGTACCTGTTCTTCTCTGATACTGCATCTACATAGCTTGTAAAACTGACCGTTATCTCGTTCCCTGGAGCCCCACCTCTAGAGACCTCCACCACAGGCTATGCCCCTTTCAAGATGAGTAACAAACACGGGGTTACAGGAATGTAAGTCACCAGGCAGTAAAGTGCAAAGCTTGAAACACCTTTGTTCTTCATCCCTGCCTTTCTATTGGTCTACTGCTAAAGCAGCTTCACTTTCTAAGTACCCAAGACTTGATTTTTGACCCAAAACCTCTACTTCAGAGAACAACATTAATAATCTGATTGAAGAAAATAAATTCTTACTAAGTAATCTATGACTTAAGGGATCCATTCCTTCATGCAATTATTTTCCAAAAGATTGAACTAGAGGAAGACTTGAGAGAATTTGTCATCGACTCTTAAAAGGCACAGAAAGGCTCTTCCCTGGAACCTTCTCAAATCTTCCTATGGAATTGATCAAAATCATCAACATGTAAGAAGCTTCAACCAGAAGTATTGCTAGAAGATAGTTCATGCACATAAACTAATAAACTAATGATGGTGGTAAAATATCTTTTCAAATTCTGAGATAAGCAACTTACCATGAAATTATTTTGAGAAAAGTATAAAGAGCATTTCCAAAGCTAATGAGTGAAGGCAATGTTGGCACAGATACTCCAGCTCCTGGGTCTAAAATGATCCCAAACATTTGAACAGAAGGAGATAAAATGTCAGAAGTCAAATCAGGCATCTTTAAATCTTTAAATTGATCCCAACACTTCATTTCATCTTAAGTGAGGGAACATTTGAGACAGTTGTTGAAAATTCCCTCTAAGATGGTCATGCTATACAAACACTACAAGTACATTCAGAGATGTTTAATGTACTGTATCTGGGTTTTAATTGTTCTGCCCAGACAATTAACTAGGGACAGCTCACAACAAATGGGAAAAAGAAGACATAAAACCAAAGAAAACATTCAAAGTTTTCAAGTCAATTTTGTGGGCGTGTATTCACTTTTAAATAACACACATACACACACATGATACTGTCTGCTATATTGCTTAGTTTGCTGTATCTGTAACCAAAATATCTGAGAGAATTTAGAGAAAATAAATATCTATTTAGATTCATGGTTTCAGAGGGGTTCCTATGGTCTAGACTAGCTCCTTTACTTTGGGCCTAAGGTGAGGCAAAATGTCACGACAGTGAACACATATAAAAGAGATTATTGACTTCATAGGAGATAGGAAGAAGACAGAAATGCATACTCTTCAAAGACACATTCCCAGTCACCAACAACCTATTGAAAACTTCCACCATCTCCCAAAAATCCAGTCAAAACTTCTACTGATCAATGGATTAATCTACTTATAAAAAACCCTTATGGTCCAACCAAAAGCCCACCAGCTGACAAGCAAGCTTCCAGCACATAAATGTCTCAGAAAATTTCATTTTCAAGCCATAAAGTCTATCTCACGATATCAAATACATTAAGTGCACCTGCTACAATTTCCAAAGCCTTAATAGTTCATGCACTGCTCGAAAGTCCAAGTTCAAAGTATCTGAGATGCAAACAAAACTCTTAGCTGTGCACTCTGGTCAAAATGAAAACAAAATTGCATACTCCAGTATACAGTGGCACAAAATAAAGATTATCCTTCCAAGGGGTAAGGATAGAAGAATAGCACGGAAAGCACTCACCAGAATCAGCATGGTAAATATAAAATCTTATACATTCATGCCTAGCATTTAGGACACAAAATGGGATGATATGAGCCCACTAAACGTTTACACCCCTATGGAAGTCCATATAGTCTCCCTCCACGGTTGGCTCTGCTCACAGCCTATGACTCTCCTCAGCAGACATTTTGTATGTACAGCATATCTGACTTGTGATCTTTTCAGTACCCTCAAGCCTTCATAGGACACCCTCAGTGGGGATCCTTATTTAACACGTAGCAGCTAGTCACACATGCCTTCCTTTATAGAGTAGGTAGATGCCGCCATGCTCGCATAGCTCAGTCGTTTCACATGTGTGTAATGCGGCATTCTGTGGTTGACACCAAGGTCTGTTGCCAGTTCTAACTGTAACCAGATGCTTTTGGTTCACTATTACAGTGGTGGGTCAAGCATAGTGAAGAAAATGCTAGTAAAATCCTTTCATAGGTTGCCTTTTGCTAGAAGGGTGCCCCAGAGCTCTCTTCTCAAAACAGTCTTTAAAAATGAGTTTGCCCTTTATATCATGGAGTCTGTGAAGAGTGGGATCTGGAGAATTTTTGAAACACTCTCAAAGAATCTTTCTTTTCTTTTCCTCCAGTATAAAATTCTTGCTGCTTTTTCCTCCTCCTTCTCCTTCTCCTCCTCCGTCTCCTTCTCCTTCCCCCTTTCCTTCCTCTTCCCCTTCCCTTTCTCCTTCCCCTTCTCTTTCTTCTCCTCCTCTTCCTCCATTGTATATATTTATATATGTATATCTTAAATGTACAAGTATGTGCCTGCATGGACTCATATGTACTATGCACATGCCTGGAACTCACAGAGGCACCAGGTCCCCTGGAACTGGAGTTACAAATGGTTGTAAGTTGTTGTGAGGGTACTGCTAAATGAAACTGGGTCTTCAGAATGAATAACAAGTATTCGTAATTAGTTGTTGAGTCATTGATTTCTCAAGACTCTTATGGTTTCTTTTTAAAGGTGGTAATCTCTTAAACTACCACACCTTGCCTAGACTCAATTTTGCATAGGTTATTCTCTATAGACTACAAGGATTCAAGTCTTCTTGCACCTGTTTTGTGCTTGTTTGTTTTTGTTTGTTTGATTGTGGCTCATGTCTCACTATAAATCTAGCTAAATGCTATTAGCAAAGTCATGTCACAGCCTGAAGAATGAAGTGCTTTGAGATCTTTCTCCACCAGAAATTAAACTGATTTAAAATTTAAAAGCCAAAGTGACAGTACACAGATAAGACGCAGAGAAATTTTTTGATGAAATTTAACACAACTGGCCTTCAGTCCAATTTTTAATAAAGAAAGAAAGATAGATAGATAGATAGATAGACAGACATATAATTAATTAATTAATATAAAATATTATATATTATATAATATATAATATAATATATTATAGTATAGTATAGTATAGTATATAATTATAATTAATATTATATATTAATTATAATTATATAATAGTATATAATTATAAATATTATATATTAATTATAATTATATAATATATAATATTATTAATTAATAATGATATAATTGATTAATTAATATTATTAATTAATAATATCATTAATTAATTAATATTATTGATTGATATAGTGTTATGTTATTGATATAATATATATTATAATATTATATATTATATGTTATATAATATTATATTATATATTATATATTATATAATATTATATTATATATTAATTATATATTATGTATTATGTATTATGTATTATACATTATACATTACACATTACACATTACACATTACACATTACACATTACACATTACATATTACATATTATATATTATATATTATATATAACCTTAAGAACATAGTTGTTATTCTCTGCATTTCTTTTGGCATTCTGGCATTCTGGTCTTCTAAGCTGCCAGCAAAAATCACCTGTTAAGTTCCCACTTATTTTTTTTAACAATTTCCAAATTACTTCCACAATCCAAAGTTCCATAGACAACAACAAGAGGGTCATATTTAATCATGGCAACAACACAACAACTGGTGCTAGTTAGTCAGCCATTCATTGTGATCATATATTTAAGAAAGTCAACTCTCAGGAAGAGAATTGATTTATGATAATAGATTTAGAGACTTCAATCAAGCGAGGCAGAAGAACTTGATGAAACAAATTTCTCATGTCACACAGGAAGCTCAGGGCTGGAACAGGTAAAAGCCATGGCTAAAATACACCCTTCAGAAATGTGCATACAATGATTCACCTTCACCAATGAAGTTCTACCATTCCCCAAAGTCAACTCAAAATTTAAGCCCACTAATGAAATCAAAGTAGTCATGATCCATGGGGTTACAGTATATGTTTATTTTAAAAGCCCATCAACACTAGTTGATACAGTCCCATACATATTGCCATATGGGAGATATTTCATGCAAACCACAACGAACAAACAAACAAACAACAATAAAAAAAACACAACAACAACAAAATGCTAGGGAAGACTAGAGAGAAAGAGGCCATATCTTGTACTTATGGTAGCAATGTAAGTTCAAACAGCCATTATTGAAAACAGTATAGAGACGTCTCAGAAACTAAACCTAGAACTTTGGTGAGCTTCTTATTCCACTGCCAGATGTAAATTTAAAGAAACTTTAATTAGAAGATTGAAAGAGCCACGCAATCATGTCTGGGGCAGCTTTATTCACAACAGCCAAGTTAGAGCATCAACCTAGATGTCTATCATGAGTGGATAAGGGAAATGTAATATATATATGTATGCATATATGTAATATATATATATATATATATATTATATATAGTGAAATACTAAAACCGAGAATGAAATTTCTCATGTGCAACCATTTACAAGAGCTTCAAAATATTTAGAAACAAATTTAACCAAGGAAACGAAGAGCCACTGGGATGCAAATTGTATAACATAGGTACAAAAGATTAAAGACATTGCAAAAAGCATCCAAAACATCGTAGATTCAGTTGAAAGAATTGAAATTGTTAAAAAATTCATAAAGTAACAGACTCAACGTAATTCCCATAAAAATGCCATTGAATTTCTTCACAAAAACACTATTGAAATTTGTAGGGAATCACACACACACACACACACAAATGCAAGTAGCTACAAAAAAACTGAACTCAAAAAGAATTGCCCTAGAGTTTAGACAAAGGTACATGATAGATACTGAAATTTACAAAATTAGTAAATTTCAAAATACATTTCAAAATTGCTCTTTGAATTTTGAATGTTTTCAACATAGAGAAATGATATGTGCCTGCATAAGGTATAAAGAAAAATAAAAAATAAGTTAGCTTACAGGTTATTTGTTTAATTTTTAATTAATTATTTTATTTATTTACATTCCAAATGTTGCCCCCTTCCAGAGTTCTTTACCCCTCCCACCCTCCCCTTTGCCTCTTAGAAGGTACTCCACCCATCCCCCTTCCCTGGACCATCAAGTCTCTACAAGATTAGGCACCATCCTCCACCACTGAGGCCAGACAAGGAAGTCCTCTCTGTTACATATGTGCTGAGGGCCTTGGACCAGCCAATGTATGAGACATAAAAATGAATAATGATTTAGAATTATTATTTTATGATAGCAACATGTAAATCTTAATTTTATGTATTGTAATTTAAAAAAATATTTATTTATTTGTGTATGGTGCCCACTTCAAGGTCTACATGTGGAGGCTAGGAGAAAATTTGTAGGAGACAGTTCTTTTCCTCCATCACATGGACTCATGAGACCAAATCAGGCCGTCAGGCTTGGCATCAATTATCTTTACAGCTGAACCATCTTCATGATCTCTCAAATCCTAATTTTAAAATCCAATTTTAAAATGGATAAGCACTCATTCTTTCTCAGAAGCTAATTTATTAATTTCATAGAGTTGTTGCTTATATAAAATGTCCCAGTGATTTAGTAACTGAAGTCTACAGTTGAGCTAAATTATTCACAGTTGTCTGAGTGGTACATAGGCATCTATAAACTTCAATGGGGGAAATACTGTTGTTTTTATGAGCCACTGAAAGACATTTAGGATTTTATTCCACAGTGAGTCCAATACCAAAATAGCACTGGCTGAATCCATAACCATCTTTATTGTATAAATTTCCTTTGCTCTGTTTCTATATCTCAAAATGATATTTATCTTTCCACTTTAAGACAATTACTGGTTCTTCATTGGAGAGATATATGTATTTACATGTATAATCCCAGGTCACCAATTTCTTAATAACATTTTGGTGACTGTATTCTACCTAATTTAATAGGTTGTCAGATTCAACAAATGTGGCTTTTGTCTCTGCTTTTAAGGACCATAATCATCATCTATGAAAACAAACTATTCACTTGAGAATATAATTCTCAGTCTCCAGTTAAGCAGAAAAATGTTCTCGTGGACAGGAACAATTCATAGTTCAAATAGATATAATAGTCATAGCTGTGAGATTCCTGCAGGAACTTTGAAAGCTCAATTCTGCAGAAATTAGTGACTACATTTAATGATATAAATGACAATTAAAAAAAGTGTTTAGATAAACACGTGTCTGTTTGACTGTTTGTTTAAATAATTATGGTGCTAATGTGGATTTAAAGGATGTTGATGGCAACATGACCCTTTAAGGAGCAAGTCCATCTCCAGAAGCAGCTAATGCCGGGGGTGGAAACTCCTACTTTGTACTGTAGCAAACCAATCCTCAAAACTAGCAAGAATAAGATGTGCTTCCCAGATGCAAGGACATGCGAGTGAGAAAAACAGAGAAGAAAAGGACAACTGAGCACCAACAGACAAGGAAACTGTTTGTTTTACTAACTACACAACTATAGACAATGTCTATCATACATTGAATAGTTAAGAGAAAACTGTTTTCCTTCCCTCTTATTATCTATCATCCATCTATCATCTATCTATCTATCTATCTATCTATCTATCTATCTATCTATCTGAATCTATCTCTCATATCACCTCTCAAAAGAGGCCCTTTGTATTTGTTGAAAACACTGAGATTTGCTCATGTTTCTACATCTTTAAATAAAAGGCCTTTTTGTCTTTATGTGAGGGGAGCAGGGGGTATGTGCATGTGCGTGTGTGTGTGTGCATGTATGTGTGTGTGTGTGTTTGTGTGTCTGTGTCTGTGTGTCTATGTGTCTGTGTGTATAAGACAAAAGAAAGCATCAAATCACCTAGAGCTAGAGTTACAAGTGATTGTGACCCACCCAAAATGGGTGCTGGGAATCAAACTTGGGTCTTCCAGAAGATCGGTATATGCCCTTCATCACAGAACCATCTCTCCAGCCTGTTACACTTCCACATTCTGAAGTGCCCCCAGTTGATCTCCATTTTGCAATGAAGCAGATTCTTCAAAAAAAAAAAAAAAAATCTTTTTCAACCAAGGTATGACTTGAAAGGATCACAGACAAATAAGATTAACATTTCTAAATATACTACAATATTTAAACAGGATTTCATGCTATTTAGATGTATGTAAATATCAGCAATTATTCTGTGTTTAGGCAGAAAAAAATGTATAAGGAAGGAATTTATGAAGCTTATCAGAATCTAATTTGTTACACATAACTGTATTTACATTACATTTCAGTCTAATACATAGAGTTGTTTTACTCTATTTATCATAAACAATAATTACTTAAACCCTTCCCATAAAAATATCACAATGTATCATTTGATGTAACTCAGAAAACTGAGTTCTACATAACCTTGAATATTGAGATGATTATAAAATTGTTCTATGAGGAAAATGGTCAATGCAACACTACCTTGAGATGTATGGTAAAATACCATTGAGGATGAATTCCCAGGATGTAGTGCTATCCCCAAAACTTAACCCTCTGCATGCCAAGAATAGAATGTATGCCTCTAAAGAGAGAAGACATACAAGAATCTTAAAGAGTAGTGTACATGTTTGATTCCAGTGTATGAAGAGGCACTGAAAAACATTACTGATAAAGGAGTCTGCTAATATCATCTATAGAAATCCGTCAGAAAGAAAGGTGACTTTAAGGGATAAAACAGAAATCTAACGGGAGAGTCTTTGTGTCAAGAGCCTACTATGGTGTCTAGATAGGCAATGACTCCAGGTATCCATTTCTCTGGACAGAAGTAGAATGGCTACTATCACTGGTCTCTTTACATTTCTGTCACTGACCAACATTCTGATCTTCTTTAGAAAAATAGCAGTACTTTTCAAACATAAAAATATATAAATTCTGGACACAATCATTTACTTTAAAGACTACTTTCATTCTTGTTGATACAAGTATTTTCCTCTGAGACAGTGAGAGATGTTTCATCTTTAAAATATATATAAAAGAGAGAGATGCATGGCTGCATGCAGTGGAACTGCAATCAGGGCCATTTTTATAGAAACACCAGAAGTGTTTATGCATTTAGAAGCCAGCACCACAAAAAACAAGACTACCTTTTTGTGTCACCAGGCACTCCTATAGTGATGGTTGGTCAGATGGTTCAGAAGTCTTTCCTCAGACTCAGTCCACCCTAGAGTAAGAACATCTGGCTCCCAGGCTGCCGGGAAGAAGTTATTGCCTGAGTGTCACGAAGGGTTAAGGACTACAGAGCCATGCAGCATCTTGCTCACTTGACTTCTTTTCCCAGGCTGTTCACTCCACACCTGCAAAATACACTTTTTCATAATTGCCCCCAGCACCTCTAATAAGACAAGTGATTTCATGAGGAGTCACCTGTGTGAGCACATCCTTTCCTCAGTGGGAGTAGTTCTCTGTCAACATCAACAAAGTCACCTACAGGCTAACATATCATTTCTCAATCTGCCCTGTGTCAATTTGCACTTGGAGACACGTGGCTTCTTTTCTTTACTTCCTCTGTGACTTGTTGCCCTAATGTTTTAGCTCCTGGAGGGTAAAGGTTTTGCTTTCTAGTTCTTTTAACTTGGCCCGCTCAATCACCTCATCCTGTACCCCCCAGCTCTGTCTAATGCTGAAGTGACATTAATTTTGTGTTGATTGTCTGGCTAATGAGAAGTTATTTTACCATTACAGCAGAGAGAAATTTACAGAGGAGCTAGCAGACATATCAAAGCAGCACAATAAAGAGAGGAATCAAAAAAGGTGAAGAAGTTACCCTTTCCTTTGTCTAAAAGGTAAATGATTTATTTGCTCCAGTCTCACAAGGAATACGGGCACCTTCCCTGTGGCTACTTCCTACAGATAATGGCAGCAGAGAAAAATCAGAAATGCAAGTCTCAAAGCAGAGGGAACAGAAACACTTGGAGGAAAAGGCCACAATAAATCAATAAGTACTTAGAGTTACAAAGGAATTACAGAGAGGACATGCAAATATTTTTCTCGTGTATTATGCTGCCATCTTTTATGAGACTGATTATTGCCTACTGCAGCAAGGAAGCAGATGTCACAATCTTTTAAAATCTTTTCTGTGGTGCTGGGGATAAGCCCGGGGCCTTGCATGCATTTACCCTTGTCCTATCCTAAAACAGTCACTGTCAAAAGCTATGTTTGAAATATATATACATGAGCGTATATATGTTTACAATAGCATCTGATTGGCTATGTGTAGATTGGAGGTAGAAATAGCTCTCTATAACAGGGTAATTCTCTGTTCACACAATTGAAAACAATAATTTCATAATGAGTATAAGAAAAAGCTCTGCGTGATTAAAAGTGGATTCAATGAGAAGCAGCGTGGAGCTCAATGGTGGTTACTGTGTCTGTTTTTCTGTCTCATTAAAACCCATAAGAACTCACTCCCTCCCGCCATTTCCCTAAGGAGCAACATTTATTCCAGGAACGTGCCTCTGCTGAGATGGAGAACGGCATTTTTGCTACAAATGAATCACACCTGGAAAACAGTGTTTAAATTGTGGTGCTATCTGGAGATGAGTTAGTAAGCAGGATGCAAATCAGAGCAAAATCATATCTTCTCAGAAAATGGCAAAACAAACCCCACCTGGATGTGCGTTAGTGAAATTTCCACTAACAATGAAAATGAGGACCTAGCTTCAAGGTTGAAATCTCATTTAAATGCAGCCCCATTAAACCTTTATCATTCTAAGTGAATGCAATAATTTTAATATTGTATAACCTACATAGGATTTTGATTAACATGACTTGACAGGTAGGAAAGAAATTTCCCTTCAAAACTACTTCAGCATGATTATAAAGAATACCTACTTCAGAGCTAGATGTTGAAATGATTTTTAAATGTTGTATTGTGATAAGACAAAATTTCTTGGGAATTACTTATTTAATTTTAAACACTTTTACAAACCATCCTGGCAGACATTTCTTATTAACATTAAAGTAGATTCATGTTGATGTTATGAAGCATAAAAGATTTCAGGACACTGATGTATTTTTGTGACATTAGTGAATCACAAAACAGATATAAATTCTTTATGTAAAAGAAGACAATGCCCTTTAAGTAAGAGAAATCTCTGGAAAATTTAATAAAGAAAATTCTTCAGAATAAATCTCCACATACATTGACATATTTAAATTAGAAGTCCATGGCTTGGAAAACACTTATTATTAAATTTTCACAGGACTTTTTAACAGTGACTTTCAATCAAAACCTAAAGGACAAATGTATAGAAACATGGCAGTGAGCTACGGAAGCCTGGGAACAAGAACATTTTATCTTTATAAAGATAAAACAATGAGAGACATTGGTCACTTACAAATATTCCAAAGTGAACATCACTTGTCATAAATGAGAACATATAGATATAGTGACCAGGAAAAAAAGACAATTTAAGTGAAATCGTGAGAATTTGTGTGTGTGTGTGTGTGTGTGTGTGTGTGTGTGTGCATACATTGTGTGTTTGAATCGCACAGGACTTCTATCTTGATACATATGGCTGAATCCTTTCCTTCAGGAGGTAGATATAAGATATAGATAAGACTATTTGAGGCCTATAAAAGATTTGAAAAAAAAATCTATGCTCCCTTTGGAATAAGAAGAGGCCATCAAGAGAAGCCAAAGAACTAAGGAAGAGAGAGAGAGAGAGAGAGAGAGAGAGAGAGAGAGAGAGAGAGAGAGAGAGAGCAGAGACAGAGAGACAGAGTCAGAAACAGACAGAAAGACAGACAGACAGAGAAACAGAGAGACATAAACAGACCCAGAGACACAGAGAGAACAAATTACAGAAAATACAGTACTTTATAGTCTCTAGGATCATTATGTCATAGTCTCTAAATGGTTTCTATAATAATTCTCAGTTATGAGCAGAGAAGAACAAAAAGAGAGGGAAGGAAGAACAGCATAGGGAACGGGAAATTGAGACAAAGCCAAAGAGAGAGACAGAGACAGAGACAGAGACAGAGAGAACAACTATCGATTCTATATATTTTTTCCAGCAGTCTTACTTAAAAGCCCCTTTACATGAATTCACTGATTTGTCACAGGTTAAATTGACTAAAAACGTCTAAAGTGATGTTTGAAGTGGATGATAGCTCACATCTATTTAATACCAAGTTCTCTGGGAAGTGCTTCAAACAAATTATCACATTACAGACCATAAAACCTTAGAATATAGCACTCATCTTGGTCAATTTTTTTTTTTTTTTTTGTAAAGAAAGAGAACCCTGTAGTTTAATGGTATATCTCCCTGTGCAAATACAGAGACTAGAAGTCAAGTATGGGGCCTTCTGGTCTACAAGCTATTACTAAAGATGACAACAGTCATGGAGTTACAGCAGTAATCCTTGCTGTTGGGTAGGGGTATGTTTCAACTTACAACTTGCAGGTCCATCACTGAGGGAAGTCAAAGCAAGAACTCTAGGCAGGGACGGATGAAGAAGTCATAGAGAAACACTGCTTGCTGGCTTGGTCCTCCTGGCTTGCTCAATTTGTGAACAAAACTTCTTATCGAAGGTAATATTTCATATTTTCTAGCATTTCCCCAATGACTATATCTCCTGATAGTCTCCAGCAACAACTTAACCAAATGTCTTGTAACCAAATAATTGCTTGTTTTCATCTTACCATATTTTCTCTACCACATCTTTTACCAACATTAGATTTTAGGTTTCATGTGCTATCTATAAGAAAAATCTCACAAATAATAGAGACTGAAATAATATAGCTTCTCTTGAATGCACAGGGAATCCAAACAGAGAGGATCTGAAGCAGACAGATATGACCACCCTATGTTTCAGTGAAGTGCCAGGCTTTTTGCCTATAGCTACCAACCTCAGCACAATCAGCTGTAGGTTCCAGATGCCTTTGACAGTTACCATCATAAGAGATCCTAAGTAATAATAAAGGAGTGGGGTAAGAAAAAAAAACCCTTGTATTTAAGAAGATGTTTCAGAAATAGTATACATGACTGCTGGTGAGCTTTGACTGAGTGCATCCTAGACACATGGCTACCTTCACGGGCAATGAAAAATAGGAAACATCCTCCCTTACCTGGGTAATTCATGCCAACCTGAAAAATCAGGATTTTGTTTAAAAGGAAAAGGAAAATCAGTATCAGGAGGTATTTCTCATTCATATTTTAGATGGTTCTAGCAGGAGAATTAAGCTAATTTTATACCTGCCTTTGACATCGAACGTACTTATCTATCAAAGTAATAAGAAGTGATATATTTCTATCTGCCTTATGTTTCCCAGTTTTTTTGGTTTTTTGACACAGGGTTTCTCTGTGTAGTCCTGGCTGTCCTGGAACTCACTCTGTAGACCAGGCTGGCCTCGAGCTCAGAAATCCGCCTGCCTCTGCCTCCCAAGTGCTGGGATTAAAGGCATGCACCACCACCGCCTGGTTATGTTTCCCAGTTCTATGCAATGAGCAATGAATTAACATCAGAAATTGTGGGCTGACATTGGAGATTAAATTAAAAATATACTAGTATATATACATATAAATAATACATTATATATTATAATATATATAAAATATATACATACAATAATATGTATAATATATAACATACTATCACTATAATGAAAATTTATCATAAATTTGTCTATGTAATATCATTATCTATGTAGTATCTATTATATTATACTTATATTTTATACTGAAGAAATTCCTCCCAAAAAGAACTCACATCCCTGAGAAATCTTTAAAACGTAAAATGAAGCAAATTTGGAAGTTTGAAAATAATAATAATAATAAATAATAATAACAACAACAATAATAAATATGTCCTGAATTCAGTTAATACTAGACATAACACTACAAAAAAAAAAGAAGAAGAAGAAGAAGAAGAAGAAGAAGAAGAAGAAGGAGAAGGAGAAGGAGAAGGAGAAGGAGAAGGAGAAGGAGAAGGAGAAGGAGAAGGAGAAGGAGAAGGAGAAGGAGAAGGAGAAGGAGAAGGAGAAGGAGAAGGAGAAGGAGAAGGAGAAGAAGAAGAAGAGAAAGAAAGAAAAAAGGCTGTTTGTTTACTGTTTATAGTCTCCAAAGGACTGGATGTCTCCCAGGAAATTCCAGTCCTAGAAGGATTCCAGCAAACACCAAGAACTGAATGGTTCAGACGGAAGAACAAATTGAAATCAGAATGGGAATGTTACTTTAAGTCCAATGCTCTAATTTCTGAGTCAGCCTTCATTCATGCAGGTTTCAACAGCAAGTCAATCCCAAGTGGAACTTAAAGATAAAAGAAACCCACAAAGTCACTGTGCAATCTTTGGTATAATAAAAAAGTATACTACTCTCATGTACTGTCAGTTTCCATGACCTTATTTTGTAAGAGATAATAGTGGTGTATAATGATTTTTTTTTTAAACACTGACCTGTAGAATTCAAAGATGTAATGAACAACTTAAGCCAAACTGTTTCTGTCAGAATGACTCTTATAAGATCCAGATATATATCAAATTTGAAATTGCATTAATAACATCTGTTACTTTTACTTACGTTTATATGTTTCAGATAACTAATTATTTATATGTTATTTAGCAAATGTTTCAGTGTAACCTAGACTAAACACATTCATTTGATAATGTTACTTTGACTCTCAGAACAAATGATAAACACTCGGCCACATGTTATTGGATTATCTCAGTAATATAAAGTTCTTTTTTCATATAACATAGATCCTTTCATCCCTACAACCTTGTTCCCCCTGGTTTCTTTATCTAGTGAAATGTCCTGTACATGAAAGATAATCAACAAATGAAGTTAGGTAATAGGTAGGTCAATGGTAATGTTAGAATTGCCTTTGTACAAAGAGATGCATTAAGAAGCAATGTAGGTCAGTCCTGCAGAGCCTGACTAACTGGTTCTGACACTGGCAAGCAGCATTCACTCTGACTAATCTTTAGATTGCTTATTAACAACACATGCAATTTTAACTGACTGAAGTCGGCAGAGACAAAAAAGACGAGAAATGATTCAATTCGCGTTGCTACACTTCAATTATCAATGAGAGACAAAACATTTTAAGGTTTCTAGAAGTTGCAAAACCTCGCTACACCCAATAATTAAAACAGCCTGCTAACAAATAAGTTACCAACAACTCAATTTTACTTTACTATTAGTCATTGGTAGGAATGGAAAGGTTTACTGGGTTCATTGACTTCCACTGGCAATTTATACATAGGACCCCAAGGAGTCTGTGACTGTGTAAGAAAAATAAATTGGCAGTAATTTATAGCTAGCTCCTTAATTTTCCAATATATAGTATTTTTCTTCTCTCAATATTTTCTTCGAAGCCACCAAGATATATTTTTCTTATCACTATTGTTGATAAGGTAAATTTATAGTGTCTTGAATAGACAGAAAAAAAGATGAACAAAAAAAAAAAGAAAAAATGTATTATTTAATATGACCTTTTAAATAATTAGTATGCAAATGCTGGACATAGTAATATAAAGAATGAGATTCTCATTGTGGCTCTAGAATTGCGCTCTGATGGCTTTGAATAAATCAGTTATGTTCCTAAGCTAGAATTTTCTTAACTATTAGAGTGACAGTGTTCTCAAATTTCTTCCCATGATATTCTCTTAAGAATCACACAATAGTGAAACTTTTACTTCACTACAAAAGGAAATCCAAAAGGCTAGAGAGGTGAATCAGTGGTTAAGAGCAACTCACTCTTGCTGGCTTTGATTCCCAGTACCTACAGAGTAGCTCGCACCCAACCATCTGTAACTAGTTCCAGAGAATCTAAAGTCACCTTCTGACCTCTGCAGGCACCAAAGGTATATATGCAAATCACACGCACACAGAGAGGGCGGGGGATACACTACATCTAAAAAAGTAGAAGAAACAGAGCATTCTTCAAAGAGACAAAGTAGATCCTCAGGACTGCATTCTTGGCATTTTAAAATGATTATTTACCTTACAAGCAAATCTGTCACTGGATTATTATAGCCATTTAAGATATGGGATGAAAGAGGAAAAAGGAAAATCCAGGTTCTTCTGCATGTCCATGCATGTATTTGACTGTGCACACGTAGTCCAGAGGACAAACTCTGGAGCCAATTCTCAAAAGCATTGTCATTGCTTGTTGTTTGAGAGACAGTTTCTCTTTGGCCTTGAACTCCCCAAATAAGGCAGGCAGACTGGCCACTGAGCACCAGAAATCCCCTATAGTAACCTCCCATGGCACAAATTATAAACACCTAACGCTATGCGTGGCTTTTTTTTTTTTAAAAAAAAAAAACATAGGATTAAAACTCTATTCCTGGTGCTTGCAAACTCAATAAAGCTGTTTCCCCAGTCCCAAGTCTGCCTATCTTTAAGGATAAACACTAGATTTCTTGGTTCATGACATGAAATGCTTGGTGTAACATATTAAGTTATTCAGATCTCATTTTACTACCAAGATGCATATTTTTCGCTGCTGTATTCAACAAAAGCTGCACATAAGTAATTAGCCCCAGTGTGATCTCTGGACTGTTGGCAGCGGGTGTGGTGACTCCAGATCTTCTGCTTCATCCAGGTTACGCAGCAAAGCACGACAGCCGTGAACAAGGTCAGGTGAGCCTGTTCGCCACGCATTGGAGCTGTGCCAAGGAACCCTAGGCAAATCATTAATCTACTCACAAACGGGGGTAAAGTATGTCCTAACTCAAGACTCCTGAGACACTTCTACATAGAGGACAACTCATCTAAGAACTCCAGGTGACTGAAGCAAGGGTCGTAGCTTCCTCTCTCATGTACACACTGCAGAAATCTTATAACTGGGCATGTTATGTTCTAAGACAACCTCATCATTTGAAGCTCCCTGGGGAAAAAAAAAGCATGTGTTTCTCCAGCCATTTACTTTCCTTTGCTTCCCTCTACTAATTTGCTTATTTATTTACTTTACAGCCTGACCCAGGTCCCCCTCCTATTCTCCTCCAGTCACCGCCCTCGAATTTCCTCCCCTCCTCCCCCTCCCATTCTCCTCAGGGAAGGGGAGGCACTATAATGGGTGCCACTCCACCCTGGTACATTATTCATTTTAAAATCCATGGCTATGAAGTACCTGGAAATACCAATTGTCAGTATGTCTGGTGTGTGTGCCTTTGGATCACAGGACACAGATCAATGTTTTTAATTCTTTCCTTTTTGAGGTTTATGTCCTTTTGGGTAACTCTTTTGTTTGTTTGCCAAAATGAGAAAGACAAACACCAAGTTCAAATAGGACAGTATCATTGGCTAAAAATTTTTGCACACCAAACTTAAATCTGAGACAACTTCAGAGTTTAGGTTTTCTTAATAGCTTATAAATAATTTGAATTTTATTTTTTGTCATGGTCTATCTTTTATTCCCCGAGCAGAATATGATTTAATAAAACTTTCTGTACCCTACCCTTGACACTCCTATTCCCAGAGTTCAGCTTCCCAGGGAGTTAAGTCAGAATACGACCTGGTGAGTTATACTGGTACAACTTATCCAGGAACACTTTAGTGTGCAGCCCTGACTCCTACTCAGGACCACACACACACACACACACACAGAGTTACACTCACACACACACAGAGTTACACTCATTCAGGCATACACACTTCTAGTGAGAACACTGAACATTATAAACATTCTTCTTAAAATAAACAGTAGGAACAAATGAATAAAAGACCTAGTTTCTCTCTCTCTCTCTCTCTCTCTCTCTCTCTCTCTCTCTCTCTCTCTCTCCTCCCTCTCCCTGTCTCTCGCTCTCACACTCTTACTAGCTCTTTCTCTCTCCTTCCTTCCCTTCTTCCTCCTTCCCTCCCTCCTTTTTCCCCTCCCCATCTCTGTGTTTCTTTCTTCAATCTTATTTCTTCCTTTTCTTCTTTCTATTTTATATCTATTTTACATTTCCCCTGGAGAGGTTTCTGAAGTTCAACAGTGATTTCTTTAATGAAGAGAAAGAAAGTGGGGAAAACAAAACAAACAAACCACAAACACCACTAAACAACAAGAAAATGTACTAAACAGTGCCTTCCAGTGCCCAAGGGAACAGTTTCAAAATAAACATCTCATAGACTGGGCCTCATCTCCTGTGGTAGGACAGCTCCAGCAATACAGCTGAAGTTGCCCATTATGGAAACATGAAGTAACCTCCTAGTGTTGCTGTGAAGAGTTCTCACAGGGGATTTGACAATCCACCTTGAGCCTCACACATTCTGCAGACTCTCCCTGCTATACCCTGTTTTAATGGTTTATCCCTTCCACTGAAGATCCAAAGCCCAAGCTTTTCTTTACAAGTGTCTATATAAAGGAAAACTCTATAAACCAGAGACAAGGAACAGTGATTAGGGAACTTGGTTTGATATCTGGTGGAATTTAGAGAGACAGGAAATTAGTACTGCTTTTATTCCCCCCCTTCCCCAAACCAAAACACACTAACAAAAGAAGATTGTTCACATTTGCAAAATTTGCCTTGAGCTCCTCGGGGGAAAGATGCTATATAAAACCTAAAAATAAGTAATGATCAAAATGCCTTAGAACAACAAGCAGCATTCTAGTAATAACCTCAGAGATGTTATCAACTCTCCAAGAAATGAAGGGGGAAATCACACCAGGATATTATCTGCCTTCTGCGAGCGTGCTCTGTAACAAAACACAATTTGCCGAAATTAGGTCACAGTATTTAAATTAATGAATGTAAACAACAGAATATGTTGCTTCTAAGAAGTTAATGGGAAGCTAGAAACAGGACACTAACCCACCTAAAACGTCAGCAGAAACAACTGATTTTTGGTCTCCAAGGGATGACAAAAAGTTCCGAGGGGTCATATTTTATAACAGGAAGAGACGAGAAGAGACACAGACCTCAAGCATACAGTTCTCTTTAAGTCTCAAGCTACAATTAAGGGCTATTAATTTTAGAGAGGTGTTTGTTCTTTCATCAGCCAGCACAGTAGATCACACTGAAGCCTGCAATTCACTCCCAGTAATATACTTTATTTATTTATTTATGGATTGATTGATTGATTGATTGATTAGATCCTCTTATTAGATATTCTTTTCTTATATCTACATAATTCCTGCTTTCTGTTTTGACTACTACATTCAGAACAAGAGGAAAATACTTGTAAATAAATGTGCCAAAATGTGAAACCATGTGCACTGACCCAAATGTCACTATAAATATAAGTTACACATTACAGGACCACCTGGAGAGTCAGTTAGGAAGTAGGCAGCAGCATCAGGCTTGATGAGAGGCCCTTGGATCCCTGGTGCTGTCCGTTTGTCTATTTGCCATTGACTCTTGATGTCAGCCATAAGACATAAATGTATCACCCCTCCATTTTCCAGATGTGGGAAGAAAAAAAAATGATTCCTTGTTCTCTCACAGATTGTGAATCTAACATCTATTTTTAATTATGTGAGTTTACGTGAGAATGCGTATGAATATGGGACAAGAAACTAGGTAGGAGACTAGGAGAGAAGAAAAAAAATCAGGTTTTTAATTTTGTGTATTATCATTATCATTATTGTTATTATTATTACTATTATTTAGTGTGTGCAAGTATACACACATGCACACACACATACACACACAAACACATAAACACACACACACACACACACACGAGCATGTGTAGAACTCATATGAAAGTCCGAGGACAGTTTCAGTGATAGGTGCTCTCCTTCCACCATGGGTTCTAGAGATCTAAGTCAAGTAGTCATGCTTGCAGGGGCAAGCCCTTTTGCTTGCCAGGCTATCACATTAGTCCGAAAAAGAATGTTTCTGGAAGAGAACCAGAAAGGGTGGTAAACTACATAAAAGGGGAAAGAGACATGATGGAAGCTAACATTGGGGGATGCTGGGATGGGGAGTGTGAGAGGAGAATCAGCCAAAAGAAAGTACCTAGGAAAACGCCACAGTGGAGCCTGGTACTTCACACACAAATCTGATACAAAGAAAATCAGTCTTCTCCAATGGGTCATCACTGATCTCGGATCAGACATTTTCCAGGGCAAGTCCCATGTATACTTTTCCAAAACAAAACAAACTCCATGGTTTTTTGTGTGCTTTAAAATTTTTTGATACTTTTTGTCATTATTATTATTATTATTATTATTATTAATTATTTTAGTTTGTTTTGACTTTGTTTGTTTTGAGAGAGAGACCATAAAGTTGGGCTGTAGAGAGGAGATGGAGAGGATCTGGGAGTTGTTGAGAGAAGGGAAAGAATATGATCAAAATATAGTCTACAAAAATTTAATTAAAAAATAAAGAAAAATTTTATTCATCTGTAAAAACAAAAATGAAATCTTGACATTTCCAGGTGAATGGATGGAACTAGAGAAGACAAACTAAATGGTCAGTCTTATAAGTGGATCCTAGCTTCAAATCTTTAGTTGTTACCGCAACTAATCAAAAAGAAAAATATCACAGTTTGGAAGGCAGGCCAAATTGATACATCTAAAACACAACCCCTGTACCAAAGACTCAAGAAACACTACAGAAGAGGAAGCACAAAGGTTGTAAAAGTCAGAGGCCTGGCTACCTGATACCAATGTCTCCTAAGCATAACTGAGAATATGCATCTATGAACTCACATCAGTGAGGTCACCTAAACAGGATCTCCATAATGACACTAGTTGACATGCCAGTGTGGGTAAGGAAAATGTTACAGGACACCACTTTAATATGAAGGGCTACAGGCAATTAATTGCTTCTAAGAGAAGAAGAATAAGTCTTCTGGGACTAGCTCCTCGATAATTGAACTAATCCCAAGTGGTCATCTCTAAATACATATACACAAATCAGCAACAATAAGTGAACTCAGTAGATTATGTGTACATATAAACATGCATACATATACATACATATACATTCATAAGTTATACATTTGTAACAATAGTAACTAAAGAAAAAAGTCAATAATTCAAGAGGGAGTAGGGAAGGGAAACTGAAGGAACTGGAGGGACAGAGGGAGGGGTTTTAAATATCATTTTCATTTATGAAATTCTCAAAAAAAAAACCTCTAAAATTAAAAAAAAAATTCATCCTCTCTCCCCTCCCTAGTTTATCAGTCCAAATCCAAGCCGAATTTCAGAAGCCTGCATAAATGGCACCTCTTCTGACCTTCAGTAATCTTTAGACTAACTTGCAATGATCAGTTTTCTCTGAATCATCTTGAAGCTGAAGGTAAACCGCCAAAGATTTGATTGTTTTTGTTTCATGTATGTTAGCTTTGTCATTCATATATTTATGTCACACATATTTGTGGAGTGCCTACTATGTGCCAGACACCTCTAGCTTCTTGGTGCACAGCAGGAAGTGTACCAGACAGCTCTGCTCTAATGGGAACTAACTTTTCATTGAGAGTAGCAGCCAATAAACAACATAAAAAAGTTACAGAGTTCTGTAGTCCTCACATAAGGAAAACGCTAGCCGGGGATAGAATGGATGCATGAAGTCACAGTGAGGATATATATGAGGGAGTTACAGCATAAATACTGTCTTTAGTTATGTCTTTTTGTTAAAGTACTGTTGAAAAATCCTTTCTAAGCAAGGATAAGAAAAGCCAAGCCACACGGTGATGGACATTATACACGTATCAATAAATACCCAGTAATTAATTCTTTTAGTTTTCTGCTGCAGCAATTATAAGTAAGCTATTTTTTTTGCCTCTGACTTATATTCTCTGATGAGGAGTAGTGTAAAAGGTCTTAACTCTGCTTCAAGAACAACTGAAGTGCCTTAGCGTCTAAAGTCGTGGATTTTGAATGCACCTCTACTACTCATTAACCGCGCGACCTTGGCCAAATCAATTTTCTCAGCATGGCTTTTATCACTTGCAAAACAGCAATAATTACTCCTGCCTCACAGAACAGAGCCAATGGATTCTGGCATGCGACAGCATTTCTAAGCTATTCTATGTTATACCACTGTTGGCTATTAGTATTATGAATGAAGACTTTGGAGGAAAAGATTTCCTAGAATGTTCACTTAGAAGAGAAGTACATGTAAAAGGAATTTTGGGCCAGAGAGAACTGAGTTAAGACACTAGCTTCAGGAACATGTGGATAACATTTCATAAGGTAATATTTTGAGATTTGCCCAAGGGCTTCAACTAATAAATCTAAAGTTGCCAATGGTGAAATGGAATAAATGTCCAGAGGCTCTAGAGTGGCTGTTCCCTGTCATTTTATCCTCAAGTGGAGAAAAGCAATTACCTATACCCAGAAATACCAAGTCAATCAGGCCTGACGTGGTTACCGGGAACTAGGGGCAAGCAGCATACTTTCGTCTCAATAACTAACTGAGCATGTGCTTCATTTGGGTGAGATCTTGTATATTTTTATGGCTTATAGTTAACTCTGATGTTCCACAGTTCATGACACACACCATTACAAACTGTTCCACACAATCCTAACCTTAACTTTAGGCTGGTTACACTTCCATTCCACTTTGCATTCTGCATTTAAAAAATAATGTGCCCCCAGAAGTTCTGGAGGGCAACTCCAGAGTGCCTTTGACCATGGGTATATTGTCTGTTTATTCTAGAAGCTTCTTTTTTTGGTGTAGCTAACTGGAGAATATAAAGTGCAAAGATGGTTAATATGGGCAAGAACAATGTTTGTTCTAATCACTCAGCTATTGCAGAGGGCTGTGGGTATTGAATTATTGAGATTCCTTTCTGGGACATACAGAGGAATAAAAGTTTAAAACTAAGTACATGGATTAAAAAGTGTTTAAAGGCAACAACAATAACAACAAAAAAAAAATGTATTGTATTGTGTTTGTAACAGTCCTAAAGGAAAGATCCTTGTGCATGGTTACTCACAGCGTTAGCAAAACGGGAGTGGCTCTGTAGTGAAAAAGCTAGGCAGCCAGCTGCAGAGGCAGGGAGATGCCACCATCACAAATCAGCATGGCACTACTCTCAGTGGTAACCACTCTGAGATAATTTTTCCCCCTAGGCTGGTCTTTTTTTTTTTTTTTTTTTTTCAAGCCCAAATGGTTCTTTCAGTGGACCATTGGGAAATTGAACATTCAGCACAATTGTCACAGGGAGATAAGTATTCCAGATGTTGGGACTCAGAGGTTAAAGTGGGTTTTGTTTGCATTACTGACAGACACCTCTCTGCTTATGCAGGAAGTGACACACAACCTCAGAGGTGTTTATGCCCATGCGCTGCAACAGCCTTGCACTCCACGCACGGTTGTGACAGCAGAGACATTCCGGGACATTTGTTCCCAGGCTTAAGAAATCTCCATAAACTTTGCCATAAATCTAACGGCAGCTAAACGTGAGAGTTTCTGTTTTGTTATTAGATATCTTAATCTTCCGCATGGAACATCATTCATGCCACAAGAAAAAGAGAAGAAAGGCTTTGAACAATAAAACCAGCAACATGTCTCCCCAAACCATGAAATAGTTAAGAAGGAGAGAGCCCCTGAACATGAGTACAACCAGAATGTGAAGGAAACCCTTCTCAAACTCACAAAAAAAAAAAAAAGGTCTGGCAGGCTGCAGAGAAGCCTGGTCTTCCCTGATGGAAGGTTGTAAAGCCGTGTGGATCCTTGGGTTTTACTATTCGTTTCCTGCAGGCAAGAAAGGAAAAGCAACAATAAAAGCCAAGCCCAGCTCTACTTAGAAACTGCTTCCAAAAAAGCATGTTTCTGTCTGTGAAACTATAAAGACAGATGTCGGGCTGATCATCCCTTTTTCTTATCCAGTGATAGAGACGAAAATTATTACATAGATTGAAAATTACAACATTCAACCATATGTAATAAGTGTTCTTAAGTCAGGAAAATACAAAAACCATTATTGGCCAAAGATGATGGAAATGATTTTATCTTGAGGTCTGGCCTGAACACATGTGGACAAAGACTGAATCAAAATAGGTCAGAAAAGAAATTCCGGATACATACAAACAGTAAAACATACTTAGTTTATGACATATTCTTCCCTAAGTTGGCAAGAAAGAGTTTCAATAGAAAAGAGAAAGAGAACACTATTCAAGACATCATTGAAAAATGGAAAGAAAGAGGGGGTTTGTTTAAAACAGGAAATCCAGGAAGCGAGAATAAACACTAACAGAAATAACGGATGCTGTGGCCTACCTAAAGGAGGCGCTAACAATGAGCTGGGTCACACTAGACTTTTGGACCGCCTGGAAGCACTGAAGTGTCAAGTGACAAAAAACATAGATTACTTAGTCAAATGTCTGTGGGTATATTGAATGAGAAACAAAGAGAACCTGCATGCTTGCTATCAAGAGGCAGCCCATTCCTGCCACCAGGTAAACAGTTGAATGACACTTCTTCAGGGCATTTAAGAGAGTAACAGGCCCAGAATGCCGGACAGCTACTCCCAAGTGAAGGCAGTGGTTCTCCTTGGGCTAATCCTCTTTCCATCTTTCATCCTCTACTGCTTCTCCTTCTTTTTTGATGGTGGTCCTAGAACTAACTTCCCAGTGACCCTAGGACCTCTGCATGCTAAGCAAATGCTTCTCACCCCGCCCCTATGTGATTTATTTCTCAAGTGGGAAGATTAAGTGAAAGTCTGAGCATCTGTGCACTACCTCAGCCTCTTTTCTGCCTCGCTCTCTTGGACACCAGATACCCCACTGGCTGTTTGAGGGAAGTTTCAGGAACTTCAAAGGTTAAAGACAAACTGAGCGAGCATCAAGCAGTGGGAGCTATAGCTGGGAGCCCAGTTCTAGCTATGATCTCATCTACAGCTTACTGTTGTAAGCTTGCCCCATAGTCTTTGCCCACCATGATGGTCTGTGATCCTGTTGAATCAGGGCCCAGAATAAATCCTTCACCCTTTAAATTACTTATATCAGGTATCTTGTCCCAGTGGAGGGAAAAGTGGACAATTCCTTGGACAAATTTCTAGGGAGAGAGGAGAGAGAAAGAAAAAGAGAGAGGGGAAGAAGAAGAGGAAGAGGAAAAAGGAGGAGGAGGAAAAGAAGAAGGATGGAGGGAGAGGAGAGAGGAAGGAAGGTTTGAAGCAGAAGCAGGAGAATAGAGAGTTCAGAGAGTTCAAGGAATTCTGGGATACAGTCAGTCTGAAGACTATACAGGAAATCTCCAATGATGTTCAGAAAACAAACATCTAGAAAGGATGGTTCTAAGGATGGCATCTCCCAAACAGAAGATGGAAGGATTATACTGGACAGAAAAGACAGAAGTATTTAGACTTTAAGGATATAGTAGAGTAAATTAAATATCACTGTTAAGTGTTAAAAGACAAAATTAAGCAGACTTCAAAAGGCAGGACAATGTTAAGTAAAGAAGATGAAAAAGATGGGAGACAGAAGGTGCAAGACAATAAACTAGTGTCAGAGAAGGCCAACATCTCAATAATAGGGCCTCTTCAAAAGGAAAACGCACAAAAAAAAGACTTCAGTAATATTTTACAGAGCTAAAGAAAATGAGTTTTCACACTGAACGTTTCCACCAACACCCCAACCCAATTCAGGGAATAAAGACCTGTGCACACCAAATTCATGGTGACAATTCATAGTGAGAAAACCAGAGAAGACACAGTGAACAAAGAATCCATGCACAGAATGAGGATGTTCTCCTCAAAATGACGAGGCACTTTCTAAACTTGTCTAATACAACCTACCCCGTACTTTTCATCAGCTTGACTATACATTGACCCTTTGAATAGAAGCTCACTCCCAGCCTCTGAGTTGCTATGCAGAATTAAGACTTGCAATAATGATCATGTACACTTGCAAATCGGGTTAATAACAGCCAACTGCACAAAATCTGTCTGTCAGAAACAAAAACACAAAGGTCTTGTCTTTGATATTTTCAGATGTCTTCAGGTTTTTTTTTTAAGTGTTTCAGTGTGACACACATTGTCTGAGAGGAGGAGAGGGAGGGACTCTGCGGGCAGCTCCATTATCTATGCCTCATTGTTAGCCTGGTGAGACGATATCATTTACCCTGCCACCTTTGTGCCTCTTGGTGAATCAGATAACCTACTTACGCTTTCTAACTGGGGAAGCAATCTGGACCCTCCAAAGAGGCTGCAACTCCCTGGCACTGATTTTCTGTGCTACACTAGTCAGGCTTTGAAACTGTACACTATTTCACAGAAGTCCTGAGGACAAGAGTCTGGTAAAAGAAGATGAGGATTCAGTACAGAAGCTTCAATGGCAGAGATTTCCCCAAACTTGCCAACCACTCTCTATTTATAGTCCTCTGTCTTAATTATTCTTGTGTACTGTATCGTATTCACTTTACTGCTTCAGTGAGTGTCTGCAGAAGGAGACCAGATGGGAACCTGGAAAATCAAGGGGTTCCTACTAGCTGGATGTCACTTGACTGCTAAGACTTCCTTGGGTCACAACAGAAACATTCCCCAGGGTACAGTCGTACGGTTGGTGTGATCCATAGGCTAGAGACATCACAGGAAACCCAAAGTAAGTGCTTGTTTTACATAATTGAAAGTTAAAGGGGCGGTGTAAGGACAGTACTAAGAGAAAAGGGGAACAGTCACAGCTGTCTGGGTGCATCTTTAGGGGAAATACATGAAAAGTTGCTCTGAGCTTATACCTCTTCCAGAAATGTTCAGAACCGAGGACACGCCATCAGAATGAACAGTCCTATCATTGCAAATAAAGCAATATTCATTGGTTTTTATTGTCATGACTCTATTATTATGTTTAATCATTCATTATTATGTTTCTAGATTATTACAGTTATTGATGATACTGTTATTTAACCTCATAGTAAAGCTGCTTCCCTTAATCAGTCAGTTTAATTTTTGTATTGTGTTTCTATGGTACAAGGGACATGATTGTTTTTTATTTGCCACAGGCAGCAAGGATGAAAAAAACAGGAGGGATACTGGTGCCTGGAACATCATGCTTGACAGAACCTGTGTCTTAAGCCAACTTTGTCAGGACATTTAAATAATGACATGTGTCCTGTGGAAGAGGAACACACCTGCAGTTTAGTTCAACAGAACCAGTGCCTTCTTTCAAGTCCTTAAAAAGATAAAATTGACAAGTGTACATTATTTCTCTGAAAATATCTTTTTCCATTTTCTTCCTATCTGATCATGGTTTGCTGTTGAGTAGGGAAGGTGTGTGTGTATGGGAGCTGGGAGTTGTCTTCTAATACCCGGCTGTGAAATCTACTGAGAATCTAAAGGTTAGAACAAATGCATCTTCAAAGCTACTGTTTTGAACCTTACAGATAGAAACAATAAGCTTCATAGAGGTCAAATCATCTGCCGAGGTCACATAGCAAGTGAAGAGTAGGTCTCAAAACAAGGAGTGCTGAGTCCCAGGCAAATTTTCTCTCTTCTCCAACCAGTGTTTCTCAAAATGGGCTTCTAAAAATGACAGTGATGAAAAACAGGATTTAAAATAATTTATGCATTATCACAAAGCCTCTTTCTGTCAATATGAGGAAAAGCATTATTACTAAATTGGCATTTTCCCCACTAAATTGGCATTTCCCTCCCCCCAAAATATCTTCAAAAATATTATGAATATTGGATGTTTCATTCTTATAATTTACTATTAGTAAATTGCATTAATCCTCAGAAAACCTGTGATAAATCAGAGATCTGAAGGAAGGTGATTCATATGTTACTGAATACTGTCAGACAAGGATGTGTAATATGTATCAGATGCTTTGGGGGGGGGATGAAGGCAGCCTTTAGTTAAAGCTTACAGTTATGGATGCTAGCCTTCATTTCCTCCTGACACCTCTACAAAACATCTTGGAAAAGTCACCCGCTTCCCAAGAAGCTACCGCCTTGCCCACTGTGGGGAAATCTCACATATTCTCAGTTTATTTCATACTTTGTGCCTTGTCCCTCCTACAAACCCATCCCTGTATCATGGTTAAGAGTCACTAGGGAGTAGGGGATCCAGACATTCTTGCTTCAGAGTCTAGCTGAGTTGTGTTTGCCAAAATGTATGCTGAAGGCAACTCCACTGAGTCTTGATATTTCCTGCTTTACCAAAGCCATGTCTTGCAGATAAAGGAGAGGAGGCTGAGGCAGGAATGAGAGAAGTCTATTAAAGACAACACTTCTGTTAATGAGTAATGGATTCACCATCCCTCACAGTGGAGGCGTATAGCAGGTCAGATTAGCAGCCCCAGCTCTTTGCCCTTTGTTACATGTCTGCTTTCTGTCAAGTAATCCTGCAGTTCTTCCCACAGAGGACGGGAAGAGCTCAGCTGACCTGGACTACCCAGTCTGGCTTACCTCAGCCTGCAGGATCTAAGTAACAACTACACTGAGTCGATGTCAAGCTCAAGTCATAAATCTGCTTCTACTGATTTCCTAGTGTGGCTGCCATGGCCACAGGAAAGCTTTCCTTAAGAAGCCTGTAGACTTAAAGTTTTCAAAAACCTACTTTAATAAGAGTTCTTAAATGCTTCAACCTCCCTTTTAAGCCGATTGACCAAAGGTAGAGGAGAAAGATGGTTAATAAAACAAAGGGGAATGTGGACCTATTTAGAAGCAGTTCTTTGGGGCAATTCCAAACACAAATCAATAGCAGTGGCTCAATCCAGAAGAAACTGCAAGGCTCCCCCAAATTAGCAGAAGTCCGGGAAGCAGCAAGAAATATCCTGAATACTGTGACAAGTTCTTTGTTGTATTTTTCTCTACAAAGTCATGACAGGCAAAGATCAGCATAGACCAAGCATTGCAAGGTGAATCACTGCAAGGAATCCTTTCATTGTCATGGGGTTATATTCATATTCTTTGTAAACATCACACTTCCTCTCAAGTGTCTGCTCCAGCAAAACATCACATACCCTTTTCACAAGACAGCGTTCAGAAAAACAACACATGACTGCCTCAGCAAAACATCTTTTCGTAAGACAGCTTCCAGAAAAACAAAATCACATGACACAACTAAGTCTCCAAAGAAACCAAAAATGTCTATGTCAGAAGCCATTCACCATCCAACCTTTGTCACAGGGTGAACACATATGAAGGCAACCAGAAGCCAACACGTAAAAAAAAAGCCAATCCCAGCTAGCTTCCCTGAGAATTCATCCAGCCAAGAGATAAAAGAGAAATAGATTCTGATGCTCTATGTTCATGGGATTTGTTGGTCATTGATGCATCAATGGTCACATGTTAAAGAGAAGAGGTTGTCTGTTTGTTGCTATGTTGGTTGTTTTCTTTAATTTCTTCCCTACTTGTACTAGACCACCTCAAGGAGAAATGGAACCACTTTATCACCAATGGTTACTTTTCTTAGTGACATAAAATCTTCAAATATCCTTTTAGTAATGAACATTTAAAAACATCTCACCAAATACTGCTCACAATATCTTTATTTAAGAAAAGAGAAAATACCATATTCTCATAGCAATAAGTACATTAGAATTTATGGGAGAAGAAAACACTGGTGGTAGCTTTCATAAGCATGCAAGTCCATCTCTGGGAGGAGTTATACTACTTGCCTCGCCCAAAGTTTATATAATATAAACACACTGACAAAGGACCAAAACAAGAAACAAGAAGGGAACAGACCTAGCTGATATTTTCAGCTTGAATTACTGAGAACAGAGAATATACTAACATGAAAATAAAAGTGAAAATTTCAATCATTCTATCCCCTCACCTTTCCCTTTTTAGGCAGAAAGAAAGTGGCCTACGAAGGAATGAGGTTCTGGAATACTCCCTAGCTTGCTAGTGAAGAATGAGCCTGCATGGGATGCTCAAATGCACAGTAGCATGAAGACAGAAGCATGACAAAAATATCATGGAAGATAAAGGAAAAGGTATATTAAGAAAGCTGTCCACAGCAATCAGGTCTATAAAGAACCAGGAAGATAAAGTTAAAGACTAAATAGACACTTGTTTATAGAAGTGAAAATGTGTGCTTGCTGACAATCCACCAAATACCTAAACCATAGGAGAAAGACTAGTAAAGTAGACAGGCAAAGAAAACAAAACAAAAAAACCAAAAAACAAACAAAAAACCTCGATACTGAGGAAAACTGATATTTTTTTAATCTTTAGTTATATAGAAGGTAAATGAGCTGTATAATTTGTTACTGCCTGCCTTTGTGGAAATCAGAAAGATGAAGGCAAAGAAACTCAACAGACAATAACCAAGGTTACCAGTACTATGTAGTGCTATGTTATTTAAACATATTTTATGTGTTGGGAAAGAAGATAAAGTTATATCTTCAGGTGGAGAAAAAAATGTAACTGGAGGGTCCACATAGAGAAGACCTTACTGTCACAGTAGGGAAGGGATTATAGATCATTGGCTTGTACCCTTCTGGGATCCATTATACATGACTGTCATTTAGCACTTATAGTTATAGGTAACAAATATCACCATGAACTAGGCATGTTAAGAATGTGTTTCATATATTAACTCATAGGCAATTTTCTACCATGTTCATATGATTAGTTCCTTCTTAGAATGCAAAGATAAAGGCTATCAGAAGGGTTAAGTCATTTTCCAAGTTACAAACTAATAAACAGCACATCTGGGATTCAAATCCCTGAGTCCAAGGTCCATGTTGTTTTCAGCATATCGTATTACCTGGCTTAAATGAGGAAGGAAAGCTAGACAGAACAAGGAAGTGAAACCAGAGATAAGTTGTCAAAAGGTTTAAATTTAGCGAACCAACAATATTGGTTCAGATAGTCCCATACAAGGAATGACCTGCAAATAGCTTTATTGTGACGTTGGCCAAGAGGTACGGGGACCTGCTGGATTCAATTCTGCAAGGAAAGTGATAGCGAAAGGCTGTGGCCTGCACCCAGGCATCAGTGAAAACAGTCTCCAGTGATTTACCTAAGTGGTGAAGATTATTAAAAGCCCTGGGAGGGAGGCCTGGCTCTTACTTTGTCTGCTACCCGCTCCCCACCTCCTCCCCCCACCCCCCCAGAATCTCACCCTGAGTGCTTTGAAATATGTTTGTTTAGCTTTCACCTTCAGCAATGCTCACTCAGCATTAGTTCCCTGACTAAGGGAAAACAAGTGAAGCCCTCCCCTGCCACTTACATAACTAAACCACTTAGGTGTGTGTTTCTCTAATCAAGATCTAATTCTACTGTGAGTGAGCACCACATAGATGGATGTAAAAACTCAACGAAATGGTGTATTCATACTTTGTGAACATAAAGTCTATATAAACTCCATAAATGCTGACTCTCCCCGGAGCGCCTACATTCCAAGAGCTGACTTGTGCTCAACCCTCCCTGTTTTTTTCTCTCCTAGGTCTTCTCAGTCTTTCATTGGGCTCTCACTATTATCCAAAAAAGACAGACTATGGGCTCAACAGTCACTTTTGTTATAACCGGCAAAGCATGGTGGGCGTGCCAGAGATGTGAAAATTCATGGAAATTAACCACGCTTCACGTTATGTACTATAGACATACCACATGTCAATCTTGCACAAACACAATGCTATATTCTCTGGTCCTCTGGGTGCACTTTGTAAACAGTGTCATAAGATGGCATGATGTCCTGCAGAATCAAATCCTGCTCACCACCTACCTGCTTTTGTACCCCTTTACACCTAAATTCACTTTTTAAAATATTTTCTTTCTTTCTTCCTTTTAATTTTTTATTTATTTACCTTTACTTTATGTGCATTATGTTTTGCCTGCATGTAGGTCTATGTAAGAGTGTTAGTTCTTGGAGTTACAGACAGTTGTGAACTGCCATGTAGGTGCTGGGATTTGAACTCGGCTCCCCTGGAAAATCAGTCAGTGCACTTAACCACTGGGCCATGTCTCCTGCCCCCACCCCCGCTATACATACATACATACATGCATACATGCATACATACAGATGGTCAAAAATAACAAAATAAGAAGTATGGCTTGAAATATATGACAAGGAAATGAAATTCAGATTTTGTGACTATAAGTAAAGTTTTGCATGCATATGCATCCATGTTCCTTTGTGTACACTTTGGGTGTGGCAGCTGCTTTCCTCTTGGCATGCAGAACTCAGTCATGGTAACAGACTTCATTGACCTTAAGGCATAAAATATCTAGGCATGTGCAGATATTTTTATTTTGCTTTGACTGACATTTTGTGTTACTCTTCCACAGAGAGCACTAAGAAGGCACATGCAAGAGCTGGAGATCTAGGAAAGCAAGAGGTGTTCAACCCAGTCGTCAGGCCTAACAGAGGTGCTCAGCTCAAAGAGTCAGAGAGAATGGTTAAAGACTCCCTCCTCTTCTTTGCTCTATCTAATCCCTCAGCAAATTGCACCGTGGCCACCCATAAAAGAGAATGTAATGTGCTTTACTGAGTTCACAAACTAATAAAATCTAAGCTTATCCAGAGTCACCCACAAGGACACACTCAAAAATAATATTCAGCCAAATATTTCAGAACCCCCATGATCTCATCAAGTTGACACCTAAAAGTCACTATCGTCATAATTATGATAGTAGATATATGGTCACTGATACCTTCTGTCAGTCAGTGGAGTATGGTAGAGTGTTTAGTTTAGACAAGTACCTTTTGCTTGATGTGAGCTTTTCTTTTTCCCAAGAGGTAGCACTGAACCTTGTATCCCTATAGAAAAACATAAGACAAAATAAGAGCAAAGCTGATCCCATCCATTGCTCACGATTTGTGAGCCAGTGTAAGCACATTATAATATTATAAAATTTATCTTTCCTTTTTTCAACTCTTGAAATTCATATTCAGATGCACATATACATATGCCTACACGGTAGAATGGGGAAAAATGGGCTTTGCAAGAAGAAAGGACAGACATGAATCCTGGCCTTATCCTTGATGAACTGACTGACACATTACTTAACTTTTGGGAACCTCATTTCTTTCCTCTGTTGTATGGAACTGTTCCATCATCGAGAAGCAAAATGAGCTCTCCAAGACAATATGTAGAAAACTGCCTTACGTAGTTGGAGCTCAGGTTTTTATATTTACTATCACGTTAGTCACCCAAAAAAGTTTTGTTTTCTGAGCCATTTTGCCCGTTTTAATGAAGTGATAATATGATATCCAGTAAGTATATTGTAGTTAAACTATGCCTGTATTATTAGAAATTTATATCATTGGAACCATTTCCGAGCAGATAAAAGAAATCCAATACTGGTGAAAGCAAAAGAGCACCCCTGAGAGTTTAACTGAGTCATCGGAAAACTCAATATTGGACTTCCAGGGATGAAAGAACTAACTAATTAGCACCACTTTGAACTAACTGCTGTATGCAGGTAGACAGAGTCTTCGAAGTCATAAAAAGAAAAACTTCAATTTGAGAGTACAATCTGTGTTGAGTAAGTCTCTCCATGTTCTAGCGGTTGTTGGTGATAATGGGGTTCCTGAGAAAGGGATTATATTTTTTTCTTTTTTTGATTGAATATTTTATTAATTTACATTTCAGATGTCATCACCTTTCCCCATTTCCTCTTTCTAGACCCCCCTATCCTATCCCTCTTTTTTGTTTTTATACCATTTTAATTACATGCATGCATTAAGGTTAGTTCTAGGTTGAAGGACTAGCAATACAATAGATACAAATAGTCAAGGAACAAGCAAGGCAATAAACAAAATTCCCATGATCACTGTTTCTAAGGGCTTATCAGGATGACCAAAATATCTGAGCCTACTTTCCTGTCCTAACCCAAAGTCATTTTCATGTCTAAAGCCGACTTCCTTGTTCTAGCCTAAAATTTAGATTCCTGTCTGAAATTACTTCTTTGTTCTAGCTTAATGTCAGAAGCCTACTTCCTTGCCCTTGATATATATATATATATATATATATATATTGAGAGAGAGAGAGAGAGAGAGAGAGAGAGAGAGAGAGAGAGAGAGAGAGAGAGAGTAAATTCTGGATTAAGAATCTTATTTTTGCAACAATCCCTGGAATTTGAACGTGTGTTCAAGTTATAAGATCTACATGCCAACTTGACCCACAACAACTTAGGATACTTTTACTCCTTAGAACACCAAAAGGATAACTAAGAAAACTTGAAGTCAAATCACATCCAATTAAGGTTTAAGCACCTTCAATTTGATTTTACTTTGGGTGAAATGGGCAGGACCTCTCAGGGTTAGGTTTGGCTTTTGATTTTTTACTTCATTTTTTTTTGAACTTTCTCTACTCAAAGTCTGCAGTGGCTTATAGGCTTTCAAATACTTTTCCCTTCTGCTGACTATAGGAAAAATCTCAGGGAAGTCTCTTATTGGCTGATGCAGGTCACTTTCTCATTTCCTGGACCGATTTGCAGGTGATGAGGTCATGTTCGGTGACTGATCTCACAGAGAACACAGATGCTACATCAACTACCATTGTTGACCAGGGAGAGAAATTTTTATCTGGACCACATGCTTAGCAAAATGAGGCTCAGCTGAGGAAGACAAACTGAAGGTCCCCAAAAGGAAAGATACAAACATGGGAGAGCCATGAGTCAGCCAGGTCTTCCTGTGCTGAACTGGATCTGATAGCAAGGAAGGTCAGAGTTCATGCACACTGCAACAGGTCTTAAGAATGTGTAATTATGGGAATCAACCTTATAGATAATATAATGGTAAAAATGGCAAATACCAAATATCTGTTCATATATTAGTGCTGTATGCTGTTTTAACAATGTTCGAGATATAGTTAGAATTACCTAATCACCAAGACATTTTCCCCATGTATGTGCACACACACACACACCTATTCAGATGTATATTTGGGAAATGGAGAGATAGCACTACATTTAAGAGAGCTTGCTGATTTGCCAAAGACCCTGAATTAGGTTTCTAGCCCGTGTCAGACAGTTCACACATACTTGCAACTACAGCTCTAGAGTATCTGAAGCCCTCTTGTGGCTTTTTCAGTTACCTGTACACATGTGGCATGCATACATCGGCACATGAACATGTCCATTCATAAAAAATAAATCTTAAAAACTAGGTATTTACAAATAACTGAATGGAAATAACATGAAAAACTAATTTGTTGTCAATAGAGTTGTTCATTATTCAGATTGCCTGGTTTACCAACAATGGATTACCAACATATAAGGTAAGATGTCTATAAGTTCTGTTAATGAATGCAGAACCAGACCTTAAATCAGCAGTTCTCAGCCTCTGGGTCATGACCCCTTTTCAGGAGAGTCACCCAAGACCATCTTGCATATGAGGTATTTATATGATGATTCATAACTGTAGCAAAATTACAGTTGGGAAACAACAATAAAACTAATTTTATAGTTGGTGGTCACTACAACATGAGGAACTGTTTTAAGGCATTCAAAGGTCACAGGAAGGTTGAGAAACACTGCCTTAAATAAAGAAAGATTGATGGGTATTGTTATGCGAATCTACAATTCTAGCACTGGGGAGGTGGTGTTAGGAGGGCCAAGAGTTCAAGTCCAACCTCAGTTCTGTGAAACTCTGCCTTGACCTCAATAATGGACAACCAAGACTCCAAAATAACATGACTTGTAATTATTAGGACCAGAGAAATCCAGAATATCTAAAGTCACCATTGTTTGAAAACTTGCCTTTTGGTAAGTCAGACACAGCACAGCAACATAACTATAGATTTTGTACTTTGGGCCAGGGTGGGACTCATCACCATGGTTCCCTCTTCCCTCTGTTCTTCCTTCATAAATGGCACTATCTCAATGTATAAACATTATAATCAAGACTCATTTCTTAAATGTTCAGAGACATGTTTCTCTCTTTATTTTCTTCAGTAACTCACTAATTTCTCCTTAATATATTTCCATCTAATCCTCTTTATTTTTAGTTTCAATGCCTTAATTTTTTTCTACTTAGTGATTAATTCCTACTAATCCTTAGTTTTTATCTATTTTTACACTTAAACTTTTTTATCTTCTGGCTTAAGCATTTTTATCTTATTCTTTAATCACCTATAGTTTTACAACTTTAATGATCCACACTTTTATCTTTTATTTTAAAACTCATTTGTTTAATCTTATTTTCAAACCCAACATTTTATTCTATTGGAATCTTAATTCTTTTATATGCACTTTTACTTTATTCTCTGCATTTTTTTCCTCAAGGTTTGTTTTAAATTTTTTTTCTCTAGAGCTCTGCTGATGTGACATCTTGTTCTGTATTTCTTTCTCAAAAAAATATTCTTATAAAGATCTACACCATGAGAGCAATGGTATGATGATGGTGGTAGTGGTGGTGGTGGTGGTGATGGTGGTAGTGGTGGTGGTAGTGATGGTGGTAGTGGTGGTGGTGGTGGTGGTAGTGGTGGTGGTGGTGCTAGTGATGGTGACAGTGGTACCGGTGGTGGTAGTGATGGTGGTAGTGGTGGTGGCGGTGGTGGTGATGGTGGCAGTAATGATGACAGTGACAGTGGTGATAATAAAACTGATACTATAGGTCAAGTATCTTTTAGCCACAATGCTTATTACCAGAAAAACTTCAGGTTCTGATTTTTGATGTGTTGTGTTTGCTTATCTATGTATCTATTCATTTGCTTGTTTTGGGACAAGGTCTTACAATGTAGTTCTGTCTGGCCTAAAACTCACTATATAGATAAGGCAGGATTTGAGCTTACAAAGGTCCACCTATCTCTGCCTCTCAAGTGCTGGGATGAAGGGCACATATGACCAGGCCCAAATCCTGAGATAATTTGAGTTGGTACCTACATTCAAACATGAAATTCATGACCCCAAAATACCATACATACATAAACTGAAAGTGACACACACAATATTTTTAGTTAGTAAATCTGAATAAAGAATTAGTGACAATTCTTATGGTTTAAATTTGAAATGTCCCCCATACTCATGCAGTTTGTGACTCTATATTAAGGTTTGGAGTACTTGGGAGGGCAGGTGGTCTCATCTGTCAGGAACAGGTCACTGGGTGTGGGCCTCAGCAAGCTAACACCACAGTTCCTTATTCCTTACTCCTTAGCTCTGCTCTCTGGTGAGCTACATTGCAGTGAACTTGCTGCATGCTCTCATAGCAATTAACCACTATTCTCCCACAGGACCAGACTTGAAATCCCTCCGAAACTGTGAAATAATATAAATATTCCACCTTGAGTTGTTCTCAGGTGACTTGTCAAAAGTAACTAATATAACACGTTGGTATTGTGAGTGTGAGCACTGTTAACATGTTGGTATTGTGAGTGTGAGCACTGTTACAATAAATCTGACTGTGTGTGGTTCTAGGACCTTTAAGCCTGGTTTGCATGAAGAAGGCAGAAGAGTTTGGAGACAGGGCTGATGCATCCATAGAACAATACAAACAGGGTTTACTGAGTCTTTCTTGTGAAAGGCCAGAAAAGAAGAATGCCTACATAAATGTGAACAGTAAAACTGTGTTTATGAAGCTCCAGGTTTGAATTAGGTCCTAGAAAGGATTCTAGTTATGTTGTACCTGTGTCCTGACATTTTGAATGAAACTGAATCCAAATGTCCTTCACTAATCTTTTTAGCAGAGGACAGTTCAGCAAACAGGCATTCTCTATGGACATATTTTTAAAATCAGTAAAAATAATTTATAAGCAGAGTACTAATATTTTAACAATATAAGGTATAACATCAAAGAGTATTTAGTATTTACAGCCCTTTAAAAGAAACACAAACATTACTGTTTCTTTTTTTTTTAACTTTTTTTTTATTAGATCTTTCATTTACACTTCAGATACCATCCCGTTTCCCCATCCCCCCCCCTTAGAAAACCCCTATCCCATGCCCCCTTTTCCTTTTTGCATTTATACATTTTTTTAAGAAATGTTAATCATAGGCTTTATAAGTTTGGTATTGTTCAATCAGAGGTGTAACCCACTACCCAACCTAGATATATCAACTATCTTTGACTGGTGGAGATACATGAACATCTGCTGTTTCTTTATGCTGGTGGTCATTGCTTTTGACCCTCCCGTGGTAAAAAAAAAAACAATCCTTCTCCCCATGACCTCTGTGGGAGCCACGGGAGCACTGAGCAAAGTGCAATGAGCAGATGAACTCTGAATGATTATATATTGTTGACATGGGTCCAGCCATGCCAATGACCCAATGCTTCAGACCTATGAGAAAGCCACCACACCATGGTGAGGCTCTGAGAGATGCCAACGCCTTTCTCTGGTTCTAGTGTGAAAATCGACAGCATGGCATGCCCACACTCTGTTTATAAATTACTGATCAATGTGTGCAACCTAACAACCTCAGGTTTCTCCTCCTGAATGTTTGCAGCCTGAGATCACTAGCCAACAGAGACCTCTTGCGCAGACTGCCTAACTTCTTACCCTGTTCTCTGCACAATAAACTCACCAAGGTTCCAGATTGTTGAGTGAATGGTTCCAGTCCATCGTAGCTTCCACACCTGACCTTAGCTTTTCTGTCTGTCTGTCTGTCTGTCTGTCTGTCTGTCCTTTCTTCATTCCCTTGACATCCTCATGAAGTTTCCAGAGTTCCAAGACCCAAGGTGCACAGGTCACAGCAGACCCTTAACCTTTTATGAAAGATGTCTGCTACCTTGAGTAAAATAAAGTCAAGAACTAAAAACTTTAAATGTCAACTCCTCACCATGCTATGTGAAACTCGGAAAGAATCAATCAAAAGTTTAAAAAAAGGGAAACAAAACAGAAACAATGAATTTAGCCCATTATTGAAGGGAATATGAAAATGTATTCACACACACACATATACAAACATACTCACAGACAAACACACACACACATATAGACACACATATAGACACACATATACAGATACTCAAATGCACATACACACTTATACACACAAACACATACAGACACACAGACATATACTACACACAGTCACACACATGTATATACACACCTACACACACACACACACTCACACACACATACATGCAGAAAACAGACACTCTCACACACACACTCACACACACATACATAGACACAGACATACACAAAGATACATGCGCACACACACATATACACAGAGACACACACACAGAGACACAGACACACAGACACACACCTCAGATATAGTCTCTAATAATGTCAGGGTGGTACCGCAGGGACTTAAATGTTTATTACCTCAGAGAAATCATTGCATCAAAACCATGGAAGGTATATCTCATTTCATTAAGGCCTTAGAGAAAAAGAGGCTAGGGCAAGGGTCTGAAGGGGGCATGCATGGAGTAGGTCATGCACTGGATAAAGAAAAGGGCAGCCTTGGCTCTGTGGACACTTTAGCCACCTGCTGTGGTGCTACCTATACACGTACTCGCTGGCTGGCTCTATTTGCCTGTGAACTGTTGCCGGAGCAAAATTTCAACACACTGGTATGCCTACAAGCTGCCCACACCATGTATTGGATCATCATCCCCATTTGAGTAAATTTACCCATAACCTCTCTACAGGGAAAGAAGCATTGTCTCCTTTGTCCCTGCCCAAGGCTCTTCTTAGTCTATTTTATTGTATCCCATGTCACCTCTCCAGATGGTACAGGAATGTCCCACATTTGACCTCCAGAGGAGGTATCTAGAGGGAGGATTCTGTCTTCCCCCCTACTCAACAATTTGGCTTGAAGTCCACTTTTCCAAAACATTAATTAATGCTTTCTGTAGCCCCTCCCCCCCAGTACAGATTTTTTTTTTCCACCTAAGGCACACAGACAGAATAAAAAGGGGAGACATGTTTCCCTTCATATAAAAACATATTTTAATGGGGGCATTTGCCAGATATCATTCTCATAAGCCAAAGTGCACTTCATCACAAATACCATCTCAGCTTTTCTTTATTTTCTTTGTGTTATCTCTCTCATCATTTATTTTCAATGTGTGTTTTCTAGTTATATTGTACATATCCTAAGTGGTGTTTAGTTCTTTCTAGAGTAAGATGATATAAAATTAGACACACATGTGGATAGCTGTATGTTCACACCAAATGTGAGAGCTCTATCAGCAACTCACTCGAGAACATTGGATCTCTGCGCCTGTTTCATCACAGGTCCATCATCCAGTCTTCACTAAGTTGCTACCCCCTTTGTTTTCATTTACTTTGGCATAAAAGGGTATCATGGCAGTTAACCTATCTCTGGGGTGTGTTCAGGTTTAATGAATGAACATGTATAATGCCTTCCGAGGGCCTCACATGAGATGCACTGAAACTGCACATTATTACTGCTGCTGTTACAGTACCACCTTGGGAGCCTCTGCCTTTAAGCTGACTTGAGACAGGAGGTCTCAGAAATAATAACAACTCTTTTCCCAGTGTGCCTCTTTCCCTCAAACCTCAGAGAACTTAAAGGCATTACCTTATTAATGTAAAGCTTCGCCTGAGATGAATGGAAATGACTACAGAATAGTTAGTTCTGTTTCCAGGTGGGAGACATCAAGGCAACATTCTGCATTTACACACAAGCCACCTGTAATGTGAACAACATAACAGTTCTTAGAAGACACAAATCTTATGTCACCATTGCCACTCCAAACATATGTATGTAGCTTACACTAATAACAGCTGAGAGCAGTGGGTTCATCTGTTGTTGCTTAAGCATCTCAAGATATTAATGAGGATCAACATACATTAATGTATCAAGAAGCCTAATGATGATTATTTTATATTTTTATTCAGTTATAACTTGTCTGCAGAGGTTAGCTAAAGAAGGCCATTGTTTTTATTATTTTCACTTTTTGAAGATGTTTTTACCCTAGTGATGTCAACCACTGATAAAGGAATGAGTAGGTTTTATTTATAGCTATACAGGCTATTGATGAATTTTTAAATGCCTAACAAATTGTTACTTAATGATCACTATTCGGTAATCAAACGATTCAGATAATAACAGACTGTTAATAGACAAGAAATCATCGGCTGTGATTTCGTGTGTGTGTTCGCCTATAACTTTGCCATTTGAAGGATGAAGAAGCCAATGGTTAAAGCAACTCAAACATCAGCCTATGTAAAAGTGGTTCAATTGCATGTCTAAAACCTTTTCTATAGCTCAGATGGCCCATTCCTACACAGTAAGAACTGGGACGTGATCACTGAAAGGCATTTGTCCTTGATATAGTGCTGTCTTCAATACCTGATATGATGCTTCATGCTGAGTCCAGCTCCTTTATCACAAGGTTCTTCCAGCTCCTCCGCAGTAAAGTTCTGGCGCTCCAGCAAAACCTGTTTCCTCTGAAGGCTTCAGTAGTTTAAATTCCAATCATCATAGTTTCTGGGAACATTGACCTATTTCCACCTTAAATTTCATCCAACATTTTTTTTTGTTTTTGCTTTTGTTTTTGTTTTGTTTTGTTTTTCCAGACAGGGTTTCTCTGTATAGCCCTGGCTGTCCTGGAACTCACTCTGTAGACCAGACTGGCCTCGAACTCAGAAATTCACCTGCCTCTGCCTCCCAAGTGCTGGGATTAAAGGCTTGTACCACCACTGCCAAGCAAACTCATCTAACATTTTTATAAGCAATTTTTAAAGTAAATTCCATAATTTCACTGGCATTACATACTGAGACTATGTTGATTTTACTGGGTTGTGTGCTCACACAAATATTTATTAGAAATAGAATAAGCCCCTGGGCTCTCTGTCCCTTCATTAAATCTTGGGCATTTAGCTTGACATCATTCTTTGGCATTTCACATTCTTTTCTCACTCTTTTACCAATGGGTAATGGAAATACAGTTGTCAGCTACAAATTATCCAAACCCTAGAAATCTTATCCCTTATAGCATCCTGCCTTCTCCATCGGATCCCCACCCAACCATGCATATTAATCATTCCTCCATCCTTTAGCTAATGGGAAAGGAGCACAGAAGATGGCTGTGTCAGACATTTACCTAAGTCTTAGGCCATTTACAGTGACCGATTTCTTGTGCTTCATGTAAAAGCAGGAAGAGCAGGTAATTTGTGGGCTGGTTTATGATGACGAATGTACTGGAAAGTTCCCTTCTGGACACCTGCAGCCACTCACTCCATGAGATCCGATTTCTCTACTTTAAGTGCGCTGGCTTACAAATATTGTTATTGATCAGAAAATTACCTGGTTTTTTAAAAATACAGCTCCACTGCTTGATTCAAGTACTTTCTGCTACCATAAACTTTAGATTAATTTCTACCTTCTTGCCGTCCACTTGCTTCTTTTTTCTAGGCCTGCCATGAATTTTCTGCTTGTAAGAGAGAGGTGATGAGCTGGGCAGTGGTGACCCACGCCTTTAATCTCAGTACTTGGGAAGCAGAGGCAGGTGGATTTCTGAGTTTGAGGCCAGCCTGGTTTACAGAGTGAGTTCCAGGACAGCCAGGGCTACTCAGAGAAACCCTGTCTCGAAAAGAAAAAAAAAAAAAAAAAAAAAAAAAAAAAGGAAAGAAAGAAAGAAAGAAAAGAAAAAGAAAAAAGAAAGAAAAAAAAGGAAAGAAAGAAAGAGGTTATGATTTCGTTTCGTGATCCACTGGGCTGACAATAAAATAAAGCACCTTCATTTGATAACTTTAAAAAAAAGACAGAAAAAGAAAACATCAAGTTGAGTGGGTTTTGTTTTTTCAAAAAGAGGAAAAGGTGGGTTCATTTTTAAAATGGTATTTGATTAATTCCTTGAGAATTTTCTACAATGTATTTTGATCATATTCACTACCTTCAGCTCCTCCAAATCTACCCCATGAACTAACCCTCAGCTTGATGTTTTTTTTTTTTTTTTTTTTTTTGAAGATATCAAATGAAGGTGCTTGTTTTTATTGTCAGTCCAGTGGATCACAAAATCATCACCTTCGAAAGATTATGTATTGCTGCTAGTTTTATGGAAATTGCTGCAACCTCTTCTCTAGAGATCTGGAATTAGAAAAGAAAGCTTTTGGTTGTAGTACAACCAAAGTTGGTGTACAAACTTGGTCTCATCGTTCATGCACTGACATCACCTAGCTCTTCCCAGGGTCCTTGGCCCATTTTCTTTCTCCAAGTCAAAGAATCAGTGTACCCAATGGAGGGCACCAGTTACCTGCAGGGAGCAATAGCCAGCAGTCCCCTGCTTGCTAGAAGCCTTTTCTGGTGTGTTACATGCCACTTTAGGCCCTGACTCACAGTTGGCTTTTAGTCCAAAGAGAAATAGTGAGGCCTGCATGTTGCGAAATTAATTTTGAGTTTTCCTAGGTATTAATCTCCATTCACACTAACCCAAACAGAGCACCCCAGGTTATTTGGAAGAACAGATCTCTTGATGAAACAACTAGAACAATTTCGTAGTAATTTGACCCCAATGAATAGGACTTCCCTGGGAATATTTTGCAAGTTGGTTTTTAACATCAATAATTATGGTAAATTTATGGTTTTCCACATTGCTATTTTAAATCTAACTTAGGAAAATCCTTTAAAACCCTGACCTTTGGGGAAAAAAAAATCACTTGGCGCTCGCTATCGATCACAATTTCAGCATGCTTAGTTACCAAAAAAAGACCAAGAAAGAATAACTTACCATCACTCTTCATGTTAGCATGTGTCAGCTCTGACAGCCTGTGCTACCTATGTGATGGGGTGCTTGAAAAGATAAATTTGGTAACAATATGTTTTCCCATGTTTTGAACACTGAAAAATGGCCTTTGATGTGTGGCTATAGATCTTGGTTGATGGAGTTTGTATTGCTCTCAATGAAAAAGGAGTAGTTAGTAATAATCAATGTAATTTTAAACCCCAGTGTTTTTATTTATCCCAGAGATCAATAACACTGTAGGAGCATTCCCTTCAATCAAAGACACCGTGGAGAAATTCTATTCATCGTTTTTTTAGCCATATCCATTTCTCAGCACCGATGCTTAAATAACGTCAGCCGTCAGCGTGTACGAATTTGTTTGGGGTGTCCTTAAAGCAGGCTAATTCTGTTCCAGTTCAAAGTCCTTGATTATACGGTACTCAGACAGAAGATTACAAAACACTAGAAAACTATTCAAATGTCTTTGTGTTAATTAAATTGCCAGAAATTTTATCATGAAGCTCTAATGATTCCAAGGCTCTGGCAGAATGTGGCTTTTTAAAAAAGGAACAGGGCCCTGGAATGTGGCCTCCTTTGCTGACTTTGCAGGCTGCCATCAGCAGGGGGCTTGGGGGTGGTGCTGGGATCTAGGCAAAGCAAGCCTTTGGTACTAAGTGCATGGAGAGAGATTTGCAAAGAGTTTTAAAAACTCTATGCCATATATCAGACCTTGCATCTGCTTAAATCAGGACAAAGTCTCCCATCTTTTTTTATTTCAAAGTCTCACACTGCTGTTAGAATCTGAAATACATTTCTCTTGACCTACCCAGTCTGCCATAATTCATTTCATGGACAGTATTTTAAGGATTCTTTTTTCCTCTTGATTTTTAATCATGATACTTTCTTTTTCAGCCTCTGAAATATGATAGAAAATGTCCCATGAATCAATCTCTCTCTCTCTCTCTCTCTCTCTGAACTTCAAACTCCCCCCCCCCCCCAGGGAGAGTAATTGCCCCTAGCTTGGCTTTGAACGTGGGAAACTTTGGCTGCAGTGTAATAATGAACAATATGAAATTTTTGGTACGATGATGGCAGCCAGGCCTGTTGATAATGTTTATGTCTTGTGAATGGCTTTCATGGTTTGCTATGAAATGTGTCTCGCAGAGCTGTAGTCTATCAATCGCCTCTTCCAATGAGTTATCTGCAGTAAAACAGGCAGGAGTGTCTCTCCATCTTGCAAAGATCCTTCTCTCTTGACCTGCTACATTTTACACTTGAAATTTGAGGCCGGGTACAGCTTGCACATTTCTTTTGGAATCTGACGCTACTAAGAGAATTGCCAAGACTTGACAAACTTTCCTACGAACTTCGGGAAATTTCACGCTAGGCCTGAACCAGAGCAGGTGCATTTCACTAAGTGTCAGATTTCCTTCCCGGTAGCTCACCAGACTCTTTACCTGGTTTGGAGTAATGAGTTCCTTCTTCAAGATGAGAAAGATTAGCTGGCCTTGCACACTATCAAATAAAACATTTTTGAGGAAAGGAGTTCCACCAGATGTAGAAGTGAGGAAGTCATCTTCTAACATGTCGTGTTCATCTGACTAATGTCATTCTTTTAAATATTGCAACATAGAAATATGGCATAAATATAAATGTGAAGAGAGGTTTGCCTACGGTTCTAGCACTTGGGAGACTGAAGCAGGAAGGCTGTGAGATTGAGGCCAGCCTGGACTACATAGCAAGTTCCAGACCTGCTTGAGCTATATACCTTGCCTCAAAAAATATGAAGAACAAGGGAAAAAGATAGAAGGAAAGTAGATGCTCAATCAGGAACTAAAGCTATCATGATCTAAGAACGATAATCACAAGTCTTACAATCATGGCTTCCAAATGAGAAGGGGAAGCAATAATACGTTTAGAAGATGTCCTGTATGTGTAGGCTTGGGGGTGCATGGACTAATGCGATGTAGTGCCAGAGGGGCTCCACACCCACACATTCAGCCCATAATACTTCATGGATCTAGTTCAGCCATTCTGTCTCATCCATTTTTCTTCTTCCCAATCATCGAAGTCTTTACACACCCAAGTAAGCAATATTTCTTTTGTTAGGTCTAGCATTCTAGGATGCTTCATTTTTGTGATGTGGTTCAATATTGTGCACTCCAGAATGTTCTTTGCCTTCACTACACTAGATGTAGAAGCACACTTCCCCTCAAACATGTAGGTTGGAATGCATCTCTTAGCATTGTCAAATGTCCCTAGTAAGGCAAAAATCACCACAAATGACAGACATTAAAATTTCACCTTTTGTATTGACAAATGGAACAGAATAAAAAAACCTAGAAAAAAAACCAAACACTTATGAGACAACATCTCTCTGTGTCACCTAGACTGACCTTAACCTCATGACGATCCTCCTGCCTCAGCCTCCAAGAAAGCTGTGGTTATAGATATAAATCATCATACCCATCTTAGCAACATACATTTTGAAAAAGATGTCAGAAACATACATTGGGGAAAAGTTAACCTATTCAGCATAGAGAAATTCCCTTTTCCAAATGTATAGAAGAATGAATTCAGATCCGTGTCTCTCACTTCATATCAAAATCAATTCAAAGTAGATCAAAATTATGATGTAAGAACAGCAACTTAGAAATTGCTAGAGTAAAACACTTCAAAATGTATGCAGAGTCAAGGACTTTGTCAAAAAAGTCTCCAGTAGTTCAAAGGTGACTGCAAGAATTGAGAAACGGGGCTTCGTTTATGCATCTAAACACTTCTGCATAGAGGAAAGAGTTACCCGTACAAAGACACAGCCAGCAAAACAGGAGGAAAATCATTACTAGCTATACATCTGACAAGATATTAATATCTAGAGTAGTTAAAGAACTGAAAATATTATACATTCCCCCAAATTCTCCCTCAGTAAATGGGCAAATGAAGCAAACAAATAATTCTCTAAAGATGAAGTGCAGATGGCCACCAGGTTCAAAGAAATGTGCTGAACCACCTGGGACATGAAAAGCAAATGGAAACTGAGATTCTATCACTTATCAGGTTGGCTATCACTGAGAAGCAAACAACCAGAGGTGGAGATGTACCTCAGTTAATAGACTGATTGCCTGTAATAAATAAAGCAGTGTGATCATTTCCTGGAACCTTATAACCTGGTGTGATGGTGCACACCTGTATCCCCAGCACTTGGGAAGGAAATGCAGGAGGATTAGAAGTTTAAGACCAGCCTGGACTTCAGAGCAAGTTCAAGACCAACCTCCTACATTCTGTCCCAGAACAACAACAACAACAACAACAACAAAATTAAAAAAAAAAAACCACACACAAATGCTGGTAAGGATGCAAGTAAGAAGGAACTCTGCTGTCTATTTGTCTCTCTAACCCAACCCGAACCTCACACCATGAAAATAAGGCCAACACTCTGCAAAGAGGAAACAGACTCATGGACAGTGAGAGAAGAAATAGGAGCGGGTATGGATAACCTTATATAGAATATTCTTGAAGAAAAATGTCATTATGAAAAACTTCCCTCTCTACAATGAATGCATACTAATAAAAAATTAAAGATTTATCTGCCCATAAAAAATTCTCATGCTTTATGTCTCCAAACTCTGCAACTTACATGTTGGTATGCATATTCTATAATTGTGAAATGTCTCCACAGGACACCTAGGAAAAAATATACACCCTATAGAAAAATTATACAGGAAGAAAGGCATCAGCAATACAGAAGATAATAGCAACAGCAGTAGCAGTAACGAAATAAATACTAATGTGCAAACCTACTAATGAGGAAATATAAGCAGCTACCTGAAAATAGTTTCTGACAGCCATCTTGTGAAAATGGCGACTCCCATACTTTGCTGATACAGGAGGTGGCAGTCAAATGAGATTTTACATTTAAACTTAATAAATGTTATAATTTAGTGTCTGGTGTCACTAGTGCTCAGAGCTGCATGTCACTAGGAGCTAGCAAACCGGACAGTACAGATCATGAGTTATTTCATCGTGTAAGACATTCTGCTACCCAAATGGGCTATCTGGACTGCCCAGCAATAGTTGAAATTATAGCCAGGTAAGTTTCAACTTAATATGTGAAAACATTTAGAAAATAGACCTTTGCAACAGTAATCCTCTCAAATAAGTTTAGGCAGTTGCCAAGAAAGAATTCCTTCTGCATAGACCACTGTGTCAGATGAGCGGGCATCTCTAACCCAGACTCAAAAGGGCTTATGTATGAGGTTTTTTTTAAATTTTTATATAACTGGATTTTTTTTTTTTTTTTTTTTTACAATTTCTAAACACAACCCTGCTAAGTTAGGAGAAATAGTCATGTTTAAAAGTTGACAATTTTAAATATTATGTGACTTCTAGATCAAATAATATTTATAAAACGAAGACTGCTTATTTAAAAATTTCCTATGTGGTAAGATCTGTCCACACCTTATCTGCCTTGGAGCAAAAGGCTTCTGTTATTTTACCCACATTCTCAAATAAAGTCTAGCCACTTGTGAAGAATGAGCTTTGGTCTCACGCCATGATGGCTCATGCTCTATCCAAGTTAAAGATTTGGCTGTGAATTATTTATAGGGAATGAAGAACAAGGGCTTAGCATGTGCGGAGCATGAGAAACCAATCAGAAAGAAAATTAAAGGCTACACTATCTTGACAGAGAAGATATTGGATTTAAATTTTTATCATTATTGTGGGGAAAGGGTACATGCCACAATGATCACTTGCAGGTAAAGAGGAGAATTTTCTGAAGTCAGTTCTCTCCTACTTCACATGGGTTCTAGCGATAGAACTCTGGTCACCAGGCCTGCACTCATACAGAGGCCTTTTTAGTGATGTCTGTTCACCCAACACAGTGATATACCAGGCAGGATGCTTTCTTAGCACCTGCCCAAACTCATTTTAGAGATTAAGTGTTCTGACATTCTTTTTCATTTTTTTAAACATGATTTTACCCATTAAGCCATCTCACAAGCCACAGATATTGCTTTTATACATACCCAAACAGTGTCTGGGTAAAGGATGCAGTGTTCTCGGAGATACTTTAAATTCAGGTGATGGTTGAGAATAAACAACCCAGTAGAAAAGCAAAATCCCTTCCTCGTCTATGACTGTTTCATCCATATCAACTGGATAACACATTCCTTAGAGAAATCAACTTATAAAGATAAAAGATTAATTTGGCTCATAGCTTTAGTTTTCCAGCCCATAGTCAAGCAAAACCATTTTCTTTAGACCTCTCACTGGGGATACCAAATGGCCATGGCAGGGAGCACATGACAGTAACAGAAAAAAATTCACCTCGTGCCAGAAGAGAAAGGAGAGAAAGAAAAGACCTGCTCCCGAGACATAGAACCTCCCTCTAGGCCACCTCTTAAAATCCCAACATGTCAACTGGAGCCCAAGCCTTCCACAGGTGGACTTTTGAAAGCATTTTTATTCAAACTATGGCCATTCTTTCCCACAAATCAAGACGTTCACTCAAAGTAGCCATACTGTCATGCAGATACAATTGACAAAGCTGGCCCACTGATCTTGTAAAACTAATGACTCCATTGTTAGACCCTCATTCTTTTGTATTTATGATCTTTAGTATCCTCGGTCTTATTAGTAAGTCAAAAGAACAACACAATCTTTGCTCATCCAAAAAAATAATAGTTTAAATGGGCAGCAGTGGCACACAAATACAATGAGAGAATGGATCTAGGCTACACTATTTCCAAAGACAATTAGTGTTAGCAGTAAAGATATTGGTACCGATATTAAAATCAACAGAGGCTTCAAAAAGAATTATGAGAGTTACAGAGATTAGTGAATGACTGCAGACAGGGAGAGTGAAGCTCATGACACATGCTTATAAGCTACTGAGCTTAGAAGGAAGGAAGATACAGGAGGATCAGAAGCAGTTTGAGCCAGCCTGAGCTATTGAAGGAAATTCCAGGACCACCTGGGCTAAATTTAAAAAAAAAAAAAAACATAAAAACCAAACTCTAGATAGAAAGCAGAAGCTGTAAATTTAGCATCCTAATATGGTCAGGAATCTTGTCCATGTGGGCTGGGTATACAGTATGGAAATGACGGTTGAATGATGCAGCAATCCACGCCTGAAGAGCCTTAAACATCTAAGCAGAGGCTGACAAACTAGAATGTCGAGAAGCAGGCACAATAAAATCATATAAATAAGCATTGTCACCAAAAGATAACCAGCTATAACCCTTGGGATGAATCGGGGCTGGGAAGTTAATTACTGGAACACATTAACAACTGGACAGAAGGCTGCAGCCAGGATTAAGCAGGGCATAGTAAGTGCTGGGATCTATTTGTGGCTCACAATGAGGAACAAGGAGGGATGCTTTAGCAATGAAGAACATAGGTCAGAAGTCTGCATTAGCCAGGAGCTTGATATCTCTACTGGAGAAGCTCAAATACAGACTTGCCTAAATGGATCCTTGTGGGCTGCTGGCTTCTCAGAATCTTTCAGTCCTGTGATGCTCTGATCCTCAGCACAGGAGAATCACAGAGGAACTGGGTTATTTCTTTTCTTGCTCTTTAGTCTGCTGCTCCTGGCTGAGCTGCCGCAGTGCTGCTGCACATCACATACTTTTTCTGTGTCTCCATTTTAGTATCTATAAAATAGAAATTGGGTTGTTACCCATCTCACAGCAGTGCCACAGAGCCTGTGAAATATTGGGCCCTAGGAAATACTGGGCATTTGGGAGGTGGGGAGAAACGGGGGGAACTTGTGATAAATAGGAGACACAGACCACCTAAAATTAGATAGAGACTTTCACTTTGATAGCTTCCTGTCTTGCAGGTGATCAGGCTTTATCAAGAACAAATATATTTATATACACAAGCTCTGACTCGTCCAGAATATTAAAGGCCCTAAATCTTCTGAAGTTCCAGAATTGCAATGGTGAGCTATCAAAATAAATGTTTACAAATGTGTAGTCATGCGAAGTGATTTTCTATGTATTTAGTGTTCTGCAAAGAAGTGTGTGAAGTGAACATGAAGGGGCAGTGAAGACTGTGCAGGAATCGTTGTTAGAAGACTGGCCATGACAAATTATTCTCAGATAATCAGCACTGCTAGAAACAAGTTACCACCTCCCAGGCATCAAGCACCCCACTCCTGATATGCAAAAGTGCTACTGTGTGTTACTGAAAAACCACACAGGAAGTGTGTTAGTCATGGTGCAACAAGTCAGTGTCAAAATAGGAAACTGTCTCCGGGAACATCTAGTTCAACCCCTTCGCTTTAGTGGGTGAAGAATATGATGTCTGGATGATTAAATGGCACATTTAAAGTCACAGGATAATCACTATGAGAAAAAGACAGAACTGGAACTTGTAAGTCTGGGGACATACTGCTCACTTTTTGATACTCCACTCTCTGAGATTCCAACCTTGACAGATGACCAAAGGGAACAAAGACAGCAAAGAAAGGGAAAGGAAGAGGAAGAAAAGGATATGGACCATTCAGATGAGCAGACTCCTTTGAGAAGCTCTGGGTTGTTCCAAGTATCTATCCTCATAACACACATGGAGCCTAAAACAGATGTAGGAAGGAAAGGAGATGATACATTGTAATTTGTGTAAGAGACAGAATATGAACCAGAAGGAAGACAAAGAAACAAGGAGTGGGCTTCACATTAGAACATAAAGAGAAGCTACTAAGAAGGCAGAAATAAAGACATGAGGAGGCCAGAAGGAAGTGGATATCCGGACTTCTGAGAAAAGCTACTTAATTGAATTTACACAGCAGGGTTGAAAAAAGTTTTGGAGTAAAGTGAAACGTAATCTTCTGAAGAGATGAAATACAGAAAGCCTAAGTTCAGGGTTCCTCTGAAGTAAGATGAGATGAGCCCCCTATTTAGCAGTGACTGGAAACAAACAAAGAAGTCGCTCTGATTTGTTCATGCATTGATTTGACAAACAATAATGTTGAAGTGTAACAGCGGTCACTCTCTGAACAACTCACTTACAAATGCCAGCCCTCTTTACTCATGGTTTCATTTTCCACACAGTCACTCATGGTTAGCCACAGTCTAAAAAATATTAAATGGAAAATTCTAGAAATGAAAAGCTCACAAGAATTAAAACACCATCCTTTGTAGTGTGATGAAAAGTCATGCTGTCCCATTCTGTCCTGCCCAGAATGTGAATCATCTCTTTGGTCCAATACATCCACAGCATCCACTAGTCATTTGGTTGTTGCCTTAGTTATCAATTTGTGGTTGTTGACTTAGTTGTCAAATTGACTATGGTGGTATCCTGATGCTTGAATTCATAATACTGTCACATTAACACAGCCTCATATTGTGTCTTGAGGTAGTGTTATACTTTACCCTTTGTCACATAGGCATTGTCTCTTACATCATCCCTGGAACAGAGGTGAGTGCATATAAGATAATATAAGAGAGACAGAGAAACCATGCTCACATTATGTTCATTAGAGCAAATGATTATGTTTTTCTGCATTGTGGATCATTGTTAATCTCTTAGGGTATAAAACGTAAGATTGTTATCATAGTTGTGTACACATATATTATTATACATTTATGTCTGTATATGTAAAAGAATATACCATATATCGGGTTCAAAACTCTGACTAGTTGCAAACATCCCCATGGGTCTTAGGGACCATCCTGTGCAGACAATGGAGGCTAGCACACTTCCAGAAGCCACTACAGTTACTCATTTGAGCAAGGCAAATATTGCATTTTTTTAAAATTTTGATTCTGTGGGAAAATGCTTAAGAAGACGAAGACATACACACTGTCTGAAATTTTTCTTCAAATTTACACTTACAACATTCAAAGATAAGATATTTTGATGGTGTTGAATAACTGGACTTTCAAGCATATGACTTTTGATATAAAAATAACAAACAGTGGGAGTTTATTGATCATTTTTTTTATAAAATTGATTGGCCTAATTAAAACTATTAGCCTAGGGGTTGGAGCGATGACTTTAGCAGTTCAGAGTCATTGTTGGTCTTCCAGAGGACCTAGGATCAGTTCCTAGCACCCACGTGATTATTCACAACCATGTGTAACTTCAGTTCCACAGCATCCAATGCCTTCTTTTGACCTCTGTGGGCAATGGCTCACAGATAGTACATATATAGACATTCATACAGGCAAAACATTCACACATACAAAATAAATAAATCTAAAGCAAAAGTTTACTTAAAATTTTAAAATGAAATTACTCGGATAAATGGTTAAATCCAGAAATAAAAAGAAAACAAAATAAAGCAGAACCACTCACAAGTAAAGGATCGTACCTGGGCATTACTGATAGTCTCTGCTTTTGATGACCTACTACACAGGGAAAACCATAATGAAAAATTGCAATCTTTACAGACTAACTCAAGTTTGTGTTAGAACAAGACTTTAAATAAAGTTACAAAAACCATGTTGACCAAGGACAAAGCTCCTAGAAGTGACTGGTGTCCAGCACAATAGAACAAGACTTGTGCTGTTACAGAAAATTTCATCAGCTACAAAAAATTAACCATATAAGTGAAATTTTCTTTCTCTGGTAGAGAAAGAAAGAATGTAAGAAACGGCAGAAGTTTTTGGTGTTGGGTGTCTGGTCATCTTCATTTTAATAATCTCATATTTATTTCCCAAGTTAATTTGAAAAAACATCATCCACCATCAACTGTGCTGGTTTGGATACAAATTACATGGCACTCCTTATTGAAGATAAAGTTTCACTGTAAAATCCAATCATCTTTACAGAGGTATGCTATTATGATTTTATATGTGTTACTAACACTTCTCCAATAAAGTACAAGGAACCAATAAATATATGAAAAAAAATGTTCAACACCTTTACACTCATGGAAATGCAAATTAAAATTACACCGAGTTATTAGGTTATCTGTTATTTAAAAAGTATAGTGAAGTAGCAAATGTTTGTAAGGATGTAGAGAAAAGAACCCCTTAGATACTGTTAGAGGCAAGTAAGTTAGTACAACCAATACAGAGAGAAGTATAGCAGTGCCTCCCCAAACTAAAGCTGCAGCTGTTGTTACGCCACATCCATCTATCTAAAGTAAATGAAATGAATGCATAGCATACAGCATATTAATACATTAATACATCTGCTAACACATGTTTACTGAAGCACTATTTATAGCAGCTAAGATAGAGATAAAACCTCAGGGGTTATCACCATATTAATAGTTAAATACAACACGGAACAGAGAGAAAAGGAGAGAGGGAGGGAAGAAGGGAAGGAGGGAGGGAGGAAGGGGGGAGAGAGAGGAAGATAAGGAAGAAGAGGAAGAGGAGAAGGAGCAAGAGGAGGAGGAGGATTGTTCCTAGAAAAATAGAACTGTACATAATCATGTTAAACAACATTACCCAGACACCAAGGTATCACACACTTTCCCTCCAAAGTGAATGTACTGAAAATAAAAAAGTGGTCATTAGAGAAAGGGACTGAAGGACAAGAAAGAGAGGAGGGTGGGCTGTTGTAGAGCCAACAGTAGACAATGAGCGTACTATGCTTACATGTATAGAAATGTCACAACTAATAAACATAGGCATTCATTTTTAAAGTTCTGTATTTAAAACTCCCTAGAGTTTTTTGTTTGTTTGTTTGCTTGTTTTAATAAAGACTAACAAGCTAACCCAGACTTAATGAACATCCTCAACTTACAGAAGGATCTTTTTAAGAACTCAGAGAAGACTCATGTCTGGTGTAGTATTAATTTTATCCTTCTAATAGGTGTTTCATGAAGTAATGGTGAATCAGCTCCATCTTTCAGATGACAGTAGAAAGGTGAGTTACTGGACAGGATTTTTTTGACAGGTGGGCTTTGACAGTTCATAAGCTACCTTGTACTAAGGGCTCAAGCTGTGTCCCTTATTGGGTTGTACCAGAGGGTGAACTTCTAACAGTCTTGGATATCACAGAGGGACTTTTCTCTTTCCTAGGATTCTGGATTCTAGTGCTCTCAAGCTTGTGTCTACACTTGAGTCTTCAGCAATGAGATGTTTCTTTGAGCTCTCTGTAACCCAGTAAAGGCACCTGGCTGCTATCTAAAGTTATAGATACAGGAAAAACATTGACTTCTTACAATTTTGTAATTAAGTAAGCATTTATTAATCACTCCACAGCCAAGCATTTCACTTTTTGTACTATATTTAATCTTCATAATATGAGGGGAAAAAAATCATTCTAGCCCTTCCTAGCAGAGGCAGAAAGATGAGGTGACATCAGCTTTTGATGTGTCCAAGGGTACTCTGTTAAAAATTGGGAAAAGTGAGAATTTGATAAATCATCTATGAAACCAATTTATTGAAGCTGACTTTTATTTTGTATAACTCACACCCAGCAGCGCCCTCCCAAGAGAAGCACGTTGTTTACCTCACCCTGAGTTTCCTTTAAAGTCAGTGCAGGATTGCTCTTTGCTGCAGAAAATTAAACAGGAGCCGACTCCAGAGGAATGTGTTCTTGAGTGCCTTTCTCTCCCCCACTGTGCCTGTGACCTCTTGTGTGATTTGACTCCCTTCTGGCTCATGCAGCTAAAATTAAACCAGTGGAAAAAAAAAATGTTTACCTCAAAGTATGTGTTGCCTTCATGAAACACAACCGAGCTTAAAGGTCATTAGATTAACGAGGGAGTGACGATGCCGGTCTTTATCTGGGCAGCAAAGAGGTGGTGCTGGCATTGGCCTTCAGAAGACAAGAGAAAGAAGGTTTTGTGGGTACTGTAGACAGGAAACAGGAGCAAGATGAGAGGAAAGTATGCAGAAGGTGGTTAAAGCTAAGATAGGGTTTGGGGTCCACTGGCAGCCCGAGAACAGTCCAGGAATCAGATTAAGAATTTGTTTGACTTCGAATACCTGTAAAATAAGAAATAACATAACCTCTCTGCACATGGAGCATCATTTGTGACCTATAGGGCAAGTATTGTCTACAAGCATTGCTTTATTTAATTTTAGTAATATCTGTGGAAATAGGCAAAACCGTCTCCTGGTTTACCTGTGAGAAAACCAGGCTTCAGAATTACAAGTCAATGGCTATAATCACCATTTGATCATTGTATTTCTTGTACTCCATAACTACAGATTCTCCTTCCTTGAAGGACATTTTGTCTGTCTGATATAAAACTGCACTTAGAAAGAAGAGCTTTATGCAGGGACAAATTCTAGCCCTGAGAATTTGCAAAGTTCCTACTCCTATCTCGACTATTGTACTTTTTTTTTTTTTTTTTTTTTTTTTTTTTTTTTTTTTTTTTTTGGCTTGTGTTTCTGTTTCCTGCGTTTGATCACACTGGATGGATCATTCCATTCGGTGATTTCAGATTTAAATTATAAGGGCTCTCTAACAAGAGACATTTTAAATAGAGGTAGAGGCTTAGTTTCTACTCAGGCTTTTGACCCCTCATTTCATAGTGATCTATATCCAGGTTGACAAACCTGTCTTTACTGGTTTTGATTTTCACTATTGAACCAGGTCATCTGAAGTATTTCTCACCAGGGATCAATGAAAGACATACTTTCCTTGTGGAGATCAGTTTTACAGAGTAAAAAGACAGTTGGATTGCTTTTATAACCAAAAAGTAATTTATCTGCCAGCACAGTGAGTCACTGAAGTAAGCCATTTGATTTGCAGTAATAGTGTTGGAGATTTTTGTGCATTTCTAAAGGATCTTGCAAATGTCAACATACACAGCAGTATGCATAGGATAAAGCTGATGGTAATGGTTACATGTTCAATACAGAAGCACAGGCTAACATGTGACTGAAGAACTGTTGTAAAGACATTGGGAGAGTTCATTTTCTTACAAAATGAAATATATTGACTCAAATTAAGCCCTTTTGGTACATGAGAATTTTTTTCTGTGTCTATAATGTCATGGATAGTGCTTTCTCTTATTCTTCATATGAAATAATACCAGAATGAGTACAATTTACCAAGCCAGCTTATATTTTAGAACTGGAGCATGGGAAGTATTAATTTGCTTTATGTGGGCTTTCAGGGGACTTTGGGGATAGGGAGGAGAGATGGCATTTTATCTTGGCTTAATCCTTTAATGACCTCACCACGTGCATGAATATGTTACAAGCAAACAGAAAAACATCCCTTCTTATACTGTATTGATTGAGAGATTACACAGGAAACGTAAATTTCCCACTGCAATATATCCTCTCCTTCTGTAAGATTAGCTCAGGGTTGCGCTGTTCCTCCCAGTTCCTCAGTCTTCTGTGCTTTAGATAGGACTATAGGAAGGACATTTCTCATGAACAGACCATCAGGGCAAGTATTGTCTGTGACATCCACATCAAAATGTTTAAAATTTGGATTTGAGTCTCTTCTCCCATTTTTCTACCTGCATGGACCTCTCTCTTCCTTCTTTGAGCCACAGAATTTTAAATCATTTTGCTACAGCAATGTAACCTTTACCCTAATTAGAAGAGGCTCTGACTACAAGTTCATCACTTGCCCATCACTATTTCCATACAAGAATATGCACCAGGGTAGACAAAGGCAAAGTCTGAAAGTGCCATCAGTAGCTACATCTTCATAACTAAAATTCAAAGCAAAGTTAGTCTTCAGAGATGCTACAGTTTGCATATTTTTATCCAAAGTTATTATTACCAAAAGTGCTTTGGATTTTTGTGGTTTTTTTTCCAAATCAGGAATATTTGCAATATACGTAACAATAGAGTTCAGGGATGGTACATACCCACATCTAACTACAAAGTTCATGTATGTTTCATGTACATCTTGGATAGTCTGAAGAAAAATTTTATAAAGTTTTTAATGTGTTTGTGTTTAACAGTGACTGATCCCAAGAGGTCAGGCATGGAATTTTTCACTTGAGGTATTATCGTGTTGCTCAAAACAATTTAGTTTTTGGAGCATTATGAATTTTTAATTTTGGAATCAGGAATGGTAGAGACTAGATAGATAGATAGATAGATAGATAGATAGATAGATGATAGATAGATGATAGATAGATAGACAGACAGACAGACAGACAGACAGACAGACAGACAGACAGATAGATGGATGGATCATCACCTTGATGTCCACTTAGAAACACAGACCTATGACTTGTTCTATTCTTTACTCCTGGGCATGTGGTTGTCATCTATCTCTAGACTGCATGTTGAAAATCGTGAGACACTAGAAATAGCAACATGACCTAATCTTCAGTGGAGACATTAGCTAAACTGAAGGCAATGGCACAGAATATTATTTCATAATGAGTTTTTTTTTTTAAAGTATATGCCAAGTGTCTTTGAGCAGAATCAAAAGAATGTCTTGGAGTTATAAAAGCACTGTGGTTCTATGCCTTATATACAAGGCCTGAAAACTCACTAGGGATGGTTCAGATTGCATCTGACAAGTTAAGTCAAAAAATAGTTTTCCATTATCTGTTAGGCATTGTACATCTTTGGTGTTACAGGGATCCATGGTTGGACAAAACATTGATTTTTATCATTGGGAATTTTCTGTATGATTAAAATTTATCCACACAAATTCCCAGTGTCCTTCACTATTTCCTAAATCTGATACCAAAACCCAATGTACATTGCCTTCCTCTGTTTTCTTCTCATAGAATGCCTTCTATAACCTCTTACCATAGCATAGAATGTATCTGTGTATATGTTTCTTCACCTCAGCCTCAGCACCAGTATTAGAACACAATCTCCACAAGGATATATTTCCTATTGTTCACAAGAGGATCTCAAGGTGCTTAGTAATGGCCTGGAATATAGAAGGTAGTCTATATGAGTAAATAAATATTTATAAAATATATGAGTCAGGTCTTCTGAAGAGATATACAACTAATAGAATAGATAAAATTACATGGGACTTATTAGATTGATTTACATGAGTCTATAAAGGCTACAGAAGTGGGGAGTTCAGTAGATGTTCAGTCTATGTTTAAAGGCTCTGCACAAGAGACATGGATGATACAGTGTCTGTGCAAGGCTCAAGGTGTGGGAGCAAAACCCCATGAAGAGTTGTTGGTGAAAGTTAAAATTTAACAGCTGAAAAAAATTGCAGTCTGATGTCCATGGACATTGGCAGTGGTAGAGAAAACCACTGATTTTACTGTTCATTTTGTAAATACCTAAGCTTTATTCTTTTTTTTCTCCAAACTATATGAGATACAAGTTATATGCATCTATAAATGACTCTTATGTCTCATTGCTTACATTGTAGTGAAGAGGGTTCCCTATCCTATAGTGCCTCTATCTTGGCTGGATGGTAGGCATGTTAGAAAATGACATCTGTAGTGTTTCTAATGGTTATCTTATATTTGAGTAAATCAATCTCACATGTACTGAACCAGCTTTTAGCCAACTTTCAATAGTGGGCAGATTTGAGCCCTCTAGAAGAATCCTAATTTTCCTCGTATTAGTGAATAAACACATGAATAATAAATCAAAGAATGAATTTGATTTCTGGAATCCATTGAGACTTGACAGATACTTTATGTCTTCGGAGGGACAGTGTAAAGGGACTAGAGAGTGAAGGAAGCACCTGTTTCTGGCTCCATGGGGAAGGTGGGCTGAAATTTTATCATTACAGATGATCTACCTATTTGGGGAAAAGAGCCCCATTTCACTCTCTGCAGGAAAGAGGTCCTACAGGTAATGCTATCCTCGGAGAACTAGCAAGATGTGGGTGCCCACATAATCCTCCTTCCTATTTCCTTATAGAGACTTCAGTGATCAGACAGTAGCAGGGACTTTATTTGAAGTTGTTATGATAGAAGATCAAAGAAAAAAGGTGACCTATGTAAGAGTGAGATCAAAAAGAAGTTTCATTTTGATTTTTAGATATCAAGGAATAATATATACACTAAAGCCTATTAGTGATTGTCAGTCAGTATAAAGGCAGTATCAGGCATTCAGTTCAAAATGGTTTCCATTCTGTTAACTAATAGCAAATGTTAATTGTACTTTGTCTTTCTTTGTATGAGTTCCTATCCACATCTTCACTATACAAACTTTCATTATAACTGTATCAAGACATATCAAAATGGTCACATTGCCGTAGTATTCTAGAGGGAGAATTTTCATTTCTATGTGTGAGGGGACATATTCTGCGTTGTAAAGGAAGCTTGTTTTAATTTTTCAAAAGTAATTCAATGAACCTGCTTTGTTATGTAGAACAAAACACTTATCCAAAATATGATCTGGAAGTAGAGTACAGAACTTCAAAAAGGTCAAGTGAGAAACGTTATGTGCCTGTGGATGCCTCAGGTGAGAAAACAAAGGCTTCCTGAGGAAGGATCAAGACATCTCTGGAGAGAGATGTGTACCAGCAACCCCATTCGGGGGAAATGGAGAAGGGACAAGGCCACAGAGACATCCCTATGGTTTGAGAAGTGCATATCATCTCATCTGTACTACACTAATGTCTGACACCAAGTTCGAAAATAATTTCTGCTTTGTTAATTAGTTTTATTAGCCATAGTATTAGCAAAACAAAAATTCCTCTACATCCAAAGGTTTAAGATAAGGTAAAAATGTATCTTCTTTCATGTTGTAATTACAATATACTATCTCTAAATCTTTAAAAGTCTCTCTGCACCCTCTATCTTGGCCTTGCAATGTATAAAAGTAATGAAGGAAATGGAGTTGTGTGAGGAAGATGTGTGCTGAGAAAGATTACCAAATTATGAAACAAATTAGAGGAAGAGATTAGTGAAATTTCCTAGGAAGGTAATCTCAGGTTCTGTGTCACCATAGCATGCTGTGGGTATGCAAAGTTATGGACACATCTGACCAATAACCTGCTTTATCTCTGGGCTTTCAATGGCCTTCTGGTGCATCTAATGTGAAAACAAACATCTCACCTGGAATTGACATCGAGCTCTGGTGTTTAGTCACCAACACCCTGAACCAATCAATACCCACAAGCTGAGCTGAGCCAGAGGCGCATCCTCACAATGACAAGACCTTGATGAGCCCAGTAGTGATTGATGACAGTGATTCCGACACTAGGCCCATATTGGTGTGGCATTTAAAGGGTTGTTCTGGCAACTTAGTTTGTATCTTGTAACTTCACAATTGCAATGATTCTACACGCAATGCTTCTACTCTGATTAGATGCAGTGCTTTCTGCTTTCTACCGTTTGCAGGTTAAGAATGCTGGCAAGTGTAACATGCTTACTCTGAACTTCTTGTATGAGACAATGAGCCACTGGCTTCAACTTGCACCATGGACCTCTGGGAGAGGAAGTCACAGTGAACATGATTTCTATAGGAACAGAAAGAGCAAAAGCTATTTCAGATTCATATGTGATTTACAAAATCAAAACAACAAAACAAAAATAACTGCACCAGAGAGAGACAGCAGAACCCTTTCCCAACACATGAATGTTAGAACAAGTTCTGTATCAGGCTTATCTTCCTCCATTAATTTTCCATATCTACATAATTTATGTTTTTAAAAATGATTATAAAATTATGACCTCTTCTAAGCCACTCATAAGTCCCTCCCTACCTTTTCATCCAACTGGTTTTATTAGTTATAGAATTTATACGATTTCAGGGCATACAATTAACATATTCAATTTTATAAGTATCATGCCCAGATTAGTGTAACATTTAAGTAAATTCTCTCCTCGCCACAATTCTACTGTCTCAGCTTATAAATTCATATTTTAGTTGGCAGAAGTCTTTCCTCTGGTAGTTTTGATAAGAATGTTATGAAAACAATATTTCTTGATTTTTTTATATGTTTAAAAATATTTTCTCTTGGTTTTTATTACTGCACAGTTGTATAGCTGGACATGAAATACGACGATGTTCTTTTCTGTGAGAACATTGTAGAAGCTGTTTCACAGTTGCTAGCATTGGACAGAGTTCTAGAGAAGTTTGAGGCCAAACTTACTGTTTTTTCTTGAATATCAAATTCTATGTATGTTTGTTCTCTGCCTGTAGGAGCACAGCAGTGTTCTGATATGGTTATACTCAATAACTTTTATCAGGAACTACATTCAGAATAATCAGTCATGGTTAACTGCTCTGGAACATGTGTTACTCTTGATCAACTGTTAAATGATATTCCATTATTACAAAAGTATTTCATTCATAGGAATTGATAAAATTTTCACCTATTATACCAGTGTTACATCTGCTGATGTTTTATGGTTTTTCATACTTTTCACTATTCTTTAAGCTTCTATAATATTTTGTTGTTCACTGTCTATCCTTCTATATGTTTCCAAAAATACTTTTCTTTATAGTAATTTTATTTTTCTTTATTTTTCTTGTTATTGGTGGTTGCAGCTGTTTATAATTTAATATTTATTTTTTGTTTCCATTTAATTCATTTATGCACTTTGCATCCCGATCATTAGCCTGCTAACCCTCGTCCTGCCCTCAGACAGTCCCTTACACCATCTGTTTTCCCCTTTTCTTCTGAGAATCAGGAGACCTCCCTCCTGTGTACCAAACCACTCTGGTATATCAAGTCACTGCAGGACTAGGTGCCTTCTCTCCCACTGAAGATAAACAAGGGAGATCAGTTTGGGAACTGAGATCCAAGGGAAGGCAACAGATTTAGGAACAGCCCCAACATTAGTTGTTTGGGGAACCCACATGAAGACCAGGCTGCACAACTGCTACATATGTGCAGGGAAGCTAGGTCTATTAATTTTTATTTTTAAGCTATATAATATGTAAATAATATTCTACTTAAGGTAGCAAAAATCTATGCCTTAAACCCTTATATAAATACTTGCTCAAACACAGATGATTTTGGTATGTTTCTAGTATACAAGCAATGGGTGTCCATTACCTTTTCATTTTATAACAATGTGAGTACACCCTGTATTCAATATTCTTCATTTTCTGATAAGTTTTAAATGTCTTAGAGATTTTCCTGCATTAATATATAATCTCTCTTTTTCTTTTCTCTTTCCTTCCCTCCTTGGTTCCTCTCTTCTTAATTTTGTATTCACAATTATATGGCATTAATATGAATTTTAATTTATTTAGTCTTATAAGCAAATATTACAGTTTCTTATTATTTTGTTTTTACAAGCTTCTATACTAAATATGTAACTTTTCACTCATATGCACACACGAATTTGTTCAATAAATTATTAACATAATTAATATAGCTGTTTATATAATATATTATATATAATTCATAGATGCTAGCATTGGACATAGTTCTACAGAAACCTAAAGCTAAATTTAATGTTTTTCTTCTTGAATATCAAACTCTTTGTATGTTTTTTCCCTGTCTGGAGAAGCACAGAAGTGTTCTTCTGATATGCTTATATTCAATAACTTTTCTCAGGAACTATGTATTATAATATATTTGCATTAGCAACTGCCAGGTTGTGAGCAGTAAAGCTGTCCACCAGCAACACACCAATTTTTCATACATCAATGCGAATTCCATGGGTTCAAAGAAGCATAGTCAATAAAATTTTAACAAAGTACATCTAAAAACATATGATAGAATTGTATACCATTACCACATAAAATTTATCCCAAGAATACAAGATCGTATAAATATTAAAAATAATCAAAGTATGTAACTATTTAATAAAACATATTAATAGAAAAGGACACATGATTAATAAGATGGCAATAATGCACAGTATGGATTTAATGTATTTCTATTCAAAATTGAGCCATCTTTTTTGTGCACATGGATAAGCTGACCCGAAGTTTGCATAGAAGTGCAAGAAACCCAAACTAGCCAAGCCAACAATGGGAAATAAGACTAAAAATTACAAGATCCACACTTCCTCATCTTAAGATTTACCTCAATGTATAACATAATTAAGTCAGTATAACACAGACATAAAACAGAAAAGAATTAAGACTCATAAAAAATTTAAAAAGCTCTATGCTTATGGTCAACCAATCTCTAACAACAGTGCTGAAATAATTCCAAGTAAGAAAAGCTAACCTTCCAACAAATCATGCCCAAGAATAACAAATATTCATGTATGTGGTCCCTTGAACAGCCATATACAAATATCATCTCAGAACAGATCAAAGCTTTAAATGTGCATGACGGAAGTGCATGGTTAAAGGTATACAACTGTTAGAGAAAGACACTGTCATAAATCTTTGTGATCTAGATTACACAATTTCTTTGATAAGACATCAAAAGCATGAAGAGGAATAGAAAACTTTGATAAATTGGACTTCATGAAAATTAAAAACTTCTATGTTTCAAAGGGTACTGGCAGGGAAGCCAAAATATTATATACAAAATGCAAAAAAGTTGCAAAGTATATATGCAATAACTAAATATTAGCTTAAGACATATACAGAACATGCAGAACATGTACTTCCTACAGTAAAAAACAATGCATTTTTAGAATGAACAAGAGATTTAGATAGATATCTTTCCATGGTAAGTAAACAAATGTCCAATACATACATGAGATTTAAGAAATCAAAACCAAGGTGAACAACTGCCTTAGAAGAATATATCTCAAGGAGGAAGGAAAGACACAGAAAACATAAAAGAAAGGCAACCTCTCTGTTTCATACAAATTCACTTAGATTTGAAAAGATGACCACTGTGTAATGTATTAATGAAGGCAGAGCTTTGACAGCCCAATGAATTCTTTAAGGACCCATCTTGTACTGTCATAACGGCAACCAAACTCATGCTATCAAGAATTTAGGAGAGGACATAATATTCAGTCATTAGCAAGGATCCTCAGAAATTCTAGGTAAATCTTTGGAGACTAGCACTCTGAGCTCTAAAATAAATTATGATTTTCTTCATCCAATTTTATACCTTTCAATTTCAGAGTTCAAGAAATCTATGTATCTCCTTTGTATTTTTCTTACTTCCTTAGTTACAACATAAAAGCAGAGGAAATATCTTCCTGGAGTGACATCATTATTATGAATCAATGTTGTCAGCAAAAGATATTTTGTCATTTAAGCAGTCCTAGGTAAAAAAATTACTTAGTATTATTATTACAAGAACATGTATTACCCTGAAGAAACTCACAGTTTCTTAGTGAAAAAGGCATCTTTTCACATTGCTTGACATAAGTCCATAGTAGTTCCCAAGATAATATTCCATATTGTCTGATAGACCCACCATACATGAAATATTTGAAAATAAAGAACATAATTTTCAGTGTGTTGTTAATTATTAAATATCCTACAGTCTCCTGGTATCTTTCTCCCTCACCATGAATATTATCATTATGTCACTGTGGTTTCTGGAAAACAAAGGCTCTCAGTGGGCCTGGTGGTGGTGATGCATGCCTTTAATTACAGCACTAAGGAAGCAGAGGCTAGCAGATCTCTGTGTGTTAGAGGCCAGTCTGGTCTACAGAGTGAATTCTAGGACTAAGAGAAACTCTGTCTTGAAAGAAACAACTTAGATCTCTCTCTCTCTCTCTCTCTCTCTCTCTCTCTCTCTCTCTCTCTCTCTCTCTCTCTCTCCCTTTACTGCACTATATGTTGTTCTCTGCTTGGCACTTCACTGTGGATGTCTTTGTCTTCAAATATCTCTCTCTCTCTCTCTCTCTCTCTCTCTCTCTCTCTCTCTCTCTCTCTCTCTCTCTCTGTGTGTGTGTGTGTGTGTGTGTGTGTGTGTGTCTATCTGTGTGTGAGAGTGAGAGAAAGAGAAAGTGAGAAAGAATGTGTGTATGAGAGAGAAAGAGAGAATGTGTGTGTGTGTGTGAGAGAGAGAGAGAGAGAGAGAGAGAGAGAGAGAGAGAGAGAGAGAGAGATTATTATGAACATCCATATAGGCCATTCTGTTTTATCAGTGTCCACCATACTCCCATGAGACTGGAACAGTTCACTGAACTTGCAGCTAGATTGGCAGGCAACAAGACTCAGAAATATTTCTTTCTCTGCCCCACACACCAGGTCCAGGATCCCAGGCACACATGGCTACACCTAACTTTTTCTGTGCATCCTGGGGATTTATACTCATGGCCTCATACACAGCAAGCTCACTTGCCCACTGAGCCAGGCTCCCCTGTATAGGGTTTTGTCTCTTCTTCTTTTTCTTGTTTTTGTTATTCTTGTTCTTCTTGTTGTTCTTCTTCTTGTTGTTGTTGTTCTTGTGCTTCTTCTTCTTCTTCTTCTTCTTCTTCTTCTTCTTCTTCTTCTTCTTCTTCTTCTTCTTCTTCTTCTTCTGCTGCTGCTGCTGCTTCTGCTTTTGCTTCTGCTTTTTTCTTCTTCTCATCCTTCTCCTCCTTCTTCTCCTCCTCTTCTTTCTCTTCCTCTTCTTTCTCCTCCCCTTCCTCCTCCTCCTTTTTTCCTCCTTCTCCTCCTCCTCTTTCTCCTTCTCCTCCTTCTCCTCTTCTTATCCCTCCTTCTCTTCCTCCTCTTCTTCCTCTTTCTCCTCCCTTTTTCCTGCTTCCTACACACACCTCTTCCTCTCCCTCCACCTTTTTCTTGTTCAGCTCTACCTCAAGTCATCTTCTGTGTCTACTCTATCTTACACACCCTCCACTTTAATATCTGAAGACTAGTTCACCTCTTTTTACTGCCCACTCCTCCACGTTGCCCAGAAACACAGTTGAGAAAAATAAACAAGGGTCCTGTCCTTAAGTTATCTCTTCTCTCCAGTCTCATTTTGTTTATGGTTCCTCTTCCCAAACCCCAAAAAAGTTCATTTGATCAAAATCCTGCCCATACCTTGAATACAGCTCTGGAGAGAGAGAGAGAGAGAGAGAGAGAGAGAGAGAGAGAGAGAGAGAGAGAGAGAGAGAGAGAGAGAGAGAACAGTATATGTGGTCACACTGCCATTACTACTGATAGGTAATATGGGCTCACAACTAGGATAACATCTCCCACTCGCTGTAGGAAGTCACTGAATGTAGAATAACTGAGTGAAGGTTCCCAGCCTCAAAAATCAGGTCTAATCTTCAAAGAAAGTTGCATAGCTATTTTGGTTTCTCTTCTCTGCCTCCCTGTACATTAATCATGTGAGATACTTTAAAAATACCAATATCAATTTTATAATGATTAATTCAGAACAAAGCATGCTGTCCCCCAGCATCTTTCCTTATGTGGAGGGCTGCTTGGCCCCAGGAACACTAAGGTTAGATGCTGCCCCACCTATGCTCCAGCCTGACCAGGAGAGCTGTGTTCTGTCCCCCAAGCTCCATCATCAGGCCCACCACTATCCCTCCCTTCCTGAGGGACCTTATGGGACCCAAGAAACATTCAGTTCCACCTGGAGCACAGTCACCAAAGGTGAGCAGCTTGCTGTTCCCTGATCTCTATCACCAGGTCCCCAGGTCTGACTGCCTTCCTGGGGAGTCCTGTTAATATCAGGAACATGCAGCTTCCACCACAAATAACCACGTGTCTAAAGACCAGCTTAAGAACATATTCTTCAGGAACCAGGGCAATATGGTGCCCTCAAAGTACAGCTATCTTATTACAGCAAGCCCTGAATATCCTAACAAAGCCAAAACACAAGACTTCAATCCTACATTATAATGATAGTGATCTTTAATGAGGAAACAAATAAATTTCTTTTTTAAAATACAGGAAAATACAATCAATTAGGAGAAGAAAAATGCATAAAAATGTCAAGACCTGAAAATTGAAATAGAAGCAATGAAGAAAACACCAACTGAAGGACTCCTGGAGAAGGAAAACCTAAGAAAGAACAGAAACTAGAGGCACAAGCATCACCAACAGAATACAAGAGACAGGAAGGAGACTCTCAGGTGTAGAAGATAGGATGGAAGAAATAAATACAACAGTCCAAGAAAAGGTTAACTCTAAAGAGGTCCTAATACAAAATATCTAGGAAGCTTGGGACACTATGGAAAGACCAAAGCTAGGAATAATAGGAATATGATAAGACTCCCAGCTGCAAAGTGATGAAAATAGACCAGTAAAAAAGTCCTCCTATTACATAATAATCAAAACTCTAAATGAATAGAACAAAGAAAGAATATTAAAAACTGCAAAAGGAAAGGCCAAGTAACATGCCTATCAAAATTACACCCAACTACTAAACAGAAGATCTAAAAGTCAGGAGGACCTGGGCAGGTATCTTTCCGAACCTAAGAGACCACAGATGTCAGTTCTGACTGGATCTGTCTGAAAACTTGAATGAGGCAAGTTGACCTGGAATCCATGACACCAGGAATTCAACACCCTACTATCACCAATAGATATATCATTAAGACAGAAATCAAACAAATTATGAAACTAACAGACATGATGAACCAAATGAACCTTACAGATACCTATAGAACACTTCATCTAAACACGAAAGTAAATACCTTCTTCTCAGCACCTCATGGAAACCTCTCCAAAATTGACTATATACTCTGTCACAAAGCAAGTCTTAACAGATTCAAGAAGATTGATATAACCCTTTGTAACTTATCAGAACACAGTGGATTAAAGCTGGGCTTGAACAACAAAAGAAACAACAGAAAGTTGACAAACTCATGGAAATTGAACAACTCTCTATTCCATGACCTCTGGGAAAAGAAAGAAATAAAGTAAAAAGTTAAAGCTTTTCTAGAATTCAATGAAAATAAAGGTATAACATACCCAAACTTACAGGGCACACAATGCAAGCAGTGCTGGAGAAAATGTAGCTCTAAGTGCTTTCATACAGAAACTGGAGAGATCTTATGCTAGCAATTTAAAAACACACCTGAAAGCTCTAGAGCAAAAAGCAAGCACACTCAAGAGGAATAGATGGCAGGAAATAATCAAATTCAGAGATGAAGTCAATCATTTAGAAACAAAGAGAATAATACAAAGAATCAACAAAACCAAGAGCTGTTCTTTGAGAAAATCAGCAAGATAGACAAACCCTTAGCCAAAATAACTAAAAGACAGAGAAACAAATACCGCATTAATAACATCAGAACTGAAAGGGAGTCATAACAGCAGATGCTGAGGAAATCCAAAGAATCGTTATGTCTTACTTCGAAGCCAGCACTCCACAAAATTGGAAAATCAAAATGAAATGGACCATTTTTTGATAGATTCCACTTACCGAAGTTAAATCAGGATCAGGTAAGTAATCTAAACTGTCCAATAACTTCTAAAGCAACGAGAAAGTCCAAGAGCAGATGTTTTTGTGCATAAGTGTACCAAGCTTTTTAAAGATGAGCTAATATCAATACTCCTCAAACTATTCCCCAAAATAGAACCTGAAGAAACATCGTCAAACTCATTCTGAGGCTACAGTTGCCCTGATACCTGAACCACACAAAGTCCTAACAAAGAGAATTTCAGAACAATTTTCTTATTAATATTGACGCAAAAATAGTCAATAAAATACTAACAAACCAAATCTAAGAACAAATCAAAAACATCATCCACCATGATCAAGTAGGCTTCATCCAGAAATGCAGGGATACTTCAACATACCACAATCTGTCATTGTAATCCACCATTTAAGCAAACTGAAAAAAAAAAATATGGTCATCTGATTAGCTGTTGGAAAAGTCTTTGACAAAACCCTACACCCCATCATGTTAAAAGTCTTAGATATAAAACACATACCTAAACACAAAAAAAGGCAATATACAACAAGCCAGTAGCAAACATCAAATTAAATGAAGAGAAACTTCAAGCAGTCTTATTAAAGTAAGGGACAAGCCAAGGCTGCCCACTCTCCCTGTATCTCTTCAATATAGTCCTTGAAGTTGTAGCTAGAGCAATAAGACAACGAATAAAAATCAAGCAGATGCAGACTAGAAAAGAAAAAGTCAAAGCATCACTATTCACAGATGATATGATAGAATATATAAATGGCCCCCAATAATTCTACCAGAGAACTGCTACAACTGATGAACACCTTCAGCAAAGTAAGCCTGTAGCAAGGCAGTACATCATGGTAGGGAACATGTAGCAGAAGCCATTCACTCCAGCATAATCAGGACACAATTGAGAGAGCAAGGAAAAGGTGTGGAAGTCCCAAGATCAACTTTAAGAGCACAACACCAGTAACCTAATTTCCTTCTACCTCCTTGGATCCTCAAACCTCCCAACAGTCCTGTTAGCTGAGGACCATGTTCTCACACAGGAGTCTGGGGTTTTAAGAGACAACCAAAACAGATGTCACATTCCTCAAAGTCTACCAGGATTGCCTTCTACTTTCTTTACAAGGGAGAAATTAATAACAGTAACCTCAATGGATGCCTTTAAAAATCCTTGATTTCAAAGCTAATACGTTTTTGCTTGAAGTAATAAAATGCAATAGACAGAGAAAGAGGACTTTGAATCACAATTGTGCTCATGTTGCTGGCTCTGAAACTTGTGTGATTGGCTCTGTGTTCACCATTCTCAGCTGTACATAGAAAATGCGAGGAATAATGATAGTATTGACACACAGAAATAATGAGAGCTTTGAATAAAATAAAAATGTGACTATTCTATATAAACGGTATAGTACCTCATCAAAGTGAATAACCCACCCCTAACACACATAGAACATCTGTTCTTGACTTTACCTTTTGCTGTTCCATTGGGAATGCGTTGATACTTACATATGGGAAATGGACTCTTCTATCTAGGTCCAGGAGAGAAGGATGTTTTAAATTCTTGCCCTGCAGCTGCCTTACACTCTCTTGACTTTTCATTTTCTAATTAAAGTATAAAGAAAGGTTAATGCATGAATTTTCATAAATGAAGTAATACACATAAAACATAGTGTTTGGTGCATAATAATGACTACCAGATACTTTTTTGTTGTCTTAAACCCAAGTACACTACCGAAAATACCACCCATTCTTTCTTACTTATAATCAAGAGGAAGGGGTCTAGAGAGCTGGCTCAGTGCACTCCTGTACACACGCAGTGCACAGCAGAAATACATACTGCTCTTGCAGAGGACTCACGTTTGGATCCTGGCATCAACATCGGGCAGCTCACAACTGCCTCTAACTCCAGTTCCAAGATCCAATGCCACTGATCTTTGTGAGCTCTGCATTCATGGACACATATTCACATACAGAAATATCCTAATATTGGGGGGTGTTAAAAAAAACACCAAAAATTGTAAATGATAACATTTTATATGTCTTCGACTTCAACTTTATTTACTTATTTTTTTAATTGAAATCAGTTTCCATTTGGACTGATTTGGACTTCATTCTTCAAAAATTTTCATTTCCAAAATATTTTGAATTAATTTTCTGCACATTGTACTATTATACATCTGTAAGCATTCCACGATTAAGTTTTATGCCATTGACTAATGACAGGGCTAAAGAATTATCAAAATACCCGCCCTGTTTTATCTGTAAACGACCTAAAGAAAATATTTGTGATTAAGTAGGGTTTCACTACATGTTTTAACATTTAGCATGGTTTAACATTAAAATATGAAAAAGGCTTAGATGTAACATCTTTCAGAAATTTTCCAAATGACTGGAACCATAACCAATTAATTTATGTCATCAAAATCCTAACACAGCTGTAGGCAGGGAGAATACTTAATCAGTACCGCTTGATGACGGCTTGATGGAACAAGGCAAGGTGAGAGCAAAAATAGGAACATGAAAATTAGAGGTGATGAAATCTGACCCAGATGTCTTTTCCGGTAAGTATTAAGCTTCTCTTCATTTTTCGAATTTTTGATTGAAACAGCCTCCACCTTAACTTCTACTTAGAATTATGATTATGTGGCCAAGGTGCTGTTATGGATCAGTGGATGCAGACTTAACCGAATACTAATCTCCACCATAGGAGTGTGTGATGTGTGTGAGAGACAAAGCCAGTGTGAAATGCCACAGACCTCCACAGGTATCTGATGGCCACAGCCGCATAACAAGTTGGTTTGAGTGTGATTACAAGCAAGCGGGGAAAATTAAGCTGAGTCTACACATCTTCCGTGCATTCAAGCAACTAGCTTGACTTTTTTTGTGTGTCTTATAAAGAAATAGGTTCTGTGTATCATTCAATGAAATTACAGTGCCTCCTGTTCTCTCTGTTTTTCCCCACCTCCCTAACTGCCTGCACACATACATGTATATGAGAATCTTATTGGGTATGTGCAGTATGCCAGAGCTCATATGATTGGTCAGATCAACCTAATAAAAACTGGAGTCAGGGAACAGAGTGGGCAATGAAAAAGCGGAGGAGCACAGCAATTCAAAACCAACTTATGTGAAGTAGATCTTAGATTGAATTCCTGGCAACTTACCCAATTTTCGTTTTCAAGACTCAAAATGTCTCTGGTTTGGCTTCCTTCTGTTTCTTTCTTTTTCCCTTTTGAGATGGGAGAGTGCTCTGAAGTCCAGGCTGGGGAGGAACTTACTATGTAATGCAGGCAGGCCTTGATCTCTCAGTGATGCTCCTGCCCCAGGTTCACAAGTACTAAAATCATAGGCTTGCATCACCACACTCAGCTAGTGGACACTTTTCTTTGAATGGTGGTCTGAACTGAATCATGTTCTTAACCAAGAGCACAAGATTCTGTCTCACTCAAATTAATTTTTTTCCTTTTGCCAAATTAGAGCTGGTTGAACATATCAAGACATAATATTTTTCTTCCATCAGCCCACTTGACACGAGGATTATCTCACTTAAAGCTTGAAGCAGCCTTGTTAAGTGGAGATTAATGTTATCCCATCTGATGCATGAAGACATTTGTGTACGAAGTGCCTAAATCACACATCTTGCAAGCTCAGAGCCAAGAGTTAAACAGTGGCAAGACCATAAACACATTTTTATTTTAATCAGTTTATTTATCAATCTTACAATAAAAGTAGTAACAGTAGATTACTTAGGAGTTGGGATTCATCATCATGTTTCTACCCAAACCTTAAAAACTATATACATTTTTATACCATTAATTTTTTTTATTACAAGATATTGAACATTCATTCTCCCTTTCTGTCCTTCTATTCTCAGTTTGATACACCTACAGCCAAAATCAATTAAGGTGCCAATGTAAAGGATAAGAAGGAAAAAGCAATGAGAGAGAGAGAGAGAGAGAGAGAGAGAGAGAGAGAGAGAGAGTAACTTATGGCTCATTGCCTGCTCTGCATATTGTCTATGGCTATGATTCACATGAGCCAGTCACACAAGCTTTAGTAAAATGATGCACAGTAGCCGGAAGGCCAGCCCAGATCAATGGCTAACAATTTAAGACATCGTCTGATTAAGTGCTGATTTCAGAAGTAAATAATCAGTCCCAATTTTCAAGAAAGGATAATGTTAGCATCTTTCTATCATTAAGTGGAAGTTAGAGCAAAATTTATAGTAATGGGAAGTAAGTCCTAAGAAAGACAGATGAATATGGGGACAAAGTCAAAATAGAAACATACCACAAAGAAAATCTGACTGGAAAACACACTATGGAAACTTCAACAAATCTTGGCTATGTCACCCAATTCCATCTAAGTATTCTGCATTTTCTTTTTAAAATTTATGCCAGCAGTGAATGACATTTGATGAAAAATGAGTGGGGTGGAGGGGTCAGAGTATAGTGGCGATCCCATTAAAAAACATTGTGAAATAAAGATACGGCATAAGAAATGTTTCCTTCACAGCAGTTGTAAAGGAAAGAGACACAAGAATATTTTTTAATGCAGGACTTCTTTTTCTTCTTTTCTTTTATTGGATGTTTTATTTATTTACATTTCAAATGTTAGTCCTTTTCCCAGTTTCCCCTCTGGAAACCTCCTATCCCATCCCCCCTCCCCCTGCTTCTATGAGGGTACTCCCCCTCCCACACACCCACTCCTGCCTCCCCACCCTGGCACTTCCTACACTGGGGCATTGAGCCTTCATAGGAACAAGGGGCCTCTCCTGCTGGTGATGTCCAACAAGACCATCCTTTGCTACATATGAGGTTGGAGACATGGGTACTCTTTGGTTGGTGGTTAAGTCCCTGGGAGCTCTGAGGGGCCTGGTTGATTGATATTGTTGTTCTTCCTATGGAATAATGCAGGACTTCTTAATGGAACAGGCACAAAGAATGAGGAAATGCTAAGGTTCAATAATAACTCCAAATGTAAGGAGTTGGTAAAATGCAATGACGCTTTTGGTAGACCACAAGAAAAAGGAAAGGGGGTTGAACTGAAAATAAGACCAAGTATTGAAAATGACAACTTTGACAGGGATGGAAGAAAATCGTGGAAGATTAACCAGTATAAAGTTAAAATCTGCAATATGCTTGAGAGCCATTTTTGAAAGGTGACCTCATAAATGTATCATAATTATGTTAAATTGGCAATCCTTTCAATGAGAATTCTGTTTCTTACCAGGACGGTTTAATGGGGCTCAGATTTATCCTCCTAACTTAAAACAAACAAACAAAATGAATCAAGATCATGTATTTCAAGACTATAATCGCTGAAAGAAAGGGAACAAATAAACAATTCCAATAGTTACTTCTTCGTTACAAGTTGTAGTTCTAGCAGGTCTAATAGGCTAAGTGCACCTGCCACTTGCTGCTCAGAGTATCACCAAGGAGGGATGACGTGTGTGCTTCAGGAGATTCCCAAAGGACCAATGGCATGCAACATTCCAAATGCATGAGTGTAAATTCACCAACGATAAATGCAAAGCCTCTATACTGGATTGTATAATTGCTGAGAAAAAAAAAACATTACAAGCATAACTGAGACTCATATATTAGTGAATTAAAAACATCAAAGTTAAGATGTCAGGGCTTCCAAAATAATTCCAAAATAATTCTATAGAATCAATAAGCTGTTTTGTACAGATCAATGAGTCAAATCTTATACTCAAGTGGAAAAACAAAGTTGGAGAACTCACACCTACTGATTTCAAGTTTTATATTAAAGCTGCAAGAAACAAGAAGGAATCATGTGGCATTAGCCTACTGATAGACATATGACTTAGGGAAACTGACTAGACTCTAGGACTAGACCATTTTTATATGGTCAATTGATTTTTTTACAAAAGCGCTAAGGTAAATCAGCGTGGGAAAGACTCTCTGTAACAAATGGCACTGTAATAGCTATCTATGCAACACACATACACACACTCAATTATTAATCCATGTCACATACAAAAATCAACTCACAAGGATAATAAGCCCAAATTTAAAAGCTTAAATTACATTACTTCCAGAAGAAAAAAAAAAGTCTTATTATCTTTCAATAGGCACAATTTTCATACAGAAAAACAGGCTCTTTCAAATGTTCCGCCAATACGAGAACAAATGGATTATGGGTTAAGTGAAAGTATTTGCAAAACCTGCCCACATACACCACCTATAAGACTGAGAGTAAGCACAGACAATTCAGATAGCTCAATAATTAGACAAGATCATTAGAAAGTGGGTAAAAGCTCTAGAGGACACTTCTCAAAAATTTATCCAAATTGAGAGTAGGTGTGATGGCAGACACCTACAATCTATAGTTCTCAAAAGGCAGAGGAGAAGAGATCACTAAATAGAGGCCATAGTTGATTATAAAGTGAAACCCTGTCTCAAACATAATCAATCTCTCTCTCTCTCTCTCTCTCTCTCTCTCTCTCTCTCTCTCTCCCTCTCATTGTGTGTGTGTGTGTGTGTGTGTGTACATGTGTCTGTCTGTCTTCGGTCTGTGTGGGTCAATGTGTATGCACATGTGTCTGTGAGCCTGTGTGTATATACAAATTATCTAAATGATGCTAGGTTTCTTCTAGTTTGATCTACTTGAAATCAGCCCAACTTCTAAAGAATAATCTAGCATCGAGAAATGTAGGCAGAGGTTTCCAAACATGCCCTTGAAAGAGGGTGTGGTAGACATGGGTGTTCAGTAAGAGGGGCGAAATTTGCACCAGAATCTGATAGGGATCATCTAGTTTAAGAATTTGTGCATTCTTGAGGAAAAGCTCTGAGTTGGTAGTGAGAAAGACCATGGGAGCTGGACTGGGTCTACAAGGTATGACTTACCCTTAGACAAGCTGCCAAGGAAAAGTCTTTTAAAAACAGTAGGATTTCTGATTTGAACATAAAATTCCTTTGAGGGAAAGAATCAGAAGAGAAAGGGCCTACTCATCCAGTGGGATTAGAAAGAGATGAGGGCCAGGAAGCTTCTCTGGGGACAGAAGTACTCACTGAGCAAGAGAGGAGGGGAGAGGTCCAGGTCGCTGGCTCCTTCAATCTCTTTACCAGTGGATTGCAGATGTAGCTATCAGTGTAACTTCCTGTTTTGCCTCATTAGCTATGTGACTCTGGGCAAGATCCTTCTATCTCTGGTTTTGGCTTCCTAAACTATAACATAGGGATGACAGTATATACACGTGTCCTGCCATGTAGTACCCAACTCAAATCATTCCTAAAAGCGCTTACTTCGTGCTATGAACATTTCCCTGTCTACCTTCAAATAATGAATTTGCCTGAGTTGGTTTTTCTCTGAACACTTCTCTGGCTTCATGTTTTGCCTCACAAATGTGCCCCCATGCTTTTATTGCTTTGGCTTCCAAGAGTATGGATGGAGGGAGTGTGTCTATCTGTCTTTCATCTCCTTAATAAGATCCAAGCTTGAAGAAAGGAGGAAAAATCTGTGTTGGGCTCCCTTTTAGCTGCTGGGATGTAGGTCCCATAGCATTCAACAAATACGTGTTAAACAAATGAAGTTGTTAAGATCCAGTCACAAAACGTCCCTCGGCTGTGGATCAATTACACAGAGTAGGAAGAGGCAGGTGTAGAATAATTTAGCCAGGGTCTGGGTCTTTATTTCCAGTTGGTCTATGACTATACATAGGCTCCATCACAGTGAAACTGATAAAGGAGAGGTGACATTCTGGAAGGAGAGAAGAAAATTTGGATATTACAGCCCAATGTTTGGCAAGTCCCCAGCTGATAGCAACACACATTTCCTTCCCCCTGGCTAAATTTGGATCAAATGCTGGCTGAGTGCACAGAACAAGCCAGAAAGGTATTGTACCTCTATTTTGTGACATATGAGCTCCCAGCTTTAATCTCCCCTCTACTGTATAAAAGAAGATCTGAGGCTGTTAGCCTTCAATCTGGTGATTCATGCAGCTGGCACACAATAGATCCCACCTCTTTCCTCGCTGCCACACAGTACCAAGCTAAACAAAATGTCTTAGAAAGCTCCAGTACACGGAGCGGGCCTGTCACAGCCCCTCCCCTCCCCAACCCTCCCTTCTCTCACTTCTTTTTTTTTTTCCTCCTTTCTTTCTTTTTCTTCTTGTATAAAGAAAGAGTACAAATGCCTAGCACCTGCCTTTTTCCTGACATTTCCACAAAGGTAAGGAATGAACCTTTTGTCAGCTCCTTCCAAATGATCCGTTGTGAAACAATGAGATAAAACAGCCTGGGCCCCTCTCCCTGATACTCGATTATAGAGCAGAAGATTAAAATAAAGGACACTTGATTTTATTGATTTAATGAGGGAAAGAGGCTTTTGCCCAGCACCCCTCGTGGCAAAGGAACAAGTCTTGCTGGCAGGTACCTCCGCAGAGACGCTTCTTTCAGATTCGTTGGGTTATTTTTCAGAAGTGCTCCTTTCTGGTTTTGGCTCCGAGAAGAGCCACAGTAAAACTTCTCGGGCTCCATGAAGCAGTCACATGCCTGCAGTAATTTCAGTATGTATCTCCAGGCAGGGAGAGGCACAGAGGGGACGCTGCTCCTAGGCGCTGCAGGGGAGGTGACAGGAGAAAGCACAGTTTGAATAGAGAAGGAAAGTCCGGGAGAGGAGACAAAAAAAAGAAACAACGCTTCTCCCTGCAAGAGACTGTGTGCACACCTATTATTTCTTAGTGCTATCTGTGTCTATTCCGGCTCGGTCTCTAACCCCTCCTCCCCTGCTCACCACCCTTCCGCAGCCCTTCCCCCTCCCAGTCCATTACCCAAGTTTGATCAGAGAAAAAAAGTAGGAAAGGGGCTTCAGGCACTGTGTTCCCTGTGGTCCCTTCTCTGCACAGCTCGATAATCTTTTTGGCTTTTGTTCTTTTCCTCTTTGGGGGGTCTCATGATATTATTATTGACATTTTCATATGGTAATCATTTGAATTCTGTGTGTCTTCTTTTCTTGCTGCCCATTTTTTTTTTAGCATAGCATCTGACTTCATTGTGCATTGAGCCGTGGTGAAAGGGACACTGCCAGTCACCTGCTGACCAAATTTAAGCAGCCATCTACTGTTCAGACCCAAGTGGACTGTGTTTATTCATAGACTGGACAGCTAGGAGTCCTGTTAACACAAGCCTATGTCTCTATACACTGTGTACATTTATTTAGATTTATGCATTCCACCCATAGATTAAACACCCCACCACCACCACCACCAAACTCCCTCTGGTGTTACTGTCTCTCTGATTGCTTGAAAACAAATAGTTCATAAGAGCTTGTGGTTTCCAAAACACAGCCCTTCCCCCCTGCCTTTCAGTTTACACAAAATGAGGGCCCGCCCCTCCTCCACAGCCTCTCCGCTCTTTGCCTCAAGCCAGTCTGAAAGCAGGGGGCAAAATCATTACTTCCCAATTACCTTAAGCCATGCAAGATAACCTCTCTCAAGGGCTGCTGGTAAAATATGCACACGGTTCCAGTGTCTAGACAGTTATGAAATATAGGTGAAGGCCTTGGCCACTGCCGGAACCCTGATGCATCCCAAATGAAGTGCTTTTATTAAAGAAGTATAATCACCACGATAACTAATTATGTCAATAACACATAGTTAATTAAACCCATTATAGTTACTACTCCCTTGGGGGAGAGGTCAAAGAAAGCCACTGTCTTCTTGATACTACTGTGATAACAAAAGAAGGAAAAACTAAGAGAAACAATGCAGATCTTGCTCCCCCCACACACACACACCCTAATATTCACTGTCTATTAAGTCACCTAAGAGGGTTTCCAAGTGTAATTTATACCAGAAGATCGCTAGGTTTTTAAAGACCACTTATGAATGTACGTCTCCCTTGAGTATGAACCGCCCAACTGTTGGTTTGAAGAGTGAATGGATACCACTGAGCTTTTATGAATATCTTGCCAAGAGACATGATGGAGAGGAGGGCTTATGTTTCAGTTCACACTAGCTTCACCACAAACACCAGGAATATGGCCTTGTGCTCCTGTGCAGGGCCTAGTGGGGACTGTGGTAGTAACGATGAAAGTTAAGTATTAAAGCTCACTTGCCAGCCTTTAAAAGCACACAGATTCCATAGCCTGTGTTTCAACAGCAACTTAACCTCAGTATTTGCCGATGCCAAAAGGATTCAGATCTGAATGTGGAAACAGAATTGCAGAACTCCATTGCAGAGTGACGTTGGCTTCCAGGAGAATTAGAACACAGAGAGATAAAGACTTGGGGAGAAGAAAAGACAGAGAGAGAGAGAGAGAGAGAGAGAGAGAGAGAGAGAGAGAGAGAGAGAGAGAGAGAGTCTTAAATTCTAATTTCTAGACAATAAAACCAAGATGTATTGAGTCTCCTCATCTGGAAATTCACCGAGTTATTATATCAGTGTCCCGATGCACCTTCTTCTCAAAGAAGTCCATTGTACCCAGAGCAGATTTGCATTTACTTCTGCTAATTGACAAAGAGAACTTTGTATAGAAAAGCTGGGCACTGAGTACAAATGTGGCCAGTCTGACCCCCTAGGAGAAGGCAGCCAATCAGTAGAGAGAAGAGGTAGAAGAGGAAGCAGAAAGAATGCTTTGATCCTAAGCACACAATGTGGCAGGAGGCAGCACAAGCCTAGCCAGCTCTGACCCTGCTCAGGCTCAAGTTTGGTCAGAGAAGAGTCTGAGGCACTGCTAAACTAGGAGAGACTCCAGGGATTCTAGTTGCTAAGGTTGTGTCTACTGCTAAGCTGATCATCACTGTTATTTTCTTTTTTTTTTTTTTCTTTTTTTTTCCTTTTTTTTTCTTTATTTTTTCCCTTTTTCTTTTTTTATTGAATATTTTGTTTACATTTCAGATGTTACCCCCTTACCCCATACCCAGCCTTCCTTGCCCAGGAATCCCCTATCCCGTCCCCCCTACTCATGCTTCTATGAGGATGTGCCCCCACCTACTCCCCACCCTCAAATCCCCCCCACACTTGGTGTTCAGCCTTCATGGGACCAAGGATCTCCTCTCCCACCTATAACCAACAAGGCCATCCTACCTTACATAAACAACTGGAGCCATGGGTCCCTCCCTATGTGCTGCCAGGCTGGTGGTTTAGACCCTGGGGAGCTCTGGTTGGTTGGTATTGTTGCTCTCCTCATGGGACTGCACACCCTTTCAGCTCCTTCAGTCTTCTCTCTAACTCCTCCATTGGGAACCCCTTAATCAGTTCAATGGTTAGCTGTGAGCATCTGCCTCTAAATATGTCAGACTCTGGAAGACCTCTAAGGAGACAGCTATATCAGGCTCCTGTCAGCATGCACTTCCTGACATCCACATCAGTGTCTACCTTTGGTGATTGTACCTGGGATGGATACCCAGCTGGAATGGTCTCCAGATGGCCCCTTCTTCAGTTTCTGTCCTACACTTTGTCTCCATATTTGCTCCCTTGAGTATTTTATTACTCCTTCTAAGAAGGATTGAAGTACCCACACTTGGTCTTCCTTCTTCATGAGCTTCATGTGGTCTGTGAGTTGAATCTTGGATATTTCAAGCTTCTGGGCTACTATCCTATTATCAGTGAGTGAATACCATGTGTGTTCTTTTGTGATTGGGTTACCTCACTCAGGATGATATTTTCTGGTTCCATCCATTTACCTAAGAATCTCTCGAATTCATTGTTTTTACAAACCCCCAAAATTATAATATTGTGTCTCCTGAGTATTTTCATGCACACTAGAGGCAAAAGGAGCCTAAAAAGTTCACTTAAGTGACAGAAAAGACAAAGGTCAAGGGCTCAGTCTTTTATTTACCCAGTGGTTCTAGCTGATACATGTTTGGAAAGAAAAAAGAAATCTCTCATCTCAACTATGAAACCTCCTTCCCAGGCATCTCTGTTCACCTCTCAGATTTACCATGGCATTGGTGAACCTGGCAGAAAAGACAAGGGGAGGAAATTTTCCTAAGCTCAATTGTCACGTCTGGGAGACTCCTTGCCATCAGTCACACTCCAAGTTCCCTTCTGTCCCTGCCTTTGTCACACCTTCGTTCTCCCTCTTCTACAGCCTTGTCCCCTGCCATAGCAATTCTTACACAATCCACCTTCCAATTAATCTTTGGAAATATTGTTCCCATCTGGTGACGCTTTGCCTCAAAATTCACATTGAGCTGCAGATTGGATCATGGAGTAGCATTAGAAATGTTTCTTTCTCTTCACCCTGAAGGTCATTTCCATTCTGTCTCAGCTTTGCAAGCTCTGAGTCAGGCCTCAGAGCTGCCTCTCTCTGACTGTCCTCCTTCTCTGATTGGGTCACAGTCTCCAAAGGCACAGACTTTTGCTTCCCAAAGGTCTTTCTGCTCCTTAGTATTTACCATAGCCCCTCTTCTACGAAGGCTTCTTCATAATTCAAAATCTATCTGAGAATCATTAGGAGTTTATTATGCTTCATCAGAAGGGCTATGAAATGTTACATGGACTTTCAATAAAACGTTACATAAAACGTTCTTGATGCTAGACTTTATCACACATACAATAAGAGCATGCTCTTACTTTCTAAAACGATCCTTACAGAAGAGCATGAATGTGGTCATCTAAGAATATTTACTAAAGTCAAGCCCTCTCTTCTCATTTTTTTTATCTCTTTGTTAAAGGGATTTTGAGCACATGATTTATCATGTTAGGGGCTCCGTTTTATCATTTGCAAAATAATAAACCTTCTTGGCATGTCTAAGTTACATGTCTAAGTTACATGCTGTTTTCCATTTTTTCCATTTGTACTTTATGACCTGACTATAATAACTATAGGCATTGGCCATGCTATTCTTCAAAATAAGCTCTGTAAGAACTCAGAGATAACAGAGCCAAGGTGTTCAACTGATGGTCTCTGTAAGGACTTAAAGATCTGAACTGAACTCAGAGGACATTTGATAGCATCTTGGTGTCTTCCCAAGCACAAAGTATGCATCTACTTAATGGAAATTTTATTCACCATATTTAAAAACAACAAAAGACCAGAGTACTTTGGCAAGTCCATCTCTTTGATCTAACTTAAACTAATCTGATTGTCTTCACTGTGTTTGGCTATGCAATAAAGCTCTGGTCCCCAGAGTGTCATTGCCGAATGTTAGTGGTACCTTTGAGATATAAGAGCTAAGGGGAAGGATTTAGGTTACTGGGGATCTCAAGGGGAAAATGGAAAAAATGTCTTGTGGTCTCACTATGTTCCCTGTGTTACCCCAGAATAAGACATGATTGACATCCTGCTTTCTTATGAGGCCTGATGCCAATAAAGCTGCCTGATCTTAGAGGAAAATCTGCAGGCTCATGAGCCAAAATTAGTCTTTTGTTTTTCCTTTATAAGTTAATTGTCTCAATTATTTTGTTATAGTGACAGAAATTAACTGAGACATTATTTATTCAAAAAATGGACTTGAGAAAATCAGCCCCATAATTATCCCAGAAGTGCTTTGACCCACTAGAACACTTTGTTGCCACTTTGTGTTGAAGTTCATGTTATTTTAAATTCCAAGATTTATATCTTGATGCCAAAGCAAGCAGATATATTTACTTTGTAATTACAAAACATATAATGCTATCCACCTGTTCTGATCCATGCCTTCGCAATTCTCTCAGTAGACTATATTTCATAATCTGAAATTATTTTGCTGATCCTTCAGAATGGAAGGCATGGTACATTCACACAATGAAATATTACTCAGCTATTAAAAACAATGAATTTGAGAAATTCTTAGGTAAATGGATGGAACCAGAAAATATCATCCTGAGTGAGGTAACCCAATCACAAAAGAACACACATGGTATTCACTCACTGATAATAGGATAGTAGCCCAGAAGCTTGAAATATCCAAGATTCAACTCACAGACCACATGAAGCTCATGAAGAAGGAAGACCAAGTGTGGGTGCTTCGGTCCTTCTTAGAAGGAGTAATAAAATACTCAAGGGAGCAAATATGGAGACAAAGTGTAGGACAGAAACTGAAGAAGGGGCCATCTGGAGACCATTCCAGCTGGGTATCCATCCAGGTACAATCACCAAAGGTAGACACTGATGTGGATGTCAGGAAGTGCATGCTGACAGGAGCCTGATATAGCTGTCTCCTTAGAGGTCTTCCAGAGTCTGACATATTTAGAGGCAGATGCTCACAGCTAACCATTGAACTGATTAAGGGGTTCCCAATGGAGGAGTTAGAGAGAAGACTGAAGGAGCTGAAAGGGTGTGCAGTCCCATGAGGAGAGCAACAATACCAACCAACCAGAGCTCCCAGGGTCTAAACCACCAGCCTGGCAGCACATAGGGAGGGGCCCATGACTCCAGTTGTTTATGTAGGGGAGGATGGCCTTGTTGGTTATAGGTGGGAGAGGAGATCCTTGGTCCCATGAAGGCTGAACACCGAGTGGGGGGTGGAATTTGAGGGTGGGGAGGTGGTAGTGGGGGAGTAGGTGGGGGCAAATCCTCATAGAAGCATGAGTAGGGGGGACGGGATAGGGGATTCCTGGGCAAGGGGAGCTGGGTATGGGGTAAGGGGATAACATCTGAAATATTCAGTAAAATATTCAGTAATAAAATATTCAGTTATAAAAAGAGAGAGAGAAATGAATGGAAGGCAACTGATTTAGTACTTTACTTACATTAAAGAGTAAAAATCTGAGTCCTAGCCTGACCCACTCAAAAGTTGGATGAATACATTATCTAATACAGGACGGGAAGGAAGGAGATGGAATTCCTAAAATTTAAAAATAAAATAGAGTAATGACTTTAAAATTATTAAAGCAAACAAATTAAAACTAACTAAATACATTTTATTCATAATTTGTAATTGAAGGATATTATATTTTCCCATTTTGCTGAAGGACAAAATTTTCTATTCTTTTGATGTAATAATGTAATATGATTAAATCAAAAAAGAGACTGGATAAAATTAAAAATAAATAACTGCAATACAAACTTGGAAACAATACAAAACAAAGCAAAAATATAATACAAAATGTCATATAAATTTAGAACAATAAGCAAGTCACCACTACCATTGTATGGAAAAATAACAAAATAAACTCAGATCTATCCTTAGTTCATATAATGACAATACCACAAACACAATTTGGAAACACTGTGAAAAGTCTTTGGCTTTTCAAGACTGTAGAACTTATGAATTTCTTTAGTTTAGTGAAATTGAGAGAAAGAAATTGAGGGTTGAAAATAACTTTATTGTTTCTTTCTATTGAATAAATTAGTCACAAACTACTGACATACAATAAACTCTGAGGAGAGACCATGGAACCTTGACTCTCTTAGGATGGAATGAGCCCTCCGTTGCCCATGCTCTCCAGGTGAATTCTCTTCAATGGGAAGATATAAAAATGTCAGCCAGAGGGAAGCAAAAATTCACAGTCATGTTCTGTATTAAGGAAGGGAAAAGAGATGGAGGGGAAGGATAAAAAAGCAGAGGGATAGAGAAAGGAATAGAGAGAGGAAAGAAAGATGTGAGGGGAAATTAGAAATAAAAAAGAAAACAGATTTTTTGAAAAATAAAAGTCCAAGAGTATGAAGGACATAGCTGCCCCTTAATTCTCTCCAGACCTCTGTACACCTCTTTACTTCTTTCTTAAGTGGATTCTTGATGTCTACAATTTCCTAGTTAAAGAGAAGCAACAGAAGATAAAAAATTATAGATAAGTATTACCATGGATAGAAAAAAATAGGAGCCCTAAGCCAAACAACAGCGAGAGCCTTTCCTGTAACAAGAACAAACAAGCATATCCAGTCTGTGCGGGTGTGTTTTAATGATGTCTCAATAGACTATGTCACCACTTATGCATAAATATTCACCTATTTAAGACGTAAAGGATTACGATTGTCTGCAAGACAGGTATTAGTAATGAACAGGCTCTCCAAAAAGCCAACCACTGTAACCTCTATTACAACCAAGAAATCGGTGATGGTCCTTAGAGGACAAGGAAGAGGTAGCCACAGACGATGCACTGTGTCACACCTGTGATCTATCATCTAGAGCTTCTGTTGAGCCTGCAGAGTTACTCCATCCTTCAGCACAAAGCCTCTAACTGTAGCTTCCTTCTATACAGATCTCCCTCTCCTGGATGTCTCATTTACATATACACCTCCTCTTCTGAGAAAGCTGGGAAGTTTAATCCTTTCTGAAGTAGAAAATGCTAACAGCGTCTGATATGTGTTAATAGCAGTAATAGTTAATTGATGCATCAGGCATTGAGAGGAATTCTGCTATTGTGAAAATTGTAATGAACTCTAATAAGGAGGACATTTATAAACCACTTCATTGTTGAAAAGGCACTTTCACAAATATTACCATATTTTATCATAAGGTCTGGGAAGACAGTTTTATCCCCAGTGTTAAGTGGAAAGAGGCGTTTGATAGAGCACATTAATAAAAGAAACTACATTAACTAGTTCAGAAATTTAGAAAGTTAATTCGCTTCTGCAGGCCTTGTTTTTTCTGTGGGTTAAAAAGAAATCTCTAATGAGCAGCTCTTTAATGTGCCTTTGCCTCTTGAAGAAGAAAATACATGGAAGTTTATGGAAGAAATATATGGAAAAATATAAACGTTATTATATCCGTACAAAGAAGGGTCAGACAAGCTCCCAGTCTGAAGAACTGTTGCAACCTGTATAAATCAGTTGTTGGGTCTTTAGGCCAGATCTCTAAATGTCAAGGAAAAGAAATAATGTCTTTTGAATGTCATTATTGACAGAGGAACAATGAAGAAGGAGGAAACTGGTTATTAAAGAAAAATAAAATGATTTTAGACTCAAGGATCTTGGTTTATAGGTAACTACAAATATTTTTACTTAATAAGTCAAGACACTTTTTTTTCCAAGCATAGACTACAGTCCTCCCCCCAAAACTAGCATTCAGTAGACCATGAAATTACTTCCTTCAGATTCAAAGAATAAGCATTGCCCTCACCTTCTGATGAGGTGCAACAATATCAGGACCAGATAGAAAATATCTTTAAATATTTCATGTTTCATATACTTGAAAGTATCAAATGTCATAGCCATGTTTTGTTATTATTGTCAAAGAGAAAGAAGAAAACAAAACAGTAACTATTCATAGTTAAACAGTATTGAAGCCTACAGATCAAATTCCAGAAGTAAAGTAATAGAAGGAGTAAATTTTTAAATATTTTAAAGTACATTTAGTGGAGCACAAGAAAAATTTTGGAAACAAGTTGGTGATTATACATATCTTCCACAAAATAGGGCCAGGTAAAGCAAAAAAAATAGACAGGAAATAACAAAAGACAATGGCTAAGATTTCTTTTGGACAATATGAGACAGGTTGTGTGACATTAATCTACCCCTTACGAGCCCCCTACAGCCATGATGAGATTTTTTGAGAATATGCTTCGCTCAAGCCAAGGAGAACAGACAGAAACACAGCAGTGCAGCATCAGAAGGGAAGAATCACTCTAATGCAGACAACAACATTTTGTGAAAGAAAGCAGCCGTGAAGCTTTCACTTTGCTAGGCAACGCCTCATAGGGTTTTTGTCCATTTAGCTTCCCGTACCTTTGAATGTGTGGGTAAAGGGAATTTTTATTTATAGATTTTTTTATTTATGAATAGAATACATTGCCATGTATCATCCTCCATTCTATGCCAGCCCCGTAGCTCCATCCAGTCAAAGATGGCAAGAAAACAGTGATTCCTTATCATGGTGGACACCATGCCTCACAGGAAAAACAACACATCTTAAAGTCTGGAAGAAAAGTAAAATGTATCTGTTTCTCCTTCTCATTCCATTTATCATGGTAATAGCTAGGCCTATGTACCTGGGCTGGAGATTTGAAGGTCATTTTCTGGAAACACTGATGACCAATAGACGTTCATAGATAACAGCAGGGCAGGTGGGACCAGTGCAAGCTGCAGCAAAACTCACATTTGACAACTGCTACCACTGACACAGCAGCCAGCACTGGGCATAGGATGGAGGTGAGATGCAAAATGGGGGCGGGGGGAAGAGATGACACAAGAAGAAAACAAAGTCTCAAAGCAGATCTGTTAATATTCTTACACAGATAAGACCTCCTGTCTATGACTCAGAACCAAGGTGCTGTTATGATCAGATGACAAGAACACTGCATATTAAAATAATAATAGTTAATGAAAATGTAATGGGAGGTCTGAAGAAAAAAATCTACGAAACTACAGAGCAGTCAAACTAGGAGACAGCACAAGAAAAAGATTAAAACTGAAGGTACAAGATCCATCCACTGTTAGTTTAAATATACTTTTAAAATACTATGAAAACCTACGAATACCCAGAGCAAACATGAGGTCAGAAGGAATATCATTGTGTCATTTGTCAGGGAAGGTCAGTGGAAGAAAGAATAAATAAAGCATGAGGAAGTCTTAATTCATATGGACTTGGTTCTTGATACAGTCAAAATGACTAATTTAATCAGGAAGGGATGCCTACACATGCATAAAACCCTGGGCAACCCTCAAACATATGCATGTAATTAACAACAAATGAGAATTGGAAAGTTGTGGTAGTTGAATCATAAAATTGTTAAGATTCAACTTTTGATCTAAATCAGTATCTGTTTCATACAGCTCAGCCTAATACACTAACAGATTCATTCATATTTACAGACCAAAGGAGAAGAGTTACAAGTACATGGGTTAAAACACCTCTACAAGATCTATGTAAGATAAAGTCAGTTAACAATTCCAGCATGGAGTGGAGGGAACTTCCAAGGTTGCGCTCCTGTCTGAGGTGCTATTGGCTGTTGATGGCAGCTAAGAAAGCAGGAGACATTTAACCTTTGGCTTGGGAGTACTGGTTGGTTCCCACGTCCCAGTGGATTGCCTATCCTTTCTTTCTGTGGCCAGCACTAACGGGACTCAGTAAGTTAAAACCAATTTTAAAAGGAAGGCATAACATTAGGAGAAAGATGTGATAGGCAAGGATCCTGCTGAGAACTGGAGTAGAGCAAGGGATAGATAGATGTGATAAAAATACATTGTATAGATGCATGAAATTTTCAAAGAAAAAGTGTGTGTGTGTGTGTGTGTGTGTGTGTGTGTGTGTGTGTGTGTGTGTGTGTTCTGGATATACAATGAATTGTGAACTGAAACGAACACCTTAGTTCCATGAACTTATTCATGATCCTGATAAAAGGTCTGATAACAGGTACAAAATCCTGTTAGGATGGTAAAATTATCATAACATAGCCCAACATTTTTACGTGAAAATATGGATAATAATAATGATATAAGAGATGGAAAAATCTGTCTTTGATTTAAAAAAAAAAAAACATGCAAGATGGATAGGTACAGATACAGAAAGGGTGCACTTACCTAAATATGCCTTTAAAGAATAACAACAACCAAAGCTTTAAAGCATAAGACTTTGAAAGTAGAATAAAAGTTCCAGAACCCTTAATAATTCTTCAAGACTTTTTCTAAAAATAGAAGAGGTCAGTGGAATGCGGCATTTCCAGCAATGAGACAGTGTTATTGGGAAAGTAAATGAGAAGTCCACCATACTTACCCAGCCCAGCCCGACTGCCTATTGCCACCATGTTCATCAATGTGTCAGATACACACTAACATCCAAAAAAAAAAAAAAAAAAAAAAGCATGTAATATAATCTTGTCAGAAGGAGGGTTTCAAATGATGTTTTCCTCTTACTAAATACTGTTCTTTTGTATTTCACAATTTTTCAAGTTCAAATTTAGAAAAATAAGAGAAGAAAAAAACAACCCAGTCTTCATATATTTTTCCAGATAAGGGTCATTATTCTTGCTCTCTTCAACAGACACTTATGACAGTGAGAACTAAGCCTGTAAATTATATATATATTAGACTTGACCATGACATGATACATCTTCTGCTTATAATTTAGGTGATCTTATATAGTCCAACAGACAGTAATGTTATCATTATTTACAGAACCTTGGAGGCAGCAGCACTCATCAATTTTAAATGACCATGCATTATTTTTAACAGTGAAGTGCAGTGAACTATTCCAGGTTAATGCACGCTAAGTGGAACAGAGGGATTAAATTGGGAGATAGAAATAGAGATTTCTCTGCATTGACGACAATGCTCTTCTGGGTCCTCTCCTCCCTACCTCTGCCTGAATGCTCTTCCTCTGCTTTGGAGATCCATTAAGCTAACTTCCTCAAATATCAATGTACAGTTAATTTTTCACGAGTAAAATTACTGAAGATTCTAATTGTGCCATAAAATGTTTGCACATCACTTTTATAATCTCTCAGATAAAAATGCAACAGTTGCACTTGCATTCATTTGAACTGAAATTTTGTTTTCCATGTTAATAGGTCTTAATATTTAATTTGATTAAGTTCTTACTCTGGTGATATAAATAGCTTGTTTGTTTGTGCTAGCCTAGCAATAACTGTCATAAGAAGCCCAGATATGCAACTACAGTGGGAACCCATGGATGCTAACAAATAATTAAGGCACGTGTCATCGGCTCAGAGCTAGATCTCATTTTGTAGCTTGAGCCCCTCAGGAAGAAGGTGGCAGCCCTCAAATATTTTAGCTTAAAAACAGGATTGTCTTGATTAAGTTCCACCGTGGCTGAATCCCCTCACATGCCCACTTACATTTAAAACTACTTTTCTACTATGTTAAAAATGGTGGTTGTTCCAGAATTAAAATTATATATATAATTTTACTTAACCAAACACTCTCTTGCATGCTCTTCCTTCTCTGTAAGGTAAACATTTATTCTTAACAGTACCGTGAAGTCTCTGAAAACCTGCTTCTAGCATATTGAATAATTCTCAAATGTATGATTTCTTATTAATTGGGAAATTTGCCTGTGCCGTTTCTCTTTACATATGCAGATAAGCTCTTCTGTATTCAAGCAAAATAATTAGGTTGTAGATCTACACTTTTGCAGGTTACACAATTGTTTTCTAGGCACTTTCAGAGCCAGAGGAAGGAGATAGAGAACAGGAATCCAATGAATGGAAAGAAATTAAATATACGTCTTTAAAGCCTTTCAATTAAGCTCTCAGAATATATATGTATGTAAATAAAGCTAGGTCCTGCTAATTACCAGTATACTTAATCTCTCTGATCCTTAGTTTCTTGGCCTATAAAGTAAAGATAAAAGGACTCCCTTTATGGGGCTGTAGTGAAATTCAAAGGAAAAAATGGGCGTAGAAGTAATTTGCTTGTTCTAAAATCATATGCAAATGAAATTAAGGTTTGAAAGCACCACCTATCATGTGTCCAAGACAACACTTTGAGTTTGGTGTGAATATGAGGAACAAAAGGTAGATTCTCATTCCATAATTAATTATTATCCATTGAGAAAACCGTAAATAATTAGGAAATGGGATGAGCCTACATAAACTAAGTTTCATGGACCAGGTTATGTGTGCAGTTGAAAATTGTAAGACAGGAGTTTGGCATGGGCTGGAAATTATGAGTGTTTTCTTCCCGAAGGAAGCAGGCTAAGTAAGCTCTGCCTGAACAAAGAAGCAAAGATAGCTAACAGCTGCTTAACGACTTTCTGTTGCTTAAAATATCTGAAGAGCATGAGGTTTAGGCAGCTCTGAGTCACCCCCCTTAACTTGCTATTTCTCCAGGACACAGCTCTAGCCATGATGACAACAGCATTCCTGACCTCTGAGCTGCTCCTAGTGCTAAGACAGGACTGGAGGTGAAACAGACACCTCATCCAGATTCTTGTGCCATGAGCCCTGTTTCAGGTTTGCATTGTCACCATGAGAGAAGTCTGGACAGCTGAAGAGGAACTGAAGGAAAAAAAATATTTTTAAAACTCTACATTTTCTTCCCATGACAGTACTCAAACTCACAGCTGAGGTAATGGTAAGGAAAGGCTGGAGACTGAGCCCATCCCATGTGACCTTGGTACCAATCCAGAGTAACAGACACAACTCAATTGTTCCAGTTCCTGGAGGGATGATTTTAAGCAAAACCACCTAGGTGCTGCATATGGAAATTTTAATAGGGAAGAACAATTAAAGCTTTGCAAGGGGAGAGGCAGTATCACACAACACTGTGATACTCTCAATAAACCCAGATGCAGTAATACCTGCTAAGAGCATTGACTCCACAATGTAGCCAACACAAGTACAGACAGGTTCCATGAGGAAACAATAGATATAAAACACAAACTAGCAAAGTCTTAATCCTCAAGCTTGTGCTTTTTACACTGACATTATCACAGAGTAAAATATGAACACACACACACTCATGCAGGTTCGTGCAACTTTCAAAAGGGAAGACGACTCACAGGGTAAAATAAAATGTCTTTACTATCCTAGTTGGTGAGTAGAGGGAAGGGGGGATAGAAAGAGAGTTTGAGCATGTTATAATGTAGAGTGAAAAATTATAAAGGCCATTTATGAAATATGTGTAGATTTTTCACCTTACAGAATGCGGAACTGAAAATAAGATTTCAGGCCTTCACATTCCAGGGGAAGGACACTTGCTGGATTACATTCCTCAAGCCTCGCCCAAGGCAGGAAGACACATTCCTGACCAAAGATAATAGATGCTACCACCTAGGTGGGGCTATAGCAGGAAGAAGAAAAGATAGTTAATCTGAAATAGTTGGTAAATGGCAGGATAGGACACAATAGCATGGTAAAAACCACATTTTTGAGAAGAATGAGTGTGCAGAGTGATTTCACATGACTCTAGATCATTTGGGCTAGATTCCTCTGAAATGTTCCACTGTTATTTGTTACCCCTCCCTTGGTCTTCCCAGTGCTATGTTTAATATTTGTAAAACAACCAATCATGTGTAACTATGCGAAAATGCAACCATTCATGGGTAAGCTCGCGAAAATGCCTTCCTTTCCCCACCCGATGTTATAAAAGACCCTTTAACCCAGCACTCGGGCCCCAATAACCTTGCTCTTGGAGCTAAAGAGCTTGTTGTTTTGACCGCTGGCTTACTTCCCTAATAAAGCCTCTGCTGATTGCATCCAGGTATGGTTTCTTGTGATCTTTGGGTGGTCGCAATTTCCGGAGGCTTGAGGAAGGGTCTCCCAAGTATGGGGGTCTTCAATAAGAGATCTGTGTACTCAGCTGTCTAAATACTGGAAAATCACCAGTGGTCTATTAAAGTATGAGAGCACTGGTCAGAGCTCTGGATACAGACACTAACAGGTACTCTCTGTATAGGGATTTAAAACTATAACAATGGTCAGGTGTCGTGATTCTGATCATCCTCTCTTGTCTGTAATTCTAAAGAATAAATTTGATTGAAAACAAAAGTAAATGAAACTAAAAGAAAAAAACTCTTCGAAACATGTGTTCATCTGTCATTAAAAAACTGTTGCCATTAATGTTGAGATTGCCACATATGTTTTGAATTAGCACATTTATTGGGAGTCCTTTACTACTCACTATCATGTAGTAAACGCTGTTGAGTAAATTAATTCGGGAACCCTAAGTTTTAGAGTTGATCTCAACTCCCCCAGATTCAGCTTCAGTCTTTCAAGAGCAAACTGAGACTCTTTTGTGCCTACCTGAAACAGATACAGCTGTGATTAAACACAAGAAACAACTTGAGTTACTCCAGGATCATGTGGAATTTTCAATTTTTGGTTTAAATACAAAATGTGACTATACTATTGTTATCCGGTAAGTGTCAATTTTAGTTCACACATAAGTATGAACTAAATATTGTTCATTCATAGATACGAACCTCAGTACTCATCAAAATCAACCCCATTCTCTTTGTAACTGTTATCTTCAAAGACTTAAGACCTGTTGATTATCAATTACTAGATGAAAAATAATTTCATTATGTAACAGTGATGTGGATATTATGAAAAATCTGATCTTGTTAAGGGCTTCAAAATTTGAAGAATGGCACTGAAGGTCACTGAACATTGTTGAGGGGAAGAGTCACTCAAGAATGGGCAGGAAGAACCACAAAGTAGAACAGTGTTATGTAAATATAGGGTTAATAGGAAGGTTAGGGTATACATTCTCAACAACAATAAAAAGCTTTAGAGATGATGGGTATTCCAGCATAGGACCTCAGTATGCTACTGTTCTTTGTGAAAGAAAGTCTTCCCCCAGTTGCCCTTTCTGTCCATGAAAACAGATAATTCTCATTGTCAACACCAGCAGAGAACCTTGCATTTCAGAGTCAATATGAAATAATGCAATTTAGAGGTTTCTGTCACCCAGTATCTTGAGAGATGTCAGCTGAGAAAAAAAATCACTCTTTAGGGGTTTTTGTTAAGGGTACATAGTTGTCATAATCTGTATGATTGTCTGTGATAGTCTGTGGACTTCCCTATGGGAGGATTGCACAGTCTACTCCATGGAAGTCTGCTCTGACCTGGTCGCTGAATTGCTTCAGCCGTGAGATATCACTAGACACAAAGAGTTTGTGATACAATGGTTCTAAAAGCTAATACATGTCGGCCATGTTCTATTCCCCTGTCTCTGTGATCATAACACATAGGTGTTCTGTTCATCCAGGTTCCCCAGTGACTTAAGAAAGCAGAACCTTTTTTCAACTCATGATGAGCTTCTTGCATAAATAAAAAAGTAAATGTTATAGTTTTAAGTCAGTGGTGTTTTCCTAGCTTGTTACGTCTTAGTGTAGAGTGAAAAATTATAAGACCATTTATGAAATATATGTAGACTTTTTCTTTGCCCTTAGACCTGAGCAGATAAAGTGCAGGTTCCAGAACACGGAACTGAATGTAAGATTTCAGGCCTTCACTGCCCCAGGACACATTCTGGGTGGAGGGCATTATCCCTGAATCAGAGGACACTTGCTGGATTAACACTCCTCAAACCTCAGGGTAGGGAAAGCCAAAGCAAGAAGACACATTCATGACCACAGAGAAAGATGCAAGTCATCTAGGTGGGGCTATAGCCGGAACAAGTGAAAAATTAGTTAACCTGAAATAGTTGGTAATGACAGGGTAGGACACAGTGACATAGTAAAACTACATTTTTGAGAAGAATGAGTGTGCAGAGTGATTTTCACATGACTCTAAATCATTTAGGGTGAGTTCCTCTGAAATGTTCCACTATTTTTATGTTATGTATCCTTGACAACCCCTCACCCCTCACCACTGCTCCTTCCCACTCCCCTGGTTTGTGGTTACTCCTTTAAAACCCCTCCTCAGGCTGACTGGCTTTGTCAAACTCTACTCCTGCATGAGTGTGCAGTTTGGCCGCTGGCTGCCAGCTCTCTTCCCTAATAAACATCTGCTGATTGCATCCAGGTATGGTGTCTTGGAGTTTGTGGGTGTTCGAGACTTCCCGAGACTTGAGTAAGGGTCTCCCAAGTTTGGGGGTCTTCATTAGCAAACTAGGTTAACTGAATTGAAGATGGGAGCCACTGGGTCAGTATCAGTGGAGTTGGTGCTGAGCACTTGTGAAGATAGATATTCAGCAAGAGATCTAATGTAAAACATCATGCTCCAATGTTGTCTTGCTGAATTTCATGGCACAATCTTAACTTGACTATTCACAGTAGATCTATTTCTACCCACACATTATGCTAGGAATTAAAAGAGTTCTCTTGGTAACACGATTGTTCAGCCACTAAAACACTATGGCATGTAACAGGACAAGTACTGATACTTCTGGGTTGAGTTCCAGGAAGGGGCAGGCTTTAGCTTAGAGCAAGTATGATCTTCTTTGTAAGATTTACCTTTTATTTAATTTCATTTTATGAATCTACTTCTGCTTTTTTTTTCTTTTTCACAGTTTTTGATGAATATTATTTAATCTTATTTTCAGTTCTTTAAGGAAAAGATTGGAGGGATGGGGAGAAAGGGAGGGATTTAAGGAAGGGAAACTTAGAGTGAGGGGAGGGTCGTTACGTTAGAGCAAGCTAGACATGTAGTTCAGTTGGTAGAACACTCATCTAGTATGCACAAAGCCCTGGGTTTTAGTTCACTACAGTACCACATAAACAAGACCTGATGGCGCATGCCTAGAATCCCAGCATGAGAGAAAGAGAGAGAGAAAGAGAGAGAGAGAGAGAGAGAGAGAGAGAGAGAGAGAGAGAGAGAGAGAGGGAGGAGTGGGGAGAAGAAAACAACTGTCCACGTCACCATAATAACTCAAATCTTAGTTCTATTGAATTAATAACTCAGTTGTTCAAAAGTTCCTCAACCCAAGTATCGAATAGTTCACGACAAATCATACAGAAGGGGGTTCTTGCTTGAGAACATTTGTTTTAACATTTTCTTATTTCTGGAAAGCCTTTTTAGTTCAAAATACACAAGCAATTCTCTTAATGGCTAATCTAAACATTTCAACCTGAGCTGTATCGTATAACTGCATAAAATAATAAGAACTGCTAAATCACATCGAAAAATGGGTGATATACTTCATGATTTCTGGAAGCTTCCATACCGTAGCTCCTCAATTCAATTTGGTGACTAAAGCAACAAACAAAACCGGCACGGAACAGACTAAGTTTCTCTAGGCCAGCCATGTGGTTGCAGAACCCAAAATAAAATCATAGTTAGTATAAGACAGTGCCAACTGGAGTGGTTTGGGGAAGAAGGTAAAGAGGAGGCTCAGTCCATTCATCACTGCTCCTTCAAAGTTTTCCTTATCATTTTCTTCCTCCCCCTCCTCCCTGAACCACTTTTTTTTTTTTTTTTAAATCTAGTAATTAAACTGTCTTGCCAAGGAGAATTCAGCTCAGCCTGAGCTCCTATCCCTAGGAGGGGCTCTCTGAAGTTGGCCCTCAGGACCCCTAAGGCTTTATTCTGGCTTAGGTACAGATATGCCATTTGTTAGTGGACCCTTTCCCAGCACCAAGTATGTTGGGGTCACTGGGAAAGAGGAAACTTATGAATAAATTTGAAAGGGGGTCTGAAAATTTAGATGAATGCCAAAGAAGTCCATTGTGACTAAAATTAAGTACTCGTCACCACCGAGGACAAACTGTTAGCAGCCTCCCAAGGCCTCCTCCGGGAAGCTGACGACGGCTCTGTGCTAGATGGCTTAATTTTCTTAATCAACTATTTCATTGTGAGTTTTTAATTTCATTCCCATGCCTTTTTTTTTTTTTTTTTTCATTTTGTCATAATGCAGCTCTAAGTACCGTGTCGAACATTTGGCAGTCTTCTCAGCAGGTACTGGGCTCTGTGGAGCTGGTGAAGCACTCTCTACCTCTTATTAATTGGGTTTGAAAATGTGTTCTTGTGTGAACAAAAGCTAAGACGGGACTGTTGTACCTGTCAACATGAAGCTGGGTGAAATAAAATATTTGGAATGTGTTTTAAAATAACTCATTGTGAGCTCGATCGGTAGAGAAGTAAAAAGCTGAGATATTCTTTAGCGTTGAAATAAATAATCAGGCAATCCAAGTAGAGATGAAACTAAAGACAAGGTGAGGTTCTTTCAAGTTTCTTTGGTGTTTGATAACAGCGGGGACATTTTCTTTGTGCCCAACAGGTTATGCATTGATGAGGTGTTTTTAAAACAGCTCCTTAATGCATTTAAGGGGGGGGAGGGGCACTGCTTAAACACTAGCAAGTAAGGTAATCTCAAAGCTGGCAGAGGTTTACAGCTTTTTGTCTTAATTTGAAAGATTTTTTTTCTCCCTTATTAAGCAAAGCTCTTAATCTGAAATTTCACATTCCAGCTTTAAAACCTCTGCCCCACCTTGACCCTCAGTGGAATAGATCTTTCTTTTGGAAAGCAGACTTGTCTGTTGGACTTTTCTTCCGTTTTTTTTTTGTTTTTTTTTTTTTTTTTTTCTTTCATGTCTCATGTGCTTCAAGTTAAATGAGCTTTAATGACACACATTCTAAAATTCCTGCATAGGGTGTGGGATTAAAGGGGGATAGAAGAGACCTGCCACAGTTGAGGGAAAGCCCAGAGAGGTGACTCTTGTCACTGCCTTGAAAACTGTCATCCTTAACTCGGTTGACTGGGAATTAGTGAGCCCTGCGTCCTCCTGAAGGATAGTCTCTGAAGAACAAACTGTTTTCACAGAGCATTGGAACATGCTCCAAAGTTGTGGAAGATAACAAGTAATGAACCTCTGAATTCTACTCCCAGTGATGACTCCTGCTCAGAGTTTAGCCTTTTACCTATCTGAACTGTATTTTCTTGGTTGCTTGTTTAAGGGAGTGTCATACTTTGTAGGCAAGGCTGGCCTCAAATCTACAATCCTGACTTTTCAAGTCTTAGGCTGTATACTGCCAAGCCTGAATAAATTCTCTCCTTTATTTTACAAGCAGGGTCTCTCTCACGGAATCTAGAACTTCTTGTTTCACAGTGGCTGTGACTGGCTGGACAGTGAGACGCTAGGATTTGCTTTTCTTGGTCTCCTAGCATTTAAAGATGTTCAGAGGCCTTCCTGGCCTTTTACATGGGTCCTGGGGATCTAAACTCAGGTCCTCATGCTTTTTTATAACAAGCACTTTGCCCACCTAACCATCCTCACAGTACATCATCTTTTCAAGCAAAGAGCCACACCAGAGAGTATGTTTCAGTTCATTTGTGTATACTTGATGTATAAAGCATGATTTATCACGGGATATAGTCAGCTATTACACCAGTTTTATATCTGCCTAACATTTCCCTCAATGGGTGGAAAATAATTTAAACTCAATTTCTATGAACAACTTTTATTACATATCTGACAGGTCAATATTACAAGCACTTAAGGCGACTCTTTCTGTAGCACAGATTTCTAAAGCCAAAGATCAAAATCTAAAGATTTTTAGAACTGTCGACTTAGGAGTTTAAAAGGATGCTATACATTTTTAAATTATCATCTAAAAAGTTCTGAGAATTTATAATCTTATCAGAAATAATGAGGAAAAAATGTTCCATGTAGTTTTATACTTTGGCAATTTGAAAGAAAATATAATCTCATTACTATTTAAATTCTCATTTTTAGAATGTTGAGGTTATCTATATATTTACTTGAAATGTCTGCAGTAGCAAGCCAACCCTCCAAGGAGTACAGCGGGGCTCTGTATTTATGAATTCCTCCTTTATGTCTTTCAGGAAGATTATATTATTTTCCTGACAGATGTTATACAAGTTTTGTTATTAAATTTCTAAGTATAATATGCTTTTATTGCTGATGAATGGAAACTTTTAGTATGTTTTCAAGTGCTTTTGCTAATGTAAATGAATTCTCTGTTTTTCATATGTTGTCTAGCTAGCCACCTTGCCTGGCTCTACTGTGTTTTTTTTTCTGTAGTTTTAGTTGCTTAGAGTTACCATCCCACTCTGTTTGTAGGGAGTCTATCATAACATTGCATACCATAAGTTGGTCTTTTATTGTCCAACAATATAGTAACTATTTATCATCCCAGTCTAATTTCAGAACACAGTGAGGAAGCCTTAGCTTTCCACAGCTGACAGTAATGCTTTGTTTTTATCAATTGCTTTGGTCTTCAACCACTTTGAGAATCTAATTATAGCCCTTCTTTTTCCTCTCTCCAAGTACATAGGCTACATAAGCGAGCAAATTCTTCACATGTTTTTAGTTGATCAAACACATACAAAAAACCAAGACAGTTTTAAATGATACAACTAAAGCTGCCTACACAGGAATGGCCAAGAGGAAAGCGTCCAAGTGGGTGAAGAGTTGTCAACTTAATGCAACAAGCATTTGTTGATCTTTCTCTCATTAGGGGTTCTAGTTACCCGACAGAAGGATTAGCTTTCCAGCGCAATTAAAAACAGATACTCTGCAAGAATCCAGCTTGTACACTTTCCTCAAATTACTCTCAGTCTATCCAGAAAGAGAGGCAGATAGGCAGATAAGCAAACACCACAACAGGAAAGTGATATTGAAGACGCATGCGCTCTGGCCGAGGAGGAGCAAATCTGGATACTGTTTCATCAGCCATGGGATGCTTTGCAGAGAATGTGAGTGAAATCTGGAGTGAGAATTTTAAAGGTAGCATCAAAAAGATGTCATTGAAGGGGCATAAGAAACAAAAGCTGAAGCTGTTTTGCCTGGTATATTTGAAGAATGATGGGCTTTCTCCTGTGCCTGGAACATGGAAAAAAAAAAAAAAAAAAACTGAAAAGATTTTTCATTGCGCTGTCTAAAAGGATTTTGTTTGTCTGATAGCAGAGGCCAAGAAAACATAATGTCATAAATCTTGCAAAATAGAGATTCCTCAGAAGCCTCACACAAATTGCATAACCTCAAGTATTTTGTTTCAGAGTGGAAGCCTCACAGCCGTACCATCAGGCTCACCAAGTGAGTCCTTTTGTTCCTTTTTTGCTTATTAAAAAGATGTAGAGTACTGTGACTATTCTCTGCTGAGAACGCCCGAGGGCTTTCTTTGTCTGGTATCAATCTCAGAGGCTCCTGGCTGCATGCATAGTGGAAATTGTTAGCAGTTGCTAGAAATTTAGTGTGAAAAACCAGCTTTGGGGAGATTAACCAGAAATACCGATTATGTTCTTTATAGCCATGCAAAAGGAAAACAATGTCTCTTAGGAATATTCCCTCACCTCATGTTTATCACGATTAACTTCCTGGGATATGTCTGCCCATGGACAGCAACACTTCCTTCCTGTTAGTTCTGTTGCTTCATTCTTCTTGTCTTGGAGTCCTGGGTCTCACTGTCATTTTCTCCATGATGCTTCTTTTCTCTGCAACTTCTAAGGAATTTACAGCATTGCTTCTAAGACAAGTTATCCAGTGAAAAACGACTGTTATTGGGCAGGGTTTTCTAGAGGAATGCAACAAGCTGCATACGTGATATGTGTAATGTGTAGAGAATAGAGAGAGAATTAGATATACTGTGTGTGTGTGTGTGTGTGTGTGTGTGTGTGTGTGTGTGTGTGTGTGCATGCGTGCGTGCGTGCATAAAGAGGGAGGAACTTATTACATTGCCTTACATAGTAAATGTATAGCCCAACCACAACCAATGCTATCTCTGCACTAGAGAGGCAGAGAATCAGTAACTACACAAAGTTGGATGCCTTGGCATCCTAAATCAGTGCTGGAGAACTGAGAGCTTCCAGTGTTCAATGGCTGGGGAAGCTGTAGTCTGATGTCAGTGAGGAACACAGCCCCTAGGATAGACCCACCTGTCAGGAAACAGGGAATGCAGGTAGGTAAGGTAGGTACCACTGACACTGCTTTATCCTTGGCCTCTTCTTGGAAGTTGTTGCATGCTTCGCAGGTGGGTCTTTCCATACAAACTCAGTCAATCCTTTCTGGAAACATCGTCACAGGCACACTCAGTACTGAGTCTCTGAGGTCGATTCTAAGTTCCATAAGTTGATCATTAAAACTAAACATTACATCTGCCATCATATTTTCTGTTGAATCATAATATGAGGGGGCAGAGTCATTACAAAGGAAGGGGTATAGAGGAAAGCAGTATTTTTTAAGGCCCTCAAATGATTGTCACTAACATCCAGGACTGGGAACAACTAGAACCCATAGCCTTTGTAAAATGTTCATTAAAGCCTTCACTGATTTGTCTTTCCAATGCTGTCATGCGTCTCAAAATGGCCTTCATTAACAGTCTCACATCTTCTAGAAAATGATCATTATCTGTGTTCTGCTATGAAAATGGCAACTACCACCACTTCCTTAAAAATAATGTCCATGTATTCTCATAATTGAGATGCCAAAATCATCTGAAAAGAAAACAGGTCTTCAATAAAATAGTTTCCTGTATCCTTTTCATCTCCCTGTTTCTACACTGTAAACTGTTTTATTCTTGAAGTAATCCACTGAAAATTTGTCTCTTTCCTGCTGACATAGTCAAAGGTCGTGGTTGTAGTGACACTGATACACAAACACTAATACTCAAAAATGTAGTAAGAGTCAACGTGGTGATTCAGGCCTATAATCCTTGGATACAACTAGGAGTGGAGGCACAAGGATCACCATGAGTTACAGCCTATTAGTGGCTTCAAAGCATCTTAAACAGATGGGAACCCACTTCAAGAATACCAGATGTGTATGCATGTGTGTGAATTATGTGTGTGAATTATGTGTGTGTAATAATAATAATAACAGCAACAACAATAATAACAATAACAATGTTGAAAGAGGTTTCTGACAAGCTTGTCTAACCTTTTGACATTGTGGCATGACTTTTTTTTTATCTACAGTGCTAATGAGTTCTTGGGAACTTTACAGTTTAATTACAAAAACCAAATCTCATGTTTTCCATAAGTTTATAATTTTGTGTTGGACTGTATTCTAGTTATACTTATGTACACGGGGGGGGGGCATTTGGTAGCAGGTTGGATATAAATACCCAGTCCCTTAAAAAAATACTTACCTGTAAATACTGCCCGGTATTTAGTACTTATTTGGGTCTTCTATTTCTTCCTAATTTCTTGGATTTGTCTATACCCTTAAATTGGTGTTGTCCTTGTAAGCTCCTTGTTAACAGTTGTCCAATTATTCCTAGAAGCAACTACCTTTTGTTTTGTTATTATTGTAGTAATATACTTAAAGTATGTTTGTATTACATTCTTTATAGATGATCCTAAAATAACCTGTTATTATTCACATAATTATAGTATATTACAGTAAAAATTTTATTCTCAGAAGATTCCAAGAATTGTGTAAGGCCTCTGGAGAATTCATGTGTGTGTGTGTGTGTGTGTGTGTGTGTGTGTGTGTGTGTGTGTGTGTGCATATACATGCAAAGGCCAGAGGTTAATATTAAGTGTCTTCTTCAACTCATTTTTTTTGAGACAGAGTCTCTTACTTTCCTGGTGCTCAATGAGTGAGTATACTTGAGGCTGGTTGACCAGCAAGCTTCAGGGATCCATTAGTCTCCAACACCTCAACTCAGGGGTGAGAGGCATGTGCCGCTATGCCCAGCTCCTTATGTAGGTACCAGTGGTCAGGTTCTTTACTCCAGCAAGTACTTTACCAAAGGAGCATCTCCTCAGTGCCTCTGAGAGAAAAAAAAAAAGGCAAAAGCCATCATAAAGTTAATTCTTCTTTCAAGACCTTGTTCATCTCACTCTAACTACTGAGTGACTCCTGGCTTACTAAGTAAGCATCAGAGTGTGAGTGGCAACCAGACTCCTAGCCACAGGACAGTGGAGCCCTCCTTGTGTGTGTGTGTGTGTTGGTTTCATAAGATGTCCTCTCTATGTCCTAGTATATTCTGAAATGCACTGAATGAATTCCAGTTAAGTTATACTGCATTAAAGGCAGTATGTTTCCCTAAACCAAAATGTCATACTTGTGCTTTAAAACAATTTAAAAAAATTAAAATTAGTAGTAGCGTCAGGAGCAATTTTCCTAATCACAGTTGATATCATGACCGCAAATAGCACAGGTTTACTTTCCATGTGAAAGCTCTTTGATCATATGCTAAACAAAAAGCTGTCAATTCTATTTTTAGCTCAGCACTGACTTGCTGCTGCTAGTAGTTTTCACATTTTTAAATCCTGCAAGCCAGAAAAAAAAAAAAAACTGTTGTATCATTGGGGCCAAATACCTCATGAATTAATGAATTAATAATCTATACACAGCATATTCCTTGTGAGGAAAATAGACTTCAAAACATACCACAAGTTTAAAAAAAAAAAAACTTTAATGATGCCAGAAGTAGCAGCTCTATGTATTTCGTGAGGTACATGACATTTTGATCCTATAATGTCTACTTTAACATGTGGTAGCATTTAACTAATATTCCCAGTAATATTTATAAGTGGATAGAAGATTAGCTTCTTGATATAACCTAAGAAGTTTATTTTGATGATTCCCTTTTCATGTTCTGTGAAATGTGTTGCACTAGAAGGCAGAGGAAGTGCCATGAGGGCATTTCTTTAATATTTAAAGTGAAGTTGATCTACTTGAACTGTTACAAAGAGAGACGTGCAACTGGCATCTCCCATGGGACTGGAATTCTGATTTTCTGAGTGGCAAGCCAAATTGTTGTGTAACCCACAGAAGGATGCCAAAGGGCAGAGGAAACCTGCTCTGAATTTACTGTTTTTCATTTGTAGTCATGGAAAAGAGGTGACTGTTATGTGTAGAGACAAAGACAGACCAGGGGCTTAGCTCCAAGCTGGACAAACCCACTGTGTTCAGACTGTGTGGACAACGTCAGTACGATTCCCACCAAGCACCCTAAACTGGCCTGTGAAACTTTCCCTGAGTAGTGATTTAAGTAGATGACTACAAGAAAACTGACTGCTACCTGCTCACAAGGTTGGCATCAGCTCCTCTAACATATCCCTGAATAATTCATTTCCCAACCCCTATGTTCTTCTCCATAATGCACCCTCAAATTACATCTACCCCACCGACCAGCATAACGACACAGAAACACAGTGACGATGACACAACTAAACCTAAAGAGATAAAAATGCTAGAAAGGTTGAAGAGAAATCACTTAAAATACTTTTAAAGAAATATAAAATCACATATACTTTTCTAGGGCATCTTTTCAGTATAATGAATGACTTTGGACAACATCTCCTTGAAAGGAAAGACAGAATACTCTGTATAACAGGTGAGTCCACCTTAACCATTGCATAAGTTCTTATTTTTACTTTTAAAGTGTTTTTTTAAAAAGAATTATTTATTTTATGTATAAGAGTATGTGTATATTCTAGCTGTCTTCAGACACACCAGAAGAGGCCAGAGGATCCCATTACAGATAGTTGCAAACCACCATGTGGTTGCTGGGAATTGAACTCAGGACCTCTGGAAGAGCAGTCAGTGCTCTTAACCACTAAGCCATTTCTCTAGCCCCAAGCTCTTAATTTTAAAATGCAGTGAAAACTCATTGCTGACTTAGAGCAGGTGCTACCTGCGTGGGAATGCTTGTTGCAAAGCCAGTAATATGCTTTACATATCAGGACACTTTAGGATTTTAGCATGAAGGGTTTTCTTATAGAAAGAGTGGGTGTTGTGTTGAAACTACGAACAAAAGCACACATCGAATATTCCATTTCTCTCCAAGAGAAAAATTTCAAATATAAGTAATTGTACATTAAACAAAACAAAACAAAAAAACCTCAGGAGGAAATTTCAAAGATGCCTTTATTTCTTGAAGTAGTTTTGATTTTTTAGAAATACCTTTCTACCTGGCATTTAATTTGGCCATCTTTCATTCTCATGTAGATCATTTTTTTCTGCTAGTGAATTTTCTTTACCCTCTTTTTTGGAATCTATAAGCAAAACAAACAAACATACAAACAAAAAAGTCACAATAACTAGTTAACAAAGAAACGAAATGCACACCTCAAAACTGTGTGTCACTCTTCTAAACATTCATAATCTTTACACAGACAAAGTTTCCTTTTACCACCATGTCTGAGAATACACACTCAGATGTGTGGATATATGCATGTTAGAGGAAAGTATTATGATTACATTCATTTCAATCTCCCCAGGGTGTCTAAGCACTTGGAATATTAGTGACAAAGTTATGTAGTTGTCAAGGAATTCACCATAAAAAGAGTCTGGTGTCATCTAAAAGCAAATAATTTTTGTCCCTCCATTACATAAGTAAATAAGGCCTTTGGGCAACAGAAATAGTTTTCCTGACATTCAGACAATAAAGCATATTTACTACATAAGGCATTTTTTTCCAGTTTTCACAAAATTTGAAGAATGTTAACTATGTGCTTCCTAAACCATAGGGGATTAGAAACTAAAAGGAGGGAAAGGAGAGAGCCTAGTCACAGCGAGACAGTTCAAGCATGACAAGGATGGATACAACAGAAAACTACTAAAAGCAAACACATAATACTAACATTTATATTTACATAATTAATATGACTATTTATATAAATGTAAAATATATATTTAGAAAATTTGATTTTTCAGGACACAGCCACAGAAGAGCTGGTATTCAATGCCAGTACAATGTTAAAGTTTAAATGAACATTGCATTGAAATAAAAGTTATCAAAAATGGAAGACAAAGAGTAGGAGAAATTACATCTCGTAGAAATAAATCCACCATTGTGAGTGTTCATTGAGTAATGTTGAGTCTTGTTAATTGTCTTGTTCTGTCATGTGGTAACCAATTTGTACTCTTTACAAAGAGAAAGCCATAGCTGAATGCATCCCCAAAATATTTAAATCATAAGAATTTACTGTCTAATAATTCCTTTTTCCCTTTTGGATAGAGCCTGCAATTTTTTTTTGTCCCACAAGATTCTTTGTTTTAAAAAGCACATTCACTTTATTTAGTTGGTTCATGCATGCATGACACTATGGAGAGGTGATCGTTTCTTGCCTTGTATTTTTACAAAGAACAAGAGAGGAAAACTTGGGCAGGACAGAGGGATCTAATTTTAAACATTTTAGGAGTCAGAAAAAAATGGTTAAGTATTTTTTCATGAACATAGTTGTTGAACAATAATTGGTTAGCAGGGGAATCCTGTCCATGGTAAACATTCACTTGCTATCTGTTTGATTTGGCCATTTTTCTCTCTGTTGAGACACCCTGGCTGCTGGGCTCTACTATTCCATCATTCTTGCCACAGTCTGTGAGTCTAATTCTGTCATGCAGCATACTGGCAAACTGATGGCACGGAATATCAGTTAACACGGGGCCTAATATTTGCCGCTCAAATGACTGCAGTGTTCCATGGATAGATTCCAATGGCCACACTTAAGATTTACATCTGGTGCAGCTACCTGAAGTCATTGATAGCCAGTTTTCTAGGCTAACTGATTAGTCCTAACATGAAAGCAATTGACTCACCCACTGACAGTCTAAACCAACACATAATTTATGACTCAAGCATCTGTGATTATTTTAATAGCCTTTTCATACCTTTCTATTCTATTTATCATAACAGGAGCATTTAAAGTGAGAACCCTCCAACAGAAACGGATATGAAATTACCAGGGATTAAACCCCGGTTCAATTAGAACACATCAGAATTAGAATACATGCTCGAGCCTTCTAACACACCCCAGTGAGATAGAGTTCTTCAAAAAAAATCTTATTTAAGAAATTGGTGGTCCGCCCTTTTTAAAAATGTCTGTCGAAAAAAATTCCCATAATTGTCCTTTTGGCTCATTAGTTTGGAAATATGTTGAACTCTTTTCACCATTCAGAATTATTATTATCTCTTAAATTACAATTTGTCAATTGCCTGTACCAAAAAGGCCTTCAAACATTTCAAAAATCACCACACTCTTCATTATCTTGCTATTACTAACAACGTACGCTGAAAGCTAAGCCCTCCTTCTGGCAAGCATGATTTTCCCTTGCTAATCAGGCCAAGGATTCTTGACTTAGAGAGGTCAGTTTGCAGCCCGGTTTTGAGCCAGCCTGTGATCACTGCTCGGCACACCCTGCTGTAGGGGTGTCTTTACAGCATTATCTACAGTCAATAAGGACAGGCAGATATCACAACCACACCACAGTAAATGAAGGAAGAACACAGGGAGTGTCTTCCTACCTATCTGAGGAAGCCACAGCTGATTGTAAAACTGCAGAGCTTTAAGACACACCATAGAAAAAGAGAACACCAAAGAAAATACTGCCTGGTGAAGGACATGTTTAAACTTTCCCATCCGCAGCTGCTGGCAATATTTCTACCCTAATGTGACCAGAAATCTCAGCTTTCAGTCAAGAAACACAAGTTACAAAGGAATATTTATCAGCCACCTCAGCCTGTCCCCTCTCCACCCTCACCCATCTCCTGGTTTTGTTTGCTTTTCTAACATTTGAATGTCCAAGAGTTTGTATTCTGGCCCACTAGGAAGTTAAAAAAATCATTAAGTCAGTTGGTCATATAACTTAATTCAAGTTACAGCCCATGATCACTTGTAAATGCTGTACAGATCTTTCTTTTCTTCTCCTTCTCCTTCTTCTCCTTTTCTCCTTCTCCTTTCCCCTTCCCCTTCCCCTTCCCCTTCCCCTTCCCCTTCCCCTTCCCCTTCCCCTTCCTTCCCCTTCCCCTTCCCCCTCCCTTCCCCTTCCCCTTCCCCTTCCCCTTCCCCTTCCCCTTCCCCTTCTTCCCTTCCCCTTCCCCTTCTTCCCCTTCCCCTTCTTCCCCTTCCCCTTCCCCTTCCCCTTCCTTCCCCTTCCTTCCCCTTCCTTCCCCTTCCTGCCCCTTCCCCTTCCCCTTCCCCTTCCCCTTCCTTCCCCTTCCCCTTCCCCTTCGCCTTCCCCTTCCCCTTCCCCTTCCCCTTCCCCTTCCCCTTCCCCTTCCCCTTCCCCTTCCCCTTCCTTCCCCTTCCCCTTCCCCCTCCCTTCCCCTTCCCCTTCCCCTTCCCCTTCCCCTTCCCCTTCCCCTTCTTCCCCTTCCCCTTCCCCTTCTTCCCCTTCCCCTTCATCCCCTTCCCCTTCCCCTTCCCCTTCCTTCCCCTTCCTTCCCCTTCCTTCCCCTTCCTTCCCCTTCCCCTTCCCCTTCCCCTTCCCCTTCCCTTCCTTCCCCTTCCCCTTCCCCTTCCCCTTCCCCTTCCCCTTCCCCTTCCCCTTCCCCTTCCCCGTCCCCTTCCCCTTCTTCCCCTTCCCCTGCCCCTTCTCCGTCTCCTTCTCCTTCTCTCTCCGTCCCCTTCCCCTTCCCCTTCCCCTTCCCCTTCCCCTTCCCCTTCCCCTTCCCCTTCCCTTCCCCTTCCCCTTCCCCTTCCCCTTCCCCTTCCCCTTCCCTTCTTCCCTTCCCCTTCCCCTTCCCCTTCCCCTTCCCCTTCCCCTTCCCTTCCCCTTCCCCTTCTTCCCCTTCCCCTTCCCCTTTCCCCTTCCCCTTCCCCTTCCCCTTTCCCCTTCCCTTTCCCCTTCCTCTCCTCCTCCTCTTCCTCCTCCTCCTCCTCCTTCTTCTTATTCCTTTGACTTGTTGTCTCCAATGAATAAGAGTAAAATATTTTGTATCAAAAAAAAAAATCAAACTCCAGTGGACTGCAGAGTGTACCTAAATGTTATATAAATAGGGCTCCATTGTGTGAGATTCACCCCCTTTCAAAAAATCTTGATTCTTCCTTCTCTGCATGCTGGGAGAAAAGTGAAGGACAAAGGCATCATTAAAACCGGTTAACCTGATCATTTTCAAACAGACATTTGCAAAGCATCTAGGCTGGGATCCCTTTGGCAAGTAAATTGTCAGGGAATAATTTATTACTGACAAGAACAGAGTGTGCAGTGGAATATCCCAAACAAGAGCATGCTCAATGAGCCAGAGGCTTGCTATAAATATCTTCTCCAGGATTGCACTTCCTAGAGTCTAAAATTATTCTAAAAGCATCATGTTCTGAGGGGAGGAAAGGGGTTGTGCTGGACATTAAAGTAGCTGTGATCAAGGCAGCAGGGCTTGCTTGTGATTGTTCTAGTGACAAACCTCATTAAGTCGGTTTGCCTCTTGATTTCATAAAACAAGAATAATGAGAGAAAAAAAAAAAAACCTTTGAATTCCTTTCAAGATCTTACATTGACAACATTGATAGCCTATACATAGAACTCTGGCAACTGGTGCTCTGCAAACTAATCTAGGCCCACTCAGAGAAAACAGAATTTGGGCAGCTTAAGAGATGTTCAGCAAGTAAAGGAGCCTGCTGTCAAGCCTGACAGTCTGAGTATACCCCAAGTTCGATTCTCCACGAGTCACTTGTTGAAAGGAGAACTGATCCCTGACCCCACCGCCCCGCCAGGTTGTCCTCTGATCTTCATAGGCATGAGGTAGAATGTGCATGAGCACACACAGAAAGTAAATTTAAAAAAAAAATAAAGAAAATAGAATTCAGAAATAATAAACTAGGGTTGTTTTCAAATAACCTTTTGATTGTCATGTGAGTAATATAATCAAAAATTGCTCCTCCAGCACAGGCAGTGAGTATGACAACATAGAAAATCAAATGATGCAAAGATGTGTGTGTGTGTGTGTGTGTGTGTGAGAGAGAGAGAGAGAGTGTGTGTGTGTTTGTGTATAAGCTAGAGCTTCAGTTTTCAAAGCACAAATTCTTATAAAGTTTATCACATTTGTCTACTCACTCTGTGAAGTGTGTGAGTGTTTGTGTGTGTTCATAACCAAGTATAGCACAGTGAGCTTGTGGAAGTTAGAGGATAACTTCCTGGAGTTGACTAGCGATCTCCTTCCTTCATCTGAGTCCCAGATATGGAACTCAAGTTGTCATGTTTGGTAGCGAATACAAAAAAATATGCTACAAAAAATAAATACTTCAAAAGATGTGGTAATAAGTGGAATTCATCTCCCCTAGATCTCTCCATGTTTCACATTCCACCTTCTGTTTTTAGGTTTCTTCAATGTGTCTCCATCAAGTGCCTGTATAGCAGGATTCATATTTCATGAAAGTTTCTTTTTTTTTTTCATAGTGTGTTACCCATAAGGACCATCAGTATATGTGTGTTGAATTAAATCCTGCTTTTAGTGTCTTGAGTGGACTTAACAAAATTTAGCATTTTATAAATCTGAATTTTAGATCAATCCCAGACTTCTTTCATTACAAGTGACTTACAAGACTATAATTTCATATAGAACCTGCAAAAAAAAAATCTAGTAAAACAGATGTGTTGTCTTGGTTTTTAATCTAAAATGAAAACAAAACCAAATCATAAGTACATAGTCTTATGTTCCTATTGTTCCTCCTATATTTATCCATCCGTCAAACATTTCATGAGTCAGATGCCTAAGTCTCTGTTTATGTTGTCTTATAGATATGCAAACAAGTGATTGACAGTGTTGGCTGAGTGAATCCTGGGGATCTTTGGAATCCTCCCAGGATAAGTAATAGCTAAGGTATTTGTGAGCCAGTCAGAGGAAGACACTTGGAGAATCCTAGTCAAAAACAGTAGCTTTTTATCTTTATTTAAGAAAATGAAAACAGTACTTATGCCAGTTATTTTTCTAAGCACATTAAAAATAGTGTCTCCTTTAATAGGAAAATGTAAAAGGGACCATTAGTGCCCTAAGGTTGTACATCAGGAAAAGAAGGCAGAGAGAATAAATGGAATTCTAGAGGTCAAGATACCTGATTCTAGATACCTAGTTCTGTCCCCCTATCTAACTGTGCCACAAGTATCATGCCCTTATCAGCCATACATCTATTTGTTAGGTCTCTTACCTATACATGGACTTGGATGCTATCAGCTTTTCTCTTGATGCCTCAAGTATTGCCTGAATAGAGACTCTGAGAACTCATTGTGATTTAAAGCAAGAGAGTCATGTGGTTATATTTAGGACTCCAGAAAGAACATTCTGGTTGAAGCATAAGGATGAGAGACCAGGAAACCCAGAGCTGAGCCACCAAAGGGCTACCTGAGGCTCTTTTGGACAATGCCTAAGCTTTAACCCCTACCTTGAAAGAAGCCAAAGCTTCTATTGTTTACACAAGGATTATGGAGTAAGGGCTCAGCCTTAACAGCAGGCGCTCTGGAAAGGCCATCTCTGACTTGGGAGCACGGTAGACAAAAAGTGTTTTCAGAGAGTCTTGAAAGTGCCTATGTAGACTGAGACAACCAAGGTCAGAAAAAAAAGTGATGTTGGAGCAGGCCAGGCAAGTGAGGACTTTCTAGCCATCTGTCCTCATCTTCCCTCATCACCAGCCAGCTAGTCATATGGAGCTAGAGTTCAAACTTTCCTCTGAACTCTGAGCCCTGAGTTCCTCCAATACACAGTGAGACATCTGTAGATTGCCTAGTTTAGGAGCTGACCTGAAAAAACTAAAGGTGACTTCTATCTCACCATCATCCTTGCTGCTGAAGATGCACAGAAGTATCACCCAGGACAGACAGAGCCTTGTTACCTGTCCATTGTTTTATGGCAGTTCTTAAAACACAGCTCTTCACTAAGTCTTGAATTCACAGAAACACATCATCTACTTTTATCTCCACGTTCTTCCATGTGTGTAACACTGATTTCTAGGCAGATAAATAGAGACTATAAAAACTTGGGGACTCGTTTTTGCATGAATGGCTTCAGTGGGAGTCAGTATGGATTTCTAGTTACTACTACTTTCCACAATTCAAGAGTCTCAAAAACAAATGAAAAACTTTATGAGGTTTTCTAGAAGGCTTTCAGACAGTTAGAGTGAGATCACTGGAATCTATCTTTATTTACCCTAAAATCACATTTTTTCAAAGATGGGGTAGTATTAGTACCTTTCTGTTTCATAGGATACATGGGAGAGAGTTCCCATTTTCTATCATTTTTCAAATTAGGCAGCAAGTGACCCATTATACAAGAATTCTGTGTCCTAAAAACAAATTTCTAGACTTAGATGCTTTGTGTGAATTGAAGAACACTCCTTGGCCATCACTTTCATGACTTTGCACTTTGACACTGGTGATGTCTATCTGCTTCTTCCTAAGAAGACTTGGTAGAGAAGATGGAACAGAATCCAAAGCCCCAGTTTCCCTGTGACTTTGCCTATACGTGCTAAGTCTAGGTCCTCATTACCCTTTCTCTGAGTTTTGCATTTAAAACAGTTCTGTCCTAATTAGTGCTATTCACCAATGTAGACTGCTCTTTTTGGATGTCTATTAAGCATTTGAGCTGCCTATGTTAATGTTGTTGCTATAGGTCAGCAATGGTGTGTTCCCGCCCACATCCCATTTACACAGTCTCTTGACCTCTTACTTTTGGAATGGTTGAAGTCACGCAAATGAAAATAAATCTTCAAGCCAATATTAATACAGTCTTCTATTTAAATGATATGGTCTGATTCACAGAAGAACGTGGGATTAAAACTATTGCCAAAGCCTCATGACATTAGCACAACCAAAGCTGGTTTTCTTCCTCCTATTTCTTATTCATTGTAATTCATGAATGATGGCATTGAGAATTAATCATCCACAGAGAGCCTATCAACATGAACATTACAATGGGAAGAGGGCATCTGTGTGTTCATAACCTCAATACTCTCTCATCAGATGCATGCAGTCAGGAATGCTTTTGAATTTTCAAATGGAAAGTTGGTATTCTTTCTTTAGGGATGGACTCATTTGTTTTGGAAATCAGAGTCTGAACAGTCTAACTACAGAAAAGAAGCAGATCATTTACAGGGCTGGAACAATTATTTGCTCCTACGGGGACACTGTCATTTACCTTCCTTCTTCATGTGTCATCCAGGACTCTATGAAGCCCCTCTCTCTTGCACAGCATGCCAAGATTTCCACGTGAAGAAAAATCACCCAAAACTCAGTAGATTTAAGCCAAGAAAATGTTTAACCAGGCCACTTTAGTTTTCACAAGGAGGTAAGCACTAAAATGCTTCAATGTATAGTTCCAAGATCAGAGATGAATGGAATATTTCTAAAACTTAGTAAGAGATGGATCTTGTAGCTGAACTTTACCCAAGCAGCTTCACGTTGAATCCCAGCTAAGATATCATTCACTGCATTAGCTTGTCCTACAACCAAGCAAGTGTTTGCAAAAGGATTAAGATCATTCAAGACATTATACAGAGTGCGAGCAGCTCTCTTGTCTTGGGCATCAACTTTGGTCTAAGCAGTACTAATACTACCGTCTTTTTAAAGCCCTTCCCAGGTCTATGCACAAGTGGAAAGGAAAGGAGATAACACATCAGTTCAGTTATGTCCTCCCTGCAAAGTTGCCCCTATACTCTGGTCTCTGTGTTAAGAGGGAATCTCCTAAGAATTATAACGAAAAAGATTCATTAGCAAAGAAAATGCATATTTCAAAGACATACTGTTTATTTACCAAGAGAAGAAATTGACAGTAGTTAACATCTAATGAAGGAAATTGCTCTTTGCACTGTGCTATATCAAGATCACTGTAGAAATGAGTCATAATTGAATTCCTGGTTTTTAGATATGTTTATTGCTTTACAATGTGCTGCTTTCTCTGGGCAAGCAGATTGCTTAATGCCAACAGTGTGCAAATGAAAAGAAACCTATACACAAGCAAGTTAGTTTCCTTCTTACTCATCAAGGAGCAGAGCCCTGACTGCATATAATACGTTCATGGAATTGATTTTTTTCTTGATTTACTTTGTTTCCACAGATAAAAAAAAAGGAAGAAGGAAGGAAGGAAGGAAGGAAGGAAGGAAGGAAGGAAGGAAGGAAGGAAGGAAATGAGAAGGTACTGTCAAAAACATTCTAAATCTAAGACACCAAGATGACCTTCTGTCACTGAAATTTAAAACTAAGCAAAACAGGTTAAAACAAACAGATTTGTAAGTCCCAAAGGTTTGTGGTTTTACAAATTTAGTCCTAGCTCTCTTGCAAATTTTTCTGTTAAGTTTAAAGAATGCAAATACATTGTTCACATAATTTGGTTTTCTTTTCCTAGCTATAAAATTAAGAGGTCAATCAATGTAGAGTCTCTAAATTGCCTCTTATTTCAAACACAGTCATGTCTTAAGCAATAGACTAACATCATCCAGTGTTTATGAGAAGTCTATCCCTTTGAAGATGAATACATGTAGAAAGATAATGAGTTTTAGAGCCCTACACTTACCATTTCATGACTCTTCTGCTTTCAGGCCTTCCTTGCTTTGTTAATATTTGGTTCTCTTAGGAGTCAAAGAATTAAAAGTGGTAAAGTGACCTACCTAAACCCACATAGAATAGACGAGGTAGAGATTTTGTGTTGTTTTCTTTCTTGGGTTTCTTTGTGTATTCAGTGTGGCCTTATTTAATGGTGTCGTATTTATCACCATGACAAGACTTTCTGGGTTCCTGCTGGGTACACAGTAAGTTACCAGACCCCATGGGAATTTAAGCAGCTCACAAAAGGCATGACTCCCACACATGTGCCTTCAATCTAAAATGATCCCATCTGTTTGACCTTTCAAGTATAGTACATAAACATCTTTGTCCTTCACTGAGTAAATAATACCACTATAGTTCAACTTAAATGGTGTACACAGACAAAGAGACAGAAATTCAAAAGAAGCTAATTTGTCCAAGACCATATGTCGAAAAATTAGTAGGATTAGAAATAGAATGTGGGGTCTTTTTCTTGTTCAGTTTAATTTGATTCAAGCCATTTTACTTCTTAGCTGCATGGTACAGAGGGAAAACCACCCTCAAAATTCTACATATTTTTTCACATTAAAATGAACTTCTCCAGCCTTAAGGACTGCAGCAAAAGCATTTTATGCCCAGTCTTAAAGCTTTAAAATCTCTCCTGAGTGAAACTGGACTTCATCTATTAACTAAGCACCTTCTATAACTAGGGAAAGAGCAGAGATCACTGAAGGCCACAAAACTGAGTCACCCCATAGCAAGTAACTGAGATCCCTCCTACATATGAGACCCTATTCTGAGGATTCTCAGAACTATGTAAGAAAGCCAGACAGCCTCAAGCACAAGAAACAGCTGCAGACGGAAGTGTTTTATTGATGCTGTTGTGGTCCTCTCCCTACGAAGCTGAATATCAGTAAGAGCCATAGCCTCACAGGATCCCCATGATTACAATACTAAGTATTCTTACCCTTAATAGGGCCAAAGTAACTGGCCCTAGATCTCTAGCTAGTAAAATGTAAAATGTAGGTCTGTTTCTTATTATATCGCATTGTCTTCTGGAGTAACATGAGTCATCAAAATCTGCCTGCATAAATGTCCTACGCACTTGTTTAAATTCTATGTTCTGAAAAACAGTTAGTGTCTCTGTGGACTCCTCCTTTCACAAAACAGCTCCTGGGGATTGGAGAGTAGCTAGTAAGAGGTCTGTAAACTCTTCATGTTGACCACGGGTAGCTTAACCTACTCATCAGCCTGATTGTTCTCTTATAAGTTTGTCACTGCAAAATATTCTATGATTGTTACTAAATCAATCAATAGAATTCTCACAATAGCATGATACTTTTCTAATCTTTTAGATCTCCTCATTTTTTGAAGGTTTGAGAAGAGAAAGCATCTCAGTATCACCCTTCAAAGGCTCTAAAGAAGATGGAAGGTCCCCACTGCCCAACAGGCTATGGAGAATGAATTCTCTAGAGCCCAGATCACTGCCATCCTAATGTAAATGTTATGATAAAATATTAAACTGTATGTATAATTGATGCTTACTTTGTAGTAATTCAGGGTCTTGTTTGTTTGAATAAAATTTATTATTTACAATTCTGTACTAGAAGTGATGTCCCTTTGTTGGTGTCTCTTTCTAATTGCTTGAACTACATGACACATTTTTCTTAAGCAGCATTTAAATAATTATCATATGCCTTTTAGTTCAGAGTCAGCATCTAAGACTCTGTAAGATAGTATTATAAATACCTTTTTTGCATAATAAAAAGTGTTCACCTCTTGGTTGCTCAGAGTGTTTGCAGGAAGATATATTCAGCATACCACAGTAAAGGAAGCCAGTGACCTCCACCAAAAGACCATGTTCTTTGGTTACAGACTGAAGGGCATGTATGAGCATAGTATACATTGTTCATTACAGTTAAAAGTTTTTATAAAATGTAAAATTCTGTCATAATTTACATTGAAAAGCAATATAAATGTTGGAATGTATATTCTTTGTGCCTTTGTGGGGAAGGAGAAAATTAGATATGTTGACATCATCTGTTAAGCCATCTACTCAGTAAAAATACTCACCAGAAGCGGATCCCCTTGGTACTTTCCCATTGGTGAGACTGTGGAATTAACAGAATCAGGAGACTTACCCTTCACTCTGAACTGCGTTCTTTTCTAGTATACAGTAGCCACTTACTGACTTTTTTTTTAATAATTGTTTTTAACAAATCTAGTAGAAACTCAATGATTAATAATGATTTTCAGGTATATAATTCTTCACAATGAATCACGTATTTAAGCTAGGACATTTAATTTTATTACCTCAACCAAGTTCAACTGAAAGATTGCTCATGACAAAGAAGTTCAATCTTCCTAAGTAATTTCTAAAATTCATGTGCATAGAAGTCCTGGTTATTAAACTGTGTATTGTTTTGATCATTAAAAATTGAAAAATAAAATCAAGTGATTTAATTACATGAAATGTACACAAAAGCCAGTTTATATCTCATTTTCTCAGCATTTTTGCTTCTCATTGAAAAAGAGCATTAATCATATGTTACTATTTATTTAACAAGCACATTGAACCATGTGACAGTCTTTTTTTAGTTTTTATATATGCACTGTTAATTAGCTTTTTGCATTACAATTATTCCAAAGATCTTTAAGAGCAAATGCCATTTCTTTTACCGCGTTATTTTTTCCTCGGGGTACCTAAACCTTTACTTTCAACTTTATGTTTGTCCTGGTGCCTATGTGTCCACTGTAAGCCAGGAATTAAAGATACAGCCCCTGTCTTTAGAAAGCTTCCAACAAATGATATTTGCAAGAGACAAAAGGCACTGAGCTGGAACAGCAGAGAAGTCAAAGGAGTCTTTATAAAGGCTTTTAGACTCATTCCTGAAAGAACCAAAGGGTAGGGATTGTCGATGCAAGGAAGGTAAGAACGTTATGTAGAACAGATTTTACACACAGTAGGCACTCAGTAAATAACTCCCTCTTTATTCTGGAATAACTGGCATTGACTTGAAATCAGTGACCTCTCAACCCACAAATCTAAGAGTCCATGACTTTTCAAGCCATTAGTGCCCTATTTATGAAGTGAATGCCTCAGGCTTTCCCTTCTCCAAAGACTGTTTCTCCTTAGTAGGACAGAAAACAGGACTGCTTTTTAAAGAAAGACAAAAAGAAACCCTCAGGCTTGATGTTCATATGTCTATTCTAAAAGTAAAAAACATTGATTTGGGCATATTTTTAAATGAAGAAAAAGAAAAGAAGAAGAGAAACATCCTACCACTGATAGCCAACCATTGTTTAAAAAAAAAAAAAAAACCAGTATACCTTTTGCAGCGTTTTTCATTTGGAAAAATATGGAGATTATTATGTTTACATAGTTGCAATGAAATTAACAGTGCATAGTAAAAACCAAAACCCATAATACTAAATATTATATGACACAATGTGCATAACTATTAATTAATTAGAAAATATTACTAATGTCTTAGGTGTTGTTCCAGTCATGGGAATCAAAATTGAGGATTTATATTAACATTGACACAAAGCATCATTTTATATACCAGTTTCATCAGTTCTGTTGCCCCGATAACTCATGAAATCAAAGAGATTTCATGAGAACATAATTTAATCAGTTCTATTGTTGAATCTTGAAATACTTTCAAAAATTTCAATTTGTTCTCAATGGTTCTGCAGTGAGTACACTTGATAGAATTTCTTCACTTAATTCTTCTAATTCACTTTAGGACCAAGGGTTAGGATTTGAATGAATGAACCAAGAGATGGGATGCTTTCCAGATTTACAAATTGCCAACTAGGTGTTCAAAAAGAACTGATCAGCTTTTCTTCTTAGCTACTGTGAACGGGCTTCCAACAGTTGTCATCGCTAGCTTCTTTTTCCACTTAAATCTTTGTTATACTGATCACCTTTTTTAAAAAAAAATGCTGAAGTTCTCATTTATTTGATCATAGTGAACCTACCTATTTTCCCTTCTGCAGTTAGTTTTGAAGAATGAAGACTATATTGATATTGATTCTAAGTCAATAGTTCAGAGTGTCTACACGCACCGAAGACTTCTAGGTCTCAGTTCATTGATACACAATTGCTCTTTGTATACTGCTCTAAAATGTAAACTAAAGGAATCCCTTTGGTGGCAGACTTGTGACAAGAATCCTTCTGGGAACTGACTTTATGTTTCAGAAGAACTCTGAGCCAGCTATCTCAAACCTTCTGAGAACGATTTGCAGTAGAGTTTCTCACAGCTTGCTGAACCCTCACACTCTTAAGAGTCAACTCTTTCTACTTGGTTGTTGTTTTTTTTCTTTCTTTTTTCTTTTCTTTTTTTTTAAAGACTCCATGCTCCTTCTTCAACCTGTCACAATACATACGATACAGAGGAGAGTGGCAGCCTGGAACATAACACTAGAGCATCCTTAGAGAGACTGAAGCCCTGACCTGTCTCTGCCACAGTTATACCGCTCAATAGCTTCTATTATATGCTATCTGCTTGGGGGTGCTTTCATCCGTCCTTTAGAAGGCCTTTGGGGATTCTGAATGCTAGCCTGTATTTATGGGTAACTTTGATTTGCGCCTCCTAATCATTCATACAGAGCAATCATCTCTGCTATTGCTCAAGATGTAGGCTGATCAGCAAGGAGAAAATTCTATGGACAGAAAACTTACACTTGACTTCTGGGTTTGTCCACTTATAACACAGCTTGAATTCATCTTCATGAAAACCCACAGACATGCTTCTGAGCTCAGATTTATATAGAGCACACTACTTTGAGAAAGCACACTGGCTAAGGTAGGAGAAACTATTTCCAGTTTCAACAAATTCTATCCAGTCTCTGCTTTTGTAGTGCACTGATCATCAAAGTACCACTTGTGAAGAGATGCTCTGGGGAACTAACGAAATACATTAAGATGCAATGAACATTGACTCAACATTTTTGCATGCTTTCTTACTATGTCAGTGACTCTCACTATTATACTAAATTCATAAAAATCTTAGGAAGCAAATATTATTTCTCACTTATTTTAGATGTGATTTAATGTCTTTGTCCAAGGTCATGCACCTAGACAGCATTCAAGCCAGAATATAAATGAGGCTGTCTTTATCTTCATCCTAGGCCTTTTCATAAGCATGACTTTTCATCACATACTTTTGAGTCCCTCCACTGTATGCCATAGCATATGATGAGTGCTACGGGGTGTCCATCATGGTCTACATTAAGCTGAATTGCTAAATTCCCTACATACGTCCACCCATATAAATTTACTGAGTACAAAAATTATCCTCATTTTGATCCCCACAATCCATCAGATTGCCTTGAACTAGTAGGTGTTCAATATTATTTTTAATTAATGAATAATTAAACCGATAAGTCATTCAACAAATTGGTATAGCTAGTGACATTCAGATTATGTACAATTGTATTTTTCTGCATAGAAAAGTAGAACATATAGTTTGCTTTTCTTCACCTATGTAAAAGTTGTTGCAACTGTATTACTTGTACAATAAAGCATGTGTCAACTTACTGCTTTTATTGACAGTGTTAATTCCGCTCTCCAAATAGTTGTAAAGCTCACTGATATTTTAATCCATTTTGTGTTGTTATATGAGAATACAGAATTGGTAACACGTAAAGAAAAACAAGTATTAATGAATAAAAAAAAGAAAGAAAAACAAGTATTTCTCACAATCATGGAAACGGAGTTATGTGAGATCAAGTGCCCATGTCTGGTAAAGTTCTTGAGGCATTGTAACATGGTGGGATGCCTCATGTGGAGAGAGAATGGGATAATAAGAGCTTATACCTTTCTCCCTTTTCTTATAAAACTATTGATACCACCTTTGTTTTAATGAGTCATCAACCAAAATAACTTTCCATAGGTCTCATCTCCAGTGACCATCCACAGAACAACTTGGAGACGATTTCTAATTCATAAAATTTAGGAAATCTTTTCAAATCACAGAACTCTAGTTTTACTCTTTGTGTGTGGGTTTTTTTTTTTTAAATGAACTATGACCAAAAAATGCCCCAATTGTCTCTAGATAGAATATAAGAAGCAAGAGCTTTCAACATCCTTCCATATTTCTTTCCCTCCACCCCCACCCTAAATTAAAAAAGAATCCTAAGACTTCACAGATTTTTCAAATACTCAAATAGACTTCAATTAATTTCACCCTATTCAAGCAAATTCCTACTACCTACTAAAATGTCTCTAGTGCCAGAGAACTTGCCTGCTCTTGATGGGCCTTGTTTTAAATTTAGTCATCTTTAAATACAAAGTAGAAATGAATAGGATGTCTTCATTGACAAGTGAATAATGGTAAAAAAAAAAAACCTTAATAACATAAACTATGCATCTTTAAAGGATTAATCATTATAAAAAGTAATTTTTAAAATCTGTCTAAAGAAAATTACTAGAAATATATGATGTGTTTTCAAGAATGCTCTTTGCAATGTCATTTATAATAATAATTTATCAAAAAAGAAAGCTGAAAGCCGTATGAATCTCCAACTGTGCAGAATGATTTAATTGACTGACGGTTCACATGTATAATAAAACCATGAAAATATTGTTGTGTTTCCTCATTCATGAAATGAGTAAATAATCATGGATTATTAGTGTGATAGTTAAAAATTGATTGCCAACTTCTAGTTGTTCTATGTATCTAGAATCACATAGAATATGATATTCTGGGCATAATTATGGGGGATTATCTAGGTTAAGTTAGCTTCTGGGTATGCCTGTGAAGGAATACCTAGATCATCTTAGACTCAAATGGGAAGGCCCAGCTTAATTATGGGCAACAGCATTCTATGGATGAGGTCCCAGACTGAATAAAAAGGAGAAAGGGAAACGAATGCTGGAATTCATTGTCTCCTTTTTTTTCTGATTATTGATCCAATGTGACCAGCTGCCTCAGGTTCTTGCTGCTCTACTTTCCCTGCCATGATGGACTTTATGTCCTGGTACTATAAGTCAAGATAAATCCCTTTCTTAAGTTGCTTCTGACTGATATGTTTTCACATCAACTGCACAATTAACTACTACAATTGGTAAGTGAAAATTTCAGGTTATACAACAGCATGATAGTCTCTGTATAGCAGGAAATAGTCTATTTTTAAATGGATATTTGTATACATAGAAGAAGGTAGGGAAAATATAGGAAAATTTTGCTAGTCACTTCTCGGCAATGAAACTATTATTAGCAATATATTTATGTTCTCTTCTCTTACAATCTTCCTATAGAAACACCTGCTTCTTCTACAGTCAAAGGAAAAGTAACTTTAGTGTAGACCTTGTCCTGAACTGAAATTGCTCTCATCTTCAATAAGAGTATACATGTACATAAAGAATATCCTTCCTATTCACAGAGTATTTACAGCAACTGAAATACATCCTGTGCCTGCTGAATGGCTTTCCCTAGCAGCCAAGCATCTCCTGTCTCTCTGAATCCTCCCCTCTTCTAACACACTTTTTCTGCACACTAGTTAGAATGACCCTGGTGACAGATATATCTTTCCCTTGCCCCAGAATTTCCTGTGACTTTCTGTTACACTTGAACAGAGCAGATGCTAGGGTCTACACGACTCATTCTCCTGCTGCTGTTCATTTCTTAGCCCATTTTGACCTCTTGCCTCAGGACCTCCTATCTCTGTTCCCATGGCTGGAATTATATCTCCAGTGTTCCCTCATTTTTTTCCATGCTCTTTCTGGTCTCCACTAAAATTCATCCTTTTAGAATTACCATCTGTAAACATTCTTTCAATGAGAACCCTTTAAAACTTCAATGTCCCTACCACACACTCATTAATATAAAACCTATTCTTTATTCTGTTTTATTTCATTTTGTGTATTTTTGTTTATCTCTTTAGCTTTTGAGGATCTTGCCATGTAGAACTGGCTGGCCTGGTACTTGCTATATAGCTCTAGCGGGCTTGGACCTTACGGATATCTTCTGGTTTTATCTTCTGGGTGCTGGTTTTACAGGTGGGCACCACTACATTTGGCTACACATTCTTTTCTTGTCTAATTGTCTATAGCAGAGGTTCTCAACCTATGAAACAAGACCCTTTTGGATGCGGGTCTCATTTCAGATATCCTGTTTATCAGATATTTACATTATGATTCATAACAATAGCAAAATTATAGTCATAAGCTAGCAACAAGAATAGTTTTATGGTTGAAGGTCACACAACCTGAAGAACTGTGATAAAGGATTGCAGCGTTAGGAATCTTGAGAACCACTGATCTACAGTCTGTCAAGTTTGACCAAAACATAAATTCTATAAAGGCCAGAGTTTTGCTGGTTTGTTTTTGATGATTTGATAACCATTGGTTAGAGAAGGCACAGATTAGGGATTCCATATATAAGTTAACTTGATGAAGCAAGTTTTCAAGAATGGTTTTAAGTTTGTTTTTTTTTTTTTTCCACTTGGCTAAGGTGTCAACTCTGGAGTCAACAGATGCGAGGGAGCGGGGAGAAAAACCTCCATGTTTCAGGTATGGTCAAGCCATGAGGACAGCACGTTTCTTCTCCATTATTTCCACACAGCTCTCTAACGTGTTTCTAAATTCAAATGTTATCCCTAGATGACACAGTATGCTTCTCACTCACACACGCTCTAATGAGCATCCTGCTGTGAAGCAGGTATGTGTATTTATTCTCTCTAGCAATAAATACAAAGACCTGAAAATACGTATGTTATTTTAAGGGAAAATGCACACTCATAGAGATTGCTCTTTAGAGAACTATGTATAAAGATTTCTCTTTGAGTTTTTAAACAAAACACAGTGCCACACAAGACAGGGAAAGCATGAGACAGAGAAAGGAGAACTGAATAATTCCAAGTTTCTAGAAGCTTCAAGTCCTGGCCCTACAAACAGATGAACAATGAACAACTTGTTTGTGCACCATCTTGGCAAAAACACATAGCTTGGGTAGGCATGACTCAGACCAAGGAACAGGACATGCAACAGTAATTCAGACAGATCCTCCCACCCAGGCAGGGCAAACAAGCACATAGGTCTCTAGTTTGTCAACAATGTAGAATAAACATGTAGATACAGAAAAGGCTGAATTTTAAAGCAAAACATACACTAAGCCCCAAGGCTGACTAAAAGGAACCTGAGTCCATGAGCAAGCTGCTAAAGAAGGGAACTCCCCAGTGATGCTATCTGTGTCTTAGACTTCCAGTACTCCCAGTTACTAAAACAACAAAATAATGTGAGCATGA